>NC_050104.1:62600322-63267889 GCF_902167145.1 Zea mays
ACCATGGTTTTCTTCCTTAGAGTTGTTTCTCGTTCGTGAGGAATCTCCACAAGTTGGAGCCTCTCACCCTTACAATGTTGATCACAACAAAAACCACAAGAGTAGGGGAGGGAAAGAAACACACACAAGAACTAGAGTCGCAGCAATGACACACACACAAGACAAGAAAAGTGCACATAAACACAGCGCAGGGAGTTTACAACTCAAGAAGTGCTCAAATCTCAAACACGAAGATCCGAATGCATGCTTGCGGAGTCTAGGCGTCTTAGGATGATCAATTGAGTTTTGGTGATGTGCTCCATGCACCTACGGGTCCCTTTTATAGCCCCAAGGCAGCTAGGAGTCGTTGGATCTCCATTTGGTAGGCAATTCTTGCCTTATGCCGGTTGGCGCACCGGACAATCCGGTGCACCACCGGACATGAACAGTGCACGATTTGTTTCCTTTTCTGGCGAAGCCGACCGTTGAGCCTTCGGTCCCCTTGGCGCACCGGACACTGTCTGGTGCACACCGAGCAGTCCGGTGCGGCCTGGTGACCGTTGGCTCGGCCCACGTGTTGCCCGTTGATCGCGCTGCCAACCGTTGGCGCGGGCGCTGATGGCTCACCGGCCAGTCCGGTGCACCACCGGGCAGTCCGGTGATTTTTAGCCACGGCGCCCTCGCCGATTCCCGAGAGCAGCGACTTCGCTGCTGAACCAGCCTGTGTCCGGTGCACACCGGACAGTCCGGTGCACCGAAGGCTGGTACAAGTTTGGCTGGACTTAGCCAAACTTCTCCAATCCAATTTCATTTGATTTGTTACTGTTCCTAGCACTTAGAGAAATATGTTAGTACCAAAAAACAATTCACTAAGGCCAGAGTCATACCTTGATTCTTTGATTTTCATCTCTTTAGCACTTAGCACATGTGAACCAAAACATTATGTGTTAGGCATCTAATCACCAAAACATTTATTGAAATGACCCAAGTGCACATTTCCCTTTTAGAAACACTATGCAACAACATGAATGCAACAACCAAGGCACTCCTAGGGCTCACGCTAGCATAGAACTAAATAACTCTCGATTGTTTTGATAATGGGAAAAGAAAAGCGAACAAAGGAAAGATTAACACCTGAATTTTGAGTACAGATCAAAGAAATTTTTATACCCCAAAATTTAGGGTGTTACACTCTTTTCCAAATCATTCTGCACATAAAATCATTCCTTCGTCCAGGAAGCTAGCCATTTGCTTCGGTACGCCAAGACAAGGTACCGGACATCCTTCCAGTATTTGAAGGTGTAGCAAATAAAGCTATTATGAAGTTGTTCCTTTCCAGTTGCCTTCGTCTGGCAGTTGAGTTCATGAATGTTGCAGAAGCAATCAGCATTTGGCTCCACACCCTGGCTCCTCATTGCCCAAATAAAAATTCCCATCCTCGTTAAAGCATTTGGGGTCTGTTGATGAAGATAAATATCAAACTTCTTCAAGACCTCCACTAGCATCTTATGAAGAGGAAATTGAAGTCCAGTCCTCATAAAGCTTCAGAATAACACCACCTCATTTTTTTCTTAGGGTGTGGGACAGTCAACATGGCTTGGTTTCCACGACTGGACTATGGCATCATCGATATCTTCTTCAAAGTCAAACTCTTTGCTATCGTCAGAATCATCAGATAGGTCGACCAAGATCTCATTAGTAATCTTCTTAGCATTACACCTCTACATGTCATCATGATATGCAACAAGAGCAAGCTACTCACTTTTCCATCTAAAAACTCACAAAGCTCGAAGCTACACAGGCAAAGGCAAGCTTCGGAGTTTTAGCAAATGGAATGGCTAGCAAAAGCAAATGAATGTCGTGATTGGTGAACATGACCCCCAACTTATTTTATACACAATAAGTGCAGGAGAAAAATTTTAAAACCCGACCTTTCACTGCAAATGGGTACCCCTTGGCACTTTCTTATGAAGGCATGTTTTCAGTAATTCATTTTTTCGCTAACAAGCTTAGGAAAGGTGTTTTTCAGACCTTCGGCTCGAGGCCTTCGTTTATTTTGCGGTCTAAGCTCGTTATGAAAAATGAATTGATACCACGAGGGGCAATTGTTGGGGGTCTTCTTCCTCTGAATGTCCCCAAAACACTAACTTAACAAATATTTTCTAGTCTGTTTCAAGTGTTACAAGTAGAATACCAAAGGTCATCTTCGGCTAGAGCTGCTATGGACACAAGACAAAGCTATGAGGAGTCCTCAAGACTTGCTCAACAAAACAGCAAGAGAAAAGGACAACACTACCCTTAGTTGTTCACTAGTTCAAATGTGTAGACTTAAGTGCACAATTATAATTTTGCTGAAGATGTACCTCACGTAAGTAGAGGAACAGTGTCACATACCTTAGACACACTTTTTTAGTCAGAGAGGAACAAACCACTGTCTATGAAGCTGTATTTCACATATCTTCGTCTTATAATCTTACAAAGCTAAAGGTATATATGTAAACTTTTGTTAAATAATAAAAAGAAAGGATAAATTAATATCTTATAAGGTTAAATTATGTGATTTATCTCTACATTATGCACAAGTTACATTGGTTATCTTTTATATTGTCCTCACTCACATCTTCATCCAACCTTCTCCCTGAGAAGGAAGAATTAGAAGATGAAGATTAATCTAATTTCGTTACCGTGTTTTTTGATACCCAAAGAAATAAAAACAAGTGACCAACATGCATATTTAATTATTTATGTATACATTTCACAAAGACTTCCATAGTTTTTGAGACCTTATTTGATTAATCTATGTATCCACCTTAATCCATATGCAAAGAATGATATATTGACATAAAAATAAGCCCTAATGAGATCTTTATTCGCATGGCACGGTATATATCTCATAAATTGAAGTGCATATGGTTCAGATTAAGGGTTGGCTAGAGATGACACATTATGTACATGTGTTTCTTAGGTACATACTCAAGTAATTTAACGATGCTATGATTTTCATGAAATTAATCACAGTAACAGTGTTGCGCTTTCTTTTAACTAAAATAAATAACATATGCTAGAATGTACAGCCATTTCTAACTGATGATGATAAAAAAAAATCAGTACACCTGAGGATCTGCTCAATGAACACTTTGTCCTGTTTGAATTTCCTGAAAAGACAAGACTGCTGCCGCAGGAGCAAAATTGTGTACTTTTTTGTAATGAAGCCATAACTCATTGTACTTGTCAGTTCCATATCGACTCCATTAATGCAAAACTGTGGATACAAGGTGAATGAGTAGTTTTGCTCTATTTTAAGAAAACTTGCATTTGAATGGATTTCGTTTCCCTAGGCAACAAAACTAATCAGCCTCCATCTTTTACCTGGATAAAAATTGGAAGGCATGTAGGTGTTAACTTTCAATCCATTTGTATTGGCATTACATGCTCACTTGACAGTTGATTCACCTTTCCTGCAACATGAAACTAACCTAGCTGTCTATATCCATAGCTGTTGAGATTACAACCATAAATCTCCAAATATATGACTCAAATAGAGCTGGGCTGCAGATAGTCAATTAACCACTCAATCAACAGTGCCCTACCCTCAGCTGATCAATGGGTTAGCTAACAATGCCATGAACCTACTTTGATGTTACAGGCAAAGTTTGTGGCAACTCAATAAGCATGTGCACAGGCATAAAATACATCTGCAGGGAAATTATACAAATGATAATGCCCAAGAAGAGCTGCAAAAAAAAAAGGTTAAAGCATGTGAGTACAAATAAGAAACTACAACCACCCCAATGGAACAGGAGTAACAATATAGCCATAGTATAGCACCTGAATTGTAGCTTTCACACTGAAAAGATATATAGATAAAACCATCGTTAAAAGCATTGCCATTGAAGTTGAGTACACCTATTAAAACAAAGCTCCATGACACATGTTTTCACTAAAGAATTAGGTAAAATAAATAGAACACATAACAAAATCCAATATCATCTGATTAAAAAGGTCAGGTGAGTTCAGGGACAAGCTTTGACAACATAAATGTACCAAACCATCTCACAAGAAATTTCAGATGAAAAACTTCAAATTTTCAATAGAACAAAATGCTTGTGTGCACTATGAACTTCATCGATCCTGTTGTCAGACACAGGATGTACATAGTTCACTTCGCATGTTTCTTAAGAATAGATAGATAGCACATCCTAAGCATGCAATAAAAAGGCCAAAACCGTCACATAAACCATTTTTAAACAAGTAGCAACACAGGAACTTGACATAAGAAAAAAAACGTAGCTTCACTTTATAGCAATGATTTCAAGTCGTCCGACTAATCGCGATTAATCACGATTAGTCGTGCTGGTCGGCAATTAGGACACGATTTGCTGGACGATTCGACTAGAAGACCTAGTCGTCCTGGTCGTCCGACTAATCGTCGACTAGGGCGACTAGTCGTCCGAGTTATGTGTTCTGGTCGTCCCGGCTAGGGTTTAGTTATTGGGCCTTTTTTAGCCCATCTACAGTCTAATTTAGAGTACCCTCTCCTCTCCTATTCTAACCTAGCCGCCAACAGTCTCCACCTGCACGTCTCCTCTCCTCTCTTGGCACCGCCCCTGCAGTCCTGGACTCCTGATTGTTGGCGGCTACACTGGCGGCTACAACACCCTGCGTCCCCTGTCCCTTCTCCTACAGTCCTGCTCGCCTGCTGCAGTCTCCAGCCGGCAGTGGCTGCGAACCAGTGACGAGATGAGCACGTCATCTGAAGGTCCCTCCTGCTCCCCCCTTCTCCCCCTTCTCTGTACTCCATTATGGGATGTCACATGTCACATGACATGTCAGGTTTAGGTAAGTCACAAATCACAATGAAGCAATATGTTACTTTGTTTATCCTAGTTGTTTGTTCTAATTTATATAATGTATACATGTATATTTATATATATACCTATATAAGTCTAACTACTAGTCTAGGACGACCAGGGACCGACTAGGACCGACTAGGAGTCGACTAGTCGTCCTAGTCGTCGCCTAATCGCGACTAGTCGCCTGGTCGGTCCCAGGGTTCGACCAGGCGACTAGGCGACTTGAAATCATTGCTTTATAGGCATTAGAAAGAGACATAATGGTGAAAAATTTTAGCTGTGCATATAAAGAGATAAGACAGGGTTAGTTTGTGGTGGTTGTGCTGCAATTGTTTCTAAGCTGCAGCAGAAAGCAATTAAAATACATTATAATTTGTTTTGGAAACTAAACTGAGGTTCAATATATTCTGCTACCTCTTATCCCGCTGTTGTTTCTGTAATAACTGATCTATGCTTTGAAGTGGTTATATACACACCAAAACTTTTAAACTGGTTGAAACAAGTGCTATTCTAATATTCCACCTAAATGGCAGAGAATCTGAGTGATCTAACCTTGACTATATTGTCAGAATATTTCATCAACCATGATACTAGAAGACCAGTAGATCCTAAATTGAACACTACCATCCATGTTGTGATCGAATAACCATTAAAAAGGCGCTGCCACCATGGACCTAGCTCAAATCCAGCTTTAAAATCGCCATAAATTAGCCAGCCCATGTTAAAGATAACTCCAAACCTGCACATAGGATGAGTATCATAGAGTTTATCGTGCTTGCTCAAGCATATTGCTGGTAATCAAGAATTCAAGATGCATGCCCAGCTGCACACATGGTTTCTGGGCATGAGAAATTACTGACAATGAACCAGTGTTAGATATAGATACCTACGTATATAATTGTACATTTTGCCAGTACAAACTATCATTATTCTTCTTCATCAAATATTCTGTGTACACACCAGCTAGAGCTGAAAGACAAGCAGAAAGTATTCCAAGCAAGTAACCCTCCAATGGTGCTGAGAAAAGAGAATCACATGGTGAATCTCCACATCCTTTAACCTGTAAGAGACAGTATGTTTAATCTGTCAAAATCTAATTACTAAACACAAACCACAGCTACAACCAATACAAATATTACAAGTTAATCCCTACAGTGTTTTATTTGAATGAAAAAAATGTTGCAAACAAAAATAAATTTGAATTGACAGGCTACTACTGCCTCTGTTTCTTTTGAAAAGGTGTATTTGGATCTGAAGAAGTCCTTACAAATATATTATGACAACGATATATCATCAGTGATTACAAATCAATTCATATTAAAATATATGTGCAATCTGAATCTATTGGCACGACTTTTATGTACTAAGTTTGCATATAGTTTAAATACTTCCTGATCAAAAATTACAAAGTCTGACTTCTCCAAATCCTAACATGACCTGTAGATTGAAATGGAGTGGTTTAATTACATATAAAGAATGCCACCGGTCAACATTACTAAACAGTTAGCTTAACAAACTTCCCAAGACATTCGGTAATTAGTGATACTTGTGATTTTAGTGTCTGGAAAATAGATCAGTGTATCTACCAACGAAATTATACATTAATGTATAAGTGCAAATTGTTAAAAAGAAAACTTTGAAGCATATATGCTGAGACTTGTGAGTAGGTCAAACGTCTCAACACCACAACCAAATAGTGTTCCTAATGCTTACAATTCTTGTAACCATCCAATAAACATAACCTAAGAAGTAATATCGACTTTAAATACATTTTAGGTAATAAAAACCCTATCACTGAGAAACAAGATATATATACTCCCTCGATTCCAAAATATAGTTTACAGCCTTGTCCTAAGTCAAACTTTATAACATCTACAACACCCAATTAGTTTCATTACATTCTACATGAATATTATTTACATAGTGCTTTCATTTGAAGCTTTAGATGTTAATATATTTTTCCAACAACCAGGTCAGAGATAGAAAAGTTTGACTTAGGAGAACCAAACTGAACAATAGCTAGGAACGGAGAGAGTATTTGATAATATTAACAAACCTGGCTTGTAGTTGTACCAACAGCCAATAAAACAATTGCCATCCATTGTATATTGGACAACTTCCTTTTTAGGACAAGCCTAGTAGAATTCGCAGAGAACAAAATAAGAACACTAATCAATCAATGAGAAAAAGAATCAAGAACAATAGCTCAGCATACACATTCATTATCATGCTGACACTACTAGTTTCCTGGCAACAGAACTCTGAACAAGTCAGGACACACAAGCATAAAGTAACTGAAATAAGCAAACTCTGAAAGCTCAACAACAAAGTGTGCAAAAAAATGCAAACATCATGTGAAAAGAATCTTCCTTTGAGATGTAATTCAATAAATGAATAGTGCAAGGAATAGACCGGCGGAGATAGACGGTAGGCGATCTGCTGCCCCAGCCCATGCCAGAACAACAACGGAGGCAGCACATCAATAGGATCTGCCGTCGAAACAAGGACGCTGCTCCCAGCGGAGATCAATCTCCCTGAGGCATGCGATGTGGAAGTGATGTCTTGTGGTCGAGCATAATCTTAAAATGCATGATGTATTCACTATTCAGACGATAAATGGTGGTACATGTGAGGTAACTGCCTAAGGTTATAGTAGAAACAAACCCAAACTCCCTCCAATGCTTAAATTATAATTAGTTAACTATTTCAATAGCACTTGTGCACTTAAAAGTCTTTGATTCACTAATACAAAGAAAATCCTGAAATGGAATTTCCTTCAAGGCATGGTACAGAGCATAATAGGAAATGAAATAGGAATTCTATCATGGAATGGTGTTAAGCATAAAAGAATGAGCATTTCAGTCAGCAGACAAATTGCACACCTAAACAAAATCCCAGTCGTGACAATTTTCAAGTTTCCCATTATCTGATAGGTAGATGGGTCAACATAGGTCAATGTCGCAAACTGGACATTGTTGTGGATGAGGTATATAACTGAAGGAACAACATATAGTCGCACGCTCCTCCATTCCTTTGTCATCCTTGGTGGAGATGAAGAATGGCATTCCTTCCAGAGGAAGAAGCCTGAGACAGATAACTGCACCAAGAATAGCGCAATGTTAGCACAATAAATGATGAACCACTGCACCGTCTACACATGTATTCATCATTATGATTAAAAATGGGTATGAGGCTATCAAAGATTAAATATAAATTATTTACCTTGAAGAGCTCAGCTAAAAAAGGAATTGTGGCATAATCATAATTGTATTTGCCATTGCTCTGGGAAAGGGTGGTCAATATTCCCTGCATATATAGATAAGCTGATTAGACACATTGGAACTAAAAATCTAAAACAAATCATGTGCAGCTTTCCAAGCCTGTCCAACATTGGTTGAGATGGTTTAAACATGTCCAACGAAGACCTCCAGAGACATCAGCGTGCAGTGGGTTCTACGGCACAATAGCAATAAGAAGAGAGCAGAGAGGGTTTTTTTCTGGCTCCGTCCCTGGAAGGGAGGGGGAGAAAGAACCAAGTTGACATAGGAAGAGGCAGTAAAAGAAGACTTGAAAGGATGGGATATACAAAAAAAAGAGTGTTGAATAGAAGTGCATGAAAATCAGTTATCCATGTCTCCAAACTTTGACTTGTGGGTTCTATTGGATTTTTAATCCTAGCCAGCCCCAACTTGTTTGGGATAAAAAGCTTTGTTGTTGTTGTTGTGCAACTTTCCAATCCTGTTTAACCATGGCTTGATGCTGCCAAAAGTCCTTAGCTCTAGTCTGCAGTCCTGCACATGATCATGTTCCCTCACTTGAGAGAGATTTCCACAGCACAGCATCACAAGCATGTCATTTCTCATTCCACAATTCCACCAAATCATCCCATGTATCTCACCAGATAACCAATACCAAGCTTCTCGACGACAATCAATCTGCCCTGGAATCCAGGGTAACAATCACGAGTCATCTGAACCGCGTCTTTCTTCACAAAGGGTATGGCGACTCCGCTCGAAAACATAAACTGCCGATCCAGCAACCTAGGACGCCTAATCCACAGTGCATCTCATCAAAGACCCAAATGGGAAGCAACCGAAAGTTCACAACCAATCCCAGCTTGGCGACAGATCTAAGACACTATGGTGTAATCGAAGCAAACCAAAAAGCAAGGAAGGGGAATCGACGAAATATGTAGGGTTTGGGGGATTGCCTGGGAGCTGGTGAGGATGGTGAGGAGCGCGGCCACCAAGTACCACTGCATCGTCGTCTCCGCCGCCGCCGCCGTCCAGTTCTCTCCCTCTCTCTTTGTCTTCTACGGGATTGGAGGTGGGCGGCATTCGGCAGGGCAGCACTATCTTCTACGGGATTGGAGGTGGGCTGCACATTTTGAGTTCGGTCATGTTGGCCCTACGAGGCTACTACATTCAATTCTGCCAAAATAACTATAGATTAGTAGGTAGTTGCTCTTAATTTAATTTGCAACCACGTACAAAATATTCGAAAAAACCAGTGAGAGGGAGAGTGAAATAGGAACGAATGCAAGTGTACCGTACAAAAAACATATAATATATACAACATCTAGAATGTAAATAGTAGCTAGTAAGTTTAGAAGAATTTCTATATATCAAAGACGGACGGAAAACTGAACTTCTGTGTGTCCACGTCATCCTTTCTCACCTCAGTCACACGATTCTCCTTTAACGGCCAGTGCTCCTTCAACAGCCATCGTCCCAGGATAGGACGAATTTTGGCTTCTCCACACGACGGAAGCATTCTAGAAGACGCGATTGGAAAAAAGAAAACCCGTTTGTATGACCATCGTCGTTTCGGTTGCTCGGATGGGGAGTGGCACTGAAACTGAATCAATGGCAGCGACGGGGACGTGCTTTGTTCCGCTAGCCTGGTGGCAGCGCTCTTCTTCGACGGAGCGGAGGCGGCAGGGAATACCGGAGGCCAGCCACTGACGCTGAGGCAGTGCCGTTGGCAGCTACATGCGACGGCACCAGGTGCGTAACCACCTCAAACGGCTCAACAAGGCCCCGCTCGCCACCATTGAGGTACTGTTGTTTGTCTCCTCCACCGCGCGACCATGCGTTTTGCATTTCCTCGGTTTCAGTTATTGTAAGAGTTGTAGTAAATGTGAATCCAAGTGAATCGATTCCATGGGTGGGAAAAGGTGCTGCATTTGGTATGGAAGTAGGAGCCCGACAAAGATGCCTCTTTCGATAAAGGGTTCTGAAAGAGTTGTTCTCTCTATTTTTTGAGAAAAACTAACGATCTCAAATTTGTCCTTGGTCCACCTTAGAATATAATGTTTTCCACGCATCCATATTCAGCTGTGTTTTGGAGAGAAAAAAGAAGCACTTACAACTGACCTAGCCCTCGTTGGCCAATGTTTTTATTGTTTTGTGTTGTTGAAAGTGACATGAAAAGGCTCGTATGTTCTAACCATGCTTTGTTCCCAACAAAATATGTAATGAATGTAATCTAATCACTCTATAATGTTAGCTTGCTGCCTTTGGTGCCCAAAAACAAAGCTTGCTTGCTGATTTGGCGCTGCCTAAAAATGGAAAAACTGTGTTATATGACGCTTAGGATGTCTAATCTGTTTCAATTTGTTCATCACTTGATAGTAGTTTATTATAGTACTTCAACCTTATTTCTTTTAAATCCTTTTAGCACAAAGGACCTAGAACATTTACACAAGTTTTGCATCGTAGACCATTATAAGTTCGTGTACATCAAAAGAAAGTTTGTGAGCACATCCATTGCGTTGAATGGATGATTGGAAAATAAGCTCGCCGCCCTTCGCATCCAAAAAAAAATAAAATAAATGTTTGGCTGCTAATTGATGCCTTGGCACCAATTGTCTATTTCGATGGATTCTTTGTCTTCCTGTGTTCATTTGGCATAAGACCCTTTTTAATCTCCTTCTTTAGCATCTTATTGTTTTGTAACTAGGTATAATACATGCACGTATAGTTATCCTTTACATTGTGCTACCTGCTTTCTGAAGATAACGGATCATTGCAACATATATATTTTCAATAATGCATAACTTCAAATTGGTATGCATATCATCGTATCTTCAGTTTAATCATAAAAAATAACAAAGTTGTGTTATAACAATACCTATATATATATATATATATATATATATATATCATTCTTCCTTTTTATTTTATATATAAATTTTGATAGGAATATAAAAAATACCACGCGTAGGGCGCGCATTAGATACTAGTAGAATACAACAGAGCTAAACATTAGCATCATGCACCACATCCTTGTTTCTGACACGCATCATCTACGGTCGAGTAAGTTACACAGTTTTTACTGACTGTAGATATAAATACAGTCTTTCTCCTAAACTCTTGCAAAATACAAATGTAATACTGCACGACACAAGTGACCATGTTCATGCACTGGAATAGACTTGCCTGCTTACCAAACAATGAGGCAATAAGTGAAATGATACGCTCTTCTAGTTCCTGTTGATAGCTCTCTTTCTTGTTTTTCTTGTTGATGCAAATTAGTGACCTAATTTTAATTTAATTTAATATTGGCTCTGTTTTCGAATATTTATCGCCCGCTAGTTCATTTTAAACTAAACCAATAAAAAGAATGAAAGGAGTAATAGACAAGCTAGCTTACTAAGCGGCCGATGGGATTATGCCATTATTACATAGCACATAGCATCAGAGATTGGATAGCGCCTGAATGATGAACATCCCTAATAACAAGCTTGATAGCATCTGTCGTTGTTATATCTTGGTTAGCTGGGGAGGTAGTCAAGATGACGCAATTTGGCTGAAGTTTCCAGACAAAAACAGTAGAAAACAGTAAAAATTGGGCTGCAGAGAAGACCTCTCCTTGCCCCCACTTCTTGGGCGCTAGCAGGGACGACGCAGCCGCCCGACCGAAGATGCAACCCATTTCACAATGTAGCTAAAGATACTATGTTGATTTCAGACTGATCTCTTCATAAGTGGAAGTGGTTAATGAGCTCTTGCATCTCATACTTCAAAAGAGAACATTACAAGCCATTGTTTGAAGCAAATGTTAAGCTGTATAAATAGTTGAAGAGCACGAATGGCCATAATTTAGTGATTGAATAAAATAGAATGACAACTAATGTAGATGTTCAAATGCTTCAAGCATTTGAAATATTCTATAAAACATTTGCATTAAATTTCTAGTAATTATGCAAAAAATTCTATGCTACCATTCACAAGGAAACAATATAAGGTAAATCTGGCATAATAACCCTCATTCGATTCATGCTCATGAGCTCCTCAGGTCCATATTGCCGCGCATTAGCCTACATAGAATTTCGAGAAAGATGTTAAGAGATAGAAGTAATAGCAAAACAAGCACCATACAGATTTGATTGACCTATTACTTCAAAAATAGCTTAGGCATTCAATAGGTGGAGTGAAGGAATCACATTAGTAAGAATTTATAAGGGTTTTTTTAGATTGGACCGTGAGCAAAAGTGTTGACAACCTGATCACACGCAGACAACAATTTAACGATTTTGGTTGCACTACCGGTCAAAGTGGTGGGGCTTCTTCATAAGCCATGAACTGTTGCGCTACCAACTTGTACAGTTGCAGCCATTTGGCTTGAAAAAATGAGATAGCCTTGTTCTTTAATGATTAGCCTCTTATGGGTTTAGGCCAAGCTCCTTCACTTAATGAGACTATAGAATTCACATGTATACTCGTATAGACTGTCCAAAGAAACAAACTGTAACATGTACAGAAAGAATATCAGAACATGTATCATATACATAGTGTTGCGAAAGAAAACATTTGACATTCGTTGTATACATTATGTAACACTGGGCCAAACCAGCCCAGCTCAGTATAGCCTTAAAACCTCATAAAGAATGTATCCAAAAACCTGCTATTATATGAGTTGCTTTCCGTGCTAATCCCCACCTATGCATTGCCAGCTAATCATGCGTAGCCTACTTCACCTTTCTCTTCTTTTTTTGGAACTCAGAACTCTTCAATTGTAGTAGTATAATAGAACCAGACAATACCCGCCAGGTTCACTCGAGACAAGATCCCTGCTAATACTCAACCTGCATGTATGCAGTGTACACAGCAAAATCACCAGCACAAGAAAGTATTTCAGGAGCACAAAGAACATTTATATGTAGAGCTGTACTGTCAGAACGCCAGTGGTGAGTGGGCACCGTCAAATACTCAAATGCACAGTGGATCTTGAAAGTTGAAAGACCATAGCTGTGAGGTGCGTGGGAGTGGAAATGTATCCAAATTGAAATTATGGTGTTCTAGAAAATTGATGTGCATTTCAAAGACACTTCGGACAATGTTTCCAGATAGCATTGGCTTTTTCTGCCAAATATCTGCAAGGAGCAAACTAAGATGAGGAGATAAATACTATAATAAAGGTAAACCTTATAATGCAACCTCATGGTTGTTTCGAAAACACTCGCATCATAATCCTTGTCAAAGTCTAATGACTCCGCCACCCAGCTATTATATGACATAGGAATTAGTCAGATTCGGTGTACATCATAAAATTAGAATAAAGCATTGAAACAATTCCAAGGAGCATTACCATGCCAAAATAGCAATATTAAAGCATAAAAATAAATACCATTTATCAAATAGAACAGATGAACCATTATTAGTGCATGTTTAATGCTGATCAATGGAAATGGTAAGAGGTCTTAAGCCGATCCAAGGTCATGAAGAATGTTGTTGGATCTGAAATATTCGATAACTTAGATTGATCGACAATAGGCACTGGTTTGCTACAAAGAAAATGGTATCAAGAAAAGTTAATTTAACGACAGTCAAGCTCACACTACTCTTGGAGATCTATAGGAAGGTTTTTGCCTAGCAAACAGTTTTTGCCTTCCAGTGTCCATAGCAAACCGAGCCCGTTTGCGGTTCAGTGTTGGCCTTCTTCCCTGTTGCTCTTTGCTGCCATTTGTAGAGGGGTTGTCTTTCACTCCATCATCTTGGTACAGAACCTGAATGTCACTATGCTCCTTCAGCACATTGTAGCATGTCCACTGCTTGGCTCTGCACCTATGGTAGCTTATGGAGGAAAGTATCATGGTCTTCGCTTCCTTGATGGTCTGAATATAGGCTTTCAGAGCCTCCCTCGGTTGGGAAAATATCATATGAAGAATATTTGACATTTTAGAGAAGTGAAGGTATAGAATCAAATGGTCATGCTGCAGACTCTACTAAACCCAACAAATGAACTGCAAAGCTTCACAACAACAACACCATGGACACTAAAAGGCATAAGTAAATGGACTATAAATTTTAAGGAGAGCAGGCTAGTTGTTGTCATCTAATAAGTCGATATAGAACATACCATAGTTCAGATTTCCTTGAAAAATGTTAAATCCAAACAAATCAAATCTAACAGGCACAATATTTGAGCCACATACTCACAAAAACCATAGACAAACTATTTTTTAAAAGAGATTCAGGAACCCTATGAAATGGGAAATTTTGGGGAAACCAAAACAAAAGGCACTTGAGGGGATTAAATCAACTAATGATTAAGAAGTCTCCTCACATGCTCTATCACCAAAATCCTTCAAGAAGTTCGCCCCAAATGCAGCCAAAATTGAAGAATTAAAATCCACCAATTAAGTCATAAATCACATTAAAAGAAAAATCGGAGTCAAAGAGGGAGACAAATCTTGCATAAACTTGCTAGAAAATTGGAGATGTACTCAACTCTATATACTAAACCAGAGAGTCCTCGAGGTCGAATGTGAGGGTCAGTGTGACGGTGGGGGACCCACGCGCGGCATAGGGGCCGTAACACCCAAAAATTACGTTTTCATGATTTAAGAAATAATAATAATAATACTAATAATAATAATAATAATAAATGTCTGTCAATAATGATTTCCTTCCTTCACAAAGTAAATCTCTCTAAAAATAATAGTATGGTAACTCAAAGCTTAAATCCAAGTTTGGAAAGCAAAAAATTAAAGTTGAAACTTGGAACAATAGAAGAAAGTATGTTACCTAAAAAAGGTTTAAAAAAAGAGTCTATATGTGAACTAAAATATTCCCTTGTTAAATTATGTATTTAAAAAATTCTTTCTATGGGATTCTATCCAACTAGGAATTATTTCGTTAAAATGCCTATTTTTGTATATATGAGTGGCATACTTAAAATCATTAACTTAAATAGGATAATAAATAATAAATTAATAATAGATTTTTGTTATGATTGGTAATTTTTGGATTGTTGCAAATTTGAAATTTAAATTCTAAATTCGAAATTTGAAAATAAAATAAAACTAGAAATAGAAAGGAAAGAACTCACCTGCTACTGGGCCAAATGCCATGGACACGCGGCCCATTTATTCATGTGCGACCTGTTTCCCTCACACCTGTGCCCAGCCCAACCCTAGGAGCCTGCCATAGCATTGTCTCACTGCTGGTGGGTCCCGTCGTGGCAGCTCCTAAGTCCCGCGCCCTATCCAGCTGCTGTCGGGTGGGCCCTATCGGCCAGCCCGTTATCACTCGCCTCCATGTGGGACCTGCTTGTCAGCTCTCCCCTCTACCTCAAGTAGTTGCGTGCGGCCGGTGAGATTGTCCAAGAATCACGATCCGCGAGCAGCGTAACCACCCACGTAGCGGCCTCCTGGTAACTCGTGCCAGTCGTCCCTATCCATGTGTATAAGTACCATACATCCATGCCGCTAACTCGGGTAGGGCATGAACCGTGAGCCGTCGCGCATCCATGTGAGAGGGCGGAAGAAGGAGCAGGAGATGTGGTGCCTTCAACGCATCACCGACGCCGTCTTAGGATCGGGGAGGTGTGTGCAACAATGGGGGACATGTTCCAGTGAACTATTGTTCTTGGGTGGCGGTGTGCCGTGGTCAATTGCTTGTTGGTGGACCGACATCCACCTGCGCCATGGTGACACACCCGGTTCTGGGGGCAAAACCGAATGCATAGCATATGTGGGCCAGGATCCATTTCCCACACATATGTTGACGTCACAAGTGTAATATATCAAAAGACAATGCAATAAAGGAGTAAAGAGAGTAGAGTAACTTTTTACATCATCTAAATCATTGTATCTTTAACAAGTATCAAAATCAAAGTACGACGGAATTAAATATGGGCACTCTTCACAGGAAGGTGACTGGCGCATCGTTAGACTCAAAACTCATCAGCGTCATCAGCGAAGTCTTCAGCATCACCCTCTGATCAAAATATTAGCAAGGGTGAGCTCACTTATGGTCGGGGCTCAACAAGTGGGGGAAAATTAATGCAAGTTAACAAGGTAGGCTATGGATAAGCGATAAGCATTTTAGTTGGTCAATATTTTATTAGCAACACGTGTCTTACTAATAAGTGGGTATCCCAAGTATCCCAATTAATCAAATGTATAAGATTATATCAAAAGCACTTAAGTGAGATCACTTAAGCAAACCATTGGTAGATCATCATATCTCGATTTATTGTCCATCTTTAAGTTCAATTATCATGTGAGGGTCCAGGTTGCTCTTAACCGTGAGCACGGCTGACATATCAGTTTTACAATCTGCAGATGTGGTACAACTTTACCCACAAACCATGTATCCCATCTAGCCTATGTTGATCGGACCCGTAAACACTGCCAAGGTGAATGGCTAGGGATCTATTATGAGGCTTTCACAAAATATCCTTAGTACAAAGCCACCCGCTAAGGTTTCCACGTTAGTATTGTTGATGGCCCTCTGGGTGAGGTAACTTAGCCAAGACTACCATACCATGTTAACATGAGCTACCACCAAACCACTACAGCCCCCTCTTGCCCATCTTTTAGGTAGGGTTGCTAAGCACTAAGTCTATAGAGCTAATTACCAAAGCCAGAGCCATGATAGCACTCGTGGTTGCACTGTTATCCTGGGTGGTCACTCCATGTTCCATTTAGCACAAAATGTTCTTGTTTAACCATCGGGTTAACAACATAATAAAACTTCATTTCTTGAACATAGTATCATTAAAAGAGTGACATCATGTTCATCAAGTTGAGCAATAGCAAAAATTGTTAAGCATAGCATTTATCCCAGGGTAATTCAAGGAATAGGGTTGGTAATTCTAGGAAATCCTTATTTATGCAAATCCCATTTGTAGAATATGCAGAGGGAGAAACCACTTGCCTTGCTCGAAAGTGTCCTGTGGGTCGTCCTCGAACGAGTTTGGTTCGTCTACCTCACAGTCAACTTTTAGCATCGATTTGTGTATCGTACATACGAAAATAATACGTACGCCAAATAAATAAACATACACCATTACAGGGGTAATCATTCACCATTACATACACATTCATACATCACACCATTATACTCATAAATACGTCTTAAGCGTAAATACTTATTAATCCATTATGACTACTACTACGAGTTATTATTGGTGAAAATATGAGTAAGTGACTATGACACTAGTTTCATCTAGTATATTATAGATAAACATGTATTAACAATCTTTATGGAAAATAATTTTTCTTTATTACTAATAATAGACTTTTGAGTTTTATCCCTTTTATTTCTAAATAGAAATTATACGTATAGCTAAAAATTGTTTATTTATAATTCTTCTAACATTAATATTCTAAGAATTAATTATAAATTACTAATTGGACTTTTAATAACATAATCATGGTTATTATGACATAAATAAGTATTTTACCAATTCTAAGTAATTAAGTGCTATACTTATGAATACATTTATTATGACTAGTAAAAATCTATTTTCATCTGACCGAAAATATGTGGCCTAGTATTTCTTCTACTTTCTTATATCAATAAAATTATACTTAAACCACTACTAACAAATATCGTTCATGTGCTAAAGCGAGATTAATCATAACCATTTCTAGTATGAAAATCACCAAGTTAGTGACTAGTGACAAAATTTATTTTTGAAATATAAAATCATACACCTGCCAAAATATTGTTGCAAGGCTTGTTTATGACTATACATATACATCGGAGAGTAGCACATAAGGTTTTTGGGTCTCTTTTACATACATTTGTAATGCAGAAAATACAGAAATAATTTTCGAAAATTCAGAGGGCCAAAACGCAAAACGACTTTCTTCTACCTTGAGCTAGCGCTTGTGCATAGGGAAGGAGCTCGACGGGGAGGGGATTGGGCGAGCAGGACGCGGACGGTCCGGGCTAGGGCACGGCCGGGCGGACGGTCCGGGCGCGGGCGAGCTCCGGCGTGGCGGGTGTGGCTCCGGCGATCGATGGCGCGACGAACGGCGAGGGCGTGGGCAGGGGAGAGAGGTAGGGAGTGCGGGTAGGGAGGGAGGAGATCTCGGTCGAGTCCTTTTATAGAGAGGGAGAGGGAGAGCGAGAGAGATAGGTCGTTGGGGAGGGGGAGAGTAACGGCTATACAGCGCCAACGGTCGCCTGCAAAGGAACAGTGAAACGCTACAGTGCGTGCCTGCGCGCAGAAGCCAGAGCAGGCATCAGATGGCGCACCGGACAGTGAACATGACCTGTCCGGTGCACCACCGGACTGTCCCATGGCCCACATGTCAGAAGCTCCAACGGTCGAACCCTAACGGTTGGGTGACGTGGCTGGCGCACCGGACAGTGTCCGGTGCGCCATACGACAGCAGCCTTCCACAACGGCCATTTTGGTGGTTGGGGCTATAAATACCCCCAACCACCACTCTTCAAGGCATCCAAGCATTCACTACTCCTCATTCAATACAAGAGCAATACACAACACTCCAAGACACAAATCAAAGCCTCCGATCAAATCAAAGTCCCCAATTCAACTCTAGTTCTTAGGACTTGTGAGAAGATCGGCTTGTGTTCTTTTGTTGTTCTTGTTGCTTGGTTGGCTTTCTTCTTCCCCATTTCTTGTTCCCAAGATCATTGTAATCAAAGCAAGAGACACCAAGTTGTGGTGGTCCTTGTAGTGGACTTAGTGTCCTGTTTGATTGAGAAGAGAAGCTCACTCGGTCGTGGCCTCTAGATCTGCCTTGGTCGCAGCTTGGGCGCAATCAACGCGGTCGTGGCCTCCCTGTTAATCTGCTTGGATCGTTGTGGCCTCTATGTGGTGCATTTAGGTCCCAATCCCGCGCTGCTCGGACTCAACGGAACCAGCGAATAATCCAGCCGCTGTTGTGGACCTCTTTGACTGATCTACCGGCGCTATTTTGGTATTGGAGAGGGCCTCGTTTCTCTTCTTTTCCATCTCCACGACCACCTCCACGAGGGATTGTGCGTGTGCAGCGACGCAGAAAACAAGAGCCGCCACCATGGTCGAGCACAGAGAGAGAGAGACCAAGGCGAGAGAGAAGGGCGCCTGAGGTGAACCGCGGTTGTGCCTAACCAAACGACGTGGATGCTTCCCCGTTGGATGTCGATCATGACTGGGGGTGTTGCGTGATTGGAGCGCCGCAGCAAGGATACGATGGCTCGTCGGAGCTCGCGTCCCATGGAAGAACCGCTCCACGCCGTCGACCCACGTCCTGGTCACCGTGATGGCCTCGATGTCAGTCCGAGGAACTCCACAGCTTAGCCTGGATGGCGCCCGTGGCCGTGACGGGGTGGATGGACCACTGTGGCGGCATCAATTGCTCATCGTGAAGGCCATCACTGATTGCGTCTCTCCGTGGATCGCCCTCACCTCGACGTCACGGCTGGTAGGAGCTTACAACCTCGATTCGTTTTAATCTTGGCCTCGTGTTGCGGTAGTCGGGGTGGTAAATTGTGGGCCGCAGTGGAAGAAGACCCGGCGACGGCGAGGTCCATCGTGGTGGCTGGGCGGCGGCGCCATGCTCTGGGCGATCGGGCGGCTGTCATGTGAGGATACCCCTTCGGCCACGCTAGTTTGCTAAAGAGCCCCAACATTTTATTCATAATAACCCGCAGTCCACACAGAGGGAAGCCCAAGTCTTAGGAATTTTTGCGAGTTAGCCCCTGCGTTTTCCAATATTCTGCGCGCAATCTAGACAACAAATAAAATCAAGGAAATTCATTTTAATACAAAAATAATGGTAGAAACTTGTATAAATCATAGAAAATGCATATTAAATCCTTTTTAGTCTGTTCCAATTCCTATAATTTTATAATATTATTGTTTATCACCTAGTGTCTCTGTTTTGGCATGAAAATAATATTAAAATTGCTTTCCTAGTTAATCCTATACCAAGTAAATAAAACCTTCGGAAATTCATAACTTTCCCATTTTAACTCCAATTTGATATGTTCAAGTTGCGTTAGTCTCGTACAAGTATTTACTACGCAGTAACAACATTTATTATACCATGTCTCATTATTTTATAATTAGATATTTATTTAACTTATGTTGTATAGTCTTGTTAATCTGCTTATCATTATAATATACTAGAATGTGATCTATGGCCAATTTATAACTTAGATTAAAGTTGAGATAATTATTTACAGAATAACTTCTCATATGATTTATATTAACCAATTTATAATATAGCTTATCATTTTAATCACATAAATCCTCTATAAAATTGTAACTCCTTAATCGACTCCGATCTTAGTAGTTCTCGATCTCACGATCTCGTAGCGACGCGTAGATCATTATTATTCAGTTTGTTCTTATATTTGGTGTGATGTTAATTTTGTCTATACCATGTTTGTTTGTATTGCTACGACTAGCGTGAGGTTTCGAGGATCTGAAGAATCACCCTGGTAACTGGAATCTCAAGTGCCAGGCAAGTTGTGCCCTTGATCACATTTACTTACCCAACAATGTTCTTTAATGTCATTTATTCATGCATAGGTTTAATTTTGATGGGACCTAATAGGTCACCCTAGTCTGTTTATCCTTTTTATCTTGTTACCCCTGAATCACATGGGTAGTTTCTGCTATTGCTTTATATGGTTTTGGGATAATATTTCATTATATCCATGTTCCAATTATTTTGTTATTCTATTTATGTTCATGTCAAGATCATTAATGTTAATTGGAACATGGAGCTTAACTTGAGAAACACGTGCCACCACAAGGGTTTAATGGGACGCCCTTGGCCAACTAACTAGGAAAGCTACTGGAAGACTACCTTACCCTAAAGGGGCAAGGGCAGTAGGGGATTGCATGCAAGGAGGTTCTCGGGTTGATTTTGCTGCGATGGCGGTCAGACGGGGGATTCTTGCAAGTGCTCTTCCCATAAACTGTAGCGGGTTTTCAGAAGCTAGTGGAACTTTGTAATGACCTTGTAGTGGATCCCTAGCCATTCACCTCGGTAGTGTCTAAGGGCCTTGCAAACCCTGGCGACATGGGATACACGACTTGTGGGTACAGGGTACAACCTCTGCAGAGTGTAAAACTGATATACTAGCCGAGCTCACGGTCTTGAGCATCTTAGGACTCTCGCATGATTAATCTATGGAACATAAATTCAATTTGTCATATGCATTTGCATGGGATTATTTATTAATTTTGTTCTATTATTATTTATTATGGTTTGGAATTTACTTACATTTAGTAATTGCTAATAAAATTTTGATCAACTTATTAAAAGCAATGCTCAGCTTTAACCCCTATTGTTGATTAGCCTTACACATCACATGAACTCCCACCTTTGTCGAGTTCATGCCACATTATTCCCCACAACTTGTTGAGCGATGAACATGTGTGAGCTCACCCTTGCTGTCTCACACCCCCCACAGGAGAAGAACATGTGGTTCAAGTGGAGCCTCATAACGAGGAGTTCGATTTGATCTAGGTGGTGTCTCCCAGTTGACTTTCTGGCGCCAAGGATGGATTTTAGATCCGGTTATATTTATCTTTTATTTTGTAGGACTTCCGCTATGTAATAAATACTCTGATTATTGTGACATTTATCTCTATATACTCTGTTATTATATATGTTGTCTTCTTTGGCGCATGTATTAGATGCACCCGACTTTGTCCCTTAAAGCCCGGGTGTGACAGAAGTGGTATCAGAGGAATGTTGACTGTAGGACGAAACCTAGATAGAAATGGACAAACCCTTGCCTACTTACCTTACTCTGATTCTTTTCTAAACTTATCTTAATCTTTTCTCATCTATTTCCGCTTTACTCTGATTATTCTTACCTTTTCCTTCTAAAGACCAATGTGGATTTCACACTTTGAAATCCTGTGCCTAAAGTGACCTTTAGGAATAGGAGACCTACTCTTAGGAACAAAAAAATAAAACTATTTTTATAGGTATCTATATGCCTGAGTGTTTGTTCTTGTGATACTTGTCTGATTTGGATCTTTGATTGAGTGTGATTAGTTGTGGAGTAATGCCCACAATTACATCTGCATATACATATAGGCATAAATAAAATCAATGAGATAACTAAACAACTTGGATTATCCTCTATTAAAGTGTATCTATTTTAAATGGATCCTTCTTACCTTAAAAGATACTTTCTTACTTTAATGGACCCCTCTTAACTTAAAGAAACGTATCTTATCCTAATAGGTTCATCTTGTGTTAAAAAAATCTTATCCTCTTAAATTGATTATAAGATAAACTAGACCAACTAAAAGTACCCCAACTAGAATATATCAAATAGATCCATCTTATCTTGGAAGGTGCTCCCTTATCTTAATAGATCCATCATATCTTAAAAGATTCTTTCTTACCTTAATAGATTCATCTTACCTTGAAAAGATTTTATCTTATCCTAATAGATCTAACTAATCTCAAAAGATTCTACCATAATCTTAGAGACTCATCTTGTCCTAACAAGCATACTTATCCCAACCACTTTGCTTATCTCATAATAGTGTAACAAACATGATCTATTCCAAAATAAATTTAGTAGATCTTATCTACTCTAATCTGGTTATACCAATTTAATCCTGATCAGATCTAATTGACAAACATGTTAGATAACACTGGTAAAATAAATTAGACCCTACTCCTATAAACATGATTAACCAAAACCGGTTCCCTATACCAGCTCAAGTACTTGACTTATGTGTTGGGTTGCAAAATCTATATAGACTGACATAAAATTTTAAGCACCCAAGATTTTCAACTATCATAACTGATCCTACCCACATCTACCTACTTGTCCCTAAATAAATTAATCAGATCTTAACTAGTTTAATCTAGTCATTCCAACCAAATCTAGATTATATATAATCTATTATGATCTAATCTAGAGTGAGTTACTTAATGCTGATACAAAGGATAAGGCCATATTCCTAATTCACTCAAGCCTAAATTGGCGACTTCGATCAACTCGGCCAACTCAGCCATATACCAACGACCTACACATTCTTGATAAATTGCCTAATCTGTCTAAAAAAATTAATCTATCTGTTTTACCTACATATTTTCAATGATATACATCATTGTTTTTTCCAAGCCCTGCCTAAAACAATGTCACCCAACTGAATTTTGACATAACACACTCAACTTGCACTAAGCTAGAGCTTATTCAATCTAATGTGGGTCACTTAACAAGTTAACACTAGTAAAATAAACTTGATCCTACTCCTATAATCTTGTTCTCCCCTCATGCATTTAAACCTAAAATTAGTGCATAAGATCAACTTAACCATAAGTATAAGAGCTAACCCAACCCATAGAGTCATGATGAATGGTATAATCTATCCATCCCCACCTAACATCAGATAAACTTTTGACCTACACCATATAGTTTATCCCATCTTGACAAATTCTATTTTAACCTTGGGTATTCACCTTATACAACTAGTTAACCCAAGCTTGGTATAAAAGAAAGATTAAGCCCTACCAAAGAATCTTCAGAGCATAACCAGCTACTAGCTTATTCATTCCGCTTATCGAATAAATTCCCTTGAAAAACTATTTTGCCATATGCTTCTAACTCTCATGGTCAATACTAGGAAGGAAAGATTATCAGAAAACAACAAACAGAAATGAATACTCCAAATCCTCCACCTGTTGGAATCGATCAAGTGGTTGCCGCCCAAATGCTGGTATACAACTAATGGCAGACATGATTACCGAAATGAAAAATTAGATAAGATAAGAACGCGAGGAAATACGTCAGGACCGGCTGGAGATACATCGAGAAATAAGGCAAGCACAGTTGGAAAGACAACGACAACAACAACCACCACCACCAGCTCCACCAAGCTACATAAACATATATACACGTTACTACTATTTGTAAAATCTAAATGTTACTGTAGTTATTGGTTGGTATGATACTGTTTTAGGAGTAATAATAAGGTCTATTTGACCCCATGTGTTGCTAATAAAGTACGCATCATGCCGAGATTTTTGTTTGTGCATATGTGTTGAGACAATATGAGCATACACCCTTTCCTTACAAATCTCGAGGATGAGATATCTGTTAAGGGGGGTAGGATTTGTAAGGCCCAAAATCTGTAAAAGAAAATAATAATAATATTAATAAATAAAATAAATAAATATACAAATATGTTTATGATGATGTTTTGAGAATTGTTGAAACTTTTGGGAAATCATTGATATCCTTCCCTTTTCATAATAAATTAATAGTATTAGATTAATTGAGTAACCAATAAAGGCATGAAGAAAAGTACTATATAAATATAAATAAAATATGTATAATCAAATAATTGTACTTGAGCATACTAGAATATGAACTTATATTTTTGGTCCAAGAATAAACTCCACAACAGCATTTGAAATTCAAAAATTTGAAAGCATACACTTAGGAAAGAAAAGAAAAGAAAGAAAAGAAAAGGAGAAACGAAAAACGCCTTGACTGGGCCCAAGACTCACCTTTCGGCCCATTTCCAAACTTTACCCCGCGCAGCTCGTTTCCACTCCCCTGCGCGCGCCTCCTCTGCGGCAAACACTAGCCACCACACTCCTCTCACGCGCACCCGCGTCACAGCCTGCTATGCTCTCAATCACTGACTATCGGTCCCGTGCGGTCAGTGACTCATCTTCTTGCTGGCGCGGCTGACGAGTGGGCCACCCAGGACCGCGTCTTCTTCAACCGTCCGCAGAACTCGTGGGCAGCTCTGGGCTTGCCCAAATCGTGCGCCCCTAGCTAAACGCCTCTAGCTCTGCCTTGGCCGCAGCTTGGGCGCAATCAACGCAGTCGTGGCCTCCCCGTTAATCCGCTTGGATCGTTGTGGCCTCTATGCGGTGCATTTAGGTCCCAATCCCGCGCTGCTCGGACTCAACGGAACCAACGAATAATCCGGCCGCCGTTGTGGACCTCTTGGACCGATCTACCGGCGCTATTTAGGTATTGGGGAGGGCCTCGTTTCTCTTCTTTTCCATCTCCACGACCACCTCCACGAGGGATTGTGCGTGTGCGGCGACGCAGAAAACAAGAGCCGCCACCACGGTCGAGCGCAGAGAGAGAGAGAGACCAAGGCGAGAGAGAAGGGCGCCTGCGGTGAACCGCGGCTGCGCCTCACCAAACGGCGCGGATGCTTCCCCATTGGATGTCGATCATGGCTAGGGGCGTTGCGTGATTGGAGCGTCGCAGCAAGGATACGATGGCTCGTCGAAACTCGCGTCCCATGGAAGAACCGCTCCGCGCCGTCGACCCACGTCCTGGTCACTGTGATGGCCTCGATGTCAGTCCGGGGAACTCCACAGCTTAGCCTGGATGGCGCCCGTGGCCGTGGCAGGGTGGATCGACCACTGTGGCGGCATCAATTGCTCATCGGAGAAGGAAGGCCGCCACAGATTGCGTCTCTCCGTGGACCGCCCTCACCTCGACGTCACGGCTGGTAGGAGCTTACAACCTCGATTCGTTTTAATCTTGGCCTCGTGTTGTGGTAGTCGGGGTGGTAAATTCTGGGCCGCAGCGGAAGAAGACCCAGCGACGACGAGGTCTGTCGTGGTGGCTTGGCGGTGGCGCCATGCTCTGGGTGGTCGAGAGGTGGAGGATGGCTCTGTGCCATTGATATTCCGTTGGACGATGTAGATTAGATGGTAGGATAACCCTTGGATTGTGATCACAAGGCCATGATTAGATCAGACATTATAGGAATCTCGACCATCGGATCTCGGGTGAAGGGACTAGATTAGAATAGAGCATACCCTTTCGCGGATCTAATCTAGGCCGCCAGATGGCGATCGGGCGGCTGTCATGTGAGGATACCCCTTTGGCCACGCTAGTTTGCTAAAGAGCCCCAGCATTTTATTCATATTAACCCGCGCGCAGTCTAGACAACAAATAAAATCAAGGAAATTCATTTTAATACAAAAATAATGGTAGAAACTTGTATAAATCATAGAAAATGCATATTAAATCCTTTTTATAATATTATTGTTTGTCACCTAGTGTCTCTGTTTTGGCATGAAAATAATATTAAAATTGCTTTCCTAGTTAATCCTATACCAAGTACATAAAACCTTTGGAAATTTATAACTTTCCCATTTTAACTCCAATTTGATCTGTTCAAGTTGCGTTAGTCTCGTACAAGTATTTACTACGCAGTAACAACATTTATTATACCATGTTTCATTATTTTATAATTAGATATTTATTTAACATATGTTGGATAGTCTTGTTAATCTGCTTATCATTATATTATACTAGAATGTGATCTATGATCAATTTATAACTTAGATTAAAGTTGAGATAATTATTTACAGAATAACTTCTCATATGATTTATATTAACCAATTTATAATATAGTTTATCATTTTAATCACATAAATCCTATATAAAATCATAACTGCTTAATCGACTCCGATCTTAGTAGTTCTCGATCCCACGATCTTGTAGCGACGCGTAGATCATTATTATTCAGTTTGTTATGTTTGGTGTGATGTTAATTTTGTCTATACTATGTTTGTTTGTATTGCTATGACCAGCGCGAGGTTTCGAGGATATGAAGAATCACCCTGGTAACTTGAATCTCAAGTGCCAGACAAGTTGTGCCCTTGATCACATTTACTTACCCAACAATGTTCTTTAATGTCATTTATTCATGCATAGGTTTAATTTTGATGGGACCCAATAGGTCACCCTAGTCTGTTTATCCTTTTTACCTTGTTACCCCTGAATCACATGGGTAGTTTCTGCTATTGCTTTATATGGTTTTGGGATATTATTTCATTATATCCATGTTCCAATTATTTTTTTATTCTATTTTTGTTCATGTCAGGATCATTAATGTTAATTGGAACATGGAGCTTAACTTGAGAAACACTTGCCACCACAAGGGTTTAATGGGATGCCCTTGGCCAATTAACAAGGAAAGCTAGTGGAAGGCTACCTTACCCGAAAGGGGCAAGGGCAGTTGGGGTTTGCATGCAAGGAGGTTCTCGGGTTGATTTTGCTGCGATGGCGGTCAGACGGGGATTATTGCAAGTGCTCTTCCCATAAACTGTAGCGGGTTTTCGGAAGCTAGTGGAACTTTGTAAAGGCCTCGTAGTGGATCCCTAGCCATTCACCTCGGTAGTGTCTAAGGGCCTTGCAAACCCTGGCGACATGGGATACTCGACTTGTGGGTACAGGGTACAACCTCTGCAGAGTGTAAAACTGGTATACTAGTCGAGCTCACGGTCATGAGCAGCTCAGGACTCTCGCATGATTAATCTATGGAACTTAAATTCAATTTGTCATATGCATTTGCATGTGATTATTTATTAATTTTGTTCTATTATTATTTATTATGGTTTGGTATTTACTTACATTTAGTAATTGCTAATAAAATTTTGATCAACTCATTAAAAGCAATGCTCAGCTTTAACCCCTATTGTTGATCAGCCTTACACATCACATGAACTCCCACCTTTGGCGAGTTCATGCCACATTATTCCCCACAACTTGTTGAGCGATGAACATGTGTGAGCTCACCCTTGCTGTCTCACACCCCCCACTGGAGAAGAATAGATGGTTCAAGTGGAGCCACGTAACGAGGAGTTCGATTCGATCTAGATGGTGTCTCCTAATTGACTTTCTGGCGCCAAGGATGGATTTTATATCCTGTTATATTTATCTTTTATTTTGTAAGACTTCCGCTATGTAATAAATACTCTGATTATTGTGACATTTATCTCTATACACTCTATTATTAAATATATTGTCTTCTTTGGCGCATGTATGAGATGCACCCGGCTTTGTCCCTTAAAGCCCGGGTGTGATAGCCAGAGCCAACCAAGTCAGTGCTGATGCTACCACTGATGGAGCTTTTATCACTATTGGTATGTTTTACATTAAATCTGTTCCTGCAACCATATTATTTGATTCTGGCGCTACACATTCGTTTATTTTTGCTCGCTATGCCAACACAAATGAGTTACCACTTCAAACTACGCAAAAACAACTGATAGTAATTACCCCCTAAAGGGCCTATTGAAGCAAACTATATGACCAATAGATTGACCCTAACAATCATGGGAAGGGAATTCTGGTCTATGCCTATAGTATTAGTGGAGAGCAGTATAGATCTGATACTTGGTATGTCATGGTTAAGAAAAGCAAAGGCAGTTATACATTGTGCTAGGGGAACCGTAGAACTCACTAGTCCAAAAGGAGAAAGATTCGAAGTAATGATTACCATAACTGCTTCTACCATACCCACCGTATATCTAGTAGATGGTAAATTTGTGGGCAGAAACATACGTGTGGTTAGAGATTTCCCTGATGTCTTTCCAGAGGAGTTACCTGGGATGCCACCAGATAGGGAAGTTGAATTTGTGATTGATCACTTACCTGGAACCGCCCCTATTTATAAAAGGCCATATAGGATGTTAGTGGAAGAATTAAAAGAACTTAAGAAGCAACTAACAAAGTTATAGGAGGCGGGGTACATTCGTCCGAGTTTCTCACCTTGCGGAGCACTGGTTCTGTTTGTACAGAAGAAGGATGGTTCACAGAGGATGTGTGTTGATTATAGATTAATAAATGATGTTACAATTAAGAACAAGTATCCTTTACCTCTTATTGAAGATTTATTTGATCAAATGAGAGGTGCCAGGGTATTCTCTAAGATTGATCTCCGATCGGGTTACCATCAAATGAAGATTAGGCCTTTTGATATTCTCAAGATGGCTTTCTCTACCCGATATGGTCTATATAAGTTCATAGTCATGTCGTTTGGCTTTTTCTGAAGCTAGTGGAACTTTGTAAAGGCCTCGTAGTTACCCTGCCTCGTCTCCTCGATAGAGATGAATGGGACTTCTAGACCTCTTGGCTATGGCAGAACCTCCCAAGTTATTGGGCCCACATGCACCTATCCTTGTCTCAAAGACCTCAGACGGCTATGCATGTGCACCAGATAACTTAACAGGATCCTTCCGAGTGTCCCAAGGACCCCGGATAAACCACTTACAACCAAGATCGCAAGATTAAGTAAACACAAATCACACACCAACATTTTGTAGCGGAATTTCTTTATTACAAAAGGTTATAAGTTACATCAAATTTACATTATGTTTATCAGAGTGATTACAAAGTGATTCAAAGAAATAAACTTTAAAATGTTATAAATTACTTGTAAGTTTGAAATATATGCTAGCTTAAGTGACCATCCTCAATAAGAAGTATAGAAGAGGTACTTAGACTTATAAGAAGGCCGAGCCCACCGGCACTTAGCACCATCCACAGCAACGCACTTCTATTTTCGGTTCTTCCTCCTGCTTGGGAACCACCTTTGCACAAAAGTAGCAAAGCTTCGTAGGCTCTTTACCTAAAACAACATGGGACAAAGCCCTCAGTACGAAGTGTACTTTCGCAAGTCTTACCCGACTAAGGAAAAAGACTCTCAAGGATATGCTGGATTTAGGAATTAAGGAGAGGCTCTTAGCAAGAATAAACTTAGATACTTTTGCAGAAACAACTTACTAAAGTGAGTCCTTACTTTCAATATTTTAACGCCAGATTAAATATTAATAGACTCTGGTTGCACCTAGTCTAGTTTCACCATCTCATCAATACAACATCATTTTTACTCATAATGTTTACATCTTGACTTAGGTTACAGGTCAGTGATCAAGTCTCCACTCTCCGGGGATATAACGGAGATCCGAATTGATTTACTCAGTTGAGGATCTCTAACCACACGACATATGTAGCACTTAACCCTTGCATATGTCAACCGTTCCCACAGATCCTCCACAACGTGAACCAGTCCGCGCTACCCAGGAGCACAATACTCCTCCATCCAGCCTCCAGCCAGGAGGGTACACGCTACTCCCACCATCTCCCAAGCCCAGTGCGTGGTTGTCTTTTCACGTATGGAATAGCCGGGTTCAAGCTTACCCTGTCCCATATCCAGGTCATGTGGCCAGTTAAGATAGTCCTTGATCATACATGCCTACATACGCATCCAATACTTAATTAACCTGGGTGGAGCATCACCTGTTCCTAGCCCAAGTCTCGAGTTAAGTACTTCCACCCTTAGGATTAATTTTTGTTCCTTAGGATGAAAAGAGCATTATAGGGAACTTTGCAGTAAGATCCCACCATGCTCCTAATGAAAATATTCTTGCAGGTAGAAGCCATCCTTCCTCAGGATAAACCTGAGCTGGGCATAAGTGCAAAGGACAAACTCCATCTACTTATAAGCAGGGTAAGCATTTTTTTGTAAATCATATTTTGATACTTTGCGAGAAGTATCTATAAAAGGAATGGATTTCAAGGTAAGCAATGCATCAAAGGGTTTCCAAGCAACTCCTGTAAACCTAATGCACATTTCGCTAGACTCAAAGTGTGTAAAAATCATTTAAAAACACAAGGAAGGGGTTGCATGCACCGGGGCTTGCCTGAGTAACACTAGGTTAATGTTGTTAAACGACGTTCGCTTGACGATCATCCTTGTCCTAGCACTTGATCAGGCAGGTTCATCCATCAGCATCACCATGCGGAGTAGCCCACGCTTGGGGTCGACTTGGCTCAGGTTCTCCGCATCATGTGGTTAATTCACGTACCTGAATGAAATGCATTATGAACATGAATGTATATAGACAGGAATATTACAAACCTAAATACTGCTACGTGATAGCGAATTAAACACCTAGCGGCGAGGCGTTGTACAACTTCATACGATATACGACTAAGTGCAATAGTCATAAAATAATAAATTATACGCACGTCTATTTTCCTTAGCTAAGGTCCAACATCAGAAGACTATCAAACCTAGATTTATTTATTAGGAAAACAATAGACCATATAAGTTCCACCTTTCTATTTGACTAAAGCATAATACTGAAAGACTAATTACTTAGACTCATTATTTTGGAACACGAAATTCGAAGTATGGACCGAAACAACTCAACTAACTATTTAAACCACTCTTTTGAATTAATCCTTAAAATATCCTAACTAATGAAACATCACACTATACTTAATTTATCAAGTAGAGCATCATCACACCACTCTCTAGATAAGAAAATCGCCGATCATATCCTACTCCAACATTATCGATCACAAACATAGATGACACTACTACTAGCGCAGGACATCGACTTTAGCTTACGTGCATTGAACACCATTAGCATCGACATAGTTATAGACAATAGCATAAAATACTGAATTTAACCCACGCGTCACCGAAATACTATACTCTACAAAATAGAACTAGTTCGAATATATTTGGCAACTAAACTCCTCGAAGCACACCTCGCATCACTGGTATTTCTAATTTAAACTTCATACGCAAACTAAGCATCTTATTTCATGATCATAAAATCTATAGTAACAATAGTGATTTGGCTCACTGTTATCAACTTGATTCGGTGTTTGTGAGAACGACGACAGTCTTCGATTGATGTCTTCGATCAAACAGCTGACGAGTATGGAACGAAGCTTCACTTTCTTTTCCATTCACAACTCTTGGAATCTCTCTATATTAAGTAGAACTCCGCATAAACGACGATGATTCTTGTTCTGGCCTTTCGTCGAGCACTTGGGCATCGACTAGGGAATTGCTTCTCTATATCTTCTTGGGGTCCTTTTGTCGGCGCGAACACAAGTCGGAGACAACACGTAGGGATTGCCATCGAGGCGGGGTGACCGAACGACGATGACAAGACAAGGGAAACAGGGGCGCGCTTGACCGTCAACTAAAACCCATGCTAGACCGAGCAGAAAGCGTAGGACCGCGGCAAAGTGAGCGTTCCCACGAAAGAACACAGCCACACAGACGCGACCAGGGACTCTGGCAATGCAGCGACTGTGAGCTGGAGCACAGGGCAGGGCCGAGCTCGGCGTTGGGACGAGCTGCGGAACAACAGCAAGGTCGCGACCGAGCCAGACGAGGAGCAAGCGACCAACATCAAGGGCGAGCGCAGCAGGGAACGATGTCCCGCCTGGCCGAGCTGAAGGAAACGCGGACCAGAGGGAGTGCTGCGGCACGGAGACTAGGCGAGCTGGAGTGCCACGATGGGGCTTTAGCCGGCCCGACGACGAGCTGGCCTAGCACTAAAGAAAGGCAGCCACGACACTGGGAGTTCCGAGCTGGGACTGCGGCGGTGAGGCTCCACGACGACCATGGCATAGGAGCGCGCGGAGGGACTCGGCTACAGACTGAAGATTGGATTAGAGGAATACGACACCAGGGGCTTGCTCAGCAGGACAAGAGACTAGGCAGAGCTGGGACGACTAAGAACAGCGCAGCGTGATAGCTAGAGGAACGGCGAGGCGGGCGTGCGTCCATGGAAAGTGAGGCGAGCAGGGACTAAAAACGGCGAGGGTGCATCACTACCATAGGGTCACGACCAGCGATTTCAGGGGTCAAGCGTACGGAACAACGACATTGTGGACAGGGAGGTGCGTGCAGAGGACAGGGAACTGCGACGACGAAGCACCATAACTGGAGCACCGGCGAGCAGCAAGCAGAGAGCAAGGCACGACGCAGGAGAGAGGGAGGGGCGACCAACGCGCAGGGGAGTTGGGCGCTGAGGAGAGGAGGAACGAGCGACCGCCAGGAGCTGGAGCTGAGACGGCACGCAGGGGAGGAGGGAGATCCTGTTGGATCTTTTATGGGTTTGGCCCATTTATTGAATAAACTCTATGGTGTGTAATGGTGGAGAATACCAATAGTACCACATTGGAAGTCCAAGGGTCTTTTGCCTTGACTTATATGGTGGGATTTATTCCACTTAACTTGAGAAGTCAAGAAATGGACAAGGGCGTGCCACACGCGCGCGCGCGCCGCCGCCGCCGCCGGCCGGGCCGGGCCGGGCCGGGCCGGGTGTGGCGAGGCGAGGCCAGGCAGGCAGGCAGGCAGGCAAGCGAGCGGGCGTGGTGTGGTTGTATTAATTTTTAGCACTCACTAACTACGTACGTCAGCCGAGTGACCCTGTCTCTTCGTCTGCCGAGTGACCCTGTCTCTTCGTCAGCCAGCCGAGTGACCCTTCTCCTTTAGCTGCCGACTCATGGCGTGACTCGGCGAGAGCTGGCCGACTCATGGCATAACTCGGCTAGAGCTGGCCGACTCTTGGCGTGACTCGGCGACCTTTCTCCTTCAGCTTCCCTCTGCGAGAGGTTAAATAGAGGAGCACCCCTGTCACTCGGTACACGCGAGAAACACTTTCAGTCTCACAATCCAGCCGCCGAGTGAGGGTATTTCCATCTCGTGACTCTGCGCGCACAGAGTAGCGAGAGGGCAGGTGCCTTCGAAGCCAGTGTCGTTCGAGACCTTGCACGGGGGATCAGCAATTAGGTTTTTGGGGAGCGTCTTCGCGACTGCCCAACGTCTATTGTTGTCTTCATCGCTGGTTCTTGGCGTCTTCATCTCGATCGGATGACAAGAGAAGTTGGACAAGGATCAGGATCCTCGGAGCGCATGGGAGGGTATGATCAATTCAGTTCATTACTGTTTTATATTCTGCATATTATATATGTCGTACGTACCTCTGTTCTATCATGTTATAATATGTTATATCTGTGTGTCTTACAGTCATCCTGTTTATATTGTTATCTGTTTATTTCCAGTTGTTCCGCAATAATCCATGAACCATGCTTATATACTTATTTTATTTATATGATTTACATGCTTCATATGCTTTGTGTTCTCATGATCCATATTGTTATGGATATTTTTGAGATCACGTTTTCTATGTTTGATTATCTATTATATGTCATCATCATAATGTTAATTTATGGAATTAAAATAATACGGAAAATGCCTATAATTCTAACAATCCAAAAACCTAATGTTAGGCATTTTTCTGTTAGAGGTTTTGCTGCTGTGCTAAAGCCTGATCCTTTTGATGGTAAAAACTTCTTGATATGGAAAGCTAAGATGGAATTGTGGCTAACTGCAATGTCTTGTTTTCATGCCGCTGAGGGCAAGCCTGCCAACTTACCTCCTGTGGATGAGGCTAAGTTTAAGGCTGAAGACAACCTCTTTCGAGGTGCAGTGATTAGCGCACTTGACACAAAATTCCAGAAAAGCTATATCATCCTTCCCACGAGGAAAGAGTTGTGGGATGCTCTTGTTGGAAAGTTTGGAGTTACTGACGCTGGTAGCGAGCTGTATCTCATGGAGCAGCTGTATGACTACAAAATGGTTGAGAACCGATCTGTAGTGGAACAGGCTCATGAGTTTCAGGCACTAGCTAAGGAACTCGAACTTTTTCCTTGTCCTTTGCCTGACAAGTTTGTGGCTGGTGGTATAATCGCCAAGTTGCCACCTTCTTGGAAGGACTTTGCTACCTCTCTCAAACATAAGAGACAAGAGTTCAATGTAGAAGAGCTCATTGGTACTCTTGATGTTGAGGAAAGGGCTAGAACAAAGGACAGTGGAAAAGGTGTTGAGACCTCTAATGCTAATGTGGTGCAGAAGAGAAACTTCCGCAAGTTTAACAAGAAGAAAAACCAGAACAAACAAGAGAATGCAAATAAGCCTGTTCATACAACACAGTTTAAAAAGAAGAACAACAATAACAAGGGAAAGGGAGGATGCTTTGTCTGTGGCAGTGATCAACATTGGGCAAGAGAGTGCCCTGATCGCAAGTTCACTCAAGACAAGAAATCAACTCATGTTGTAACCACTGAAACTGAAGGAGGAACATCTGGGTATGGTAATTCTTTACCATTTGTTCTTTCAGTCTGTAATTCACCTGAGTGGTGGATGGACAGTGGTGCAAACATTCATGTGTGTGCTGATGCCTCTATGTTCACTTCCTATCAGGTCGGGAGGTCTAGCGCCTTGTTGATGGGAAATGGGTCGCGTGCTCATGTTCTTGGTGTTGGTACGGTCATTCTGAAGTTTACTTCGGGAAAGACGGTGCCATTGAAGAGCGTGCAGCATGTGCCCTCTATCAAGAAGAATCTCGTTAGCGCTTCTATGCTATGTCGAGATGGATACAAAGTTGTTCTTGAATCTAATAAATGTGTTATGTCGAAACATGGTACCTTTGTTGGTAAAGGATATGACTGCGGAGGCTTGTTCCGCTTATCACTGCATGATGTGTGTAATAAAATGGTGAATTCTGTTAATTTTTCTGACGAGTCAGATTTATGGCATTCACGTTTTTGTCATGCAAGCTTTGGCTGTCTTATGCGGTTAGCAAATATAAATTTAATTCCTAAATTTAACTTGGTCAAAAAGTCTAAGTGCCATGTGTGTGTTGAATCAAAACAACCCCGCAAGCCTCACAAGGCTGCTGAGGCGAGGAGTTTGGCACCTCTAGAACTTGTTCATTCTGATCTGTGCGAGATGAATGGAATTTTGACCAAAGGTGGTAAAAGATACTTTCTCACTCTTATAGATGACTCCACTAGATTTTGTTATGTGTATCTCTTAAAAACAAAAGATGAAGCGTTCAATTATTTTAAGGCCTATAAAGCTGAAGTTGAGAACCAACTTGAGAGGAAAATAAAACGTTTAAGGTCTGACCGAGGTGGAGAATATTTCTCTAATGTGTTCGATGAGTTCTGCGTGGAACATGGTATTATTCATGAGAGGACACCGCCATTCTCACCACAATCCAATGGGATTGCTGAAAGGAAAAACCGCACTCTAACAGATTTGGTGAATGCCATGTTGAGTACAGTGGGATTATCCAAGGCATGGTGGGGTGAGGTGATTTTGACAGCATGTCATGTCCTGAATAGAGTTCCAACAAAGAACAAAGAGATCACACCATTCGAGGAATGGGAAAAGAGAAGATTAAATCTCTCATATTTGCGCACTTGGGGTTGCTTGGCTAAAGTGAACGTGCCAATCAACAAAAAGCGTAAACTTGGGCCTAAAACTGTTGAATGTATATTCCTTGGGTACTCTTTTCACAGCACTGGGTATAGGTTCTTAATTATAAAATCTGATGTGCCTGATATGTATGTTGATACTATCATGGAATCAAGAGACGCAACATTTTTTGAGAATGAGTTTCCTATGAAGAATACACCTAGTGATATAAGTCATGAGACTATAATTCCCCATGAGCACAAACTGTCGATTCCTATAGATCATGCTGAGGATTCTCACGTGCACATCCCTGAGGAGGATGACACTATAGTCACTCGAAAGAGCAAGAGACAGAGGGTTGCAAAATCCTTTGGTAATGACTTTATAGTGTACCTTGTGGAAGACACACCAACTACCATTAGTGAGGCATATTCCTCTCCTGATGCTGACTTATGGAAGGAAGCAGTAAGGAGTGAGATGGAATCTATTATGTCTAATGGAACTTGGGAGGTCGTTGACCGTCCTTATGGTTGTCAACCTATAGGTTGCAAATGGATCTTCAAGAAAAAGCTTAGGCCTGATGGTACAATTGAGAGGTACAAGGCAAGGCTTGTGGCCAAAGGATATACCCAAAAGGAGGGTGAAGATTTCTTTGATACCTACTCACCAGTGGCTCGACTGACTACAATTCGCACATTAATAGCCGTGGCAGCCTCTTATGGTCTTATCATTCATCAGATGGATGTTAAGACAGCTTTCCTAAATGGAGAGTTGGATGAGGAGATCTATATGGATCAGCCAGAAGGGTTTATTGCGGATGGTCAAGAGAACAAGGTGTGCAGGTTGATAAAATCATTGTATGGCCTAAAACAAGCACCTAAGCAATGGCATGAAAAGTTTGATAATACTCTTACAGCAGCTGGCTTTGTTGTAAATGAATCTGACACGTGTGTATACTATCGGTATGGTGGGGGTGAGTCTGTTATGCTGTGTCTTTATGTTGATGACATTTTGATCTTTGGATCAAATCTCAATGTGATTGAGGAAGTTAAAAAGCTTCTATCGAGCAATTTCGAGATGAAAGATTTGGGAGAGGCTGATGTCATTCTAAACATCAAGCTTGTTAGAGAAGCTGATGGTGGGGTAACTTTGTTACAATCCCATTATGTGGAAAAGGTATTGAGTCGCTTTGGTTTTAGTGACTGTGATCCTGCTCCAACACCTTATGATCCCAGTGTGCTATTAAGAAAGAATCGGAGAATAGCAAGGGATCAATTGACATACTCCCAGATCATTGGCTCGCTCATGTACCTTGCAAGTGCAACAAGGCCAGACATCTCTTATGCTGTGAGTAAGCTAAGTCGGTTTGTGTCGAAACCAGGAGATGATCACTGGCGTGCTCTTGAGAGAGTGTTGCGGTATTTGAAAGGTACTATGACATACGGTATTCATTATACCGGAAACCCAAAAGTGCTGGAAGGCTATTGTGATGCCAACTGGATTTCTGATGCTGATGAGCTTTATGCCACAAGCGGATATGTGTTTCTGTTTGGAGGTGGCGCTGTTTCCTGGAAGTCTTGCAAGCAGACTATCTTAACGAAGCCTACAATGGAAGCAGAACTCGCAGCATTAGACACTGCTGGGGCTGAGGCTGAGTGGCTTCGTGATTTCCTATTGGACTTACCGGTGGTTGAAAAACCGATACCGGCTATTTCCATGAACTGTGACAACCAAACGGTGATTACAAAGGTTAACAGTTCTAGGAATAACATGAAGTCTACAAGGCATGTTAAGAGGAGATTGAAATCTGTCAGAAAGTTGAAAAACTCCGGAGTTATAACTGTGGATTATGTCCACATATCAAATAATCTGACAGATCAATTCACTAAGGGTCTATCACGCAATGTGATAGAAAGTGCATCGAGGGAAATGGGTATGAGACCCATGTGAGATCTACTCTAGTGGTAACCTGCTCTATGTGATCGGAGATCCCGTGAAGTAGAGTGGAGAAACAAGCTAGGAGTAGATTGTGAGGAAAGATCCCTTCTTTAACTCATTTCTGATGCACATCTTTCCTATCTGTAAGGCAGGATGGTTTTTTACCTTAATGTATTCCAAGAGTCTTATAAAGGTAAGATGTTGTCCTACAGAACATCTTCTGAGGAATACACCTATATGAGTCAGACTGCTAGTCACAGTCTATGGGACTTGGGTAATCCCTAAATACTCATGAAAGGCACTGAAGTGTGACTTATATGCTTCTAAACAGCGGGAATACCCTTTTGCAGCCTAGTATCAGCAAAGGATTTGAGTGAATCTTATCTCGCACAAAACTGTCAATTCAAGGCATAGTCCATTGTTCAGTTGTGAATGAGTGAAACTCTTATTCTAGATGGATGTTCAACTTAACAGTCTCCATCGAAACACTGGTATATCAAAGGATTGTGATTCTGATACTTCATCATTACAAACCCTAGAGTTTGGTGGGGATTGTTGGATCTTTTATGGGCTTGGCCCATTTATTGAATAAACTCTATGGTGTGTAATGGTGGAGAATACCAATAGTACCACATTGGAAGTCCAAGGGTCTTTTGCCTTGACTTATATGGTGGGATTTATTCCACTTAACTTGAGAAGTCAAGAAATGGACAAGGGCGTGCCACACACGCGCGCGCGCCGCCGCCGCCGCCGGCCGGGCCGGGCCAGGCGTGGCGAGGTGAGGCCAGGCAGGCAGGCAGGCAGGCAGGCAGGCAGGCGAGCGGGCGTGGTGTGGTTGTATTAATTTTTAGCACTCACTAACCGCGTACGTCAGCCGAGTGACCCTGTCTCTTCGTCTGCCGAGTGACCCTGTCTCTTCGTCAGCCAGCCGAGTGACCCTTCTCCTTCAGCTGCCGACTCATGGCGTGACTCGGCGAGAGCTGGCCGACTCATGGCATAACTCGGCTAGAGCTGGCCGACTCTTGGCGTGACTCGGCGACCTTTCTCCTTCAGCTTCCCTCTGCGAGAGGTTAAATAGAGGAGCACCCCTGTCACTCGGTACACGCGAGAAACACTTTCAGTCTCACAATCCAGCCGCCGAGTGAGGGTATTTCCATCTCGTGACTCTGCGCGCACAGAGTAGCGAGAGGGCAGGTGCCTCCGAAGCCGGTGTCGTTCGAGACCTTGCACGGGGGATCGGCAATTAGGTTTTTGGGGAGCGTCTTCGCGACTGCCCAACGTCTGTCGTTGTCTTCATCACTGGTTCTTGGCGTCTTCATCTCGATCGGATGACAAGAGAAGTTGGACAAGGATCAGGATCCTCGGAGCGCATGGGAGGGTATGATCAATTCAGTTCATTACTGTTTTATATTCTGCATATTATATATGTCGTACGTACCTCTGTTCTATCATGTTATAATATGTTATATCTGTCTGTCTTACAGTCATCCTGTTTATATTGTTATCTGTTTATTTCCAGTTGTTCCGCAATAATCCATGAACCATGCTTATATACTTATTTTATTTATATGATTTACATGCTTCATATGCTTTGTGTTCTCATGATCCATATTGTTATGGATATTTTTGAGATCACGTTTTCTATGTTTGATTATCTATTATATGTCATCATCATAATGTTAATTTATGGAATTAAAATAATACGGAAAATGACTATAATTCTAACAGATCCAGGCGCCGAATTGGAGGAGATAGCCGCTGGGGAGAGACCTCGGCTGCGGGGAGAAGAAGACTGCGTGAGTGCGCGCGGCATGGGCGAGCCAGGGAGGGAGAAGACCCCGGGCACGCTGCACGCGGCTGGAGGAGAACGGAGGAGTGGCTGGGCGTGCGCCATGGGAGCCGCTCGGTGAGCGCAGGGGCATGGCTCTCCTCCTCCGCGCGTGGGAGAGGAAGCTTGGAGATGGCGGCGTGGAAGACGCAGAGACCCAAGGCATGCACGATTTTTATCCCGCGATGGCTGAAAAAATCAACATGGCGGCGAGATTTTCTTCTCAGGCATAGGGCGGCGCGGGGGATAACGTCGAGGAAGAAAAAATCCCCCTAGCAAGCGGCGTGGAGATAGGATCCCTGGGATATTTTCCCTTTTTTTATTTCTTTTGATACAAAAATCTGTGTACCTCTATGCTCTAAGATGTAGATCAAAACGAGATGCAATCGGATCGAATCATAGCATTGGCTTCGATATTTTAATCTGCATTTGATTCAGTTGAATTTAGACGAATTCCGTTCGCTACTCGAACATTCGACTAGAGAATAATTCAATCAAGAATATGTAGACGCGATGTCATGGTTGACAGAAGGGGATTAAATTATTTTACACTGAAAGCTTAGTCGTCGAGTTCTTCTTAATCTGTTCGGGATAAATTCATCCGAGTGGGTCAGGGTTCCGAGTTCGCATTCGCGCGAGCGATAAATTTTAAATAATCATCGGACGCACCGATTTTCGGAACAACTATGTTCCGAACATCACGAAAATTTAGGAAGAGCCCGGATAGATAAAAGCGATGTCGAACTCGCGACTGACGAAACAGATATGATATTAAAATCACGATAGACGAAGATGTTTAAAATTTAGCATCCGTTTTATCCACTGATATTACATGCTTACATTTATACTCGTTGTCAATATAAACACCAGGGGTGTTACATTGGCAACCAGGTGACATGACTTGTGGGTAAAGGGTACAACCTCTACAGAGTGTAAAACTCATATACTAACCGTGCTCGCGTTCATGAGCAGCTTAGGACTCTTGCATGATTAATTTATGGAATTAAACTCAATTTGTCATTTGCATCGCATTGTGGTTTATTATTAATTTTGATCTATTATTACTCTGGTTTGGTATCTACTTACATTTAGTAACTTGTTGGGGGCCTTCTCCTTCCAAAGGTCCTCAAGGACATAATTAACCATTTTCTTTCAGCATAAGCTATTACATGAAGCTTCATCTTCAGGATACAAGCCTCTTCCTCATGACGAAGGTACACAAGATGAAGACAGATCTAAAGAGGATAAGAGTAAATGCCGAAGCTATCACTAGATGGACATCTTTGGCCCACAACGAAGATGAAGTATAATGATGATGTTGACCGAAAGAGGAAAAGACTACTTAGTCCTTAATAACTTGTATTATGATCATATGTGAATATTAGGGACATAAATGTACTTTTACTGGGGTTGCGTCCCGTGTCTATAAATAGATGAACAGTAGCACCGTACTGTTCACACTGAATTGTAATCACCTTCTCGCGCCAGCACCTTCGAACAAGCCGAAGGTATCGATGTAATATTAACTTTGTTAATATTTATGTGTATATCATGAAATACAAATGCAAATGAATCAATGAATTATATTGGCTATCTTTATATATTCTTATTTATTCATGAAATAATGAAGGCAGGTCCTTCATAACCTTCATCCAAAGATCATTATATCTGGGAAGAGATAATGCTTCAGAGGACAAAGGTACTTAATGCGTAACAATTATGCTGCCTTGTTCTTGACTCACAACATTTGAGAACAAGTAAACAACATTGGTGCCCACCTCTAGTGAATTCAAACGACCACCTTCGACAAGCATTCACCTTTGTCATGCCGCCGAAGAAGACAACAGCGCCAGGGGTTGCCCTGCAGCCACTGGACACAAATCAGGAGACACTCTCACTTCGAAAAGCTAGGAGCCATAAGAGAAAGGCTACCAGCCCAACACCTCAGGAAGGAGTTGGACCAGGAGATCAGGGATTTGGAGGCTATTCACCAGCAAGTGCAAAGGAAGAGAGAAACGATGCTTCGGCTAGCCGACCTTTAGAGGAAGATCGACGCAGCTGCTGAAGAAATGCATCACATTACTCAGGATGACCAAGGCCGAAGGCCCCAACACAGGGAGCTTTGTCAAGAAAGCCCAACCAATGATGATGAATGGTATGATGATTTTCATCATGGTAACATTGCTTTTGATGATGCTTCTCCTCTAGCAGCAGAGTTGCAGGCTACCCCGTGGCCACCATCTTACAAGCCACCTCAGCTCCCCATGTATGATGGGCACTCAGATCCAAAGCAGTTTCTGATGAGCTACGAAGCAACTATATCCTCATATGGGGACAACACCGCTATCATGGCGAAGTCCTTTGCCATGGCAGTCAGAAGTGTGGCTCAAACATGGTATTCTTCTCTTCGACCGGGGACAATCACGTCGTGGCAGAAGCTGAAGGATATGCTAGTCACCAGCTTTCAGGGTTTCTAGATGAAGCCAGTCACTGCTCAAGCTCTGTTCCAATGTACACAAGACCATGAGGAGTACTTGCAGGTGTACGTTCGAAGGTTCTTGCGACTTAGAGCTTAGGCGTCTACAGTGCCTAATGAGATCATAATTGAAGCCATGATCACCAGGACCCATGGTACAATATTTTGCAAGGAAGCCACCACAGACCTTGGAGAAGCTCCTCAAAAAAATGGACGAGTACATCAGAGCCGACAATGACTTTCTGCAGAGAAGGGAAGAAGCCTACATATATTCCGAGATGACCAGGGGCTTCAGAGGAAGACTCCACCCTAGGCATGTCAGAACGATTCATAACCCCAGCTCAAGCGACGACAAGTGAAATCATACTCAAGGGCATCAACATTGTGGCGGAACTGCCCAAATTATTCCAACTTAAGTGCCTAAGTCCCGCCTTAGAGGCTAGACCACACTTAAATGGGAATAACTCGTCAATCCCTCGGATCTAGTTCGACGAGGCCACTGACAGGATCAAGTACCACAATCTCACTCGATGGTGAGTCACAGAGCAAATACAATAAAACATAAAACCATACATTAAGGGGTATTAAATTATTACATCATCATCGGAGTTTTTGCAAAAGTAGTCATCATTGTTCGAAGTGCAGCGGAATGAAACTAACGATAAATAAACAGAGAGATGGGGAAGCCTGTCCCATCACTCCTCATGCTCCTCCTCAGCCGAGGCGGGGTCCCACTCGACAGTCCAACCCGGTGGCAAGATGGACGGCCAAGTCACTCCAGCAACCATGTCCTCCAAAGAACCTATAAAATTATGCCACAAGCAAGGCTGAGTATACTAATACTCAGCTAGACTTACCCGGTGTGAGGAGTCTACTCCTCTACCTCTAGACATGCAGTTGTTTGGCTGTGGGGTTTGGTTGCCAAAAGCACTAGCTGAGTTTATAAATCAAGTTTTAGCTTTGTCAAGTTTAAGTGTGACTCTCTTAAGGCTAAAAGTGTACTATCTACTCATACATGGTATCAAACATATTTAGCAATCAACATCTTGCGTCAACTCATCACATTTCCACTTGTTACTCAATGTAGCAGCATGGATCAAGCAGTCTCATTAGCTGCGAGAAGCAGACGATTCGAATCGAGTTTTTATCCTTGCAAGGTAAACCTAAACACACGACATGTAGGGGCACTCTGTCCCCACACACATCAACCGTCCCCATCGATTCCCTGGCAACAGAAAGGGGCTCACCGCCTTGGCGTACAATGCCTCACTGACCCCGACTGCCGTCGTGCAGTGACCACACTTGTACCCACCATAACCGGAATGGGAGACCACGTCTCAGGTCGCGTGAGGAGGGCAATCTGCGGGCAGGTTCACTCATGTACTAGGCTTACCGATTTACCATATTTCTCGGTATGTGTTTAGTACGTTCAAACGCTTGACACACGGTACCACACCTTAATCCTTATTCCAATTTTTATCCCGTGGACAACCAATCCCCATGGATTGTTGTCCACAAACCAGCATCATTATGATAAGAAAGTGGATACAACCAATTTCCTGACCTCGCGCGAGTGCTAGAAAAATCACTCGACTTCTACCGAGATCCTAATTAATAAAGCAGCTACTCGACCTAGCATACTAGTATTCATCTCAACAGGATTCCTGAGATCATGCAACTAGGGTTTCAAACAACTCCTACACTTAAGTGCACATTCAATCCTACAATCAATAAGTGTAGTAAAATAGCATAAATAACAGGTTATGCATAAACCGGGGCTTGCCTTCCAAAGCAGTGGCAGGCAGATCCTCTGGTGCAGGCTTTGGTGCTGGATCCGGGGCTACCTCCTGAGCAGCTCCTTGCTCCGGCACGAGGACGTACTCTCCGTCAGCGAGGTTGCAGTCTATCGAATGCAATGAATATGTATGTCATGATTATGCAGGATTTAACAACATTATGCTAAAAGAAGAAAAACTAAGTTAGTTAGTAACTTAGGGTTTCATGGTCATACGTGACTTTTAGTGGTTTATGCTTATCATTCTAGGTTTAGGTTTGGTTGAGAATAAGCATAGTGGATTTGTATTTTCCTTACATATTTCAGTGGGCAATTTAAAAAGGGTTTTGCTTGTGGGGTTAGGGTGACACAAGTTTCTACTATCAATTTCCCCCTTTTTCATTTTTTAATATGAATTCTAGTGTGAGTTTGAACTACAACAGTGGTTTAACTTTTTCCAAAAATTCTGTAAAAATTACAGTGGGTTGCCATTGGTCACTATAGTCTGTTCTAGGAATTTGAGGTCCAGAATAAAAAGAGTATGCCTTGGACAAAAATAACAAAAGTTGGGCAAAGGGGGGTCACTTTGCACTACAACTCTTAACTAGGTGTGGGTTCTGTCCTAAGGGTTATTTTTGTTAGCATCTAACAGTAATCACAAGCTTCTGTGCCAAAAATCACAGAAAGTTAATTGGTGGTTATTTAGTTGTGATTTTCTAAAGTTTAATGTCAAAAAGACACTTTCTACTATCTTGTTATTTGAAAAATGTCAAACAGCAGATTTCATATTTTTCCTATGTCCTTAATAACAAATCATTAATTATCTCAAGGTTTGGGGTGTTTTCACCTTGGGATTAGTTTTCTAGGATTTTTCTAAGTTTTCCTTGTTTTCTTAAAATAAAAGGTATCCCAATTACTTTGTACTAAACCAGAGTATAATAGATTTTTCTAGTGAACTATACTGAATAAGTAGACTAACAAAAATATGGATGCTCCCTGGTTCTCTATTTAAATTACCTTTTCTATTTTCTTTAACTTTAAGCACAAGGTGAAATAAATGGCAAACTTTACTTTAATGGGGTATACAGAAGGGTTTATCATTTTTAAACAGGTCAGTAGGTGATCAAGTACTTCTCTAAATTTTCTTAACCTCAGTTAAATAGTGTAACTATTTTTCCTTATTTCTTTTTGCTTTTGGCTAATTAATCATTTAATTCACAACTCTAAAGTTTTCTGTAACACTGAGGGGTTTTATATTTTTCTTAAGTAGTTTACATTATTTAAGATCTGGCAAAATTGGTTTGACTCGATTTAGGTGAACAAAACAGAAGATATGAATTATTCAAGTTCTGTTTGAATTTAAATCAGATTAAATAAAAGGTTTCCTGGAAAAACCACTTTGCACCGAAGTCCTCGGGTTCTTTCCAAACTAATCCTCTCAGTTATACCCCTGCACTACTATTCCTCTTAGTCACTGACAATGCGCAAAACCCCCTAGCCTTTTCTTCTTCTCCCCCGCGGTCCCTCCCTAGGTTTAAACAGTACCCGCGGAAAAGAAATGGGTGGCGCGGCTTACCGGCGGCGAGAGAGGTCCGGCGAGGGGCGGGGTTGGCTCCGGGAGGTCCTGGCGGTCACAACGGTGTACGGCTCGACGGCGGGGGTGGCCAGAATCGTCGGGTCCACGCGCGCAGGCGGGTGGTCTCGTCGGCGGCGGTTGTTCCGGCTAAACCACGGCGATCTAGTTCAATCAAAGGGCACGATGAGCTTCACGGGGCGACGTAGAGGCTGTGTTCACAAGGAATCGAAGAATGGAGCAGAGTATTACCCGGTCTACGCTCACCGGCGGTCGGGCAAAGTCTAGCGACCGTGGACTGGCTTCTCCGGCGAAGCAAACTCCGATTCCTTGCTCGGGGAGCTTTACCGAGGTGTGCACAGTCTTCTCCGAGGGTTGGACGGGGTTGGGAATGGTTCTGTTGGCCGGTCTACGGTGGCAGGGGCTCGGGTGGCCGCGGGCACACCGTGCACGGGGCAAACGCCGGTGGTTTCGGGCTCCGGTGAGGTCGAGCATGCGCGGAAGGGTATGGCCGAAGTCCCTGGGGGCTTTATAGGCGCGGGTGCGGGCGACGGTGCCGGCTGGGCTTTGGCGCGACGCGGGGCACGCGAGGTCGGGCGCGGGCGTGCTCTGGCGCGCGCAGAACGTGTCGAACACGTGGAGGTGTTCATCTGCCCGTGTTCAAAAGCTTGCTGAGATCGCAAACGTGCGAATCTTGGAAAAAATTCGGCACAGACCTCTTCCTGGCACCTATGGCTATCTCTTGTATGTGAGTTCCAAGGGAAGATAAGCCCTAGGTCAGAAGATATGCGGACGCCAAATCTGGCTTGTCCCCCTGCCCGCTGCGCGACAAAAGTGATGCCAAGACATGTCAAATGTCAAGGGCTCGGTCTCAACTTTTTCCAGGGGGTGCCTTAGGTGGTATGCCACATTTTTGGTATAGAACTTAGGTGGTTTTGGTGCCATCTTCAAGGTGAACACGGTGGATCTTTAGATTAGGTGTAGATTTTGACTTAGAGAGAATTAGAGAGCTCTAGCTCTTTCTCTACATAAGGAATGGATTTGGGGTTTCTTAAGGGGTCTTTTAGCAATGTTTCCTCTCTATATTTGTAGATTAATAAGTTACTTAACTTTATGCCAAAGGTTTGGTCATGATTTGCACCTTTGCTTAATCTCTCCCCTTCAACCAAGGTGTTTAGGAGATAGGGGTTCAAGAGAGGTCTAGGGTTTACTCCCTTCTTGTCCAAGGTGATAAGTGCACACAAGCTTGGGTAATGCTTTTGGTCATTCACATTTCTTGGTTAAAACCTAGTCTCCAAGGTTCTTATACTCTTCTCCTTAAGTTTCTTCCACATGTGATCACAGTCATTAGTGCATAGATGTGCCCTAGCCATGGTAACACCTGGGGTGTTACAGCCCTCCCCCCTTAAAGGAATCTCGTCCTGAGATTTTAGGTAGAGTCCTCTGGAGGGGTGCCATAAAGGCATGTTGGTGCGTTGTTCCTTCTTTTGTTCAAGTTTCTCTAGTTAACTGCTCTTCGAATGTCATTCTCTTTGCGACTTCAGAAGGAAGTCCTTTTTAAGTTAAATCCACAACTTAGACTACCCTTGTCATCTAAGTTTTTCTTATATTTGTATTCAAAGGGCAGGTGGGAGTGGGGTTTTAGGTTACGTACCGACTCCTTTGGGCAGAAAGTCGGGGAAGCGAGAGCGTAGAAAATCCTCAGTCTCCCATGTAGCTTCTTCTACTGAATGGTGACTCCACTGGACCTTATACATTCTGATCGACCTTGCCCGCGTTGACCTCTCTTTCCGATCCAATACCTTGACGGGGTACTCTTGATAAGATAAGTCTGGTTCTATCTCAATGTCTGGCTCAGGTAGCACTTCAGTGGGTAGGCGGACACATTTCCGCAGCTGAGATACATGGAACACATCATGAACAGCTGACATGTTGGGTGGCAACTTCAATTGATATGCTATAGGTCCACAAGTCTCCTTGATCTCGTAGGGTCCAATGTAGCGAGGAGCTAACTTGCCCTTGATTCCAAATCTCTGGATGCCCTTGGTGGGTGACACCCTAAGATAAACATGCTCCCCCACTTCAAACTGCAGAGGTTTCCGCCTCTTATCATGGCTCTTTTGCCTGGCCTGAGCAGCTTCTAAGTTCTTCTTAATGACTCTGACCTTTTCCTCTGCTTCAAGTACAAAATCTGGCCCAAATATTTCTCTTTCTCCAGCTTGCGACCAATTCAGCGGGGTCCTACACCTTCTCCCATACAAGGCTTCAAAAGGTGCCATCTTTAGACTGGACTGGTAGCTGTTATTATAAGAAAACTCTACCAAAGAAAGACACTTGTCCCAATCCTTTCCATAGTGTAGCACACATGCCCTCAACATGTCTTCCAAAATTTGATTTACCCTTTCTGCCTGGCCATCTGTTTGAGGATGGTATGCTGAGCTTCGTATTACATGGGTCCCAAGTGATTTTTGCAATTGCTCCCAAAATCGTGCCACAAATGGTGCTCCTCTGTCTGATACTATAGTCCTTGGTATTCCATGCAAACGAACTATCTGGTCAATGTAGATCTCCGCATACTTCTCCGTCCCGTGGGTGGTGTGTACTAGCAAGAAATGAGCTGACTTGGTCAATCTGTCCACAATGACCCAAATGGAATCATGATGCCTGGAGGTGTTGGGCAATCCCACGATAAAGTCCATGCAAATGTCCTCCCATTTCCAAGATGGTATGGGAAGGGGTTGCAAAGGGCCTGCTGCCTTCAAATGACTGGCTTTGATCCTCTGGCAGGTGTCACACTCGGATATGTACTTGGCAATCTCCCTCTTCATTCTGGTCCACCAGTATAAGGATCTGAGATCATGATACATCTTGTTGCTGCCGGGGTGCATGGAGAATTTTGAAAGGTGAGCTTCATCCAATATCTTCTTTCTGAGCTCAGGGTCCTTGGGAACAACCAATCGATCTCCAAACCATAGAATTCCCTTGCTGTCCTGACGGAAGCACTTGTATTTTTCTGCTTTCTGCTTGATCATTTCCTTGATAACCTGAACACCCTTGTCTTCAATCTGTGCCCTGACTATTTGCTCTTGTAATGTGGGCTCTACCGAGATATAATTTAAATCACCTGAAGAAACAACTTCCAGGTTCAACTTGCACAACTCATCACACAGGGTGGTAATTCTTGCATCCATGCTCATACAATTGCACTGGGCCTTTCTGCTCAAGGCATCTGCCACAACATTGGCCTTGCCAGGATGGTAATGCACCTCCAAATCATAGTCCTTGATTAATTCTAACCATCTCTTCTGCCTCATGTTAAGATCTGCCTGAGTGAAAATGTATTTGAGACTCTTATGATTAGTGTAAATGTTACAGTGAGCTCCCATCAAGTAATGTCTCCATATCTTGAGAGCATGAACCACGGCTGCTAACTCCAGATCATGTGTAGGGTAGTTCTTCTCATGGGGTCTGAGTGCTCGGGAGGCATAAGCAATTACTCTGTTATCTTGCATTAAGACGCATCCCAATCCAGTACCAGAAGCATCACAATAAACTTCAAAGGGCTTGGTGTTATCAGGTTGAGCTAGCACTGGGGCTGTTGTCAAATGCTGCCTTAGTGTATGAAAGGCATCTTCGCACTTTTGGCTCCAATTATACTTGACTCCCTTCTTCAACAGTTCAGTCATTGGCTTGGCAATTCTGGAGAAATCCGGAATAAATCGTCGATAATACCCTGCCAATCCCAAAAAACTCCGAATCTGTCTCACTGTGGTAGGAGGTTTCCAATCCATTACCTCTTGTACCTTCTCAGGATCAACTGATACCCCATCCTGAGAAATGGTGTGACCCAAAAATTTAATTTCCTTCAGCCAGAATTCACATTTAGACAATTTGGCATACAACTGATGGTCACGCAGCCTCTGAAGTACAGTATGCAAATGTTTAGTGTGCTCGACTTCATTCTTGGAATAAACCAGAATATCATCAATGAAAACGACCACGAATTTGTCCAGCTCTGGCATGAATACTGAGTTCATCAGGTACATAAAATAAGCCGGGGCATTGGTCAGCCCAAAAGACATCACCAAAAACTCATAGAGCCCATATCTGGTCGAGAAAGCCGTCTTCGGAATATCACTGGCACGGATCTTGATCTGATGGTAGCCTGAGCGAAGGTCTATTTTGGAGAACACTTTGGCTCCCACCAACTGGTCAAACAAAACATCAATGCGGGGCAGTGGGTATTTGTTCTTGATGGTCACCGCATTGAGAGGGCGGTAATCGACGCACATTCTCAGACTTTCATCCTTCTTCTTTACAAACAAGGCTGGGCATCCCCAAGGTGAAGTACTTGGGCGAATGAACCCCTTGTCCAACAACTCTTGCAGTTGCCTTTTTAGTTCTGCCAATTCCGCGGGAGGCATCCTATAGGGTCTCTTGGAGATAGGAGCAGTCCCGGGTTGTAATTCAATTGCGAACTCAATGTCTCTATCAGGTGGCATCCCTGGCAATTCATCCGGAAAAACATCTGGGTAGTCACGGACCACTAGGATCCTTTCCACTGGTGACTCTATCATAGTGAATGCACAAGAACGGGTACAACCCTGATCAGGCAAATATAAAGTAGTCTCGCCGTAAGCAGGGGAGTGAATCTCAATGGCCCTTGCTGCAATATCCAATACTGCCTGATGCCTGGTTAACCAATTAGTTCCCAATATAATATCCACGCTATCCAATCCTAAGATGAGAAGGGTGGTTCTAATCACAAGACTACCCAATTTTATAGGCACTTGCCTGTTGATTTGGTAGGTGGCAACCCTGCCTCCTGGTGTTGAAATTGTAATACCCCCATCGGTGTGGTGAAAAGGTAATTGGCACTTGGCACTAAATTTGGCACTGATAAAACTGTGTGATGCACCAGAATCAAAAAGAATAATAGCAGGATAATTCAAAACTGTAAAGATACCAGTCATGACGGGTGCTCCCTCTGGAATATCAGCCATGGTAGTGAAGTTCAGCCTGCCTTGCCTCACTTGCACCTTCTGCCTCTTGCCTTGGTTTTGATAACATTCTGCCCCTGCCTCTGCTGGTTTCTGGGGCAATTCTTGGCATAATGTCCGGTGTTGCCACATGTGAAACACATGTTGTCATTGGCTTGACGATGTTGCTGCTGCTGTTGATTGTTCCTCTGAGCTGGAAACTGAGTACGGTTGGGTGCCTGCTGCTGCTGTTGTGGTCGGATCACCCAACGTCCTTGCTGCTACTGCGGTCCCCTGTTCTGAGTGTCAGACACAATCCTGAAACGCTGTGGCTGAGCTGAAGGTCCTGCCACAGGGGTCTTCCTCTTCTTCTCTGCCTGACGAGCCGTGATATAGTCCTCCTGAGAAATGGCCATGTTGACCAACTCATTATAGCTGTTGGCCCTGACGGTGTTGAGACGGTCACGGAGCTTAGTGCTGAGCCCCCTTCTGAACCTGTCCCTCTTCTTCTCGTCTGTGTCTGCGTGATATCCGGCATACTGGCACAGGTCATTGAAGGCCTGAGCATATTGTAACACTGTCCTGTTTCCCTGAGTGAGTGCTAGAAACTCGTTGAGCTTTCGATCCATAATGCCTGCTGGTATATGGTGCCCCCTGAAAGCTACCTTGAACTCTCTCCATTCTACCTCTCGGTCATCTGGCTGCATAGCAAGAAAATGGTCCCACCAAGTCCTTGCGGGTCCGCGAAGCTGCTGGGTGGCGAACCTGACTTTAGTGACCTCTGAACAAGCTCCATGGAGTAGCGGGAATTTGGATTCCACTACTCTCAACCATACATCCGCATCAAGTGGGTCCTCTGCCCTGGTGAACAATGGTGGCTGGGTACTGAGGAACTCTTGGTAGGTGGCTGCTGCGGGGTGACGCTGATGATCACCACCACCATAGTGCTGGGGTGGCGGCTAACGCTGAGCTAGCTGCCTCAAGATCTCATTCTGCTGGGCCATTAGCTCCTGCAGAGTAGGAGGCGGTGGCGGCAGTGGAGGAACGCACTCATTTTGACCACGACACGCTCTCCCGGCCATCTGAAAAATCACATATATTTTTAATACACATCTTTGAGGTTCAAGGTTCAAGCGTGATGAAAGAGTCAAAAGGCGAAACTGATAGATTCTTGCATAATCATAAAAGATTTCACATTGCATAAATTTCCTTCTTAAATTAAGACTGACATCATTCATCAACCATGCTTCCAAAAGAGTTTATCGCGATTACATCAATAGCCCAAAAGGACTCAACTCTATCTAGCCTAGTACCCCAAGGGTGCAAAAGCTAGGCTAGCTTCGAGGAGTTCTACTATCACTGACTTCTAGCTCTATCCCTGGTACCTAGTGAGCGAACGAGGCAACACTCGACTCGGGGGAAGGTGGTCTCCCTGAGCCAGCAGTGTCCAAGCTGGAGGTAGGCTCCTCTCCTCCCTCGATGTTGACATCCTCGTTGGCCTCCATGTCCTGGATCTCCTGGTGATGCATATCCAGGTGCTCGTTAGCCTCGGCAAGCTACTGCTGAGTGTTGATAAGCTGATCCTCAAGAACCTCGATGGTGTTCTCCCTTGTTCCCACCAGTTCCTCAAGCTCTTGGATCTCATTCGACAGCTGCTCCACCTGTAAGTCTTTTTCCACCATCTCAGTGGACAAGTCAACCACAAGCTCCTCTCTGTTATCCAGGGTGATCTTAGTTGCCTTCAACAGTGCCATCAGATGGGACATTGCCTCACCACGCATCACTTGCAGACGGTACAAGGCATTCATGCACCACACTGTCAAGTGAGCAGTCTGACCTGGGTAGATAGCCCAGATGTCCTTGGCATGCTCCACTCGGTCCTTCCACATTGGGTCGTCCTCCTTCTCAGCGGGGAACAAGCCAATGGGGTGGGTGGACAGCTCCAAGGGGTGGAATCCGCAGAAAGTGGTCAATCCGTGCAGAGCAATCGCCTCGATCGTATCCTCAGCCCGGTATCCAAAGGACTCGGAGTCCAGCGAACGCCAGCCTGGCTGTAGGGGATGAGGCTCCAGGGTCATCCTCACCCTACAACGGGGCACTCGGTGCTTCTCGAACTGCTGCACCGCGTACTGAGGAGGCGTCGTGTATCCGGCCCCCTGAAGTACCTCCCACAGAATACGGGGAAAGCCCTCTCGTGCAAGCCCGTCAGTGTGGGACAGTGCATTCCCTTCGTCCAAGGATCCGTGGGAAGTCATCTGTGTACGATTAAGCGTAAGTAAAAGAAAAAGAATTATAAAAAGAAAAAGGAAAACATAACTCAGCCTCTCTTCTAACTACAACAATGGTACTGGGGTACTTAGTTGGTCATCAGTTTGTATTAAAGTTCTTACCCAATTATCCATTAGTTTAATTAAGAATGCATGCATGCTCGTCCTGAACGATCTCACATCAACGTAAAGGGAATAGGGAAGAACCCCCATCCCTTATAGTAGCCTGTAGGGCTCAATCACTTAGCCACCTAACTACCCCTCTATCCTCCTAAGGCTTCACGTCCTAGGTCTATCCTGATCGTCCTGCGATCTATCCAACATTTGTTTCTATCAAGTTTTACTTTGGAAAAGGATGGTATTTATAGTTTATTGATTCCTCTGTGGTGGTACAAGCTCTGATACCAGCTGTGGCGGAACTGCCCGAATTATTCCAACTTAAGTGCCTAAGTCCCGCCTTAGAGGCTAGACCACACTTAAATGGGAATAACTCGTCAATCCCTCGGATCTAGTCCGACGAGGCCACTGACAGGAATACAATCTCACTCGATGGTGAGTCACAAAGCAAATACAATAAAACATAAAACCATACATTAAGGGGTATTAAATTATTACATCACCATCGGAGTTTTTTGCAAAAGTAGTCATCATTGTTCGAAGTGCAGCGGAATGAAACTAACGATAAATAAACAGAGAGATGGGGAAGCCTGTCCCATCACTCCTCATGCTCCTCCTCAGCCGAGGCGGGGTCCCACTCGACAGTCCAACCCGGTGGCAAGATGGACGACCAAGTCACTCCAGCAACCATGTCCTCCAAAGAACATGTAAAATTATGCCACAAGCAAGGCTGAGTAATACTTAGCTAGACTTACCCGGTGTGAGGAGTCTACTCCTCTACCTCTAGACATGCAGCTGTTTGGCTGTGGGGTTTGGTTGCCAAAAGCACTAGCTGAGTTTATAAATCAAGTTTTAGCTTTGTCAAGTTTAAGTGTGACTCTCTTAAGGCTAAAAGTGTACTATCTACTCATACATGGTATCAAACATATTTAGCAATCAACATCTTGAGTCAACTCATCACATTTCCACTGTTACTCAATGTAGCAGCATGGATCAAGCAGTCTCATTAGCTGCGAGAAGCAGACGATTCGAATCGAGTTTTTATCCTTGCAAGATAAACCTAAACCCACGACATGTAGGGGCACTCCGTCCCCACACACATCAACCGTCCCCATCGATTCCCTGGCAACAGAAAGGGGCTCACCGCCTTGGCGTACAATGCCTCACTGACCCCGACTACCGTCGTGCAGTGACCGCACTTGTACCCACCATAACCGGAATGGGAGACCACGTCTCAGGTCGCGTGAGGAGGGCAATCTGCGGGCAGGTTCACTCAGGTACTAGGCTTACTGATTTACCATATTTCTCGGTATGTGTTTAGTACGTTCAAACGCTTGACACACGGTACCACACCTTAATCCTTATTCCAATTTTTATCCCGTGGACAACCAATCCCCATGGATTGTTGTCCACAAACCAGCATCATTATGATAAGAAAGTGGATACAACCAATTTCCTGACCTCACGCGAGTGCTAGAAAAATCACTCGACTTCTACCGAGATCCTAATTAATAAAGCAGCTACTCGACCTAGCATACTAGTATTCATCTCAACAGGATTCCTGAGATCATGCAACTAGGGTTTCAAACAACTCCTACACTTAAGTGCACATTCAATCCTACAATCAATAAGTGTAGTAAAATAGCATAAATAACAGGTTATGCATAAACCAGGGCTTGCTTTCCAAAGTAGTGGCAGACAGATCCTCTGGTGCATGCTCTGGTGCTGGATCCGGGGCTACCTCCTGAGCAGCTCCTTGCTCCGGCACGATGACGTACTCTCCGTCAGCGAGGTTGCAGTGTATCAAATGCAATGAATATGTATGTCATGATTATGCAGGATTTAACAACATTATGCTAAAAGAAGAAAAACTAAGTTAGTTAGTAACTTAGGGTTTCTTGGTCATACATGACTTTTAGTGGTTTATGCTTATCATTCTAGGTTTAGGTTTGGTTGAGAATAAGCATAGTGGATTTGTATTTTCCTTACATATTTCAGTGGGCAATTTAAAAAGGGTTTTGCTAGTGGGGTTAGGGTGACACAAGTTTCTACTATCAATTTCCCCCTTTTTCATTTTTAATATGAATTCTAGTGTGGGTTTGAACTACAACAGTGGTTTAACTTTTTCCAAAAATTCTGTAAAAATTACAGTGGGTTGCCATTGGTCACTATAGTCTGTTCTAGGAATTTGAGGTCCAGAATAAAAAGAGTATGCCTTGGACAAAAACTAGGGCAAAGGGGGGTCACTTTGCACTACAACTCTTAACTAGGTGTGGGTTCTGTCCTAAGGGTTATTTTTGTTGGCATCTAACAGTAATCACAAGCTTCTGTGCCAAAAATCACAGAAAGTTAATTGGTGGTTATTTAGTTGTGATTTTCTAAAGTTTAATGTCAAAAAGGCACTTTCTACTATCTTGTTATTTGAAAAATGTCAAACAGCAGATTTCATATTTTTCCTATGTTCTTAATAACAAATCATTAATTATCTCAAGGTTTGGGGTGTTTTCACCTTGGGATTATTTTTCTAGGGTTTTCTAAGTTTTCCTTGTTTTCTTAAAATAAAAGGTATCCCAATTACTTTGTACTAAACCAGAGTATAATAGATTTTTCTAGTGAACTATACTGAATAAGTAGACTAACAAAAATATGGATGTTCCCTGGTTCTCTATTTAAATTACCTTTTCTATTTTCTTTAACTTTAAGCACAAGGTGAAATAAATGGCAAACTTTACCTTAATGGGGTATACAGAGGGGTTTATCATTTTTAAACAGGTCAGTAGGTGATCAAGTACTTCTCTAAATTTTCTTAACCTCAGTTAAATAGTGTAACTATTTTTCCTTATTTCTTTTTGCTTTTGGCAAATTAATCATTTAATTCACAACTCTAAAGTTTTCTGTAACACTGAGGGGTTTTATATTTTTCTTAAGTAGTTTACATTATTTAAGATCTGGCAAAATTGGTTTGACTCGATTTGGGTGAACAAAACAGAAGATATGAATTATTCAAGTTCTGTTTGAATTTAAATCAGATTAAATAAAAGGTTTCCTCGAAAAACCACTTTGCACCGAAGTCCTCGGGTTCTTTCCAAACTAATCCTCTCAGTTATACCCCTGCGCTACTATTCCCCTGAGTCACTGACAATGCGCAAAACCCCCTAGCCTTTTCTTCTTCTCCCCCGCGGTCCCTCCCTAGGTTTAAATAGTACCCGCGGAAAAGAAAAGGGCGGCGCGGCTTACCGGCGGCGAGAGAGGTCCGGCGAGGGGCGGGGTTGGCTCCGGGAGGTCCTGGCGGTCACAACGGTGTACGGCTCGACGGTGGGGGTGGCTCGAATCGTCGGGTCCACGCGCGCAGGCGGGTGGTCTCGTCGGCGGCGGTTGTTCTGGCTAAACCACATCGATCTAGTTCAATCAAAGGGCACGATGAGCTTCACGGGGTGACATAGAGGCTGTGTGCACAAGGAATCGAAGAATGGAGAAGAGGATTACCTGGTCTACGCTCACTGGCGGTCGGGCGAAGTCCGGCGACCGTGGACTGGCTTCTCCGGCGAAGCAAACTCCGATTCCTTGCTTGGGGAGCTTCACCGAGGTGTGCACAGTCTTCTCCGAGGGTTGGACGGGGTTGGGAAGGGTTCTGTTGGCCGGTCTACGGTGGCAGGGGCTCGGGTGGCCGCGGGCACGCTGTGCACGGGGCAAACGCCGGTGGTTTCGGGCTCCGGTGAGGTCGAGCGTGCGCGGAAGGGTACGTCCGAAGTCCCTAGGGGCTTTATAGGCGTGGGCACGGGCAATGGCGCCGGTTGGGCTTTGGCGCGACGCGGGGCATGCGAGGTCGGGCGCAGGCGTGCTCTGGCGCGCGTAGAACGCGTCGAACACGTGGAGGTGTTCATCTGCCCGTGTTCAAAAGCTTGCTGAGATTGCAAACGTGCGAATCTTGGCAAAAATCCAGCGTAGACCTCTTCCTGGCACCTATGGCTATCTCTTGTATGTGAGTTTCAAGGGAAGATAAGCCCTAGGTCAGAAGATATGCAGACGCCAAATCTGGCTTGTCCCCCCTGCCCGCTGCGCGACAAAAGTGATGCCAAGACATGTCAAATGTCAAGGGCTCGGTCTCAACTTTTTCCAGGGGGTGCCTTAGGTGGTATGCCATATTTTTGGTATAGAACTTAGGTGGTTTTGGTGCCATCTTCAAGGTGAACACGGTGGATCTTTAGATTAGGTGTAGATTTTGACTTAGAGAGAATTAGAGAGCTCTAGCACTTTCTCTACTTAAGGAATGGATTTGGGGTTTCTTAAGGGGTCTTTTAGCAATGTTTCCTCTCTATATTTTTAGATTAATAAGTTACTTAACTTTATGCCAAAGGTTTGGTCATGATTTGCACCTTTGCTTAATCTCTCCCCTTCAACCAAGGTGTTTAGGAGATAGGGGTTCAAGAGAGGTCTAGGGTTTACTCCCTTCTTGTCCAAGGTGATAAGTGCACACAAGCTTAGGTAATTCTTTTGGTCATTCACATTTCTTGGTTAAAACCTAGTCTTTAAGGTTCTTATACTCTTCTCCTTAAGTTTCTTCCACATGTGATCACAATCATTAGTGCATAGATGTGCCCTAGCCATGGTAACACCTGGGGTGTTACAAACATAGCTCCCAATCATTAGGGGCACAACAAAGTTCCTTCAAGGCACCAACTCCAAGAGGTAGAGGGGGAGAAGCTTCAGAGGAAGATATGGTAATCAGCCCAGGAGACTGTTCTACCTATTCTGTGGGGAAGATAAGGGACACACGACAAGGACGTGCCAAGTCACGATCCAAAAGCAAAAGGAAATCGCTGAAGCTGAAGCACGACAGAACCTACCGAAGCAGGTCTTGCATGCTGCTTTATGGTATTCTCCATATATCCCGGAGTATGTGGGCAATCAACAGCCTACGACTTCTGATGCTTCGGCGAGTCATTCCCAAGCCTCCTGGGCTCAGTTGCCACCCCCACCACCACTGGCGCCTACCCTGATCCATAACCAACAACTTGAAGGGCATCGCCAGGCTCAGCAGCAGCGCGACACTCGGGAGGAATCCGAAGCTCGCACAGTCAACAAAACTGTGCCCGAGTCAAGGCATATCTACTAAGTGTCTTAATCCAATGTATCTTTACCCTTTTTGCCTTTATATTTTTTCTCCTCAAAAGACAATGCAAGGAGGTTTAACCTTCAACTTGATGTAATAAGTCTATGGTTACACCATCGAGTGTAACAAAAAAGTATCACGAAGCTCCAAAGTCGTTCCTAAGGGGATACATAGCTAAGTTACCACCTAAGTGAAAGGTGAAGAAGCTACAAAATCATTCCTAAGGGGATGCAAAGCTAAGATACCACCTAAGTGAAAGGTGAAGAAGCTCCAAAGTCGTTCCTAAGGGGATGCAGAGCTTAAATGCCACCTAAGTAAAAGGTGAAGATGCTCCAAAGTCGTTCCTAAGGAGATGCAGAGCTTAGTTCCAAAGTCGTTCCCAAGGGAATGCAGAGCTAAAATACCACCTAAGAAAAAGGTGAAGAGACTCCAAAGTCGTTCCTAAGGGGATGCAGAGTCTTATCTTTTATGTTTCGCGCGCTAACATCTTTTGCATCAGGCCATCACATCGTATTGCATCTTGACATCGCATCATACATCATTTTGCATCAACAAGAGAAGTGGAAAAATTGGAATTTCTCCTTTAGCTTCGACAAAAGATTTGTGAAAGAGTATTAAAGGTGCACGGTTCATGCTTGAAGCTACTGCCATGTGAAATTTATGCTTTTGACAATACTATTCCTATGCGATAATTACACCAAGCATCAAGCATCATACAATAGCTTCGACAAAGAAGGGGGATTTCTTTCTGAAGCGTGAAAAGAAGGGAAGGTGTTTTTTTCACCGCAGGCTCAAAAAAACAATATACACAAAGGTTCCACGCTTCATAAAGAAATATATTGCATCAATATACATACAAATTGTTTACAACTGTTTCTTACAAAACTAAGAATCATTTCCTAGGGCATTTAACTACTAATAATACAAAGATTTTAGTAATCCTTAAGGACTTTATCGACAGCTTTGTTTAGAAGCCTGTCGATAGCTTCATCAATAGCGTCATTTGCAATTTTGATAATATCCAACGCCTCTTTGATGGACGGGTCGGCTTCTGGATCGTATGGCTCCGGAAGGGGAGATAGTTCAACTGCACCATAGCACGTATTTGTTTGTTCCGAAGCTAAAACATATTACGAAGCTAGACCACAATAGATGTACCTATAAGCTTGGCGCGCTCAGCAGCTTCTTCAGCTCTTTTAGCTTCTTCTTGAGCGTCGTGAGGTTCTTTCTCATGTTTTATAGCTTCATTAGCTATCTCATGGTCACCCTTCATCCATACCTCGGAGTAAAATTTCCCACCTAATGTAGAAGCTTCGGCTGAAGGGTTTTTAATGTCGTCGGCTGAGAAAACAAATTATGGCCGAGCAACAGCCTTGGCACGATCACAGCCGACCTTTTCCAAAATTGATACAACCCCGCGGGCACCAGCGAAGGCACAAAAATCCCCCCTATCTAAGAATTTCTTCAAAAGCTTCGGCCTCACCACTAATCCACTGGATAACTCCATTGGGGTCACCGCAGATGAATTTCTGCTCGGAAGAGAAGGCTCCAACTTTAGAGAAACTGTTCTTTAAATTTTTAGCGCACTCCATGGATATCTCATAACATTTTTCTTTGCCCGTGTGAAGCTCATCAACATTCTTTTGTGCTCTTGATCTTTCAATTTCGCATATCTCATGCTTTACCACTTCAACATCAAATTTTTTAGTTGCTTCGGCAATTTTCCTTTTCAGCTCTTATAATTTGGCTTTGTGAGCTTCTGCTTGAGCAGACATCTTGGCTTCACTAGACTTTAGCCTTTCGACCAGAGACAACAAAATATTATCTTTAGCGAGAGCTTCATTCCTCAAAGTTATAACCTCCGATCGGAGATTACTAAGTGCCATTTGGCAACTCTCGTCTTCGGCATCCTTTTGGGCCTTCAAAGCTTTACTCAGGATTAGACCCTGCAAAATAAAACAAAAGAGTAAACAACAAATGTAAGAACTACTAAAAAACAGTTCAGAAAGTACTAAAACACGAAGCCAAAATATGCAAACCTTCAAGCTATTGAAAGCAAGGTTGTCCACAAATTGATCCTTTGACATAGCAGATAAACCAAGCTCGAGCTTCGGAAATCCCATGTTGTTCATCATCTCGCGGCAGACATTGATTTCCTTATTATCAGAAAGGCAATAGAGGAAGTCCTCTTTGTCATCCCCTCCGTATACCAAGGACCCTCGGGGGTACTTTAGGTCCCTGGCGTAATGCTCTACTTCGGCAATCTGCTCTGAGGACAGCTGCTTTCCTAAAGCATGTCGAATTATGAATTCTAGATCTTTATGAGGTGCTTCGGAGGCAGAATGTTTAGATCCCTCGGGAGCACTCTCTTCCGCCAGTTCTATTGGCCCAGCTTCGATAGGAGTGATGGCCGCGCTCACAACAACTTCTTTCGCATCCTTAGTTTTTCCGCTAGAAGCTTTTCTGCAGAAGCGGGAGCTGACATCTTCGCGGATTCCAAAACAACATCTAATACACTAGCCATTCTCCTTTTTCTTGGGGTTGTTGCAGAAACACTTGATGGCTTTAGCAGTTCTGTTGTAGTTGCTGGGCTCAGTACCTTCAACTGTTCTGCTGCCTTCTCTGATTTCGGCTCTTCGGTCGGATCTGTACGAGTTTTGATTGGCATGACAAGACCTGATTCTGTGGCAGAAGGGGCAGTTTCTACACCTTCAATAAGCTTTGGCACATCGGCCGTCTCAATGCGTCTCAGTCTATGTGTCAAGACCTTCACTTTCTTCGCCTTCGACGTACTAGAGGATGCCGAAATAGCAATTTTCCATTTTCTCCCTTGTTTCCGAACACGAAAACAGTAATCAGGGTAGACAAACCCGATAACATCGAAAACCCTGTTTAGCCTCTTTTTCCCTCGAGCGCCGAAGGCGATCGTCATAGCTTCGTCTTCAGCCTTCGAGTAGGCTCCAATTAGCTCACCACTAGTTGCCTCTATAGCATCTAGCCAGTCATCGTTTGGTTCATCAAATTGGCTTCTGTATCGGAGGTATACTTGAGATAGACAAAGCCACCTTGACTAGAGCTAGCGGCAACCTCCTTCGGCATTTCCCATCCACTTGCAAGAGGCCATACTCTATAAGCAATGTGCTCTTGAACCAAGTCTCTTGTGCCAATATAGGTGCACACGGTGTTGAAAGCTGCCTGGCACGCTTGCACATCATTCCCAAGTGCAATGGGTGGCCTCCTAATGCCAAAGCGAGACCATATAGGGCATTGAATAATCCCTTTCACATTCTCCCTCTGACTCTGGTCATTCTTCACATAAAACCACTCTTGCATCCAAGAGCCTAGCCACCTTTTCCAAAACGTGGGCACAGGGTAACTCGCCTCAGATCGAGGCACGAAGCTGTAACAACCAAAATTGTTGTGATACTGTTCTTTTCTGGTCGCCTTCGTCTGATAAGACAACTCATGAATATTGCAAAAGCATCTTGCATCTGGATCCAGTCCTTGGCTCCTCATGGCCTAGATAAAACCCCCACTGTAATAAGAGCTTCGGGGGTAATCTGATGAAGATATATCTCAATGTTTTCAAAACATCGACCATCATTTTATGAAGCGGGAAATGAAGCCCAGCCTTCATGAAGCTCCTAAAGACTACCACTTCATCGCTTTCTGGCAGGGGAACTGTGTCCTCTCCCCCAGCCCTCACTATAGATACATCATGAAAGTATTTCCCCTTCATCGATTCAATCTGACCTTGCTTGATGGTGGATTTCCTGAAAACAACATGGTTCGGCCTCCATGGCCGGTCTTCGACGTCTTCATTTGCACTCTCTACGTCAAAACTCTCACTATCGCTGGAGTTCTTAGACAACCCGGCCAACATCTTGTTGGTGATTTTCTCTGTGTTGGTCTTCTCCATAGCTTTGTAAAACCCAGCCTGTAGTACAGGGTCACTGATCTTCTTCTCTTCAGCCATCCAGACGATGGTTGGGCAGATGCCGAAGCTCAAAAGTCAATTGAGCTCGAGAAAGAAAAGAAAGTTAAAATAGCACACACAGTACAAACAACTAGATAACACGAAAAATACTCACAACACAGGTTTCTATATATACACTCAGAGCCCCATAGCTCGATGGGCCACACGGGTCAGAATGATTCGCTATTCTAGCGAAGGGAAGGTGTTTTTTCGGACCTTCGGCTAAAGGCCTTCATTCTCGTCACAGTATGAATTTGTTACAATGAAACAAATTAATACTGTGAGGGGCTACTATTGGGGGCCTTCTCCTTCTGAAGGTCCTCAAAAACATAATTAATCATTTGCTACAGGAAGCTTCGTCTTCAGGATACAAGCCTCTTCCTCATGACGAAGGTACACAAGATGAAGATAGATCTAAAGAGGATAAGAGTAAATGCCGAAGCTATCACCAGATGGACATCTTCGGCTCACAATGAAGATGAAGTATAATGATGATGTTGACCGAAAGAGTAAAAGACTACTTAGTCCTTAATAACTTGTATTATGATCATATGTGAAGATTGGGGACATAAATGTACTTTTACCCGGACTGCGTCCCGTGTCCATAAATAGATGAATAGTAGCACCGTACTGTTCACGCTGAATTGTAATCACCTTCTCGCACCAGCACCTTCGAACAGGCCGAAGGTATCGATGTAATATTAACTTTGTTAATATTTATGTGTATATCATGAAATACAAATGCAAATGAATCAATGAATTATATTTGCTATCTTTATATATTCTTATTTATTCGTGAAATAATGAAGGCAGGTCCTTCATAACCTTCGTCCGAAGATCATTATATCTGAGAAGAGATAATGCTTTGGAGGACGAAGGTCCTTAATGCTTAGCAATTGTGTTACCTTGTTCTTGACTCACAACATTTGAGAAAAAGTGAACAACATAACTGCTAATAAAATTTGACCAACTTATTAAAAGCAATACTCAGCTTTAACCCTTATTTATTGATCAACCTTACGCTCCACATGAGCTCCCACCTTTGGTGAGTTCATGCACATTATTCCCCACAACTTGTTGAGCTATGATCTTTTGTGAGCTCACCCTTGCGATATATAACCCCCCACAAGAGAAGAACATGTGGTCTAGGAGGAGCCTTACAACGAGGAGTATGAGCTTATCTAGGTGGCGTCTCCCAGTCAGCTTTATGGTGCCAAGGAATAATACTTAGTTCACTTTACTATTCTCATTTGTTTTTGTAAGACTTCCGCTATGTCATAATGATATTTGTGACATTTATCTCTATACACTTTGTCGTTATATGTGATGTTCTTCTTTGGTACACATATGAGACACACTCGGCTTTATCCCTAAAATCCGGGTGTGACATTACCATTTGCACTTGATGTAGGGATATTAATGTTGATGCTATGAATGATCACATTGATATGATTAAAGAACAAAATGATCACATAGCTAAATTAAATGCTAAAATTGCCGAGCATGAACTAGAGAATGAAAATTTTAAATTTGCTCGTAGTATGCTTTATAGTGGGAGACACCCTGGCATTTAAGGATGGCATTGGTTTCCAACAAGGAAGCCAAAACAACATCAAACTTAATGCCTGTAAGAACAAGCTCAAAAGTCAATGGTTGGGCAGATGCCGAAGCTCAAAAGTCAATTGAGCTCGAGAAAGAAAAGAAAGTTAAAATAGCACACACAGTACAAACAACTAGATAACACGAAAAATACTCACAACACAGGTTTCTATATATACACTCAGAGCCCCATAGCTCGATGGGCCACACGGGTCAGAATGATTCGCTATTCTAGCGAAGGGAAGGTGTTTTTTCGGACCTTCGGCTAAAGGCCTTCATTCTCGTCACAGTATGAATTTGTTACAATGAAACAAATTAATACTGTGAGGGGCTACTATTGGGGGCCTTCTCCTTCTGAAGGTCCTCAAAAACATAATTAATCATTTGCTACAGGAAGCTTCGTCTTCAGGATACAAGCCTCTTCCTCATGACGAAGGTACACAAGATGAAGATAGATCTAAAGAGGATAAGAGTAAATGCCGAAGCTATCACCAGATGGACATCTTCGGCTCACAATGAAGATGAAGTATAATGATGATGTTGACCGAAAGAGTAAAAGACTACTTAGTCCTTAATAACTTGTATTATGATCATATGTGAAGATTGGGGACATAAATGTACTTTTACCCGGACTGCGTCCCGTGTCCATAAATAGATGAATAGTAGCACCGTACTGTTCACGCTGAATTGTAATCACCTTCTCGCACCAGCACCTTCGAACAGGCCGAAGGTATCGATGTAATATTAACTTTGTTAATATTTATGTGTATATCATGAAATACAAATGCAAATGAATCAATGAATTATATTTGCTATCTTTATATATTCTTATTTATTCGTGAAATAATGAAGGCAGGTCCTTCATAACCTTCGTCCGAAGATCATTATATCTGAGAAGAGATAATGCTTTGGAGGACGAAGGTCCTTAATGCTTAGCAATTGTGTTACCTTGTTCTTGACTCACAACATTTGAGAAAAAGTGAACAACATAACTGCTAATAAAATTTGACCAACTTATTAAAAGCAATACTCAGCTTTAACCCTTATTTATTGATCAACCTTACGCTCCACATGAGCTCCCACCTTTGGTGAGTTCATGCACATTATTCCCCACAACTTGTTGAGCTATGATCTTTTGTGAGCTCACCCTTGCGATATATAACCCCCCACAAGAGAAGAACATGTGGTCTAGGAGGAGCCTTACAACGAGGAGTATGAGCTTATCTAGGTGGCGTCTCCCAGTCAGCTTTATGGTGCCAAGGAATAATACTTAGTTCACTTTACTATTCTCATTTGTTTTTGTAAGACTTCCGCTATGTCATAATGATATTTGTGACATTTATCTCTATACACTTTGTCGTTATATGTGATGTTCTTCTTTGGTACACATATGAGACACACTCGGCTTTATCCCTAAAATCCGGGTGTGACATTACCATTTGCACTTGATGTAGGGATATTAATGTTGATGCTATGAATGATCACATTGATATGATTAAAGAACAAAATGATCACATAGCTAAATTAAATGCTAAAATTGCCGAGCATGAACTAGAGAATGAAAATTTTAAATTTGCTCGTAGTATGCTTTATAGTGGGAGACACCCTGGCATTTAAGGATGGCATTGGTTTCCAACAAGGAAGCCAAAACAACATCAAACTTAATGCCTGTAAGAACAAGCTTTCCCACTTTGTTAAGGGCAAGGCTCCCATGATTCAAGATAAGGAAGGTTACATTTTATATCCTGAGAACTATCCTGAGCACAAAATTAGAAGAATTCATGCTAGAAAATCTCATTCTGTTTCTCATCATGCTTTTATGTATAGTAATGAGGCTTCTAACTCTAGGCATACAACTCATATCAAAATGCCTAAAAAGAAGATTGCAAATGCATCAAATTAAGATAGCATTTGATTTAAGACATTTGATGCATCATTTGTGCTTACTAACAAATCAGGCAAGGTAGTTGCCAAATATGTTGGGGGCAAACACAAGAGTCCAAAGACTTGTGTTTGCGGACCCAATGTGCTTGTTTCTAATATGAAAGGACCAAAGACCGTTTGGGTACCTAAGAACAAGGCCTAAATTTGTTTTGTAGGTTTATCCATCCGGCAGGACAAGTTGGATAATCGATAGCGGGTGCACAAACCACATGACACGGGAGAAAAAGATCTTCTCCTCATATGAGAAAAATGATTACCCCAAAGAGCATTCACATTCGAGGATGGAAATCAAGGTTTGGTCAAAGGTTTGGGTAAAATTGCTTTATCTCCAGACCATTCCATTTCTAATGTTTTTCTTGTAGATTCTTGTGGCGGAACCGCCCGAATTATTCCAACTTAAGTGCCTAAGTCCCACCTTAGAGGCTAGACCACATTTAAATGGGAATAAAACGTCAGTCCCTCGGATCTAGTCCGACAAGGCCACTAACAGGATCAAGTACCACATACTCACTCGAAGGTGAGGCATAGAGCAAATACAATAAAGCATAAAACCATACATTAACAGAGTGCTTAAGGTTATTACAACACCATCAGAGTTTTGCAAAAGTTTAAATTAGTGTTCGGAATGCAGCAGAAATTAACTAACGATAAATAAACGGAGGGGTGGGGAAGCCTGGCCCATCACTCCTCATGCTCCTCCCCTACTGAGGTAGGGTCCCACTCGACTGTCCAACCTGGTGGCAAGGTAGACGACCAAGTCACTCTAGCAACCATATCCTCTGGAGAACCTATAAAAATTATGCCACAAGCAAGGCTGAGTATACTAATACTCAACTAGACTTACCCGGTGTGAGGAGTCTACTCCTCTACCTCTAGACATGCAGCTGTTTAGCTGAGGGGTTTGGTTTGCCAAAAGCACTAGCTGAGTCTAAAATCAAGTTTTAGCTTTTCAAGTTTTAGTGTGATTCTCTTAAGACTACATGTATACCTAGCTAATCATACATGGTATCAAGCATTTTAGCAATCAACATCTTTTGCCAAGCAGTCTCATTAGCTGCGAGAAGTAGACGATTCGAATCGAGTTTTTATCCTTGCAAGGTAAACCTAAACACACGACGTGGCGAGGCACTCCGTCCCCACACACATCAATCGTCCCCATCGATTCCCCATCAATAGAACAGGGCTCACCGCCTTGGCGTACAATGCCTCACTGACCCCGACTGCCGTCATGTAGTGACCGCACTTGTACCCACCATAACTGGAATGGGAGACCACGTCTCAGGTCGTGTGAGGGGCAAAGTTTGTGGGCAGGTTCACTCAGGTACTAGGCTTACCGATTTACCATATTTCTCGGCATGTGCTTAGTACGTTCAAACGCTTGACACACGGTACCACACCTTAATCCTTATTCCAATTTTTGTCTCGTAGACAACGCATCCCCATGGATCGTTGTCCACAGACCATCATCATTACGATATAAAAATGGATACAACCAATTCCTGACCTCGCGCGAGTGCTAGAAAAATCACTTGACTTCTACTGAGATCTCTAATTAGCAAAACAGCTACTCGACCTAGCATACTAGTATCCATCTCAAAAGGAGATCCTGAATTCATGCAACTAGGGTTTCAGTCAACTCCTACATTTAAGTGCACAGTACAAACCTACAAACATTAAGTGCAGTAAAATAGCATATATAATGGTTATGCATAAAACCGGGGCTTGCCTTCCAATGCTAGGGCAGGCAGATCCTCGATGGCAGGCTCTGGTGCTGGCTCCTGGACTACCTCCTGAGCAACTCCTTGCTCCGGAACGAGGATGTACTCTGTCAGCGAGATTACAATCTATCGAATGCAAGGAATAAGATATATGCATATTAATGGTATGGCAATTTGCAAATGCTATGTATGGTGAAACAGTATTAAAACAGTGGGTACACTAGGGTTTTCTTTGTCGGATGGTGTGTTAAGGGTTTCATACACTCATCCAAGGGTCTTGAGTGAACTTAAGACTTTTAATCATCTCTTATAGAGGATTTAAATGTACATCATTAATTTTTCCCATAATTTTCTTTTTTACTTTTTATTATGCTCATTATTAAGTACCTTGAACTACCATGGCAATTTAGAATTTTCCACAAATGTCACAAAAATTACAGTGGTAAACATTGATCTCTGCAGTCTATTCTAAAATTTTGAGGTTAGAATTAATTCAGATACTCCTTGGGAAAAAATGACAAAATGAGGGTAAAAGGGCACTTTACACTATAGCTCTGATTTAGGTGAGGTTTCTGGACTAAAATTTATTTTTGCTAAGATTTATGGGTGATAATAGGTCTCTGTGCCAAAAGCCACAGAAAAAGACCTAATGGGTATTTAGTTGTGATTTTCTGAAGTTTAATGTCAAAAATGTACTTATAACTAACTTGTTATTTGAAAATGTCAAACAACAGAACTTATATTTTTCCTAGATTCATACTAGCATTTTTTAGTTATCCTAAAGATTGGGGTGGGTTCTCCTTAGGGTTATTTTTCTAGGATTTTTCTAAGTTTTCATTGTTTTCATGAAATAAAATGTGGTGCATTTCTTTTGTACTAACAGAGGTTTCAACAAAATTTTCTTGTGATCCAGGTTACTTAACTAAGCTAGGAAAAATGTGGTTGCCCTCTGGTTCATAATTTTAATCCCCTTTTTCATTTTTCAATGTTTGGGCTACAACAAGTTTTTGGGGTTAATTTCTCCTTAATCTAGTATACTGGTTAGTTCAACATTTTAAAACAGGGTAGTTAGTAGTTGGGCATGCCTCTGATTTTTCTTACCCTTAGTCTAAAAGTATTTCTATTTTTCCTCTAATTATTTAGTTTTAGGCAGTATACTTATTTAAATCAAAACCTTAAATTTTTTTGCAGTACTTAGGGTGTTTGGAAATTTTTCTAAATGGTTCACATTATTTAGAATCTAGCAAAATTAGTTTGACCAAATTTGGCTGGATAAAATTGGAGTTATGAATTTTGGAAGCTCTGTTTGCATTTAAAAGAATAATGTTTAAAAGGTTTTGTCGGTACCCTGAAACTAGGGTACCCCTACTACTGTATAAAGACGCAATACCCACGCGGCTATCTTTAGTCGCGTGGTAAAAGAGCTGTACGTGGGACCAAGCCATGACTCGCCCTAGCCTCGAGCGACTATTCGGGTCCACAACAGCGCCTGACTCCGCCACATGGGCGGGTCCGAAGCCACCACGTGTCCAGAGAAAGTGATATAATCCAAGACATCAACAGTGAGTCCGGACCTCCATGGGAAAGTGCCGGACCCCTAGATATACAGTTCGGACCTCCAAGTTTGGTCCAGGACCCCCACGTGTACGGACCGGACCCCTGGAATGGGATCCAAACCCCCCCGTATGGGGCCCGGGCCACCCACAGTAGGGTCCCAAGGTCCCAGGACAGAACACACCTAGTCCTTAATCAGGACCCAGGTGGGGGTCCGGTGCCGACACGTGTCCGGACCTATCCTCATACACTCCTGCTCCCCGCTCAGGTGGAGACCCGATGCTGCCACGTGGCATACTGCGCGCCGCATAAGCCAACGAGCGGAACCTGGCATGACGCCTCTGGGCTACACGCACCTTCGCATTCATTACGGATAAGGCATGCATCTGTCCATTCCACTAACAGGCGGCGTGCTCAGTCCACGATACGTGGGTCGTGTAGTTACTCACCATTACTCCCGCATTACTCGTACGGTAACTGCCCATCAATGCAGCATGGATTGCGGACATCAAGACTCCCGCTGATTAATCATGCGTTACTAAAGCGGAGGATCCTTGTGTACTGTCAGCATTTACTATCCACATAATGTATTCCTACTATTATGCTCCTGGGTGCACATGTCGGGGCTTAGCATCCTTGTATGTGCCTCCCTTAAACTATAAAAGGGAAGGCACACAACATTACAAGGGACAGACTCAATCACATACTCAATATTACTTACACACAGTGGAGGTAGGGTATTACGCTCCGACGGCCTGAACCACTCTAAACCCTTGTGTCCTCGTGTGTTCATCCACCTTCCAAGAGACAGGCAAACCGCTTAGGCCCCCTCCTCATCTGAGGATTAGGGTGGGTGCGTTCCGCCACCCGGCCGATGGATTTCTCCCACCGACATTTGGCGCGCCAGGTAGGGGCCTGGTTTTAGGTTTTTCGCCTGTCTTCTTGCTCGACGCGATGGTTCAAATCGTCGAGCACCGTGACTTCATTCCCGAGGACTTCCCGATGGAGGAAGAGGCTGCATCTTCTATGCCACGGGGCTCCAACCGCCCTACGCCTGGTGCTGCTGCTGTGCGCGCTGCGCAGCAGCACACGCCTGCGCAGACATCCCGGGCTCCATCAAGGGCTGCTCCTGGGGCGTTGTCTGCAGCCAGGGAGTTGTTACGCCACCCTCCAAGTTCCACGGCCTCACCGGGGGCCATGAAGCAGTGGCGTGATGATGTCGACCGTCTCCTCGGCATGGCACATTTTGACTCAGCCAGACCCAGGCCTTGGTCATTCCGGCGTCAACATGAGGCGTCGGCGTCAGTGCGCTCACCCTCAGTGAAGGCCGCACCGACTGAGGACCTATGGGCGGAGCTCAATCGCAGGCGTGCGGCTGAGGATGCTCCAATATCTCTGGAGAGGCTTGATGACCTGCGGGCAGAACTCAACCGTAGGCGTGCGGGTGAGGACGCATGAGTCTCTCTAGAGAGGGCACGTGAGCGCCGGCTAAACTTCGAGGGTCGCAACCTCGACCAAGACTTCGCTCCGCTTGCGCCACAAACTCCAAGGGGTGCCCGAACCGACATGGGTGTCCCATTGGTCGGCGTGGGCCGTGCCACGCTAGCGGATCACCTCCTCGCGGTGACTTGGCCACCCAAGTTCCGGCCACACCTACCGGAGAAGTACGATGGTACGTCAAACCCGTCGGAATTCTTGCAGGTCTACGTCACCGCCATTACGGCAACCGATGGAAACACTGCCGTAATGGCGAGTTACTTCCATGTAGCCTTGACCGGGCCGGCCCGGACCTGGCTCATGAATCTCACCCCAGGGTCCATCTACTCCTAGGAAGAGCTCTGTGCACGGTTCACAACAAACTTTGCCAGTGCTTATCAGCAGCATGGCATGGAGGCTCATCTCCATGCCGTAATGCAAGAACCCGAGGAGACCCTTTGGGCTTTCATCGCTCGCTTCACCAAGGTACGAGGGACTATACCTCGTGTCTCCGATGCCTCCATTATCATTGCTTTTCGACAAGGGGTGCATGATGAGAAGATGTTGGAGAAGCTGGCGATGCATGACGTGGAAACCGTCACCATGCTCTTCGCTCTGGCCGACAAATGTTCCAGAGCTGCTGAGGGCCGTGCATGACACTCGGCACCACAGACCGGAGTTACCCAGACGGGTGGCTCGGGTGCCGTCACCCAGGGCGGCATCAACAAGAAGAAGAAGAACCGCGGCCACGAGAGGCCGCAATCTGCTGCTCCGGTTGTCGCAGCTGTGACTAGGGGCCGGAACGAGCACGCCAAGTGTTGGGGACTTGTTCTCAAATGCTATGAGTTAAGAACAAGGCAACATAAAAAATGTTAAATGTTAACGTCCTTCGTCCATGAAACATTATTCCCTTGAGGATAATGAGCCTTGGACGAAGGTTGATGAGAATATAATTACGAAGCTTAAGTCTTTGTAATAAAATTTCAATAGATTGCATAAAATAAAGGGTATAAAAGGGTAAATAAATCATAAATGAGTTATATTATATTTACTCTTATATATTGAATCATTGAATACAATAATACCTCTGCCTTGACAAAGGTTGGTTCCCGAAAGATGCGATTGCAATTATCAGAATGCATGAACATTAAAGGAATACTGTTCACTATTTATAGGCACAGGACACAGCCTGTGAGGAATTACAATTATGCCCCTCATAAAAGTTTACAACATTGACTCAGACCTTTATGGACTAAAAGGTCATTCTATCTTTAAGTCGGTTTATAATACCGAAGCTTCATGAAGAGGAACCTTCGGCCATCTCATACAAACAGCTTCAGCCGAGAGCCACTTCTTCCTAGAAGACCTTCGGCGACGAAGCATAGACCCAACAGTAGCCCCTTTCGCGGTGCTAGATCGTTTTTCGTAACGAGCTTGATCCGTGAAAAAGTCTCTTAAGCTTCGGAGCGCCGAAGGTCTAAAAAACACCTTCCCTGAGCTCGTTGTCGAGAAACGATTCAATTTCCCAGCGCGTAGCGGCCCCACCTTGCAGAGTTACTGTTTGGTCTCTGCGGTCCACCACGCAGTGAGTGCGAGCGGGTGTTCGCCTGGTGTAAAAATCCTGGCGCTTCGCCTTCTTACCTGCAGTACTATATAAACAGACGAGTAGGTGTGAAGTTACCACAACATTCATTGCTATTTGCACTGTTTTGCTGCCAAAATTTTTAACCATCGCCGAAGCTTGTCTCTCGGAATCGAACGAAGCTCCAGTTTGAAGCCTGCTTCGTCAGAAGAAAAAACTTCGGAAGAAAAAAGTGTTAAATTTCCACAAATTCATAATTAAATGGCCAGAGTGCGTTCTACCGCCAGAGTTGAGCGTGAGGGGGCGAAACTGAAGCTTCGGAGACCGTTCCCATCTCCGAAGCCATGCAACGATCCGGGCTGGTGACTTCGGAAAAGATCCCTAGTGATGATGCAGAACAAGCAGAACAAGCAGAACAAGCAATCGCTGAAGAAGAAGAAGAAGATATTGAGGAAACTGATCCCGAAGATGATTATCGCATTGCCATGCCAAGCAAGCCCAGCCACTTGGACTTCGGGAAATCTACTGTTTCGAAGGCTGATCTTTCCAAGATGGTAAAGTCGGGCTTTTTTAATGAAAATCAGAAGAAGTTATTACGCTTCGGGGGAGAAGAGACTACCCCAAAGCCGGAGAAGGATGAAATTGTTATTTTCAAAAGCTTTTTAAAGGCTGGACTAAGATTCCCCCTACATGGGATTATTGCAGAGGTACTGAAGAGGTTCGGTATCTATTTTCACCAGCTGACCCCTAATGCTATCGTTAGGCTTAGTGTTTATATCTGGGCACTCCGAAGCCAAGCAGTGGAGCCATTTGCGGACAGCTTTTGTCGGGTTCACGAGCTGCATTATCAGACGAAGGCTAGAAAGGATGGATTGCACGACAATTTTGGTTGCTATAACTTCGCCTATCGGAAAACCACAAAGTTTCCTGTAATCAGCTACCGAAGCAAATGGGCAGCAGGCTGGAAGTCGGAGTGGTTCTATGTCAAGGTTGATGACGACAAGGAGAAGCTTGTGCAAAGTCCACTCGAACTAATCTTCGGAGAAACCCGACCTCGCTGCAACATGACACCCGAAGGTCCAACACAACAAGCAATGAATGAATTCAGAATTATTGCAGAGCATATCAGTACAAGGGACCTGGTTCAAAAGTTTTTGGCTTTCAAAGTTTTTCCCAGTTTGAAAGAATGGGAAATGCCGAAGCTAAAGGGGGAGAAGAAAGAAGGTGAACTTGTGCGTTTACCTTACTATTTCAAGTTTAAAAAGTACTTTAAAACACCTTGCCAAGAGTGGCTAGACACAATTGAAGTAATGTGCAATGAAATACTTGGCAATTATTCCAAAAAAGAAGATCAATTGATGACTGCGGCCTTCGGCACCCGTCCGAAGCGAAGACTGAACCGAGTGCTGGACGCCCTGGGTTTTGAATACCCTGACTATGAAAATCTGAACAAAGGTGCCGGAGGCCAGAAAAGGAAAAGAATAACCGAAGCCTCAAATGAAGATGAAAAAGAGACACCAAAGAAGAAAATTCCAAAGAAGAGGAAAGCGTCTTCTCCGAAACGAAAAATATCCGACGAAGAAAAATCCCCCGCATCACCCTCTGCCACTGATGTGGAGGCAATTTTGAAGGTAATGACTGAATCCCTGCCTGCGAAGCTAAGTCCATTGGGGCCTCAACTGACAAAGTTTTTTCAGAAGGAAAAGGAGCCCGAAAAAATGAAGAAAATGACTAAAGTAAAGAGACAGAGGATCATCGGTGTGACAGAGGTAATTGACAAGACACCGCCAAGAGCTTCAGCTCAAAAAACACCGGCGGCTGCGGAAGGGACAGATATTGAAATTACACCTTCGGAGGTCGCGGCTGACGAAGCTGCCTCAGCTGAAGATTTGAACCTGGAGAGCACAATCGAACACATTGACAAAATACTGCTAGATATGGCTGCAGAAGAAGCTACCACCGCCGCCGAAGAGGCCGTGACCGCAGCGTCAGGGAAAGGGAAGGAAATTGCTGATGAAGTTTCAGAAAACGAAGCCTTCATGTTCCAGAATTTAGTTGGAGAAAAACTGTCAAAAGCTGAAATAGAAGAGCTTAGAGAGTATGCCAAATCCTGCGGATACAAACCTGGAGCACTCCTCTTCGGAGGCATTGATGATGAAAAATTAGATTGTATTCGAGATCAAACTGGAGCCAAAGTTATCGGTACTCTGTCAAAGAGTATCGGTTTTCTGAAGCTAGAAACAGACATCAGCCGCTACCGACAACAACATATCGTTGGTAGTTTATTTTATTCCAATTTCAAGGTGAACTACTTTTCCCTTAACTTTTGTTGTTTCTAATAATGAAAACATGTCTGACGAAGGTTGTTTTCGTGCAGAGTATGCTGTTGAGCAAAGCCTTGAAAATGCAGCAAGATTTTGAAGACAAGAAGCACGAAGTTATAATTGAAAATTTGGAAAGCAGAATAAAGGAGCAATCAGATGCTATCGAGAAAAAGAACTTTGAGCTCCAGGCAACCGAAGGTTTATTGGCGGAAGCTGAAGCAAAAATAACAGAACTGAACACGAAGCTTCTCCGCCAATCTGAGCAGTTCGAACGAGAAAAGCAAGATCTTAATGCAAAACTTGAAGCCGAAGCTCAACAAAATTCAGATTTGAGAAAACTATTGACTAGCCTTCAAGAAAAATGTTTGGAATTTAGCAACAAATGCATTCAACGATTAAGAAAAATTTTCCACTCAGTTGGAGCCAGCAGTGAAAAGTTCACCCCCTCAGCTGAAGATCTACCGAAGACCTTCGAACATATTGAAGGTGAGATTGACGAGCTCGACGAAGTCATAGCTGGGCACGGCGACTTCTGTGCCTGGGTAGCTTCTCGGGGCACTGCTGCAGCTTTCCTAAAAGCTGGCTGCGATCATGGAAAGATTGTCAATAGGCCAAATTTCACTTTATCACCATCAATCCTAGATGACATTCCTGATCTCGCCCGAAGTATCTCTAATAGATTTGTAAAAATGATATGGACAAAAGGTGGGCGAGAAAAGGCTGGAGACGAAGCTCGGAGTCATCTTGAACCAGTAAGAAATCATACCTTGTGCTTACCTCTTCCTGCAAGCTCGATTTTGACTTACAACAACCTTATTCATGTAGGATGACGAAGCCGAAGCCGATGATTAAAAAATGACGCCGAAGCTGAAGCTCCTTGGAGATTAAATAGTAGACTGTAGACAGTACTTGAGAAACTTTTGAGATAACTTTTGTAAATGTAACTAAAACTTGTCTTTAATGAATTCTGTTCATACCTTGTAATATATCCTTATCCTTCCATTGATGTATGAGAAGTGCTTTGATGTGGACGAAATTTTCTTTTTTGAGCCGAAGGCGAAAAAACACCTTCCCTTCTTTTCGTACGCAGCGAAGCATAGAAAACAACATTTCCCTTCTTTCCGAAGCTCTCCTTTTTGTACACGAAGCTCTTTCTTCCTCTTTTTTTTTCTTTTTGCCGAAGCAACCACCTATGCCATGATGATGATTATCCTACATATGCCTGGATGAATGTTTATGAATGCAAATGATATGATGTAATGTGATGTGCAAATGAATGTCCAAACGCGTATCCGAAGCCATACTCATAACCATTATTTCCTTAAAAACAATCACACCTCAGCTCTGCATTCCCTTAGGAACGACTTTGGAGCTTCTTCGCCTTTACTTTTGGCGGAATCAGCGTTGACTTTTCGCTGTAAGCTCTGCATTCCCTTAGGAACGACTTTGGAGCTTCTTCGCCTTTACTTTTGGCGGAATCAGCGTTGACTTTTCGCTGTAAGCTCTGCATTCCCTTAGGAACGACTTTGGAGCTTCTTCGCCTTTACTTTTTGGCACTCGATGGTGCGTTCTCAGCTTTTACATTTACAACCTTGGGGGATTTTGCTCTTATAGAACTAAAAAGGAAATTACATGTGATGGCCCCATTAAAAACCTTTCTCCCCCTTCAGAAAGGAAAAGGGTGCCAAAAAATAAAAAATATGAAAAATTACATCGAGTTACACATAATATCGCCGAAGCTCATCCGCATTCCAAGATCTAGGAATGTCGTTGCCGTCCATATCCTTCAATCTGTATGAACCGGGTCTTGACGAAGATGCTACTAAGAAAGGTCCATCCCATTTCAACTGCAACTTGCCCACTGTTTCTGGGTTGGCCACTCTCCGAAGCACCAAGTGTCCTGGCTCAATATTCTTTAGCCGAACCTTTCTATCTCGCCATTTGATTGTTTCGGCTTGATATTTATTGATGTTCTCCACGGCTTGCAGCCTGATCCCTTCTAAAGCATCTTTTTCTACAGAATAAGCAGCTTCGGAATCTGATTCTGCCGAAGCTACTACTCTTATTGATCCGGTTTTAGCTTCCTCCGGAGTTATTGCTTCGTCACCGAATAACAACTTGAATGGAGTAAAGCCTGTAGACCTTGATGTTGTTGTGTTGTGGCTCCACACCACTTTGGTTAACTGATCTGGCCACTTTCCCCTGGGTTGATTGAAGATTAACTTCATTATTCCTGTCATTATAATGCCATTGGCTCTTTCAACGAGTCCGTTTGACTCCGGATGCCTGACTGATGCAAAGTGGATCTTCGTACCAATTTGGTCACAGAAATCCCTGAAAGCTTCGGAGTCAAACTGTGTTCCATTATCCACAGTGATAGCCTTTGGTACCCCGAAACGACAAACAATATTCTGCCTGAAAAACTTTTGGACAGTGGCCGAAGTTATTGTGGCTAAAGGCTTTGCCTCAATCCATTTAGAAAAATATTCCACAGCTACTACAACATATCTCAGGTTCCCTTGGGCCGGTGGTAACAGACCTAACAAGTCAAGGCCCCACCTTTGCAATGGCCAAATAGGTTGTATGAGCTGTGTTAAGGACGAAGGTTGTTTTTGATCTCTTGCACATTTCTGACAACCTTCACACTTTTGAACTAATTCCGCTGCATCCGAAGCTGCCTTTGGCCAATAGAACCCTTGGCGGAAATTTTTTCCAAGTAACGGCCTAGATCCAATGTGAGATCCACACAGGCCTGCATGTATTTCTTTCATTAACTCTATACCTTCGGTTCTAGATAAACACTTGAGTAGCGGAGCACAAACTCCATGCTTGTACAACTCCCCTTCTATCATGACATATGGACGAGCTCTTGCCTCTATCCTCCTGTTATAAGTTTCGTCATCTGAAAGGAATTTACCCTGAAGGTAGGAGATGATCTCAGTTCTCCAATCTTCGCTATAAACAGGAGATATATTGAGGACTGCTCTTTCAAGAAGTTCCACCGAAGGTGCTTTTATTGTTTCAAAGAACACATCCGAAGGTAAGGGCAGCCCCTGTGCTGCTGACTTAGCTAGCAAATCAGCATGCTCATTTTGTCCTCGAGGGATATTTTTGACAGAAAATCCTTCGAAGGAAGCTTCAACTCTTCGAACCATATCCAGATATTTTTCAAGCTTCGGATCTTTAGCCTTGCAACTCTTGTCAATATGACCCGAAACAACCTGGGAATCAGTTTTAAGTACGACCCTTCTGATTCCCATTGCTTTTAGCTTCCGAAGACCCAGAAGCAAGGCTTCGTACTCGGCAATGTTATTTGTGCAACTAAAATCAAGTTTTGCCGCATAGCAAGTTTTAACTTTGGAAGGTGAAACCAACACAGCAGCCGCTCCCGCTCCGAAGGTTCCCCAAGACCCATCGCAAAACACTGTCCATGCTTCGGCGTCTTTATTTGTTTCTTCCTCCTGAGCCCCTGGCGTCCAGTCAGCAATGAAATCTGCTAACGCCTGGGACTGAATCGAAGATCTATGAACATATTCAATACAAAATTCGTTGAGCTCTGCAGCCCATTTTCCAATCCTTCCAGTAGCTTCTCGGTTCCTCATAATATCCTTCAGAGGTTGTGAAGAAGGAACAATTATGTTGTAAGCTTGAAAATAGTGCCGAAGCTTCCTGGATGCCATCAAAACAGCATATAACACCTTCTCTAATTCTGTGTAGTTTTTCTTTGATATACTAAGAACTTCAGATACAAAATACACTGGGACCTGCTTCCTGACTTGGCCATCAAGCTTCTCCTGGACAAGTGCTGCACTTACCGCTGAGTGCGAAGCTGCCACATATAATAACAAAGGAGCCCCTGGCGTAGGTGGAGTTAGTGTTGTTAGATTTATCAAATACTGTTTCAGCTCTTCAAAGGCCTTCTGCTGGATTGGTCCCCATTGAAAGACTTCGGCTGACTTCAGCACTTCGAAGAATGGTAAGTTTCTCTCTGCTGATCTGGATATGAATCTATTGAGAGATGCCAACCTTCCTGTCAATCTTTGAGCCCCCTTTTTTGTAGTTGGTGGCTCCATCCGAAGTATAGCTTCAATTTTACTTGGATTAGCTTCAATTCCCTTTGTTGAAACCAAGCATCCAAGAAATTTCCCCTTCTTTACTCCGAAGACGCATTTTTCTGGATTCAACTTTAAGCCAGCTTGTCTGAAACTGGCGAAGGTCTCCTGCAGATCAGCAATATGATTCTCCTGTTTCGTGCTTTTTACAATGATGTCATCAACATAAGTTAGCACATTTCTGCCTATCTGAGACTGGAGAACCTTCGCAGTCATTCTGCTGAAACTTCCTCCAGCGTTTTTGAGCCCCTCAGGCATCCGAAGATAGCAATATGTGCCACTTGGAGTTATGAAGCTAGTCTTCGGCTCATCTTCCTTCTTCATCCAGATTTGATGGTAGCCTGAATAACAGTCTAACAGACTCATGAGCTCTGAAGAAGCTGCTGCATCAACTAAAGAGTCTATCCTTGGCAATGGGAATTCATCCTTCGGACAAGCCTTGTTAAGATCTGTAAAATCGATACACATTCGCCACTTGCCATTGGCCTTTTTTACCATAACAGTGTTAGCTAGCCATTCTGGGTACTTTACTTCTCTGATAACTCCTGCACTGAGGAGTCTTTTGACTTCGTTACGAGCACCTTCGGCCTTATCATCTGACATTTTCCGAAGCCTCTGCTTTCTGGGTCTGAAGGATGGATCGACATTGAGCGAGTGCTCAATAACATCCCTATTAACTCCGCAGAGATCATTGGCTGACCATGCAAAAACATCTTTATTGTTGAACAAAAACCTTATCAAGGTTTTCTCTTGTTCTTCGGATAACTGAGAGCCCAACAGCACCTTCTGCTCTGCTATGTCCTCACATAAGAGCATGGGCTTCGGCTGATCTGCTGAAGCTGCTTTCTCCCTTCTGAATTTGTATTGTTCACAAGCTTCAGCTCCATCTATGTTATGGATTGCTTTTGAGTCAGTCCAGTTTCCTTCGGCCCTTCTGGCAGCTTCCTGACTTCCATGAATAGCGATGGGTCCTTGATCCGAAGGTATCTTCATGCGGAGATAAGCAGGATGAAGAATTGCTTCGAAAGCATTGAGGGTGCCACGACCAATAATTGCATTGTAAGGATATTCCATGTCAACAATGTCAAACACAACTTGCTCAGTTCTAGTGTTGTTGATGAACACGAAGGTCACTGACATGGTGATCTTGCCCAGTGCTATAATCTGCCTTCCTCCGAAGCCACAGAGAGGATGTGTAGCATCATGAATCTTATCTTCTGGCTCTTGCATTTGTCGGAAGGCCTTAGCAAATATGATATCAGCTGCACTTCCTGTGTCAACCAAGACATTGTGGACCAGAAATCCTTTGATAACACAAGAGATAACCATGGCATCGTTATGTGGGTAATCCTTGAGCTGAAGGTCCTCTTGGGAGAAGGTAATAGGAATGTGAGACCATCTTGACTTGATGAAGGGTCCTTGCACCCCAACATGCTGTACCCTTCTCTGTGCTTCTTTCTTCTGTTTCTTGTTGGCTGGTTCTGAGGACGAACCACCTGTAATCGGGAGCACCAGCTTCGGGTCCGAAGCAGCTCCAGCTTGATCATTGAACGAAGCCATCAGCTCAAAAAGTGGAAGTGAGTTCACCGGAGGTGGGCGCCAATGTTGGGGACTTGTTCTCAAATGCTATGAGTTAAGAACAAGGCAACATAAAAAATGTTAAATGTTAACGTCCTTCGTCCATGAAACATTATTCCCTTGAGGATAATGAGCCTTGGACGAAGGTTGATGAGAATATAATTACGAAGCTTAAGTCTTTGTAATAAAATTTCAATAGATTGCATAAAATAAAGGGTATAAAAGGGTAAATAAATCATAAATGAGTTATATTATATTTACTCTTATATATTGAATCATTGAATACAATAATACCTCTGCCTTGACAAAGGTTGGTTCCCGAAAGATGCGATTGCAATTATCAGAATGCGTGAACAGTAAAGGAATACTGTTCACTATTTATAGGCACAGGACACAGCCTGTGAGGAATTACAATTATGCCCCTCATAAAAGTTTACAACATTGACTCAGACCTTTATGGACTAAAAGATCATTCTATCTTTAAGTCGGTTTATAATACCGAAGCTTCATGAAGAGGAACCTTCGGCCATCTCATACAAACAGCTTCAGCCGAGAGCCACTTCTTCCTAGAAGACCTTCGGCGACGAAGCATAGACCCAACACCAAGCACCCACAGCCACTGGGAGGCAACAGTGGGTCATGCCCTGTGCACCCCAACAGTTGCCATAGCACCTCAGAATGCCGCGAGATCATCAAGCTCGCGAAGCGCGTCAGCGAGCGGCGTGAGCAGGCTTCTAAGGATGGCTCGCTGCCTCGTCGCCGACCTAGCAAGGAGAAGGTCGACGAAGGTGACGTGGCCGCGGGAGAACGGGACCTCGGGTATCAGTCACCTGAGGGGGTCCTCAAGGATGTTTTCACTAGAGACTCCGACTCTGGTGATGACAACGACCACCACAAGAAGTTGTACGTGATGTACGGCGGGAGCTGGGAGCTCACCTCCCATAGGAACGTCAAGTCCGTGCGCCAAGAGGTCCTTTCGGCGGACCCAGGGGTCCCGAAGGCTGCTCCACATCAGCGGTGGAGGAGCACCACTATCTCCTTTGGGGCATCCGACTGCCCCGAAAACATGGCAGGGGCCGGTATACTACCGCTCATCACCACCCCTGTCATGGCCAACATGCGGCTGCATCATGTCCTGATTAACGGTGGGGCTGGGCTCAACGTCATTAGCCACGCTGCATTCAAGCAACTGCAGATCCCAGGGTCTCGACTGGGACCCTCTCGTCCATTCTCCAGAGTGGGCCCACAACTGGTGTATCCCCTTGGGAGCATCGCACTCCCGGTTACTTTCGGGACCGAGGAAAACTTCCGCATAGAGAACGTCCAGTTCGACATTGCGGAGGTTAACCTCCCTTTTAATGCCATCATTGGCAGGCCGGCCCTGTACCGGTTCATGGCCATTGCCCATTACGGGTATTTGGTCCTCAAGATGCCGTCCCCTGCTGGGGTCCTCACCGTGCGGGGCAACCGTGCCGCTGCGCTTGCGGCTGTCGAGAAGCTACACGCCCTGGCGGCTAAAACGCTCGTCCGGACGATGGAGGGAGGGACCCTTCAACTTCCGGTACCAAGGCGCCTGCAAAGGTGCCAAAGGTGCAGCCATCTGGAGAAGACGACGGTCCCGTCAAGGCCATCCAGGTCGACGTGGACTCCTCCTAGACCACCCGCATCGCGGGCAATCTGGAGGAGAAATAGGAACTCGCGCTCGTCGCCTTCCTCCAGGCAAATGCTGACGTGTTTGCATGAGAACCATCGCAGATGCCTGGGATCCCCAGGGAGGTGATTGAGCACCATCTGAAGATCCACCCTGATGCCAAACCGGTGAGTCAGAAACCTCGGAGACAGTCCGTTGAGCGGCAGGACTTCATCTGTGAGGAGGTTCGGAAGCTGCTACACGCTGGCTTCATCGAAGAGGTTCATCACCCAGTGTGGATGGCCAACCCAGTCATCATTCCAAAGGCAAACAAAAAGCTTCGGATGTGCATCGACTACACCAGCCTTAATAAGGCTTGTCCCAAGGACCCATATCCACTTCCATGCATAGATCAAATCGTGGATTCTACCTCCGGGTGCGACCTCTTGTCTTTCTTAGATGCTTACTCTGGTTCCATCAGATCCAGATGTCTAGGGAAGATAGGAAGCATACCGCTTTTGTAACAGTGGATGGGCTTTACTGTTATGTTGTAATGCCTTATGGTCTGAAAAACGCCTTGCCGACATTTGTACGAGCGATGAGTAAGACCTTTGGGGACCTGATTAGGGACATGATAGAGATATACGTCGATGACATCATGGTCAAGACTAAGAGAGGGTCGACTCTAGTGGAAGACTTGACCCTGGTCTTTGACAAGCTGCGGGCAACGCGCACAAAGCTGAACCCAGAGAAGTGTGTCTTTGGTGTCTCCACAGGGAAGTTGCTGGGATTCCTGGTATTGCACCGGGGCATTGAAGCAAACCTGGAGAAGATCAGGGCAATGAGGCCTCCGGCCCGGATCAAGGACGTCTAGAAGCTTACGGGGTCCCTGGTCGCCCTTAGCTGCTTCATCTCATGGCTGGCTTGAGAGGGCGCTACCCTTCTTCAAAATCTTACGGAAGTCCGGCCCATTCTCTTGGACCGAGGAGGCAGAGCGAGCCTTCCAAGAGTTGAAGCAGCACCTTGTGTCCCTACCAATACTAGTAGCTCCGGAGCCAGGGGAGCCGCTGTACTTGTACATTGCAGCGGCTACAGAGGCGGTGAGCATGGTGCTGTTCGTTGAAAGGATGGAGCAACATTCCAAGGGGAGTCAGGAGGTTCCCCTAGGAGAAGGTGGTGGTTCAACCTCCACGGACCTTGAAGGCCCGGGGCCAACCGTAGGGGTCTGGACCATACAGAAGCCGGTCTACTACGTCAGCGAGGTCCTCCATGAGGTGAAGGCCAGATACCTTGAGACACACAAGCTTATCTACGCCGTGTTTGTTGTGTCCAGGAAGTTGCGCCACTATTTTTAGGCACACAGGGTCGTGGTGGTGACCTCCTTCCCGTTAAGGGCCATCCTCCACAACTCTAACGCCACAGGCAACATCACCAAGTGGGCAGCGGAACTTGCTGAGTTCTAGCTGGACTTTTAGCCTCGCCACGCTGTCAAGAGCCAAGTCCTAGCTGACTTCATCGTGGAGTGGACCCCTCCCCCGAGTACTTTTGGGGGTTCAGATCCCGATTTGGACCCCACACCTGCAGAGCCTAGGGTCCCGGTCTTCACCGAGCCACACTGGACGCTCTTCTTCGACGGATCCACCCGCCATCAGGGTGGCGGTGCTGGAGTGGTCCTCGTCGACCCAAGTGGAGATCAAGTGAAGTACATGGTGCACCTTGAGTTTAAGGCCACCAACAACATGTTCCTCATGCTAACAACTCAGCGGCAGATGAACTCTCCATGAGGACATCAACTTGGGCACCCGTGCCCAAGAACGTCTTCAAAAGACGGCTGCTGAGACCTAGCATCCAGCCTGCCGAACCGGGCGAAGGGGGCGAGACTGGCACCTCGAAGCTAGCGGTCCCGATGGCATACCATCTACAGAACCCACCAAAAATTGTGTGCGCTACACAGGGTCCTGCCAACCTCTTAGCGCCACAGCCAATATCTCAGAGTGGTCCCGATGCATGGATCTCCAAGATCCGGGACTACCTGAAGGAAAATATCCTTCCTGAAGATCATGTGTCGATAGAGCGCATAGTGCGGTTGGCTAAACGATACGCGGTGGTAGAAGGGGATCTCTATCGCCATGGTGCCAACGACATTCTCAAGCGGTGCATCACCCAGGAGGAGGGCCGTGAGTTGCTCGCGGAGATCCATGGAGGTGAGTGCGGAAGTCATTCGTCATCCCGCACACTAGTCGGTAAGGCCTTCCAGCACGGCATCTACTGGCCAACCGCTCTCTAGGATGCAGCTGAGATGGTAAATTTCTGCAAGGCGTGTCAGTTCCATGCAAAGCAGATACACACACCAGCTCAGGCTCTGCAGATGATTCCACCCTCCTAGCCATTCGTCATATGGGGGTGGATATCCTGGGACCATTCCCTAGGGCCGTCGGTGGGTACTGTTTCATCTTCGTCGTCATCGACAAGTTCACAAAGTGGCCAGAGGCCACCCTGTGGTCAATGTCACCCAGGGTGCTGCTATTGCTTTCCTCAGGTCGATTGTCTATAGATTTGGGGTCCCAAGCCGTATCATTACGGACAACGAGACCTAGTTTACAGGTCGGCTCTTCCAAGAGTATTGCGAGGGCATCGGCACCCAGCTCTGCTTTGTGTCTGTGGCTCATCCCAGGAGCAATGGCCAAGATGAGAGGGCAAATGCAGAAATCCTCAGGGGGCTCAAGACACACACCTATGACTGCTTGAAAAAGCATGGTGCAAATTGGGTCAATGAACATCCGTCTGTACTATGGGGGAACCGGACAACACCCAACCGAGCTACCTAGGAGACCCCGTTCTTCCTGGTCTACGGGGCCGAAGCCTGTCTTCCCCCAGAAATTATTATGGGCTCCCACGGGTCCAATCTTTCGATGAGTCTATGCAGGAACAGCTACGACATGCGGACATGGACTTCATCGACGAGCGCAGATGGCGAGAGGCGATCCGAAATGCACGGTACAACCAAGCGCTCAGGCGCTACCACCAACGGTTCGTGCATAGTAGGGAGCTCAGGGTCGGGGACCTAGTCCTAAGGCGAGTACTAAACTGAGAAGGGCTCCACAAACTCTCCCCCAGTTGGGAAGGACCCTTCAAGGTTACAGAAATATGCCGACCCGGGTGTGTCTGCCTTGCCACAATTGAAGGAGTACCTCTTCCCAATCCCTGGAACATAGAGCATCTCCGTAAGTTCTACCCATAGAAGCAAAACTGGGGGATTGAGTTTTCCTTCCTTTGTAACTGGGTTGCACATACGTGTACGTCAATCCGGTAAGGTCCGCCCTCGTAAACCCGGCCTGTTGGTCTACACCCATGTATATCAAGTTATAAGGAAGAGATTTACCCACCAGATGTGCTTTTGTGATGGTTTTATTCTGCTATAGTCTTCAGACATTATTTTTTATCTAACCCACCCATACAGTTACCACCCTTGCTGGTATGATGACATCCGAATTGAGTAAGCCAGGCTTGCAGTTCAGGACCCCTCTACTGCTACAGGGGGCCCGGAAACCTGCGGGTCCAGTTCTAGAGGATGGGCGCTCGTATCCTGGAGTGGTCCGGAGCTGTGTGGCCGCTTAGCCTGGTTCCGTACTCTAAGCCTGCACCTCCACCACTCTGCAACGGGCACTCTAGTATTTGGAGCTGTGATCCTGTGGGTCCGGGCATACGGCTTGGCTTCCCAAGCTAAATCCTGTAGGTCCTATTGCATGAATCAAAGGATGGTAGATACCAGACGATGGGTCCTATGGGTGTGCTACTAAAACTTCAAAGCCTAAGCTGTGTGCAGGTTCGGGTCCTTAAACAGTAGAGACTATCTCCTAGGGTCTGGACCACCAGTTTTCTCTTTGGTATACTGGTATCCAGCCTTGACACGTCGAGCCTACATCCCAGGGGGCCAAGTACTAGGGAGAAGTTGGTAACGCTACACACAGCAACGACAAATAACATACATATAAGTACTAATACTGCTTGATTAATGGTTCTAAAAAATATGTTACACTACCAAAAGTTATTACAAAGCCACTCCCCAGCGGGACCCTTACCTTGTTTCTGCAGATTTGGCTAATCGTCATCAGCAGGATCCCGCTGGAACCGCTTGGCCACCAGCTCCACGGTGTCTTGTACGCCCTCCCAGGCGGCGTCTTCAGTGGCGGCCAGTGGACCAGCGATCACCGACTCCAAGGATATGGCCGGGTCGTGACTCCGGAAGCACGTCAAGATATATTCGATCATCGCCCGGCAGAGCCTGCCGCCCTCTGCCTCCAGGCGGGCTCCAAAAATCTGGTCCTGGCACCGAAGGCGATCGGCGACGGAGTCCAGCACCGGGAGCGCATCGGAGATCGACGCTGGCAGCTCCGACACTAGAATAGGGCTCATCCCTAGTGGCACTAGCGCCGTGCTTGCCTCGCCGGCCCACGCGGCAATACGCTGGACCCCGGCGCGGTGCTCTGCCTGGAGATCTTCAAGTGCTTTCCTGGTCGCCTCCATCGCTTGGGGACCCAGCGCCGCCTGCGCCGCCTGGAACTGCCTGATCCGCTCCTCCAGCTTCTTCTCTTTCTCATCTTGCCTCGCCGGGTGAGCATTTCTTCCCGGAATGTAAGATCCATCTCCTGCCTGGTGAGATCCGTCTCCCGCCTGGCGAGGTCTGTCTCCCACTTGTCCAAGGACCGCTCCTTCGCTTTAAGTTTCTCCTCGGCGAGGGCGGCGTCGCTAGCCTTGCCCTCGAGTACCTGCTGCAACTTTTGCAGTCTCTCCACAGCCTTGGTCTACTGGACCCGCTGGGCTTACAGGGTCTGGCCCAAGGCACTCAGCTTGGCCCGGAACTCTGTTGCGAGGGCCTCCCGCTGAGACACGGCCTCCTCCCTCCTGGTCACCTTTTTCTGCCTCCGGGACGCCTCCAACTCCATGGCGCACACCTTTTGGAGGTCCCTCTTGTACTCCTTGCGGTCCCGCTCGAGTTGGGACCACTTAGAGAGGAACTATCGGGACGCCGACTTGGTGCGCTCCTCCAGTTGGGTACGCCAGTCGCTGAGGCGTTGGTCCTCAGCCTCTAGCACCTCCCACTCCCGCAGTATTGCCGCCCCAGTGTCACTAAGGACCTGGTGGGCACGGGACAACATGCGAGGGAGCGGGACTGGCACCGCTTCTTGCTCGGCACCTGACCGGAGGCGCCGCCCGAACACCACCTCCATCTCCTCCGGAGCAGGCGGAGGGTTGGAGCTGAACGCGCCTCCTGCGTCGCCCCCAGCATCCAGAGGGGGCACGGGCCCCCCAACTGGGGCCTCCTCCACCGCTGCGATGCCGCCCGACGCTGGCACTACTGCCGCCGAACCCCCGGCTAGGGCATGGCAAGCTGCTGGCATTGTCTTGGCAGCAGCCGGGGGCGGATCGCTGGCACCACTTCCAGCAAATGCCTGCTGCTGAGAGCCAGACCCGTTGACGGGCCTGGAAACCGGTGAAGGAGGTGTGCCTTGGGAGTAGAGGAGGAGGACGCCCTGAAAAATAGGCGATGGGTTAAAACTTGTTGGCATGATGATTAAGCTCAAAGAAGGAGGGGCTACACTTACTTGGGGCCCTGGACCTTCCAGTGACCCTGGAAGCGACATCGCCGCTCTTGCTGCTGCTGCTGCTGTTGTTGTTGCTGCTGCTGGTGCCCCTGGGGAAGATCACCGCTAGATGGTGGTGGTGGCGGCGGGATCGATGGTGGCGGCGGTGGCGGCGGGACCGATGGTGGTGGTGGCGGCGGGGCCGGAGGACTAGCGCGCCTCTGCGCGCCGTGGGCTTGGGAGCTCGCCTCCTCAGCCTCGCTTGCGGTCCTCTGGCACTCCTGGGGAGGCTCTAAAACAAGCGACCCGTCAGCGCGATGCAGGGGCCGTCACCTCTCTTCCTCCGAACCCGCAGTGCCACCTGGGGCGAAGGCGCTGCTTGCAGCCCCTTTACCCTTGTCCAAGGGGATGGGGGCCACGACGGGGGCGCTGGGAGCCGCACCAGAGGGCTAGGGACCTCCAGCCGGTGCATCGAAGATCTGGATCCCGCGGTGGGGGTCCCGGCCTCCAGTCTGGCGGACCGCCACGCCGCTCTCGTCGAAGGTCAGCAGCGTGGCCAAGATCACCGTCCTTAGTCATCGCAGAGCGCAAGGATCTTCTGGGGGAGGATCAGGGACTCTGGGATGAAGGTTTCCCCAGTAATCCCTCCCACCAGGACCGCCAGCTCGTCCTAGGACAGGTCGGTGCCCGGCCCACGCTGGATCCTGCCGATGTCGTTCACGCCGGTGAACCAGCAACACAAGCGCGCCCTCCTCTGCAGCGGCGCTTCAGGAAGTCGCCGACCACGTGCATCGACGTCAGGCCGCATGTAGCCAAGCTCTTTATCCTGTCCAGTACGGGCTGGAACTCCGGCGCCAGGGATGGCTTGGTCCTCCACATCTTGCAGTCGAGCGCCGGCCCATCGCTCGGCAGGACGAGGCGGTCGTTGGCCTCGGTGCTGGCAATCACCCAGTCTTTGCGCCAGTTTTCCCATCTCGCGCCACCAAGGGTGGAGATGTAGACGATGGCTGGATCCAACCTTGTCTGGAAGTAGTAGGCACCAATGTGGTCCCTAGTCTTCCCGGACTTGACCAGCACGAAGAAGTGGCGGAAGAGAGAAGTGCAGGGAGCCACACCTACGAACATCTTGTAGAGGTGGATGAAGATGGCCGCCTGGAGGATGGAGTGGGGCGTGAGGTGCTGAAGCTGAAGCCCGAACTCCTCCAGCAGCAGCAAGAAGAAGGGCGAGATCGGTAGTGCCAACCCGCAGGAGATATAGGAGGTGAACAGCACGAACTCCCCGGCGACGAGATCGCTGAAGGGAGCGGCGCCAGCGCGGATTCTTCCGGCGAGCCCCGGTGCGCTCCATCCGAGCAGGCCGCGCACCAGGTTGAGCGCTCCCTCAGACTGGAAACGACTAGGGTGGCCAAGCGAAGCCATGGCGTGTGCAGCGGTGTGAGCGGAGAGCAGAGGAGCACGAAGGCAAAGGGGCGCAAGCGATTGGGAGAGAATGCGAAAAGGTAACTGCTACACGCGGGGTGAATTCCTTTTTCAAGGAAGCCAGAGTCCTTGTTAGGGAAACCCTTCCGCACGGCCCTCAATCGCCACAGAAAATCTCGCCCGACGCGCACCAAGGCAACCTAGTCTATGACACGGGGGCCCGGGTCCACAAGTCATACACTTTGTGTGCCGGACTTCGGGTGCGGAAAGAGCGAACCGCCGCACGCGCTTGTAGAGCGAACCGCCGCATGCGCTTGTAGTGCGTCTCCTTGGGGCCGCTGCGGAAGACAGAAGGTAATATTTTAAACCAGTGCAGCAGCAACGAGGCGCCTCGCGCGTGGCCTGACAAAACCACTAGGCGTGGGGGCCGCGGGTCAGTCAGCCGCGGGGACGGATATGGCAGTTGGTGTGACCGAAGGCAGATTGACGGTGAGTGCGTCAGCAGACGCACTGAAACGGCGCGCCAATCACCAATCAGGCCATGTTGAGGCGAAGTACAAGCTTTGGCCCCACCTGTAGGCTCGCATCCTCCCCTGAGGTGGGCCTGGGGGCCACTATCGGTACCCTGAAACTAGGGTACCCCTTACTACTGTATAAAGACGCAGTACCCACGCGACTATCTTTAGTCGCGTGGTAAAAGAGCTGTACGTGGGACCAAGCCATGACTCGCCCCAGCCTCGGGCGACTACTCTGGGAACACAACAGCGCCTGACTCCGCCACATGGGCGGGTCCGGAGCCGCCACGTGTCCAGAGAAAGTGATATACTCTAAGACATCAACAATGAGTCCGGACCTCCATGGGAAAGTGTCGGACCCCTGGATATACAGTCCGGACCTCCAAGTTTAGTCCAGGACCCCCACGTGTACGGACCGGACCCCTGGAATGGGTCCAGACCCCCCCCCGTATGGGGTCCGAGCCGCCCAAAGTAGGGTCCTAAGGTCCCAGGACAGAACACACCCGGTCCTTAATCAGGACCAGGTGGGGGTCTGGTGCCAACACGTGTCTGGACCTATCCGCATACACTCCTGCTCCCCACTCAGGTGGAGACCCGATGCTGCCACATGGCATACTGCACGCGGCATAAGCCAACGGGCGGAACCTAGCATGACGCCTCTAGGCTACACGCGCCTTCGCATTCATTACGGATAAGGCATGCGCCTGTCCATTCCACTGACAGGCGGCGTGCTCAGTCCATGATACGTGGGCCGTGCAGTTACTCACCATTACTCCCGCATTACTCGTATGGTAACTGCCCATCAATGCAGCATGGATTGCGGACATCAAGACTCCCGCTGATTACTCATGCGTTGTGTACTGTCAGCATTTACTATCCACATAATGTATTCCTACTATTATGCTCTTAGGCCCACATGTCGGGGCTCAGCATCCTTGTATGTGCCTCCCTTAATCTATAAAAGGGAAGGCACACAACGTTACAAGGGACAAACTCAATCACATACTCAATATTACTTACACACATTGGAGGTAGGGTATTATGCTCCGGCGGCCTGAACCACTCAAAACCCTTGTGTCCTCGTGTGTTCATCCACCTTCCAAGAGACAGGCAAACCGCTTAGGCCCCCTCCTCATCTTAGGATTAGGGCGGGTGCATTCCGCCACCCGGCCGGTGGATTTCTCCCATCGACAGGTTTAAAGAAAACCAGTTTACATCGAGGTCCCTGGGGTTTCCCTTAACTAATCCCTTAAACCGTACCCCTGCGGAACTATTCCTCTAAGTCACTGACTATGCAAAAACCCCCCTGGCTTCTTCTTCTTTCCAACCGAGCTCCTTCCCCCCTTGTAATAGTAACCGCGGAGAGGAAAATGGATGGCGCAGCTTACCGGCGGCGAGGGAGGTCCGGTGAAGGGTGGGGTTAGATCCAGGAGGTCCTGGCGGTCACGTCGAGGTGCGGCTCGTCGACGGTGATGACTGGAATCGGTCTGACCGCGTGCGTAGGCGGTTGGGCTCGTCGGCCGCGTGCGCTCCAGCCTGCTCATGGCGAGTGGCACAAGAAGCTTTAGGGGTGTTAAGGACGCTACAGGTGCAAGGAATCGACGAATGGCTTACCGTGGAGCTCGGTCTACGTGCGACGACGGCTGGTTGAAGTCCGGCGACGTCGATCCAGTGTCTCTAGTGAGTTAGAGTCTAATCCCCGGCTCTAGGAGCTCCACTGAGGTCCGTAGAAGCTAACCCAAGGGTCGAACGGGATGGGGAGTGGCTGGTTTGGCCGGTCCACGGTGGCTGTGGCTTGCGCGGCTGCTGGCACTTCGCTCTCAGGGCAAACTCCGGCGAACTCAAGCTCGGGCTGGGTCAGGGACGCGAGGGGGTGTACGGTCGAGGCCGGGGTGGCTTTTATAGCCGTGGGCACGGGCATGGGCATGGGGTTGGCACGGTGCGGGGCTGCGCACGTGGGCGGAGCGCCGAGGGCGTGCTCTGGCGCGCCAGGACGCGTCGAACACGTGGCCGTGTTCATCTGCCCAAGTTCTTGCGCCAGCAGAGCTCCAAAACGTGCGAATCTTACCAAATGCCTTGTGCAAGATATCTTCCTGGCACCTAGGGCTAGCTAGTTTGTGTAAGTTCCAATGGAAGATCTACCCTAGATCACAAGATATGTGGGCCCCAAGTCTTGTCTGTCTGCACTGTTCACCAGTGACAAAACTAATGTCAAACCATGTCAAACGACCTCGGTTTGAATTCAAATTTTTCAGGGATGTGCCTTGAGTAATTTGGCCACTTTTTGCTATTTGGTCCAAGTGGTTTTGGCGCCAGCACAAAGGTGAACACCTTCGATCTTTGGACTAGGGGTGGTTTTGGGACTTAGAGAAATTTTGATGGCTCTAGTGTGCTTTCCACTTAGTGAACTGATTTGGGGTTTTTGTTGGGCCTTCTTGTAATACCTTCCTTAATACATTTTGTAGATTTACTACTATACTTCATCTTTGGTAAAAGTTTCCTTTTATGATTTGGCCATTTGCACAATCTTTTCCCTTTAATACCATGGTTAGGGTTTAATGGCTTAAGAGGGAATTAGGGTTTTAGAACTTGGTTTATGGGTGAACATTGTATGAAGGCTAGGGTTTCTTTCTTGTTAATATTAATACTTTATCTTAACCATGACCCTAAAGCTTTGAGTTCCTTCACTTTCCAATCTAGCATATAGTGGGAGTAGGACACAAGTGTGCTCCCTTGATTAGGGCTTTGGGTAACACCTAGGTGTTAAAGCCTTCCCCCCTTAAACGAATCTCGTCCCGAGATTGGGTAGGAATCCTCTAGTGGGGTACCAAGAAGGTCTGTGTTAGTGTGTTGTGGTTTCCTTTAATCAAGGGTCTCTAGTTAACTGCTCTTCGAATGTCATTCTCTTTGCAACTTCAGAAGGAAGTCCTTCTAGATTTATTTTCACAATTTACTCTACTCTTATTAACTATGTTTCTCTTATATTTAGATTCAAAGGGCAGGTGGGGTGGGTGTTTTGGTTTACATACCGATTCCCTTAGGCATAAAATCGGGGAAATGAGAGCACAAAAAATCCTCAGTTTCCCACGTAGCCTCTTCTTCTGAATGGTTGCTCCACTGAATCTTATACATTCGGATTGATCTTGCTCGAGTTGATCTTTCTTTTTGGTCCAATACCTTGACAAGGTGCTCTTGATAAGACAAGTCTCGTTCTATCTCCAATTCTGGTTTAGGTAGCACTTTCGTGGGTAGGCGGACACACTTCCTTAGCTGAGACACGTGGAACACATCATGAATTGCTGACATATGAGGTGGCAACTTCAACTGGTATGCTACAGGTCCACAAGCCTCTTTGATCTCATAGGGCCCAATATAGTGAGGAGCTAACTTGCCCTTGATCCCAAATCTCTGAACACCTTTGGTGGGTGACACCTTAAGATATACATGATCTCCCACTTCGAATTGTAGAGGCTTCCTTCTCTTATCATGGTAGCTCTTCTGTCTGGCCTAAGCAGCTTCCAAGTTCTTCTTAATGACTCTGACTTTCTCCTCGGCTTTAAGTACTAAGTCAGGTCCAAATACTTCCCTTTCTCCCGCTTGTGACCAATTTAGCGGTGTTCTACACCTTCTCCCATACAAGACCTCGAAAGGTGCCATTTTTAGGCTGGATTGGTAGCTATTATTGTAAGAGAATTCAGCCAAGGAAAGGCACTTGTCCCAATTCTTACCATAGTGTAACACACATGCTCTCAACATGTCCTCAAGAATCTGATTTACTCTTTCCGTCTAGCCGTCAGTTTGAGGATGGTATGCTGAGCTTCTTATCACATGGGTTCCAAGTAATTCTTGCAATTGCTCCTAGAAACGTGCTACGAACGGTGCTCCTCGGTCTGATACGATAGTTCTTGGTATTCCATGCAACCACACTATTTGGTCAATATATATTTCTGCATATTTTTCTGCCCTGTAGGTGGTATGTACTGGCAAGAAATGAGCTATCTTGGTTAGCCTGTCCACAATGACCCAAATAGAATCGTGGTGCCGGGATGTGTTGGATAAACCCACAATAAAATCCATGCTGAGGTCCTCCCATTTCCAAGATGATATGGGGAGAGGTTGTAACGTACGTGCTACCTTCAAATGAGTAGCTTTGATTCTTTGGCAAGTGTCGCACTCAGATACATACTTAGCGATTTCTCTTCTCATCCTGGTCCACCAATACAAGGACCTGAGGTCATGATACATCTTGTTACTGCCGGGGTGCATGGAAAATTTGGAAAGATGAGCTTCATCCAATATTTTCTTCCTGAGTTCTGAATTTTTAGGAACAACCAATCGGTCCTCAAACCATAGAACTCCCTTGCTGTCCTGACGAAAGCATTTGTACTTATCTACCTTTTGTTCGAGCATCTCCTTAATGACTTGAACCCCCTTGTCACTAATCTATGCCAGGACTATCTTCTCTTGTAGAGTTGGCTCTACTGAGATATAATTCAAGGTACTTGGGGAAATAACTTCCATGTTCAGCTTGCGCAACTCGTCACACAGAGTGGCGACCTTAGAGTCCATAGTTACACAGTTACACTGGGCCTTTCGACTTAAGGCATCTACCACAACATTGGCCTTGCCAGGATGGTAATGCACCTCCAAATCGTAGTCCTTAATCAATTCCAACCACCTTCTCTTCCTCATATTGAGATCAGCCTGGGTGAAAATATACTTGAGACTCTTGTGGTCAATATAGATATTACAATGATCTCCCATTAGGTAATGTCTCCATATCTTCAGGGCATGGACTACTGCTGCTAACTCTAGATCATGTGTGGGGTAGTTCTGCTCATGAGGCCTGAGTGCTCCGGATGCGTAGGCAATAACTCTGTTGTCTTGCATCAAAACACAACCTAGTCCAGTGCCTGAAGCATCACAATACACCTCGAAAGATTTGGTGTTGTCAAGCTGTGCTAGCACGGGTGCTGTTGTCAGATGCTGCCTTAGTGCATGAAAGACATCCTCACATTTCTAACTCCATTCGTACTTTACTCCCTTCTTCAACAATTCTGTCATTGGCTTAGCAATCCTAGAGATATCTGAAATGAATCACCGATAATATCCTGCCAATCCCAGAAAACTCTGAATTTGTCGCACGATGGTAGGAGGCTTCCAATCTATTACTTCTTGCACTTTCTTAGGATCAATTGATATCCCATCCTGAGAAATGGTGTGACCCAAGAATTTGATTTCCCTCAGCCAGGAATCACACTTTGAGAGTTTGGCATACAAATGATGATCGTGCAGTCGCTGAAGTACGATATGCAAGTGCATAGTATGCTCCTATTCATTTCTTGAATATACCAGAATGTCATCAATGAAAACCACCACAAACTTGTCCAGTTCTGGCATGAACACTGAATTCATCAAATACATGAAATATGTCGAGGCATTGGTCAGCCCGAATGACATCACCAAGTACTCATAAAGTCCGTATCTAGTAGAGAAAACTGTCTTCGGAATATAACTGGCTCTGATCTTGATTTGATGATAGCCAGAGCGAAGGTCTATCATGGAAAACACCTTGGCTCCCACCAACTGATCAAACAACACATCAATGCGGGGTAAAGGATACTTATTTTTAATAGTCACCGCATTGAGAGGGTGGTAATCCACACACAATCTCAGACTCTCATCCTTCTTCTTCACGAACAAGGCCGGACATCCCCACGGTGATGTACTTGGGTGAATGAATCCCTTGTCCAACAACTCTTGTAGCTGCTTCTTCAGTTCCGCTAACTCTGCTAGAGGCTTTCTATAGGGTCTCTTGGATATAGGTGCAGTCCCAGGTTGCAGTTCGATGGCAAACTATATGTCTCTGTCGGGTGGCATCCCTAGCAATTCGTCTGGGAAAACATCAGGGTACTCACAGATCGATGGAATCCTCTCTACGGGTGACTCTATCAGGGTGAAGGCACAAGAACGGGTACAACCTTGGTCGGGTAGGTACAAGGTGATCTCTCCATCCATTGGTGAGTGAATTTCTATGGCTCTTGCTGCGACATCAATCACAGCATGGTGTCGTGATAACCAGTTAGTCCCCAAGATGATATCCACGCTCTCCAATCCCATGATTAGGAGAGTGGTTTTAAATATGAAACAACCAAATCTTATTGGCACGTGCCTGTTGATCTGATAGGTGGCAACCCTGCCTCCTGGTGTTGAAATTGTAATACCCCCATTTGTTTGATGAAAAGGTAACTGACATTTTGCACTAAATTTTGCACTGATAAAACTGTGTGATGCACCATAATCAAAAAGAACGACTGCAGAATAATTCAAAACGGAAAAGATACCAGTCATGATGGGTGCTCCCTCTAGAATGTCAGCCAATGTGGTGAAGTTCAGCCTGCCTTGCCTCACTTGCACCCTCTGCCTCTTGCCTTGGTTCTGATTTGAATTCTGCCCCTGCCTCTGCTGGTTCTTGGGGCAATTCTTGGCGTAGTGTCCAGTGCCGCCACAAGTGAAACACCTGTTATCATTGGCCTAACGGTACTGCTGCTGTGGCTGGTTGTTGTTCCTCTAAACTAGGGGTTGAGAGCGGTTGGGTGCCTGTTGCTGCTGCTGTGGTCGGATCATCCATCGTCCTTGCTGCTGCTAAGGTCCCCTACTCTAAGTGTTGGACACAATCTTGAAGCGCTGAGGCTGAGCTAAAGGTCCTTCCATAGGGGTCTTCCTCTTCTTTTCTGCCTGGCGGGCGGTGATGCAATCCTCCTGAGATATGGCTATGTTGACTAACTCATTGTAGCTGTTGGCCTGACTGTGTTGAGACGGTCACGGAGTTTAGTACTGAGGCCCCTCCTGAACCTGTCCCTCTTCTCATCCGTGTCAGCATGGTAGCCTGCGTACTGACACGGGTCATTGAAAGCTTGGGCGTACTGCAACACTATACGACCTCCCTGAGTGAGCGCCAGAAATTCATTGAGCTTGCGGTCCATGATGCCTGCTGGTATGTGATGTCCTCTGAATGCTGCCTTGAACTCTCCCCATTCAACCACATGGTCAACCAGCTGCATAGTGAGGAAGTGATCCCACCATGTCCGCGTGGGTTCACAAAGCTGCTGGGTGGCGAAGCGGACCTTGGTCACATCGGAACAACCTCCATTAAGTAGTGGGAATTTGGATTCCACCACCCTGAGCCACACATCAGCATCAAGAGGGTCCTCTGCCCGAGTGAACAACGGAGGCTGAGTACTAAGGAACTCCTGATAGGTGGCCGCTGCTCGGGGACGCTGATGGTGATCACCACCACCATAGTGCTGGGGTGGTGGCTGACGCTGAGCTAGCTGTCGCAGAATCTCATTCTGCTGAGCCACCAGCTCTTGCATGGTAGGAGGCGGCGGTGTTGGTGGAGGAATGCGCTCATTCTGTCCACGACGCGCTCATCCTACCATCTAAAATTTAGGATGCTCTTAATATCATACTGTCGGCGTTTCGACCCCGGGGGGTCCCTGGACCGACGAGTAAATTGTCGCCGCGTGCCCCAGCCCAGATGGGTCAGCGTGAGACGGAGCGCGAACGGGGGAAAAGCCGGAGGGAGACAGGCGTAAAAGGGGAAACCCGCGGCCTTCGTGTTTGTCCCGCGCCCAGGTCGGGTGCGCTTGCAGTAGGGGGTTACAAGCGTCCGCGCGGGAGGGAGCGAGAGGCCTATGCGCACGCCGTCCCGTCCTTCCCCGCACGGCCAACCCTCTCGTACGAGTGCCCTGGGCCTTCCTTTTATAGGCGTAAGGAGAGGGCCTAGGTGTACAATAGGAGATGTAGCAGTGTGCTAACGTGTCTAGCAGAGAGGAGCTAGCGCCCTAAGTACAAGCCGTCGTGGCAGCCGGAGAGGTTTTGGCACCCTGTTCATGAGATGTCGTGGCCGTCGGAGGAGCGCTGGAGCCTGGCGGAAGGACAACTGTTGGGGCTGTCGAGTCCTTGCTGACGTCTCATTGCTTCCGTAAGGGGCTGAGAGCCGCCGTCATCATGGAGCACGCGGGGCGCCATCACTACTTGTTTACCGGAGCGAGCCAGATGGGACGCCGGTCTTGTTCCCCGTAGCCTGAGCTAGCTAGGGGTAGGGTAATGATGGCTCCCCCTGTGACGTGGTCGGTCCGAGCCCTGGGTCGGGCGAGGCGGAGGCTCCTCCGAGGTCGAGGTCGAGTCTGTCTTCTGTGGTCAAGGTCGAGTCCGAGCCCCGGGTCGGGCGAGGCGGAGACCGTCGTCTTCTGGGGCCAAGGCCGAGTCCGAGCCCTGGGTCGGGCGAGGCGGAGTTCGTCGTCTTCCGAGGCCGAGCCCGAGTCCGAGCCCTGGGGTCGGGCGAGGCGGTGTTCGTCGTCTTCTGGGGCTGAGCCCGAGTCCGAGCCCTAGGTTGGGCGAGGCGGTGTTCATCGTCTTCTGAGGCTGAGCCTGAGTCTGAGCCCTGGGTCGGGCGAGGCGGAGCTTCCTATGGCGCCCGAGGCCGGACTTGGCCACTGTCAGCCTCACTCTGTCGAGTGGCACAGCAGTCGGAGTGACGCGGGCGGCGCTGTCTTCTTGCCAGGCTGGTCAGTGGAGCGGCGAAGTGACTGCGGTCACTTCGGCTCAGTCGACTGAAGGGCGTGCGTCAGGATAAGGTGTCAGACCACCTTTGCATTAAATGCTCCTGCGGTGCGGTCGGTCGGTGTGGCGATCTGGCCAAGATTGCTTCTTGGCGAAGACTGGGCCTCGGGCGAGCCGAAGGTGTGTCCGTTGCTTGAGGGGGCCCTCGGGCGAGGCGTGAATCCTCCGGGGTCGGCTGCCCCTGCCCGAGGCTGGGCTCGGGCAAGGCGAGATCGTGTCCCTTGAGTGGACCAAGCCTTGACTTAATCGCACCATCAGGCCTTTGCAGCTTTGTGTTGATGGGGGTTACCAGCTGAGATTAGGAGTCTTGGGGGTACCCCTAATTATGGTCCCCGACACATACTTTTAAATCCGGGATTGCACATGGTAAAAGATTTTAAATGACAAGGTTTGTAAAATTTCAAATATTTCCTTGCTTTTCATAATAGATACCACATGATATAATTTCCTTCATAACTTAAAATAGAAACCATCCATCATCCATCAAGCCAAAAGAGTTTTCTAACAGTTATAGCAGTGTTCAAAATACTCGACTCTCTCTAGCCTAGTACCTCCAAGGTGCAAAAGCTAAGCTAGTTTTGAGGAGTTATACTACCGCACACTTCTACCCTAACTCTAAAACCTAATGGGCAAACGAGGCAACGCTAGACTCGGGGGAAGGTGGTCTCCCTGAGCCAGCAGTGTCCAAGCTGGATGTAGGCTCCGGCTCCTCTCCTCCCTCGATGTCAACATCCTCATCGGACCCTTCTGCCTCCATGTCTTGAATTTCCTGATGGTGCATATCCAAATGCTGGTTGGCTTCCTCAAGCTGTTGCTGCGTGGTCAGGAGCTGATCTTCCAGAACCTCGATGGTGTTCTCCCTAGCCCCTATCTGATCCTCAAGCTCTTGGATTTGAGTGGCCATCTGCTCCACCTGGAGGTCCTTCTCCACCAGCTCAGTGGACAGGTCTACCACAAGGTCCTCCCTGTTATCCAGGGTGATCTTGGTAGACTCCACTATTCCCATCAGTTGGGACATTGCCTCACCTCGCACTGCCTATAGACGATACAGGGCATTCATGCACCGAACCGTCAGGTGAGCAGTCTGTCCTGGGTAAAGAGCCCACACATCCTTGGCATGCTCCACTCGATCCTTCCACATTGGGTCGTCCTCCTTCTTAGCGGGGAACAGGCCAATGGGATGAGTTGATAGCTCCAAGGGGTGAAAACCACAGAAGGTTGTCAACACGCGGAGAGCGGTGGACTCAATAGTATCCTCAGCCCTAAAACCGAAGGACTCGGAGTCCAACGAACGCCAGCCTGGCTGTAGGGGATGAGGCTCCAAGGTCATCCTCACCCTACAGCGGGGTAACCGGTGCTCCTCGAACAACTACACCGCGTACTGGGGAGGCATAGCATAAACGACTCCCTGCAGTACCTCCCACAAAATACCGGGAAAACCCTCTCGTGCAAGCCCGTCCGTGTGGGAATGTGTGTTCCCTCCTTCCGAGGATTCGTGAGAAGTCATCTGTGTAAGGGTAAGCATAAGCAAAAAAGAAAAAGAATTACCAAAATAAAAGGAAACTAGTGCTTGACTTTCCCATGGTTAAGTTGAGACCTTTGATGTAGACTTAATTCTTATCACGGTGCCTCTTGGATTACATGGCTTTTAAAATTCTTGACCTTCTACTGAGTAGATAGAAAAATGATGCATGCATGCTCGTCCTAATCGTCCTCACATCAAGTATATAGGGATAGAGAAATCCTCCATCCATTATCATAGCAGCCTGTAGGGCACATTCACTTAGCCACCTAGCTACCCATCTAGTATCCTAAGGCTTCGTGTCCTAGGTCTATCCTTATCTTCTTACTGATCTATCCAACATTTGTTTCTAACAAGTTTTACTTTTGAAAAGTTTGGTAATTACGATTTATTGATTCCTCTGTGGTGGTACAAGCTCCGATACCATCTGTGGCAGAACCGCCCGAATTATTCCAACTTAAGTGCCTAAGTCCCACCTTAGAGGCTAGACCACACTTAAATGGGAATAAAACGTCAGTCCCTCGGATCTAGTCCTACAAGGTTACTAACAGGATCAAGTACCACGTACTCACTCGAAGGTGAGGCACAGAGCAAATACAATAAAGCATAAAACCATACATTAACGGAGTGCTTAAGGTTATTACAACATCATCAGAGTTTTGCAAAAGTTTAAATCAGTGTTCGGAATGCAGCGGAAATTAACTAACGATAAATAAACAGAGGGGTAGGGAAGCCTGGCCCATCACTCCTCATGCTCCTTCCCTGCTGATGTAGGGTCCCACTCGACTGTCCAACCCGATGGCAAGGTAGACGGCCAAGTCACTCCAGCAACCATATCCTCCAGAGAACCTGTAAAAATTATGCCACAAGCAAGGCTGAGTATACTAATACTCAGCTAGACTTACCCGGTGTGAGGTGTCTAATCCTCTACCTCTAGACATGCAGCTGTTTGGCTGAGGGATTTGGTTTGCCAAAAGCTCTAGCTGAGTCTAAAATCAAGTTTTAGCTTTTCAAGTTTTAGTGTGATTATGTTAAGACTACATGTATACCTAGCTAATCATACATGGTATCAAGCATTTTAGCAATCAACATCTTTTGCCAATCAACTCATTTCCACTTATTACTCAATGTAGCAGCATGGATCTAGCAGTCTCATTAGCTGCGAGAAACAGACGATTCGAATCGAGTTTTTATCCTTGCAAGGTAAACCTAAACACACGACGTGGCGAGGCACTCCGTCCCCACACACATCAACCATCCCCATAGATTCCTCGTCAATAGTTTAGGGCTCACCTCCTTGGCGTACAATGCCTCACTGACCCCGACTGCCGTCGTGTAGTGACCGCACTTGTATCCAGCATAACCGGAATGGGAGACCACGTCTTAGGTCGCGTGAGGGGCAAAGTCTGTGGGCAGGTTCACTCAGGTACTAGGCTTACCGATTTACCATATTTCTCGGCATGTGCTTAGTACGTTCAAACGCTTGACACACAGTACCACACCTTAATCCTTATTCCAATTTCCGTCTCGTAGACAACGCATCCCCATGGATCGTTGTCCACAGACCATCATCATTACGATATAAAAATGGATACAACCAATTCCTGACCTCGCGTGAGTGCTAGAAAAATCACTCGACTTCTACTGAGATCTCTAATTAGCAAAACAGCTACTTGACCTAGCATACTAGTATCCATCTCAAAAGGAAATCCTGAATTCATGCAACTAGGGTAGTCAACTCCTACACTTAAGTGCACAGTACAAACCTACAAACATTAAGTGCAGTAAAATAGCATATATAATGGTTATGCATAAAACCAGGGCTTGCCTTCTAATGCTAGGGCAGGTAGGTCCTCGATGGCAGGCTCTGGTGCTGGCTCCTGGACTACCTCCTGAGCAACTCCTTGCTCCAGAACGAGGATGTACTCTCCGTCAGCGAGATTACAATCTATCGAATGCAAGGAATAAAATATATGCATATTAATGGCATGGCAATTTGCAAATGCTACGTATGGTAAAACAGTATTAAAACAGTGGGTACACTAGGGTTTTCTTTGTTGGATGGTGTGTTAAGGGTTTCATACACTCATCCAAGGGTCTTGAGTGAACTTAAGACTTTTAGTCATCTCTTATATGTTTTGTTTGGACTCTAGGAGGATTTAAATGTACATCACTAATTTCTCCCATAATTTCCTTTTTTTACTTTTTATTATGCTCATTATTAAGTACCTTGAACTACCATGGCAATTTAGAATTTTCCAAAAATCTCACAAAAATTATAGTGGGTAAATTTTGAGGTTAGAATTAATTCAGATACTCCTTTGGCAAAAACGACAAAATGAGGGTAACAGGGCACTTTACACTATAGCTCTGATTTAAGTGAGGTTTCTGGACTAAATTTTATTTTTACTAAGATTTATGGGTGATAATAGGTCTCTGTGCCAAAAACCACAGAAAAAGACCTAATGTCAAAAATGTACTTATAACTAACTTGTTATTTGAAAAATATCAAACAACAGAACTTATATTTTTTCTAGATTCATACTAGCATTTTATTAGCTATCCTAAAGATTGGGGTGGGTTCTCCTTAGGGTTATTTTTCTAGGATTTTTCTAAGTTTTCATTGTTTTCATGAAATAAAATGTGGTGCATTTCTTTTGTACTAACAGAGGTTTCAACAAAATTTTCTTGTGATCCAGGTTACTTAAGTAAGCTAGGAAAAATGTGGTTGCCCTCTGGTTTATACTTTTAATCCCCTTTTTCATTATTTTAATGTTTAGACTACAACAAGTTTTTGGGGTTAATTTCTCCTTAATTTAGTATACTGGTGAGTTCAACATTTTAAAACAGGGTAGTTAGTAGTTGGCATGCCTCTGATTTTTCTTACCTTTAGTCTAAAAGTATTTCTATTTTTCCTCTAATTATTTAGTTTTGGGCAGTATACTTATTTAAATCAAAACCTTAAATTTTTTTGCAGTACTTAGGGTGTTTGGAAATTTTCCTAAATAGTTCACATTATTTAGAATCTAACAAAATTAGTTTGACCAAATTTGGCTGGATAAAATTGGAGTTATGAATTTTGGAAGCTCTGTCTGCATTTAAAAGAATAATGTTTAAAAGGTTTAAAGAAAACCAGTATACACCGAGGTCCCTGGGGTTTCCCTTAACTAATCCTTTAAACCGTACCCCTGCGAAACTATTCCTCTGAGTCACTGACTACGCAAAAACCCCCCTGGCTTCTTCTTCTTTCCAACCGAGCTCCTTCCCCCCTTGTAACAGTAACCGCGGAGAGGAAAAAGGGTGGCGCGGCTTACCGGCGGCGAGGGAGGTCCGATGAAGGGCGGGGTTAGATCCGGGAGGTCCTGGCGGTCACGTCGAGGTGCGGCTCATCGACGGTGATGGCCGGAATCGGTTTGATCGCGTGCGCGGGCGATCGGGCTCGTCGACGGCGTGCGCTCTGGCCTGCTCATGGCGGTATTGTGCAATCAAGTGGCACATGAAGCTTTACGAGGTGTTAAGGATGCTACAGGTGCAAGGAATCGACGAATGGCTTACCATGGAGCTCGGTCTACATGCGATGGCGGCCGGTTGAAGTCCGGCGACGTTGATCCGGCGTCTCCTGTGAGTTAGAGTTAAATCCCCGGCTCTGGGTGCTCCACTGAGGTTCGTAGAAGCTAACACGAGGGTCGGACAGGACGGGGAGTGGCTGGTTTGACCGGTCCACGGTGGCCTGGCTTGCGCGACCGCTGGAACTTCGCTCTCGAGGCAAACTCCGGTGAACTCGAGCTCGGGCTGGGCCAGGGACGCGCGGGGGTGTACGGTCAAGGTCGGGGTGGCTTTTATAGCCGCGGGCGGGGGCGTGGGCACGGGGTTGGCACGGCACGGGACTGCGCGCGTGGGCGGAGCGTCGAGGGTGTGCTCTGGCACGCCAGGACGCGTCGAACACGTGGTCGTGTTCATCTGCCGGAGTTCTTGCGCTAGCAGAGCTCCAAAACGTGCGAATCTTACCAAATGTCTTGTGCAAGATATCTTCCTGGCACCTAGGGCTAGCTAGTTTGTGTAAGTTCCAATGGAAGATCTGCCCTAGATCACAAGATATGTGGGCGCAAAGTCTTGTCTGTCAGCACTGTTCACCAGTGACAAAACTGATGTCAAAACATGTCAAACGACCTCGGTTTGAATTCAAATTTTTCAGGGATGTGCCTTGGGTAATTTGGCCACTTTTTGCTATTTGGTCCAAATGGTTTTGGCGCCAGCACAAAGGTGAACACCTTTGATCTTTGGGCTAGGGGTGGTTTTGGGACTTAGAGAAATTTTGATGGCTCTAGTGTGCTTTCCACATAGTGAACTGATATGGGGTTTTTGTTGGGCCTTCTTGTAATACCTTCCTTAATACATTTTGTAGATTTACTACTATACTTCATCTTTGGTAAAAGTTTCCTTTTTATGATTTGGCCATTTGCACAATCGTTTCCCTTTAATCCCATGGTTAGGGTTTAATGGCTTAAGAGGGAATTAGGGTTTTAGAACTTGGTTTATGGGTGAACATTGTATGAAGGCTAGGGTTTCTTTCTTGTTATTATTAATACTTTATCTTAACCATGACCCTAAAGCTTTGAGTTCCTTCACTTTCCAATCTAGCATATAGTGGGAGTAGGACACAAGTGTGCTCCCTTGGTCAGGGTTTGGGTAACACCTGGGATGTTACAATTCTTTAGATTATAACTTGCTTTCTATTTCTCAATTATGTAAAATGGGCTACAACTGTCTATTTACTGATGTTGGTGTTACCATCTTTAGAAGAAGTGATGATTCAATAGCTTTTATGGGAGTGTTAGATGGTCAGCTATACTTAGTTGATTTCAATGATAACAATGCTAAACTAGACACTTGCTTAATTGCTAAGACTAATATGGGCTGGCTCTGGCATCATCGACTTGCTCATGTTGGGATGAAGAATCTTCACAAGCTTCTAAATGGGAGCTCATTTTAGGACTAACAAATGTTCATTTTGAGAAAGACAGGATTTGTAGCGCATGTCAAGCATGGAAGCAGGTTGGAGTTCATCATCCACACAAGAACATCATGATGACCGAGAGGCCGCTTGAGCTACTCCACATGGATCTATTTGGCCTAATTGCTTATATAAGCATTGGCAGGAGTAAGTATTGCCTTGTAATTGTGGATGATTATTCTCGCTTCAATTGGGTGTTCTTTTTGTAGGAAAAATCACAAACCCAAGAGACCTTGAACAGATTCTTGAGACGGGCTCAAAATGAGTTCGGATTGAGAATCAAGAAGATCAGAAGCGACAACGGAACAGAGTTCAAGAACTCTCAAATTGAAGGATTTCTTGAGGAGGAGGGCATCAAGCATGAGTTCTCTTCTCCCTACACACCCCAACAAAATGGTGTTGTGGAGAGAAAGAATAGAACTCTTTTGGATATGGCAAGGACCATGCTTGATGAATACAAGACACCAGATTGATTTTGGGCGGAGGCGATTAACACCGCTTGCTACTCCATCAACCGACTCTACCTTCAACAAATCCTCAAGAAAACATCATATCAACTCCTCACCTGTAAAAAGCCCAATGTTTCTTATTTTAGAGTTGGGAGCAAATACTTTATTCTCATTAAAAGAGGTAGAAATTGTAAATTTGCTCCTAAAGCAGTAGAAGGCTTTTTACTTGGTTATGACTCAAGCACAAGGGCATATAGAAGTCCACTGGATTAGTTGAAGTTTCTTGTGACATTGTGTTTAATGAGACTAACGGCTCTCAAGTAGAGCAAGTTGATCTTGATGAACTAGATGATGAAGAGGCTCCGTGCATCGCACTAAGGAACATGTCCGTTGGAGATGTGTGTCCAAAAGAATCCGAAGAGCCTCCACAAGCACAAGATCAACCATCATCTTCCATTCAGGCATCTCCACCAACTCAAGATGAGGAAATGGCTCAAGAGGAAAAGGATCAAGATCAAGACGATGAGCCACATCAAGAGGAGGACATTGATCAAGGGGGAGATGAAGATGATCAAGACAAGGAAGATGATCAAGAAATTCAAGATCAAAGACCACCGCACCCAAGAGTCCATCAAGCAATTCAAAGAGATCACCCCATCAACTCCATACTTGGTGACATCCACAAGGGGTAACCACTCGATCTCGAGTTGCTCATTTTTGTGAACATTACTCTTTTATGTCTTCTATTGAGCCATACATGATAGAAGATGCACTAAGAGATCTCGACTAGGTGGTGGCAATGCAAGAGGAGCTCAACAACTTCATAAGAATTGAGGTATGTCATTTAGTTCCACGTCCTAATCAAAATGTTGTAGGTACTGTTGGGGGCCTTCGGCTTCCGAAGGTCCTCAAAAACATGATTTGACAATGTTTTCCAAGAGAAATATGTAAACAGGTACCTTCGAAGTTAGATTGCGAGTATACAAAAGCACGGTTAAAGACGAAGCTTGACCGGGACGAAAGGCGATCACAATGAAGGAAAAGACGATCACGAAGCTATGTGCAGAAAAGCTTCGGCATAACGGCAGAAAAGGGAACCGACTTAAAGATGAAAAGCCAAATTAGACCTCGAAGAATTACTATAGAGTTATTGTTAAATGTAATGGGTATTAATGTAATTTTGCATGGGCTGCGACCCGTGCCTATAAATATGTGAACAATATTCCCGTACTGTTCACGTTGACTTGGCACTTTGCTTTAGCATCACACCTGTATTCACATTCCTTCAAGCCGAAGGTATATTTCTAATTTACCATTATTTACATGAGTAATATAAGTAGAAAATAAATTAATAATAATGTTCACAGAGATTATGTTATTTCTTATATTCTATGTTTAAATATTCTTTACCTTTTGTTATGTTCATGAAGGTTTGTCCTTCATGACCTTCGTCCGAAATCCATTATATCCGAAGGGAAATAATGATTCAAAGGACGAAGGGTTTTGATATTTAACATCTTGTGTTGCCTTGTTCTTGATTCATAGCATTTGAGAACGAGTCCCCAACATCGGCGCCCACCTCCGGTGAACTCACTTCCATTCTTGAGCTTTTGAACATCTTCGGCAAACATCACCTTCGTCATGCCGCCGAAGAAGGCTTCAGCGACAGGGGCTGCCACTCTGCAGCCGCTGGACCCCAATCAGGACGTCCTTTCTCTTAGGGAGGCCCAAAGCCAGAAGAGGAAGGCTACCAGTCCAACGCTTCCGGAGGATGACTTGGATCAAGAAATCCAAAACCTGGAGATGCTCCAACAACAGGTGCAACGAAAGAAGGATAAGATGGCTCGTCTAGCTGACCTTTAGAGGCAGATAGATGAAGCTTCGGAAGAGGTTCATCACCTTGTTCAAGATGACCAGAACCGAAGGCCTCCGCGCAGAGAGCTCCATCAGGAGGGTTTCTACAATGAGGATGATTGGTATGAAGATTTCCATCATGGAAATTTTGCTTTTGATGATGCTTCTCCTCTATCAATAGAATTGCAGGCTACACCATGGCCCCAGTCTTACAAGCCACCTCAGCTCCCCATGTATGATGGTCATTCAGACCCGAAGCAATTTCTGATGAGTTACGAGGCAACCATATCTTCGTATGGTGGCAATACGGCAGTCATGGCAAAATCTTTTGTCATGGCCGTCAAGAGTGTTGCTCAGACTTGGTACTCCTTTCTTCGACCAGGGACAATTACTTCATGGCAAAAGCTGAAGGATATGTTGATAACCAGCTTTCAAGGATTTCAGACAAAGCCAGTCACCGCTCAGGCTCTATTCCAGTGTACCCAGGACCACAAAGAATATCTTCAGGCGTATGTCAGAAGGTTTTTACGTCTGAGGGCACAGGCGCCAACAGTGCCCAATGAAATTGTCATTGAGGCCATGATTAAGGGACTTCGGCCAGGACCTTCAGCGCAATACTTTGCCAGGAAACCGCCACAGACTTTGGAGAAGCTGCTCCAGAAGATGGACGAGTATATTCGAGCTGACAATGACTTTCGTCAAAGAAGGGAGGAAGCATTCAGGATTTCTGAAATGACCAGGGGCTTCGGAGGAAGATTTCACCCGAGGCACGTCAGGTCAATTCATAATTCTACTCAAAATGATGATAGAGGGAGTCAGCAGCAAAAGCCACAATATTCTTCACAAGCTTCGGGGCAGCAACAAAGCTCTTTTCGGCCGCCAGTGCCAGGGGGCAGAGGCACCAGGGGCTTCGGGGGAAGATTTGGAGATCAACCAAGAAAGATTTACTGCCTATTCTGTGGTGAAGACAAGGGCCACACTACCAGGATGTGTCATGTTACCATCCAGAAGCAAAAGGAGATAGCAGAAGCTGCAGCACAACAAAGTCAGCCGAAGCAAGTTATGCATACTGCTTCGTATCATTCGCCTTACATTCCAGAATATGTAGGCAATCACCCTGCAGCTTCTGTTGCTTCGGCAAGCCAACCCCAAGCATCTTGGCAGCAGCCTCTGCCGCCACCACCAACACAAAGAGGCCAGCAGCCCGAAGGGAGTCAGCGCACTAACCCCCAGCGGGACTTCAGAGAGGAGTCCGAAGCTCGCACAGTCAATAGCACTGTGCCAAAGTCGAAGCACATTTACTAACAAATATCCTACCTCGACAGCAGTTTTTCGCATTTTTACATTCAGTATTGCTTTCTTTTTAATAAGGAACAATTAAGGGTAGTTTTAACGTCTTTTATCGCCTTTCAATTTCTTGTAATAGTTTCCCTCTTTACTGTAATGAAAATATATCTTCTCCATAGGCCTGAGATGCCGAAGCATGAGAATTTATGATTGACAAGGAGGATTTTCGAAGTTATCAAAAATTTGTTCTAAGGAACGCATTGCAATTTATTCAAAGCAGCAAAAAGCCGTTCCTAAGGGAGCGCAGTGTAAGTTTTCTGTGCCTACAACGAAAAATAAACGCTGATTCCGCTGAAGTAAAAGGCAAAGAAGCTCCTAAGGGAGGCTTACAACGAAAAATAAACGCTGATTCCGCTGAAGTAAAAGGCGAAGAAGCTCCTAAGGGAGGCTTACAGCGAAAAGTCAGCGCTGATATAAAAAGAATGTGTGTTTTATTGCAGGGATGTGTGTACTTTCGACACAAATATCATTTTGCATAACATAACATCATCACATCATTTAGCATAACATAAGCATCATACAACATATTACATGCGGAACAAGAAGGGGATACACCATTGGTCTTCGGAGGGTGATTTGAAAAAAGAGAAAATCGTGTTAAGGCACAAGATAAATCAAGAAGATGTGTAGCTTCATTAGAGAGGCAACATAAAACAGCTTCGGAGAATATTTCACGAAGCTTGGATATTCCCCATCAGAGAAGTTTGCAAGTTCTTGCGATATATAAAAGATTTTCTTCACGATGCATGAAAAGAAGGGAAGGTGTTTTTTCGCCGAAAGCTCAAAAAATGGTATGTATGCAAAATTTCATGCATCGTAAAGAACTGAACTATAAATAGATTATATATTACATTCAAAGTTACAATACATTACACATGTTACGTTCCAAATGTTTCTACAATAGCATTCAATCCTCCCTAAGAACTATTTCTGCAGCTTCGTTTAGTAGCTGGTCGACAACCTTGTCCATGATGGCTTCGGCCATTTCTCTAATTTCATCGTCCCCCTTCGAGTGGGGGCCCGGAGATACTTCAGCAGGTTCTGAGGGAGGATAAGATATGGCTATATTACTATTACAAACCGTGAACAAAGTCTGGAATCAAAAATTACAATAGAATGAAAACCACTAATTAATACCTATTTGCCCTTTGGGCTCTGTACTTTTCCCAGCAGCCTCTGCTACTTTTCTAGCATCATGGATGCCTTTTTCGCTCTTTTGAATAATTTCTTGGGCCATTTCTCGGCCGCCATTGTCCCAGATATCGGTGAAAAATTTTCCGCCGATCATGCTTGCTTCGGCTGAGGGGTCTTTAATGTCTTCGGAGGACAAAGTAGCTTTGGATTGCGCTAAGGATTTTACATGCTCGCAACCTTTCTTCTCCAAAACAGTAGCAATTCCTCTAGCACCCGAAAAAGCACATATGTCTCCGCGGCTATTCAGGATTTCCTCGAAGGCCTCAGCTTCGTGACTGATCCATTCCATCGGACCTTCGGGGTTGCCCCTTGAGAAATTCTCTTCGCTAGAGAATGCGCCAACATTGGCGAAGCTGGATTTTATCTTCTGAACACACACTATAGATTTATCATAGCATCTTATCTGGGATGCACGAAGCTCTTTAACATTTATTTCTAAATGATTGGCACATTGATCACTAAGCTCTCATTTTGTCTCTTCAAGTATACGTTCTTCTTTAGCTCTGGCTAGCTGTTTCTGAAGATCTTTAATTTCACGTTTTTGGGCTTCAGCTTGAGCCTTAGATGTAGCTTTGTCTTCCTTTATCTTGTCCACCAATGTAAGCAGAATTTTATCTTTTTCCAGAGCTTCGTTTCTCAGCTTAATAACTTCTGATCGTAGATTATTGAAAGCAATTTCATAGCTCTCGTCTTCAGCATTCTTTTGCGCCCTCAGCGCGTTGCTCAATATTAAACCCTATATATATATACAAGAATTAGTATAAGAATAAAAGAATGATTTGAAAATTATAAATTTCTAAATATATAGCTCTCATACCTTCAGACTATTATATGCAAGACTATCTGCAAGATCGTCCTTCGTCATAGCGCAGAGTCCAGCTTCAAGTTTCGGAAACCCCATACTCCTAGCCATCTTCGTCTGTCCCATTGAACACTAGTTCCCCCTTCGGATATTTTAATTCTCTGGCATAGTGATCAGCTTCACAAATCTCTTCTTTAGATAATTTCTTCCCCGAAGCATGTCACACAATGTAATCGCGTATGGAGGAAGATGCTTCGGGGGCAGCAGTGTCAATTTCTTCAACCAAAATTGGCTCTGACATTTTTTCGGCTTCCAAAGCTGCCTTTGTAGCTTTTTCTTCGGTTTCCAAAGGTTGTTCCTTGGTGGGCTCTGAAGGCCCAGCCTCAGCTTCAGCTTCAGGCTGTTGCTTTGAAGCTTCAGCAACAAAGGCTTCAGTAGACACTCCAGAAGTTTCAAGAGTTTTCTTTGGAGTTATGCTTGAAGATTTAATTGTCTCCAGAACATCTAACACGTTAACCATCCTCTTTCTTTTCGGGGTCACTGTTGGACCCTTCTGGCTTTTTCCTGTTTCAACCTTTGCCGAATGACCTGAAACTTCTGATGTTTTTGCTTCTTCAGTCCTTGGTTCTTCCATCTTTTCTGTTGCTGGCACTTCGGCCAACTCTTTGATTTCTGGCAGCACAGTTGAATCTTTAGCTTCAGTGGCCGAAGAGGTTTCACCGGCGAACGCGGGCACCGTGGCTGGTTCAATATAGCGTGGCCGGTGCGTGAGAACCTTTATCCTTTTTCTCTTCGGTGCTGGCTCGCTAGGAGCGGCTGAAGCAGTTTCTTTTGTAGAAGTTGTGCTTTTTCTTTTTTGACTCCGCGCTGGATAGCGGTAGTCGGGGTAGACAAACCCGATTGCGTCAAATACACGGTTGAGTCTTTTCTTCTTTCGGCCTCCGAAGGCCGCTGATAATGCAGTGTCTTCAGCCTTTGAATATACCCCAATCAATTCATCACTTACAGTCTCAATGCTCTTTAACCAATCATCATTTGGCTCAACGAACTTGTCTCCGTACTTGAATGTGTACTTCAGCCTAACTAGTCCACCTTCGCCAGTTTCTCTAACAGTTTCTTTCGGCATTTCCCAGTTATCTCCAAGTGGCCATACTCTGAAGGCAATGTGTTCTTGTATTAAATCCCTTGTCCCTATAAAAGAGCAGACTACGCCGAAGGCCCTTTGGCACTCTTCGGCTACTTCATCCATTTCTACCTTCGGTTTCCGGAGTCCGAAGCGCTGCCAGATAGGACACATGATGATATCTTTAATATCTTCTCGAACCTTCAAATCATTTTTTACATAGAACCATTCTTTCATCCATTCCCCAGGCCATCTCTTCCGAAAGGTTGGCACGGGACAGCTTGATCCAGAGCGAGCACCGAAGCTGTAGCAACCAAAGTTGTTATGATATTGCTCCTTACCCCAGGGCTTCGTCTCATATATTAACTCATGTATATTGCAAAAGCTTTTCGCACTTGGTTCCAGGCTCTGGCTCTTCACGGCCCAGACGAAAAGTCCCATTCTTATTATTGCTTCAGGGGTAAGTTGGTGAAGATAAACCTGATATATTTTCAGAACTTCTACCACAAACCTGCTTAAAGGGAATCGTATCCCAGCTTTAAAAAAGCTTCGGAAGATCACGACTTCATTATCTTCGGGAGTCGGCACAGTCTTTTCTCCGACATCTGACCTCACGATGGATATATCTCGAAAATATCTTCCCCTCATGTTTTCAAGGTGACTTTGTCCAATAGTTGATTTTCCGAAGACTGAATGGCTTGGTCGCCATGGTCGGTCTTCGGAATCCTCACCTCCGCTGTCTGCGTCATAGCTATCACTTTCACCAGTATTTTCAGATAAGCCTTCCAAAATGTCCCTAGTAATTTTCTCTGTATTTGTTTTTTCTATTGATTCAATGAAGCCCAGATTTTTCTCCTCAGAAAGGCTCAGCTTCACTTCGGCGACAACTTTCTTTTCCTGAGACATCCCTTCGGAAGTTCTTTTAAAAAGGGCTTTTTGGTCCGAAGCTTAAAATCTAGAGAGGCAGTAAAATATTTGTGGACAGAGAGCTATTTGAGCAGGCAGAACAAATGGCAAGATAGCGTGCCAAATAAACTTGTGGTGAGCTCATATTTATACACCTAGTATGTCGAAAACTGGAGGGTCCCGCTTGTCAATGACTGTTGCTATTCTAGCAAGAGGAAGGTGTTTTTTTGGACCTTCGGCTCATAGCCTTCGTCCGTATCGCAATATAAACTTATCTTTACAGTAAATTAATATTGCGAGGGGCTACTGTTGGGGGCCTTCGACTTTCGAAGGTCCTCAAAAACATGATTTGACAATGTTTTCCAAGAGAAATATGTAAACAGGTACCTTCGAAGTTAGATTGCGAGTATACAAAAGCACGGTTAAAGACGAAGCTTGACCGGGACGAAAGGCGATCATGATGAAGGAAAAGACGATCACGAAGCTATGTGCAGAAAAGCTTCGGCATAACGGCAGAAAAGGGGAACCGACTTAAAGATGAAAAGCCAAATTAGACCTCGAAGAATTACTATAGTTATTGTTAAATGTAATGGGTATTAATGTAATTTTGCATGGGCTGCGACCCGTGCCTATAAATATGTGAACAGTATTCCCGTACTGTTCACGTTGACTTGGCACTTTGCTTTAGCATCACACCTGTATTCACATTCCTTCAAGCCGAAGGTATATTTCTAATTTACCATTATTTACATGAGTAATATAAGTAGAAAATAAATTAATAATAATGTTCACAGAGATTATGTTATTTCTTATATTCTGTGTTTAAATATTCTTTACCTTTTGTTATGTTCATGAAGGTTTGTCCTTCATGACCTTCGTCCGAAATCCATTATATCCGAAGGGAAATAATGATTCAAAGGACGAAGGGTTTTGATATTTAACATCTTGTGTTGCCTTGTTCTTGATTCATAGCATTTGAGAACGAGTCCCCAACAGGTACCAAGTGGGTATTCCGCAACAAACGAGATGAGCATGGTGTGGTGGCTAGGAACAAAGTCCGACTTGTTGCCAAAGGATATTCACAAGTCGAATGTTTGGATTTCGATGAAACCTATGCACCCGTAGGCTTGAGTCAATTCGAATATTACTTACCTATGCTACTTACCATGGCTTTAAGTTGTATCAAATGGACGTGAAAAGTGCCTTCCTCAATGGCCCTATCAAGGAAGATGTGTATGTTGAGCAACCTCCTGGCTTTGAAGATAGTGAGTATCCTTCACATGTTTACAAGATCTCTAAGGCACTTTATGGGTTCAAACAAGCCCCAAGAGCATGGTATCAATGCCTAAGAGACTTTCTTCTCACTAATGTCTTTAAAGTCAGAAAAGCTAACCCTACTCTCTTCCCCAAAACAATTGATAAAGACTTGTTTATATGTCAAATTTATGTTGATGATATTATCTTTAGGTCTACTAACAAGCCATCTTGTGAAGAGTTTATTAGGATTATGATACAAAAATTTGAGATGTCCATGATGGGGGAGTTGAAGTATTTCCATGGATTCCAAATCAAGCAACTCCAAGAAGGCACCTTCATTTGCCAAACTAAGTATATTCAAGATATTCTCAAGAAGTTTGGAATGAAGAATGCCAAACCCATCAAGACACCCATGGAAACAAATGGGCATCTTGACCTCGACATAGGAGGTAAATTTGTAAATCAAAAGGTATACCGGTCGATGATAGGTTCTTTACTCATTTATGTGCTTCACGACCAAATATTATGCTTTCCGTATGCATGTGTGCAAGGTTCCAAGCAAATCCTAAGGAAGTTCACCTTAGGGCTATGAAAGGAATCATGAGATATTTAGTTTATACTCCTAAGTTTGGGCTATGGTACCCCAAGGGATCTACCTTTGATCTAATCGAGTATTCTGATGCCCACTATGTTGGATGTAAAATTGATAGAAAGAGCACATCAGGGACTTGTCAGTTTCAGGGGAGATCCCTGGTGTCTTGGGCTTCAAAGAAACAAAATTCAGTAGCTCTATCCACTATCGAAACCGAGTATATTGTTGCAAGACATTGTTGTACATAATTACTCTGGATGAGGCAAACCCTTAGGGACTATGGCTACAAATTGAGCAAAGTCCCTCTCCTATGTGATAATGAGAGTGCAATCTGCATGACAGACAATCCCATTAAACACAGCCGCACTAAATAGACATATAGTATCACTTTTTGCGAGATCACCAACAAAAAGGGGATATCGAAATTGCCTATGTTAGCACCGACAACCAATTAGCCGATATCTTCACCAAGCCCCGGGATGAAAATACTTTTAGCAAGCTTAGGAATTAACTCAATATCCTAGATTCTCGGAACTTCGATTGAAATCTTGCACACATTGCTCATTTATATACCTTTGATCATGTCTCTTTCATTTGGTACAAATGCGTATTCCTTATTCTTCTTGTGCCAAAGCTAAGACTAATGTGTTTCCAAAAGTATTTATATGCTTAGTCTTAGATTGAAAGGGAAATGGAGTAATCCGCAAAGGCAAGGCTTCCACTATGACTCTGTCGGTATCATATCTCCTTTGCCTTCCTCATGTATTTACATTCATACCTTTCTTGTAAAAGGCCTCTAGTTTTATTCGTTTTTGGCGCTTAATGCCAAAGGGGGAGAAAGTAATAGTCCAAAGCAAAAGGACCACACCACCACCCTATTTTCTAAACACTTTTTCAAGAAGGGGAGAAATAAATAGGCATTTGCAATAACCCTCTTGACAGCTAAGGGGAAAACATCTTCAGGGGAGCTTTTATTTTGCCAAAGGAAAAGCATTTGAAACAGGGGGAGAATTTTCAAAAGCTTGAAAATGCTTTTAAAAGTCATATTCTTATACTATTGGCTAATTGCAAAAGAATTTGAAAAGATTTTTTCAAAAGATCTGCAAAAACAAGCTAAGTTGTGCAAATGTGGTCCAAAATGTTAAATATATCAAAACAACCATGTATGCTTAGAAATGCTTTCATTTCATAGTAACTTGTGCACATCCGACAAAATGCAATCTAGTTAAATTTCTACACTTTGTATTTGCTTTGGTTTGTGTTGGCACCAATCACCAAATGCACATCTGACAAAATGCAATCTAGTTACATTTCTAAACTTTGTATTTGTTTTGGTTTGTGTTGGCACCAATCACCAAAAAAGGGGGAGATTCGAAGGGAAAAGGCCTCAACATTTCCTATAATCGATTTTGGTGTTTGACGTCCATCACTAACCATGTGGACTAACTAGTTTGCCTAGTTAATATTTTTCTCATGTGCATAAAGTTCATATACACATACAAAGAAAATGTCCATGGGACAATTCCACAAGTTTGGAGCAAAACAGACCTGCTGCAGCCAGTGGCGCAGCGGATAGTGTCCGATGCCTTGGCTGGAGCACTCCGCGAACTGGCCGCTCTCGGGAATTCTCGGCGCGCGTCCACTAAAATTCATAGGACTGTCTGGTGTGCCACCAGACTGTCCAGTGGGCCCTCAGGGCAACAATCATCCTCGCCCAATGGTTGACTACGCGACTGTGCGCGTAGTTTGAGGCGTCAGAAGTCAGAAGACAGTCTATGACGACAGGTCGCACCAGACTGTCTGGTGTGCCACTTGACTGTCCGGTGCAGCAAAAGGACAGATGACTTCAATGGTCAACCGCTCCAAACCCCAACAGTCGGCTGACGTGGCACGCACAGGACAGTAAACAGTACTGTGTCCGGTGTACCACTGGATTGTCCAGTGTGCCCATCACAGAGCAGTCAGCCAATGGCTAGAATAGTGGTTGGGGCTATAAATACCCCCCAACCACCACCATTCAAGCCATCCAAGCATCCCACTCTCTTCATTCAATACAAGAGGAAAGAATACACTCCAAAGAAACATTCAAAGCATTCAATCCTCTCCATGTTCCAAAATCAAGTCAAGTGATCAAAAGTGTTTACTGACTTGAGAGAGGGTGATTTGTGTTTCTTTTGTTGCTCTTGTTATTTGGTTGCTTTCTTCTTCTCCTTCTAATCTTTTCAAGTGTTTTGTAAAGCAAGCAAGAGACATCTAATTGTGTGGTGATCCTTGCGGGGTCTTAATGACCCATGAGATTGAGAAGAAGCACTCAACCGGTCTAAGTGACCGATTGAGAGAGGGAAAGGGTTGAAATTGACCTAGCCTTTGTGGCCTCCTCAACGGGGAGTAGGTTCTTTGGAACCGAACCTCGGGAAACAAATCGCCGTGTCCACTTGTGTTGATCTTCACCATTCGATTTGTTTCTACCCTCTCGTCTCTCTAAAGTTCTCTTGCTCACATTGTTTTGAGTTAGCCCCCAAAGTTATTCGCATTGATTGAGCAACTCATTGCAAGAAGAACTAGCTTCCGCACTACGAATTCACTTTTATTTATTTCTAACCCTAACCCGGGAAAAGTGTTTGTTCAAAGTTTATAATTTTCAGATTTCACCTATTCACCCCCCTCTAGGCGACTTTCACTTTTTATTGTCTTCCGCAACATACTACACTGATACATTGATGTTGATCCACTTTATTTCTTCTCAGTTATAGTGCAGACAATATACTTTTTCCGTACACATGTGCGACGATTGTTTTGCATTTTGGCCCTTTCTCTGGAATAAAATCACGTTTGGACCCTTGAAAAATTTAATGTCATTTTTGGACCCTTTGCTCGGCGCCATAGCCTATGGTGCCGAGGTAACACAGCTCGACGCCATAAGCTATGGCGCCGAGCTCTGACGTGGCGGTGGTGGCTAGGGCTGACGAGGTAGCCCGCGTGGGCATCTAGCTCGCCGCCATAGACCTTGGCGCCGAGCTAGGATTTAGCCGCACGATCTGTTTCTCTTCTCTGTTTTGGCTCACCGCGCCGCCGCTTCGTCTCTCCTCTCACCGCGCCACCTCTCCTCTCACCGTGCCGCTGCTCCTCTCGCTGCACCGCCCCACCCCCACGACCGGAGCCGAGGCGCTCCAGACCGCCCTCGCCACCCGCCACCGCGAGCTCCTCGCGCGCCGCCACCGCGCCCCCACCGCCGCAAGCTCCTCCGCGCGCCGCCATCGCGCCCCCCCCCGCAGCCGCGAGCTTCCTCCGTGCGCCCCGCCGCCGCGCGCTTCCTCCGCGAGCTCCCCGCCGCCGCGAGCCGTCCGTCTCAGCCAAACGACAGGTAATTGTTTTCATTGTTTTTATTTACTTAGTTTTTAGTAATTAGTTAGCTAATTTGCTTGGTTTATAGATTGATAGCTATTCACTTGTTAGTATAAATAGTTAGCTAGATATTTATTTGTTAGTATATATAGTTAGTGATTATATAGTTAGTAAATTGGTAGCATATTGTTAGTGTATTGAATGGAGGAAAGTGAGTGATTATAAAGGGTTTAGCATATACTTGTAGCATATTGTTTAGCACATTGATATTACATGGTTAGCATATTGTTTATTATGTAGCTATCGTGCAGTTTTCTGTGTTGGCAACCATCGTGTTGTTGTTTCTTTGCAGGTTTTAGAAACATCACTTTATAGGGGAGGTGCTGCCGAATTTTTTATTGACAATAGTATTTTTTGTACATAGGTGTTCTTCCGACTTGACCTTCTCCACCATTAGCTGGACTCGTACGTGATCTCAGGTATACATTGTTTTCGTACATTATTCATATATTATGTAATTTCAGTTAATGTGGTCATTTAATATTTACTATATAGTAAGTTGTTATTATTTATTTATTACTTAGTAAGTATTGAGGCACTAGTATTTAGCCATTATTGAGTTAGTAATCCATGTTTGCAATAGATGGGCACCCTAGTGGTTCAGTATTTTTGCTCAGTAGTTCATATTATTTGGAATCTAGCAAAATTGGTTTGACTAAATTTGGTTAAATATTTCTCAAGTTATGAATTTCCTAAGTTCTCTGCTGATTAAAAGAATAAACAGAAATAGTTGAAGGAAAATGGTTTTGCATCGAGGTCCCTGGGCTTGTTTCTATCTAAGTCATTTAAACCGTGCCCTTGAAGCACTATTTATAGGAGTCTCTGACTACGCAGAAAACCCCCTGGGATGACTCCAAATTAAACCCGCGGTCCTTCTCCCAATCAAATAGTGTCCGCGGTGGAGGAAAGGGCGGAGGAGCTTACCCGCGGAGAGATCGCTTCGGTGAAGAGGCCGAGGGTGTAGGGGAGGTCTTGACGGTCATGCCGATGTGCAGATCGTCTCCGGGGATGGTCGGAGTAGGCCAGTCCACGTGCGCAGGCGGGTGAGCTCGTCGGTGGCGAGTATTCCGGCCTGCTCATGGCGCGATAGTTGTCACACCCGGTTTTAGAAGGCAAACCGAATGCGAACCATGTACGTGCCAGGATCAGTTATTCACGTACACAGCAGTTACATAACATGGACATCATCACACAGTGCTCAAAATAGTATTAATAAGGGAAATAGTCGATTACATCATACGTCTGAGACGTCCATATAGTTCTTACAATAAATCAAAGTGCGGAAAAGAAACGTAGATAACCGCGGCCTTCACAGGCAGCCGACTGGGGGTTGCCGCTAACCCACACCTAGAACTCGTCGTAGTCTTGGAACTCCTGGAAGTCTCCTTCCACAGCTTCATCTTTGCCTGAGCAGTGGTTGCAATGCTGACAACCTGGGGATGGGGGGGTTTGGTGTGTAGAGCAAGGGTGAGTACACATCAACATACTCAGCAAGTATCCTGTTTGGCTGTAGTGGACTAGCTTTATGTGGGGATAAGTCAAGCAGTTGCTTTTAGTTGGTCAGATTATTATTACTAGTAGAGAAAGCCAAGTTTTAGAATTAACCCACGTTATTAACCCGATGTACCCTTTCCAAACGGAAAGAATACCACTTACCAGCACCATAGTCATAACCAAAACCATCAATCTCATAACCACCTGTACCAAAGTATCTCTGATCAAGTACCACTAATCACTGGAGCTCCCTTGGCCGCTCATAACCGCGAGCACGGCTGATATATCAGTTTTCAAACACTCTGCAGAGGTTGTGCACTTTACCCACAAGCCGTGATTCCCATTCTGCCCGGAGATCATGACTCTCCATTGATCACTACCAAGGTGACCCAGCAGGGCATCACTACGTAGCCTTTACGAAGATTCCCCGGGACTGTAGCCACCCGTTAGGTTTCCTAAATGCACCGCACTCCTCCCCAAGGGGCGAACCCAAACTTGGCAGAGCGAGCCGCATACACCGAGCCCCATTGACGGCACGACGGCTAAGTGAAGTACACCCCGGATCCTCTAATTATTCAGCTAAGGGCACCCCATTCCACCCTCATGGTTGCACTGTTTTCCCGGGCGGTCATCCATAGAACAGGTCCTTACGGAGAGGCACTCGAGAAACCGCTCGAGCCCCCTTGATGACCACAAGTACCACATCATAATAAGAGAAGGGAAAAACAGCGTATCATAGATATTCTCATCATGTTCATTGATTAGAGTTAAGCAATAGCATAAAGCTAAACAGTAATAATCCAACCCAGATAGGCGAACAAGGACATGGATAACAAAAGCTAGTCAATCCTTAGGCATAAATGTGTAAAGCGGGAGGTGAATTAAAGAATGAATAGGACAGAGATAGGTCAAGGGACACTTGCCTCCACCAACCGACTGTTGCTCAGGGGATTCTCCTGTGAGTTCCTCGGGCTCTTCAACCGGATCGTTCTCTAAGCGGGTGCAAACATACATCCATCCATCCATTGAAATTAGGAAACCAACAGTACACCATACAAGAGAACAAGTAAAGCAAATATGCATAGAATACCACATACGATAATGAATTTACCTTGGTTAGAAAGAAACGAGGGAAAGTTTCGCAAGGGTTGAGGCTTATGCTCGAGGGACACTACGGGTAAACGAAAGACTAGACGTCACGTGCTCTAGTTTTAATTAGTTCTAACAAAAGAATTAGCTACATGCACTAATGTAATCGTGACCACTTTTAGTAGATTAACATTGAACGAGATATATGATTAGTTATACAAATTAACTAACGTAACCAATTTCCAAATTGAGACTCCTATCTTATTAATATAAACAACGCGGTCACACGCATAGAATGCACGGGGGGGGGGGGGGGTAGACGAGGGGTTAGGGGGTAGACGAGGCACGACGAGTCGTGCCAAGGCACGCACGCGAGGCCGCACGCACACGCCACGGACTAACCGTACGCACGTCGGGGCCGTGCGCTAGCCGAGCTCAAAGCCGCGCGCCATAGGCACGCTGGGCCAAGCTCGAGGCCACGCAGGGGCCGACACGACGCGAGCAAGGCACGGCGGGGCGAGCGGGCAAGCACGCCGGGGCCAGCGAGCGAGGACGCGGCCGGACGAGGCCGAGCGCGGGGACGGGCGGCCGAGCCGGGGCACGGGGGCGGTTGAACCGGGGGGGGCGCCGAGCTCGCCGGGAGGCGGGCGCGCGCGGGCGGCTCGCCGGAGCGGGCGCGAGGGCGGGGCCGAGCGGGGCCGGACGAGGGCGGCTCGCCGGAGGGCGGCGAGGCGGGGCCGAGGGGCGCGGCCGAGCGCGGGACGGGGCGGTGGCTCGCCGGAGCGGCCGGGCGCGGGCTCGCCGGAGGCGAGGCGGGGCGGCGCGGGGCAGCCGAGCTCGCCGGAGCGAGGTCGGGCGAGGGCGGCCGGGGCGGGGAAGGGCCGGGGTCGGGGACGGGCCGGGCGGCTCGCCGGGGGCGGCCGGGGCGGCGACGCGGGGCGCGTCGGGGCGAGGCGAGGGCGGGCTCGCCGGAGCGGCCGAGCCGAGCGGCCGGGGGCGCAGCCGAGCGGGCGAGGTCGGGGCGCGGGCGGCCGGGGTCGCCGGGGCCGGGGCGGACGAGGGCGAGGGCGGCCGGGCGCGGGAGGCCGCGGGCAACCGGGGGAGAGGCGGCGCGGGCGGGGCCGAGCCGGGGGAGGTCGGGGCGCGGGCGGCTCACCGAGGCGGGGGCGGGCGCGGCGGCGCCGGCCGAGGACGGCGCGGGGGCGGCCGGGGGAGGCCGGACGCGGGACGCCGGGGCGGGGGCGGCCGAACCGGGTGGCCGGGCGGGCGAGGGAGGAGGAGGGAGAAGGGGGAAGGAGAGGGGAGGAGGGGGGGGCCTCACCGGAGGGGGGCGGCGCGGCGGCGGCGCCGGGGAGGGGAGAGGCGGCGGCGCTAGGGCAAGGGGCGGCGCGGTTAGGGTTTGGGGAGAGAGAGAGAGCGAGGGAATGACGGGCGGGGCCCGCGGGAGGGATTTTTGGAAAAAGAAAAAAAGGAGGGGGAGGGAGGGACGGCTGGGCCGGCCATGGGCCCAAAGCGGGGGCGCGGCGGGGGGCGAGGTGGGCCGCGGCCAAGCCGACCCACGACGCGAGGGGGGGAGGGGGCGAGCCGGCTGGGCCGACCGGCCAGCCGGGCCGCGCGCGCCAAGGGGGGGGCTGGGCCAAAAAGGAGAAGAGGGAGGGGGAAAGAAAAGAAAAAGGTTTTTCCTTTTTCCTCAAATCTATTTTCCTAGATGAAGGCTTTCACATTTTTTAAACACCCAAAAAATATGCATGGTTCGGCATGATGCTTCACACAAAATAAAGTAATTTAGGGTTCTTCTTTACACGAGAAATCCAAGCCAAACCCCGCTATAACTTTGGAAAAGATCAAGGTTTAGCGAGGGAACGAGAAAAGAAAAGGGGTAACGCCTGAATTTGGTGAGAGACAAGAAGAAAAAATTCTACCCCCAAATTCAGGGCGTTACAATAGTCCAATTGGTTAGCTCGGGAGGCTCGACCAGGTGACGTAGAGGTGGTATACGGAAGGAATTTGAGAATGGCGCGGAGACTTACCCGGTCCACGTTCGCCGGTGAGAGGAAGAAGTCCAGTGAGGGTGATTCGGATTCTCCGGTGAGGCTCTGCCGGGTCCGAGGACTTAATGAGCTTCATGGGTCTCTAGCGAAGCTAACCGAACAGCTGGCGCAGACTGGGAGTGGCTAGAGTGAGCTGGCCGCAGTGGGCGAGGCTCTGGTGGCTTGGCGAGCTATGGCGCGTCGTGCTTTAGGCAATGTCCGGCGAACTCTGGCTTGGGCAGGACTGAGAGCGTGCGGGGGAGTACGGCCGAGGCCTTGGGGCTTCTTTATAGGCACGACACGGGCGAGGGCACGCGGCGGACTTGACCGGGCAGTGGGGCGAGCGCGCGCGGGGGTTGGGCGAACGCCAGCGTGCCGACCAGGGTCGAACACGTGTGCGCGTTCATTCTGCCCGAGTTCTGGCGCGTGTTGTCACTCATCCGAGTCTGCTCTTGCCTTGGTCAGTGCACAAAACCTCTTCTCCTCCCAATAAGCTACCGATCTTGTGTGGGGGTCATGGGATTTGGCCTACTGGTTCCAAAGATATGGAGCTCTCAAGTCGGGTCTGTCTCTCAGCCCGAGCCCGAGGCAAATCTTCGGTTTTGTCATGTTTAGGGTCTGAATCCCAATGCCATCTTCAGATATATGGTAGAGCGGTTAGTTTAGCACATTTTTGTTAATGGGAGCTTAGGGTTTTGAGGTAGGGATTAAGGTGAACGCGTTCGGTTTTGAGTTAGAGGCTGAAATTCAGAAATCTGAATTTTCAGATTTCTCTAGGAAGCCTCTAATTGAATGGCTTGCTTGGGGTTTTTAACAAACTATTTTGGCCAAACTTTATAACATTTATTGTAGCTTAGTTTGTGTATTTCAACTTTTATAATTGGCCTAAGCCATGATTCCATGTTTTTCATGGTATTTTTACCCATTTCTTCCTCTCTACTTAAATGGCCTAATTTGGGTTGTTCTAGGGTTTTAACATTTTTCCCTTTTTTGAATGCATGATATGATTTAGGCATGATCCTTAAGATAAAATGCTTAGTTGAGTTTTAGCTCCTAAGTTTTTTGCTTTTTCTCAATTGGATTCACATGTGATATTGATCTTGAGTTAGTACTGAGAAGCACCCTTGGTAACCCTGGGGTGTTAGAGCCTTCCCCCCTTAAAGGAATATCGTCCCGAGATTCGGGTCGGAGTCCTCCGGGGTGAAGAGAAATTTTTATGGCTTGATTCTTTAGGGTTGGTTTGTATAGTAAGGTTCTTTAGTAAACTGCTCTTCGAATGTCATCTTCTTTGCAACTTCAGAAGGAGGTCCTCTTAGTTTTAGTCTTACAATTAACTCTTTTTATGTTAAGATCATTTTCCTTATATTTGGATTCATAGGGAAGGGGGAGGAGTTGGGCATGGTTACGTATCGATTCCCTCAGGTAGACAATCGGGGAAGTTTGAACGTAGAAATTCCTCAGTCTCCCAAGTAGCCTCTTCCTCTGAGTGATTACTCCATTGGATCTTATACATTTTGATCGATTTAGCCCGAGTTGATCTCTCTTTGAAATCCAGAACCTTGGAAGGGTACTCTTGGTACGATAGATCTAGCTCTATCTCCACTTCTGGTTCTGTTATGATCTCGGTCGGCAATCGAACACATCTCTTTAGTTGGGATACATGGAATACATTATGGATGGCAGACATTTTTGGAGGTAACTTCAATTTGTATGCCATGGGTCCACATGTTTCCACGATCTCATAAGGTCCAATGTAATGAGGGGCTAACTTGCCTTTGATTCCAAACCTCTGCACTCCTTCGGTAGGTGATACCTTTAGATATACGAAATCCCCCACTTCAAACTGGAGAGGTTTTCTTCTCTTATCATGGTAACTATTCTGCTTGGCCTGGGCAGCTTCTAGATTCTTCCTGATTAGCTTGACTTTCCTTTCAGATTCAGTCACTAAGTCAGGTCCAAATATTTCTCTTTCTCCAGGCTGAGACCAATTGAGGGGTGTTCGACACCTTCTTCCATATAGGGCTTCAAAAGGTGCCATCTTTAGGCTGGATTGGTAACTATTGTTATAAGCAAACTCTACCAAGGAGAGGTACTTATCCCAGTTCTTGCCGCAATCGATCGCACAAGCCCTTAACATATCTTCAAGAATTTGATTTACCCTTTCGGTCTGACCATCAGTCTGTGGGTGGTAAGCTGAACTTCTTATTAGCTTGGTTCCCAAAGACTCTTGCAGTTCTTCCCAAAATCTGGCAACAAATTGGGCTCCTTGGTCAGAGACAATGGTCTGGGGTAATCCATGCAAACACACAATTCAGTCAATGTACAGCTCTGCATACTTCTAAGCCTTATCAATGGTGTGCACTGGAAGAAAATGTGCCACTTTTGTCAGTCGGTCCACAATGACCCAAATTGAGTCATAATGTCGAGAGGTATTGGGCAGACCCACAATAAAATCCATGCTGATGTCATCCCATTTCCATGAAGGTACTGATAGGGGTTGCAAGGCACCAGCTGATTTCAAGTGGCTTGCCTTTATCCTCTGACATGTGTCACATTCTTATACATATTGGGCTATCTCCCTCTTCATTCTGGTCCACCAATACAAGGGCTTCAGATCATGGTACATTTTGGTGCTTCCTGGATGCATGGAGAATTTGGAGAGATGAGCTTCATCCAAGATTTTCTTCTTGAGATCCTTATTTTTAGGAACCACCAATCTGCTTTCAAACCACAATATACCCTTCCCATCTTGGCGGAAACACTTATACTTCTCTGTCTTCTGATGGAGGTTCTCTTTAATGATTTGCATTCCCTTGTCACTGAGTTGGGCCATAATTATCTGGTCTTGCAGGGTTGGCTCAACAGAAATGTGAGACAAAGCACCAGAAGGAATCACTTCAATCTTCATTTTGCTCAACTCATCATAGAGGGTGTTGTTGCGAGAATCCATCATAACTCAGTTGCATTGCGATTTCCGACTCAAGGCATCAGCTACTACATTGGCTTTCCCTGGGTGATAGTGTACCTCCAGGTCATAGTCCTTGATCAGCTCTAGCCATCTTCTCTGCCTCATGTTGAGATCAGCCTGAGTAAAGATATACTTGAGGCTCTTATGATCTGTGAAGATGTTGTAGTGGGTTCCCATCAAATAGTGTCTCCACATCTTCAATGCATGAACCACGGCTACTAACTCCAAGTCATGAGTGTGATAATTTTGCTCATGAGGCCTGAGTGCTCTTGATGCGTAAGCAATGACTCGGTTGTCTTGCATCAAAACACAACCCAGTCTAGTGCCAGAGGCATCACAATACACATCAAATGGCTTGCCGCTGTCGGGTTGCGCTAACACCGCTGCTATGGTCAGATGTTGCCTCAATGTGTGGAAGGCATCTTCGCACTTCTGATCCCAATCAAACTTGGCTCCTTTCTTCAACAATTCAGTCCTGGGCTTCACAATTTGAGAGAAGTCTGGGATGAATCTTTGATAACAACCAGCCAATCCCAGAAAACTTCGAATCTGATGAACAGTTGTTGGCGGCTTCTAGTTCATTACCTCTTGCACCTTATCAGGATCAACAGCTATGCCTGCCTCAGAGATAGTGTGACCCAAGAACTTGATTTCTTTTAACCAAAAATCACATTTTGACAATTTGGCATAAAGACGGTGCTCTCGCAGACGTTGAAGCACTACATGCAAATGACCGGCATGCTCTTCTTCGTTCTTTGAGTACACCAAGATATCATCGATGAAAACCACCACGAACTTGTCCAATTCAGGCATGAAGACAGAGTTCATCAGATACATGAAGTATGCTGCCGCATTAGTCAGCCCAAATGACATCACCAAATATTCATACAGCCCATATCTGGTTGAGAAGGCCGTCTTTGGAACATCACTTGCTCGTATCTTGATCTGATGATAACCGGAGCGAAGGTCTATCTTGGAAAACACTTTGGCATCGACCAATTGATCGAAAAGAACATCAATACGAGGCAAAGGATAATTGTTCTTGATAGTCACCGCATTAAGTGGGCGGTAATCTATGCACAGCCTCAAGCTTTCATCCTTCTTCACAAACAAGGCTGAACATCCCCAAGGTGAAGTACTTGGGCGGATGAAACCCTTGTCTAACAATTCTTGCAGTTCCTTCTTCAATTCTGCCGATTCAGTGGGTGGCATCCGGTAAGGCCTCTTGGAAATAGGTGTCGTTCCCGGTTGCAACTCGATGGCGAATCCAATATCTCGGTCTGGTGGCATTTCTAGCAATTCATCAGGAAAAACATCTGCATACTCACAGACCACTGGAATCTTCTTTAAAGGTAACTCTATCATAGCAAAAGCACATGATCGAGTAGAATCTTGGCTGGGCAGGAATAAGGTGAAACTCCCACAGATTGGGGATTTAATTTCAACGATGCGACTCGCTACATCTAGCTCTACTTGGTGCCAGGTCATCCAATTGGCTCCCAAAATAATGTCCACATTTTCCAATCCTAAAATAAGGAGGGTGGTTTTGACAATGTGGCTTCCCAGCCGAATAGGCACGCTTTGATTTAATTGGTTTGTTGCAACCTTGCCTCCTGGCGTTGTGATCATAAAAGACCCTCGAGTATGACAGAAAGGCAATTGACATTTAGCACTGAACTTCTGGCTAATGAAGCTATGAGATGCACCAGAATCAAACAGAATTAATGCAGGTTGATTAAAAATGGAAAAGGTACCAGTCATGATGGGGGCTCCTTCAGGTAACTCCTCTAGAGTAGTGAAGTTGAACTTCCCTTGCCTGACTTGCACCTTCTGCTTCCTCCCTTTGTCTTGATTTGGTGCTGGCATCTGCCTCTGCTGATTCCTTGGGCAATTCTTGGCATAATGGCCCACATTGCCACAAGTGATACACTTGTTCCCATTTCCCTGGTGGAACTGCTGCTGCTGCAGAGGTTGATTGTTCCTTAGAGCGGGAGCTGGAAAACGGTTGGGTGCTGGCTGCTGCTGCTGAGGTGGCCTGATCCACCATCTGTCTGCCTGCTGCTGAAATCCTCTGCTCTGATTATGGGAAACAATCCTAAACCTCTGGGGTTGAGCGGAGGGTGCTGACATTGACGCCTTTCTCTTCTTCTCTGCCCGGTGAGCTATAATACAGTCTTCCTGTGAGATGGCCAGGTTAACCAATTCATTGAAGCTATCAGCCCGAACAGTGTTGATACGCTCACTCAACTTGGTGTTGAGACCCCTGCGGAAACGGTCTCTCTTCTCATCAGAATCAGCATGATACCCTGCGTACTGACACAGGTCATTGAAGGCCTGAGCATACTACAATACCGTGCAGGTTCCTTGATTGAGTGCCAGGAATGCATTCAGCTTGCGGTCAAGAATCCTAGCTAGAATGTGGTGTCCTCTGAAGGCAGTCTTGAATTCCTTCCAAGAAACTTCATGACCGGCAGGTAGCATGGCGCGGAAATGGTCCCACCATGTCCGAGCAGGTTTGCGAAGCTGCTGCGCGGCGGAGCGAGCCTTGGTGACATCAAGGCAGTCTCTCGTGAGGAGGGGAAACTTGGACTCCATGATGTGTAACCACACGTCAGCGTCCAACAGATCCTCTGCCTTGGTGAACAAGGGTGGCTGCGTACTCAGGAACTCCTGGTAGGTCACAGCGGCCGGAGGTCGCTGTGGCTAGCCTCCACCATGTTGCTGAGGGTGGGGCCGGCGCTGCAAGAGTTGTCGCAGAATTTCATTCTACTGAGCCATCAGCTCCTGCACCGTGGGAGCTGGAGGAGGTGGTGGGGGAACTTGCTCGTTCTGCTCGCGACGCTGCCTAGCTGCCATTTGAAAACAAAGATTTTGCCATCGTTATCCCAATTCATAATTCCGAACACATGCTTTGTATCAAATGGAAAGAAAATGTCATAACATAACATTAATTCGAACGAGGATAACATGGTTACAATCACTTCACCGGTCTCAAAAGTTCACATGCATTACATCGATTTTAGGGGACAGTACCCGTAAGCCTAGTCCAAAATCTGACGTCAACTAAGCTCGCGTGGGTTTCTATCCTCCTAAAGTGTGAAAATGACTCATCAACACTGAGTAGTGGAAGCGACACTAGATACAGGTGAAGGGGGCATCTCGGAGGCAGTCGCATTGGTACCAGGGGCTGGTCCTAACTCCTCGGGAGCCTCTTCTCCCTCGCTTCCAGCCTCATTGTCCTCCATCTCCAGGTGGTGCATGTCTAGGTGGTCATTAGCTTCCTCAAGCTCCTGCTGCACATCATGGAGCTGGTTTTCCAGGACATCAATGGTGTTGTCCCGGATCTCCACCTGCTGCTCTAGGGTGGTGATGCGCTGGCTCAACTGTTCCACCTATAGGTCCTTCTCCACCAACTCTGAGGACAAGTTGACCACGAAGTCCTCTTGGCTGTCAAGGGTGAGCTTGGTGGTCTAAGCGAGGTTAGCAAGATGTGCCATAGCGTCGCTCTGTAGGGCCTATAGGCAGTACAGTGCGCTCATGCACTAAACAGTGATCCTCCCAACCAAATCAGGATACATAGCCCAAACGTCCTTCACATGGCTCACACGGTTGCACCACATGGGGTCATCCCTCCTCTCAGCGGGAAAGAGTCCCAAGGGGTGCATCACCATCTCCAGGGGATGGTAGCCACAGAAAGTTGTCAGGGTCTTCATAGCTGCCGCTTTGGTGTTGTCATCCGTCCTGAAGCCAACAGTCTTAGAATCAAGGGAACGCCAACCCGGTTGAAGGGGATGTGCCTCCAGAGTTAGCCAGACTCGGCAACATGGCACCCGATGCTCCTCATACAGCAGCACCGTGTACAAAGGGGGTGTAGGGTAACCGACGGAGTTAAGCACTTCCCATAAGATGGAAGGAAAACCATCATGAGAAAGGAAATCGGAACTGAAACGAGTGTCTCCTCCATTAGCGGGGGTGGGTGAAGTCATCTGTGGAAGAGGATCAGATGTAAAGATTATGGTGGAAGAAAGAAAAATAAAAGAGCCTAGGTGGTTAAAAGGAAGCGGGTTAGATCAATTTTTTACTCCTTTAATTTCTAATCCTTTTAGTTTTATAATGCATGCATGCTGAAAATAACGTCTCCTCTCCGAATCAGAAGGGTGCTTTTTAGGGCACCCTTTAAAAATCCTAAGACTGCCCATAGGGCCTACTTAACTAGCCACTTATTTCTCCCACTATTCCTAAGGCCTTTCGTCCTAGGTATAACGTTCTAGTCCTAACGATTCAAATACTGGTTTCTAAGCAAGTTTTAGATTTTTGAAAATTGGTATTCATGGTTTATTGCTTTCTCTGTGGTGGTATTTGCTCCAATACCAGCTATGGCAGAACCGCCCGGATTATTCTAGCTTAAGTGCCCAAGTCACGCCTCAGAGGTCGCAACACACTTAAATCGGAATAACCCGTCAGTCCCTCAGATCTAGTTTGATAAAGCCACTTATCCAGGATCAAATACCACAAGCTCACTCGAAGGTGAGTCACCGAAGAAATGCAATAAAATAGGAAACCTCAAATTAAAGTACTGGAGTTATTACATAAATCAGAGTTTTTCAAGTAAACTGAAGTAAGTTCATAAGATAAATTGCAGCGGATAATCGATATCGTCGAAAGGTGAGGAATAGGGCAAGGCCTAGCCCAATACTCCTCCTGCTCCTCTCCTGCTGGAGCAGCATCCCACTTGACCGTCCAACCCGGTGGCAGGGTGGTAGGCCAAGTCACACCATCAACCATATCCTGAAGCGTACCTGCAAAACTTATGCCACAAGCAAGGTCGAGTATACTAATACTCAGCTAGACTTACCCGGTGTGAGGAATCTACTCCTCTACCTCTAGACCATGCAGCTATTTGGCTGAGGGGTTTGGTTTGCCAAAGCACTAGTGTCACACCTGGTTTTTGGAAGACAAATCGAATGCGAACAATGTATGTGCCAGGACCAGAACTCATGTACACAGTGATTACATAATTGGACATCATCACACAATGCTTGAATTGAATAGCGGAAAGGTACTTAGTTACATCAAGATGTCTGAGACATCCACAGAGTCTAATACATATCTATAGTGTTCAACATTAAATCAAAGTGCGGAGTAACGAAACGTAGAATGTAAGCCTACACAGGTAGCTGACTGGGGGTTTGCCACTAAAGTAAACTAGAACTCGTCGTAGTCCTGGAACTCCTCAAAGTCCTCCATATTGCCAGCTTCACCTCCTGAGCACTGAGTACAGTGGGGACAACCTGGGCTGGGGTGGTTTGTAAAGCAAGGGTGAGTACACATCAACGTACTCAGCAAATATCCCATTTGGCTAAAGTGGACTGGCTGTATGTGGAGTTAAGGTTAAACAATTGCTTTTAGTTGGTCAAGTTTTATTACTATAAGTAGAGCCAAGTTTTAGCAATAACCCAGTTATTACCTAGAGGCACTCCCTCCAAGAGGAAATGCCTAAGATCAGAATTATAATCATCATTGCTAATCATCATCATAAAAGTAACCAAAGTTCTTCTAATCAAAGAGGATCCCAAGGCTGCTCATAACCGTGAGCACGGCTGATATACCAGTTTCTAACACTCTGCAGAGGTTGCACACTTTACCCACAAGCCGTGATTCCCATTCTGCCTGGGGTTCTAGCCTCCCCATTGATCACTACCAAGGTGACCTAGCAGGGTCTCACTATGTAGCCTTTACAAAGATTTCCCAGAGGTTATAGTCGCCCGTTAGGTTTCTCCAGTTTGATAAACACAGTACATCTCTCCAAAGGAAGGGTGACTAACAAAACCAAATCAAAGAACCTCTGCAACCAGCCTCGGCAGAGCAAGTACTGTGCCCAGACCCCATTGACGGCCCTACGGCGAAGCCAACTACTCCTATGGTTCCTCTAATTAATCAGCTAAGGGCGTCCCATTCCACCCTCATGGTTGCACTGTTATCCCGGGTTGTCACCCCCAAACAGGTCCTTACAGAGAGGTACTCAGGAAACAGCCTGAGCTCCCTAAAAGAATCACAAGAACCTCATCGGGATAACTTCATCGTATCATAAAAGATCACATCATGTTCATTTTTTAAGTTAAAGCAATAGCATAAGCTAACCATGATTAACCCAAAAAGGTAAACAATGGTAAGGGAAATATAGACTAGTCAAACCTTAAGTTTCAATAATGTAATGTGGGACAGTGAATTATAAAGTAAAGTAGGACATGATAGGTCTGAGGACACTTGCCTTCACCAGGTTGTTGCTCAGAGGGATCTTCGGCAACACACTCAAGAACCACGAGCTGCTCGTTGTCTAAGTAAAGCGAGCATACATTCAATACATTTGGAAGGTAAAAATGAACATCACATCAAACATGTACAAACATTGGCACACAACTCAAAAAGGTATAGTATTAAGTAGAGGGGAATGAGGTCAAGTTATAAAATGGACTAATCCTAGTTGGGGATTAATTACTCTCTAAGGGCTGATTTGGTGACCGGGGATCCCAAGGGAAATAAATCCTCTTGCTATTCAAAATTGAATTGCAAGGGGATTTCTCCCCCATGGATCCCCTAGGGATCTCTAATCACCAAATCAGCCCTAAGTGTTGGGAATAGCCCAAATGGGTAAAGTAATAATTAAACAAATAAAAGATTAAATTATAAGATGAACTACTCTCATTTAGGAATTTGATTATCCTTTAAATATTATACATAATTACATACCTAATTCTATTTATCACATTAAGGTCTAAAGGTTAAACCAAAAATGAATCCATGAAATGCATAACACTAATCTCACAAGATTAAATATACTTTATTCCTAGGATTCTCCTTTTATTTATTTCATTAAATAAATAAATCAACATATACTTTAATTCTATATTCGAAGTGTAAAAACTAAAGTATATAGATTACATTTGGTCATATTTTATTTGAACAGAGAACAATTTTATGAACATTTTGCAATTTGAACCACTAAATTTGGAGTTCATATGAAAAAGATATGAAATAAAAAAATTGAAGTTTGAAATATGAAATTAGGGCTAAATCTATAATTAAATAAAAGTCTAGGGGGCTATTCTAAAGAAACTAGGGACCTATGCGCTAAAACAGAGGATGGCGGGTTGATTTCCTAAAACCAGGGGGTTCTTAAGCAAAACTTACACACGAAGGGGTACTGGGTAATCTCAGCCATCGGATGAGAGATCAACGGCCCAGATTAGATCGTGCAGGCGCGGCTGACAAGCGAGGCCAAGGTGTCAGCGGGTCGGGGCGGACTGACTAGCTAGGCCTAGAGGCATAGACGCGGGTGAGGGGGAAGAGAGAGGGGCGGTCAGATCCTGATCGAAGGGCTAGGATTAGATCTACTCGGGTTATGTCCAAACCATCCGATCTCGAACGGACGACCGAGATCTAACAGCCAGGGGCTGGCTTGGGCGTGGTGGTGCCGCTCGGCACCACGGTGAGAGTTCGCCGGAGACGAGAAGACTGGCCACAGCGGGGCTCTGGAGGCTTAGGGAAAGGGTCAGACACGTTCAGCGCGACACGGCGAACACGACCATGGGAATAGAACCGGCATGGGGGCGCCAGAGAACGCAGACCGCGATGGAAAAGGTTCCGTGGCGGCGTAGCTAACTCTGGTGAGCAATTGCGCGGGCGCTGGAGCAATACTTGGTGAAATAAAGGCATGGGAAGGGTGCTCACCTCGAGTGCGAACTCCGAGGCGCGTGGAGGACAGCGAAGGTGCGGTGGAACCTCGGGTCGATGGCGGTGGGGCTCTGGCTGCGCAAAAGCTGCTTCGGTGAGCGCGGACCCGACGCAGCAAGGAGGGAGAGGGCACACCGAAGGGTGTCCCGAGCAGCTGACAGTAAGGCAGAGCTTACCGTGGCACTGGACGGGGCACGGGCGCGACGGTGGCCACGGAACAGGCAGTGGGCGTCGGCGGGCGGTGGCAGGGCTCCCTGCTTGCGTGGGCAGAGCGAGAGAGAGGTCGAGAGAGTTGGGCAAAGGGCGCAAATGAGGGAGGAGAGGTGGGCGAGCAGGGCACGGGGCTCAAAAGGGGCGCGGGTGCACGAACGTGGCCGGAGAACACGCGGTCGTGGGCGCGTCCATGGCGGGGAGATTGTGGGCGGAAGGTTGAGGACGACTGACAGGTGGGAACAGTGGGGCAGAGATAGGGAGAGTGGGCGCACGCGAGGGAACCAGCGCCGACAGGTCTGGCCCACAGGGCAGCGAGAGAGAGGGGAAGAGAGGGCGCGCTCAGGCTTGCGCCGACATGCGGGGCCCGCCTGTCAAGCACAGGGGGCGCGCGAGCTGGGCTAAGTGGGCCGACTTGGGCTGAAATGGCCTTTTCTATTTCCAGGGAATTTCTAATTGCTTTTCTATTTATTTTCTCTAGGGTTTTCAATTCAAATTCAAATCAAGTTTCAAATTCAAACCAAATCAAATATGTGCAACGATTCAAATAATATTTAGACTCAATATGATGCAACATTCCATGACTCATAGGTTTTGGGCAAAATAAAATAAATAATCCTTCACTAATACCACTAACTCTAATTAAAAGAAAACGAGAGGGAGAAAACTAGAGAGAGTGAAATTAGAGTGAGATAGAGAAGAGTAACACCTGAATTTGGATGATCATAAGAAAGAAATTTTATACCCCAAATTCAGGGTGTTACAACTAGCTGAGTCTAAGATCAATTTTAGCTTTTCCAATTCTAGGATCATTACTTTTAGCTAAGTTGGCTCCTTCTAAGCATAGATGGTAACAATCATTTAATACAATCAACATGTTATCTCATGTAAAACCTCATTTCACTTCTTACTCCGTGTAGTACAAGGGGTCAAGCAGTCTCATTAGCTACGAGAAGCAGACGATTCGAATTGAGTTTTAACCTTGCAAGGTAAACCTAAACACACGACATGTCAGGGCACTCCGTCCCCACACATGTCAACCGTCCCCATCGATTCCCCGTTCGCGGTCAGGACTCACTGCCTTGGCATACAATGCTCCACTGACCCCGACTACCGTCATGCAGTGACCGCACTTGTATCCACCATAGCTAGCATGGGAGACCAAGTCTTAGGACAAGTGAGGGGTAAAGTCCGTGCCCGGCTTCACTCAGGTACTAGGCTTACCGGTTACCATATTTCCCGACATGTGTTTAGTACGTTCAAACGCTTGACTCAGGTATCAACACATTAATCCTTAATTCCTTTTCCCGTCTCATGGACAAGGCATCCACCCTAGATCCAAGTCCATAGACAATCATAGATCCCGTTATCAAGATGAATATAATCAATTCCTGACCTCGCGAATGCTAGAAAAATCACTCGACTTCTACTGAGATACTAATCAGCTACTCGACCTAACATACTAGTATCCATCTCAAAAAGGAATCATGAATTCATGCAACTAAGAGTTTCAAGAAACTCCTACACTTAAGTGCACATTACAAGCCTACAAACATTAAGTGTAGTAAAGTAGCATATATAAATTGGTTATGCATAAAACTAGGGCTTGCCTTTAATTACTGGGGCTGTGGGGAGATCTTTGATGGCAGGCTCGGGAGCTGGCTCCTGATCTTCCTCGTGGACAGCTCCTTGCTCAGGAATGAGCACGTACTCTCCGTCAGCGAGGTTGCAATCTAATGAATGGAATGGGTAAGATATACGTATGGTATGATATGCAATTTTAGTAATTAAAATTGTATGGTGGAAGATTAAATAAATAAGGTAGAGCTAAATCTTGCTACTAAAGATTTCTGTGATATACTTAGTAAATTAGGGTCAAGTTTGATTACTGAATGGTCAGACTATTTTTAGTGTTCCTCTGATTTTCCTTTTTATGTTTTAGTAAAATTTTAACAAGATTCCTAGCTTCATTTATTGGGGTGAGATTTATTAATCTTTCTAATCTATCTCTTCCTTTCCTTTTTCCTTTTATGCTCTTAAAGTAGGTTTGAACTACAAGCTAGTTTTATAAATTTCCAAACATTATGCAAACATTACAGTGGCTCCTCACTGGTGTATAACTCTCTGTCTCAAAAATTGGGGCTTAAAAAGTGAAGGGCTCTCGCTATACAAAATTATCAAGTTTTAGGGCAGAGGGGGTGCTTTGAACTACAACTCTCCTTTAACAGTAGGTTATTCTCTAAGGCTTATTTTTGCTGGCATTTAGGTGTAATAACAAGACTTTGTACCAAATTTCAGCCACTAATACTTATTAGTTATTTTACTATGATTTTCTAATGTTTGTGGCCAACGGGGTGCTTTCTACTACCACTATACTTGAAAATATCAAACAACAGATTTCTAAATTTTTCTATCTTTTTCTTTGTGTAAGAGCAATCATTCTAGAATTCGAAAACTTTTTGTTTAAGGGAAAGGGTGGTAGAATTTCTTGGATTAAATGGCCTTTTTCATGAGGTAAGGAGAATGGGTGCTGTTGTGTAGTTTTTGAATAGATTTTGCATTTTCCCCTGGTGTACTACTTCATTACTAGTTGGGTCAAAATTAATTTGCCTATTGTTGCACAAGTTTAGATTTTCTTAGGATTTAATTAGAACATGGCAAAAATTAAGTTTTAAGTGTTCAACCCACTTATGATGATGGGCTGGGGTGTTTATCATTTTTGTAGTGGTGTTCTAGTAGTTAGAAGTCTACTGAATTTTTCTTACCAATTTTGAAATGGTCCTTATATTTTTAATTATGGCCTTTCTAGTTTTATTAGTGCCTAATAAAATAATTAACCTTGTATTTGCTCTGGACTAGGGTTCTTTGTATTTTTCCTAGGTTCTTCATTACTTAAGTGGACTAGGAAAAATATGTTCATCCTCTGTTTATTAATTTCTATTGTCTTTATTATTTTCCTAAGTTTTGGGCAGATATGGTCTTTAATAGATAATCTTGATTTAACCTTGTATATTGGGGTGCTCAATATTTTTAAACAGTGCTTAAGTTGGGTATGTACCTCTATAAATATTCTTAAGTCCAGTACAGAAGCATAACTATTTTTCCTTATTTTAATAAGGTTTGGGCAGTTTTCTTACTTAATTCCAAACTCTAAAAATCAATACAAAAACCATAAAGTTCAGTATTTTTGCTCAGTAGTTCATATTATTTGGAATCCATCAAAATTGGTTTGACTAAATTTGGTTAAATATTTCTCAAGTTATGATTTTCCTAAATTATCTGCTCATTAAAAGAATGAACAGAAATAGTTAAAGGAAAATGGTTTTGCATCGGGGTCCCTGGCCTTGTTTCTATCTAAGTCATTAAAACCGTTCCCTTGAAGCACTATTCACAGGAGTCTCTGACTACGCAGAAAACCCCCTGGGATGAATCCAAATTAAACCCGCGGTCCTTCTCCCAATTAAACAGTGTTCGCGGCAGAGGAAAGGGCGGAGGGGCTTACCGGCGGCGAGATCGCTCCGGTGAAGAGGCCGAGGCTGTAGGGGAGGTCTTGACGGTCACGCCGATGTGCGGATCGTCTCCGGGGATGGTCGGAGTAGGCCAGTCCACGTGCGCAGGCGGGTGAGCTCATCGGCGGCGAGTATTCCGGCCTACTCACGGCGCGATAGTCCATCTGGTTAGCTCAGGAGGCTCGACCAGGTGACGTAGAGGCGGTATACGGAAGGAATTTGAGAATGGCGCAGATACTTACCCGGTCCACGTTCGCCGGTGAGCGGAAGAAGTCCGGCGAGGGTGATTCGGGGTCAGCCCGAGCCCGAGGCAAATCTTCGGTTTTGTCGTGTCTAGGGTCCGAATCCCAATGCCATCTTCAGATATGTGGTAGAGGGGTTAGTTTAGCACATTTTTGTTAATGGGAGCTTAGGGTTTTGATGTAGGGATTAAGGTGAACGCGCTCGGTTTTGAGTTAGAGGCTGAAATTCAGAAATCTGAATTTTCAGATTTCTCTAGGAAGCCTCTAATTGAATGGCTTGTTTGGGGTTTTTAACTAACTATTTTGGCCAAACTTTTATAACCTTTATTGTAGCTTAGTTAGTGTATTTCAACTTTTATAGTTGGCCTAAGCCATGATTCCATGTTTTTCATGGTCTTTTTACCCATTTCTTCCTCTCTACTTAAATGGCCTAATTTGGGTTGTTCTAGGGTTTTAACATTTTTCCCTTTTTTGAATGCATGATATGATTTAGGCATGATCCTTAAGATAAAATGCTTAGTTGAGTTTTAGCTCCTAAGTTTTTTGGTGTCTTTTTCTCAATTGGATTCACATGTGATAATGATTTTGAGTTAGTACTGAGAAGCACCCTAGGTAACCCTGGGGTGTTACATGGCCCACAAAGCTGTGGTGCGCTGGGCATATAAATAGGGACTCACATTGATGGCGTTTGATGTGCCATTTCAACTGCTTGCGCTATTTTTGTCATTCTGAATTTTCTTGCTCTGCCAAATTTTGATTAATTTGTGAGCTTCGGCATTTGCACAAGGGCTGACTAAATGGCTGAAGAGAAGAAGGTTGTTGACCCTGTACTAACTAGGTTTTATGAGGCTATGGAAAAGACAAACACAGAGAAAATCACCAATGAAATGCTAGCTGGGTTATCTGAGGATTCCGGTGATAGCGAAAGTTTTGATTTGGAAAGTAGAAACGAAGATGTCGAAGATCGGCCCTGGTGGCCGAGTCATACCATCTTTGGAAAATCATCCATCAAGCAAAGTCAGATTGATGCTATGAAAGGGAGATATTTCCACGATATTTCTATTGTGAGGGCTGGAGGAGATAGCGCCGCCCCTATGCCTGAAGTAGACGAAGTTGTTGTCTATAGGAGCTTCATGAAGGTAGGGCTTCAGTTTCCCTTGAGTAAATTTTTAGTTGAAGTTCTGAAGGCTTTCGAGATTTACCTTCATTAGATTACCCCCAAAGCTATCATCAGGATGGGGATTTTTATTTGGGCCGTGAGGAGCCAAGGACTAGAGCCAAGTGCAAAATGCTTCTGCAACATGCACGAGCTGTCCTATGAGACGAAGGCTACTAGCAAGGAGCAATATCATAATAATTTTGGTTGTTATGGCTTCGTGTCTCGCTCTGATGTGAGCTATCTAGTTTCGACGTTTCGGAAGAGGTGGCCAGGAGCTGGATGGAAGAATGGTTTTATGTAAATAAGAACTTAATTGAAAGAGAAGATATAAAGGGGATCATCCAGCGCCCTATTTGGTCTCGCTTCGGCAACAGAAGGCCAGCCACTGCTCTTGGAAATGAAATTGAAGCATGCTAGAGGGCTTTTAACAGTGTATGCACTCTTATTGGCACAAGAGACCTAGTCCAAGAGCACATTGCTTATAGAGTGTGGCCTCTTGTGAGTGACTGGGAGATGCCAAAGGAGGCTACTGCCGGGTCCAGTCAAGGCGGCTTGGTTTATCTAAAATACATCTTCAAATACAGAGATCAATTTGATGAGCCAAACAATGACTGGCTGAACTGTGTTGAGGCAACTAGTGATGAATTGCTTGGGGCCTACACAAGGGCCAAAGATGATGCCATGACATTAGCCTTCGGAGGATGAGGCAAGAAAAGATTAAACAGAGTTTTCGATGTAATTGTCTTTATATACCCAGACTATTGCTATCCCTCGCGAAAGCAGGGAAAGAAAAGAAAAGTTGCTACTTCGGTCATCTCTACTGCACCGAAGGGAAAAAAGATCAAGGTTTTAACACACCGACCTAGGTATATTGAAACGGCTAGGGTGCCGAAGCTTGCCGAGGGGACCTCTTCTGCCGCTGAGCTGGAACACCCTGCTCCTGCCGGTGCCAAGGGAGAATCGGCTGAAGTGCCGAAAGCAACGGGACAGGAGAAAGCCGAGTCGGCCGAAGCGCCCTGCTAAAGCCAAGGAGAAAATGGTCAAAGAACCAGAACTGGAGGAGTCGGCAGGGTTGCCAAAAATCCTGAGCCTGCCACCAGAGCCGGAGTTGCCGAAGGTATCCAAAGTTCCCGCAATAACTCCTAAGAGGAGGAGGATGGCTAGCATGTTGGACGTTGTCTTGGAGTCGACAAGGGCACCAAATCCTGCCTCTGCAAAGGAGGCCTCCAAAGCTGCTACAACTCGTGTTGAAGTCGAAGCTAGGCCCTCAGTGCCCATCGAAATAGGGCCTGTTGAAACTATTGAACAGGATACTGAACAAGGACCTTCGGATGCCACTCTGATCTTGGAAAAAGAAGGTGCATCCAAGAAGGTTAAATCTCCTATTCCCAAAGCGTTTACTGAGGAGGTAGACTTTATCATACGACACGCTTCGGGTAAACAGTTGTCGGAAGAGCAGATTGCCGAAGATAAGCACTATGCTAGGGAATTAAAGTACCCAGAGGGATCCTTAGTGTATAATGGCACTGATGAAGATGAATTTTTGTACTGCCTTCCGGATAACAAGGAAATATCTGTTTGCCAGGAGATAGCAAGGAACATAGGGTTTCTGAAGCTCGATGTTGGCCTCTCTACAATGTCAAAGGATGACCTTGCAGACAGCCTCGCTTACAACAGTCTTAAGGTAAAGATGTTCTGTCTTATAAACAGATTACTTTTTGCATCTTTCATGATTATGCTGATCCCCCTCCCCTTTTTTGTAGGGCTTAATCTTGAGCAATGCTTTAAGGGCACAAAAGAATGTTGAAGACGAAAGCTACCAAATAGCCCTTGGGAACCTTCAGACAGAGGTTATAAAACTGAGGAAAGAAGCCCTAGAAAAGGATAAAATTCTGCTTTAAATGATAGACAGGGTAAAAGCCAGCGAAGCCAAACTTACTACACAGTCCGAAGCTCATAAGTCCGAAGTTGAAGACCTAAAGAAAAAGCTTGCCGAAAAGAATGAGGATTTCGAAGTGGCAAAAGCCAAACAAGAAATAAGCGAATGGACTAGTTCAAGATTACAAAAGAATGTGGATGAGCTTCGCGAATCGAAGGAGAGGTATTATGAGAATTCCTTGGGCTGTGCTAAAAATTGAAAGATAGTTTTGCAAAGGTGGGTGCATACTCATCGGAGCAAAAAATTATTAGAGGCGATCCCGAGGGAATTATTGAATGGATCAGCGAAGAAGCTAAAGCTTTTGAAGAAATTCTTAGCGACCGTGGGGATTTTTGCACCTTCGCGGTGCCAGAGGGGTTGCAAAATTTTAGAGAAAACTGGTTGTGAACATGTTAAAGTTGCAACCCAGATAGAAACCGTCTTCTTCGTAGACAACACGAAGGATCCTTCGGCTGAAGCTACTATGATGGGCGGGAAATTCTATTCTAACATTTGGATGAAAGGCGGCTGGGAGATAGCCGACGAAGCTATAAAGAAAAATGAAAAAGAATCCCATGATGCCCGAGAAGAAGCCAAGCGAACCGAAGAGGCTGCTGAGCGCGCAAGATGTATAGGTATTTTTATTGAATCTTAGCTTTAGTATTTTTTCTGGCTTTGGATTAACAACTCGCTACTCTACTGCAGCTGAACTTTCACCACCACCCGAGCCATATGATCCCGAGGCCGATCTAGCCATGAAAGCGGCACTAGAAACAATAAGGATTGCTGAAGAAGCTGATGATGAAGCTGTCAACAAACTTCTGAACGAAGCTACCGAGAAGATCTTAAAAGAACATTAAATTTTTGTGTACTTAAGAAAATGTAGTATTTGAGAAATGTAATATTCGTACATGAGTTAAACATTGTATATCTATGTGTATAGTAATGTAATATATTTCTTTGCGATGCATGAAATTTGCGTACATACCATTTTTGAGCCTTCATCGAAAAAATACCTTCCCTTCTTTTCATGCTTTGTAAAGAAAGAGCCCTTATATAGCACAGCTGTTGTATAATATTGTTGTCGACGAAAATTTTCTTGGCATGTAAAATTATAATTGCCGAAGGTGTACTTTGTGCTCCAGCACACTGTTTCATTCATCGCTATTTTGAAAGAAGCAACTTTCCTTCTGCACAATCTTGCTGCTGATGCGACATGATGTATGATGTAATGCTATGTGAAATGATGTGATGATATGATGCAGCATGATGTTTATGCCGAAGACACATACCCACACGAAAACACACCCAGACTCTGCATCCCCTTAGGAACGTCTTTTGAGTCTCTTCAGCTTCTATTTCGGTGGTATTTAAGCTCTGCAGTCCCTTAGGAATGACTTTTGAGCTTCTTCACCTTTTATTTCGGTGGCATATTGGCTCTGCATTCCCTTAGGAACGACTTTTGAGCTTCAGAACTTACTCTACGCTCTATTAGGAACAACTTTTGTAGCTTCGGAACTTACTTTGTGCTCCCTTAGGAACGACTTTGTAGCTTCGGAAGCGTTGTTGAGGGGTGGCATTCTACACTCGATGGTCTGACCACAATATTATTACATCAAGTTGGAGATCAAACCTCCGTGAATTGTTTTTCATACAAGAAAATAAAATGACAATAAAAAAAATACATCAGGTTAGGATATCCTTTAGTAAATGTGCTTCGACTCGGGCACAGTGCTGTTGACTGTGCGAGCTTCGGACTCCTCCCTAAAATTGCGCTGTTGTTGAGCGTGGTGATGCCCTTCTAGCTGCTGACTGCGGACCAAAGTAGGTGCTAGTGGTGGTGGTGGCAACTGGGCCCAAGAAGCTTGAGAATGGCTTGCCGAAGCAACAGAGGTCGTAGGCTATTGATTGCCTACATACTTTGGGACATACGGAGAGTAGCATGAAGCGGTATGTAGAACCTGCTTCGACTAATTCTACCGTGCTTCGGCTTCGGCAATCTCTTTCTGCTTTTGGATCGTAACCTGGCACGTTCTTGTGGTATGCCCTTTGTCTTTGCCGTAGAACAAACAAAAAAGTTTTTTGGGCTGATCTCCATATCTTCCTCCAAAGTTTCTGCCCCTATGCCTCTTGGAGCTGGTGGCCTGAAGGAACTTTGTTGTGCCCCTGATGATTGGGAGCTGTGCTGCTGCCTTTGGGTTTGGTTTCCCCTGTCGTCACTTGAGGTGGCATTATGGATTGACCTAACATGCCTAGACTGGAATCTCCCTCCGAAGCCCCTGGCCATTTTAGAGTATCTGTAGGCTTCTTCCCTTCTTTGCCGAAAGTCATTGTCGGCTCTGATGTACTCGTCCATTTTCTGGAGAAGTGTCTCCAAGGTTTGTGGTGGATTTCTTGCGAAGTATTGCACTATGGGTCCTGGCCGAAGTCCCTTGATCATGGCCTCAATGACGATCTCATTGGGCACTGTAGGTGCTTGAGCTCTCAGCCTTAAGAACCTTCGAACATACACCTGCAAGAACTCCTCCTGGTCCTTTGTAAACTGAAAGAGAGCTTGGGCAGTGACTGGCTTTGTTTGAAATCCCTAAAAGCTGGTCACTAACATATCCTTTAGCTTCTGCCACGACGTAATTGTCCCTGGCCGAAGAGAGGAGTACCAAGTTTGAGCTACGCTTTTGACTGCCATGACGAAGGACATTGCCATGACTGCAGTATTGCCCCCATATGAGGATATGGTTGCTTTGTAGCTCATCAGGAATTGCTTGGGGTCTGAGTGCCTGTCATACATAGGGAGCTGAGGTGGCTTGTATGACGGTGGCCACGGGGTAGCCTGCAATTCTGCTGCCAAGAGAGAAACATCGTCAAAAGCAAAATTGCCCTGATGAAAGTCACCGTACCATTCATCATCATTGACTGGACTTTCTTGGCGAAGCTCTCTATGTTGAGGCCTTCGGTCTTGGTCATCCTGAGTGAGATGGCGCATTTCTTCAGCGGCTTCATCGATCTTCTTCTGAAGGTCGGCGAGCCGAAGCATCTTTTCCCTCTTCCTTTGCACTTGTTGATGGATAGCCTCTAGATCCCTGATCTCTTGATCCAGTTCCTCCTCCTGAGGTGTTGGACTAGTAGCCTTCCTCTTCTGATTCCTAGCTTCTCGCAGCGTCTCCTGATTAGTGTCCAGTGGCTGTAGGGCAGCTCCTAGCAGTGTTGTCTTCTTCGGCGGCATTGCAGAAGTCGATGCTTGCCGAAGGTTGTCAAATGAGTTCACAGGAGGTGGGCGCCAATGTTGGTACTTGTTCTCAAATGCTATACATTAAGAACAAAGCAACACAATTGTTAATGATTTAAGACCTTTGTCCTTCGACACATTATCTCCTTTCGGGTATAACAGTCTTCGGACGAAGGTCATGAAGGGCATACCTTCATCATCTCAGTAAACAAATGTAAATAAAGGTACATAAAATACAAAAAAATATAAATAATGATGATATATCAACAAATTGCTTTTGTTCCCATTTTGTAAACATGGATGAATTTTTACAATATTTATATTACATTGATACCTTCGGCTTGCCGGAAGGTGAAAATGCAAGGGTGACACAAGAGCGATTACCATTCAGCGTAAACAGTATGGTATTACTGTTCATCTATTTATAGGAGCGGGACACAGCACGGATAAAATTACATTTGTGTCCCTGACATTTACTATTAATCATGAGGCAAGCTATCAAGGACTAAGTAGTCTTTCCTCCTTTAAGTCGGTTACATATTTCACCTTTGTCATTATACTAAGCTGAAGCTCTTTCAGCCATAGCTTCGATGTCCATTCATCCTGCCTTCAGGTCGTATCTTCATATCACACATACCTTCATCTCAAAGCCATTGCCTCCTGTAATAGTCTATGTTACACTGAAAACATATTAGTCACATTTTTAGGACCTTGGAAAGAGGAAGGCCCCAATAGTAGCAAAATCAACCCAGGAACCTCCCTACACGCCCACTCCCCTACTGCCCTTGCCCCTATCGGGTAAGGTAGTCCTCCACTAGCTTTCCTAGTTAGTCAGCCAAGGGCGTCCCATTCCGCCCTTGTGGTGGCATGTGTTTTTCAAGTTAAGCGCATTGTTCCAATTAAAAATAATGATCTTGACATGAACATAAATAAATGAATAGAATAATTGGAACATGGACATAATGTAATATTAAACCCAAAATCATATAGAGCAATAGCAAAACTACCCAAATGATTCAGGGATGAACAAAGTAAAAGGATAACCAGTCTAGGGTGACATATTCGGTCCCATCAAAATTAAACCTATGCATGAATAAATGATTATAAAGAACATTATTGGGTAATAAAAGTGGTCAAGGGCACAACTTGCCTGGGACTTGAGATTCCAGGTACCAGGATGATCTTCAGATTCTCGTGACCTCACTACTAGTCGTAGCAATACAAACAATCATGGTATAGACAAAATTAACATCACACTTTACATAAGAACAAACTGCATAATAATAATCTACGCAATTGTTGGGGAATTGTTCTCAAATGCTAAGAGTTAAGAACAAGGCAACATAAAAAGTGTTAAATATTAAAGTCCTTCGTCCTTCAAGACATTATGTCCCTTTGGATATAATGAACTCCGGACGAAGGTCATGACGGAAAAAACCTTTGTAAACACAATAGATGATAAGGAAGAATTCATACGCGAAATACGAAGAATGATATAGATATTATTATCAACTTATTCTTATTTGCATTATCATATCCAGAATAACAAATTATGAATATACCTTCGGTTTGACGGAAAGTAGAGATACAAGCGTGATGCAAAAAGTGAATACCAAGTTCGCCTGAAGAGTACGGGAGTACTGTTCATCTATTTATAGGCAAGGGACGCAGCCCATGTAGAATTACATTCATACCCTTTATATTTATCAATAACTCTATAGTAATCCTTCGAGGTCTAATTTGCCTTTTCATCTTTAAGTCGGTTCCCCTTCTCTGCTGTCATGCCGAAGCTTTTCTGCGCACACCTTCGTCATCGCCTTATCCTTCGTCATAATCACCTTTCGTCTCGCTCAGGCTTCGTCCTGACCATGCTCTTGCATACTCATGACTCGATACCGAAGATACCTGTTCACATATTTCACTTGGAAAACATTGTCAAATCATGTTTTTGAGGACCTTCGGAAGCCGAAGGCCCCCAACAGTAGCCCCTCGCAATATTAGTTTATTAATGATAAATTCATATTGCGATATGGACGAAGGCCTTAAGCCGAAGGTCAAAAAAAACACCTTCCCTTTGCTAGAATAGCAACAGTCATTGACAAGCGGGACCCTCCAGTTTTTAAGGCACTCAGTGTATAAATAAGAGCGCACCGCGAATTTATTTGGCACGCTTTCTTGCCATCTCCTCTTGCTTACCCAACTTTTAGCCCTTGCGCACCAACACTTGCTTGGCTTTTTTTTTAAAAAAAATTACGCTTCGGTTTCGAGAGCACTTTCTCAGCATTTTCAAAGATGTCTGAAGATAAGAAAGTTGTTGCTGAATCAAAGCTGAGCCTTTCTGAGGAGATGCATCTCGGGTTTCTTCAATCAATAGCAAAGACCAATACAGAGAAGATCACTAGGGAGATTTTGGAGGGTTTATCTGAAGACACTGGTGACAGTGACAGTTATGATGTGGATAGTGGTGGCGAAGATTCCGAAGATCGACCTTGGCGACCAAGCCATGCGGTTTTTGGTAAATCAAGCATTAAACAAAGCCATCTTGTCAATATGAGGGGTAGATATTTTCGGGACTTGTCTATTGTGAGGGCTGACGAAGGAGAGAAAACTTGCCCGACTCCCGAGGAGAATGAAGTCGTGATATTCCGAAGCTTCTTAAAGGCTGGACTGCGGTTTCCCTTGAGCAGTTTTGTCGTGGAAGTACTGAAGATATTTGAAATCTGCCTTCATCAACTTACTCCCGAAGCAATCATGAGGATGGGCATTGTTGGGTCTATGCTTCGTCGCCGAAGGTCTTATAGAAAGAAGAGGTCCTCGGATGAAGCTGTTTGTATAAGATAGCTGAAGGTTCCTCTTCGTAAAGCTTCGGCATTACAAACTGACTTAAAGATAGAATGACCTTTTAGTCCATAAAGGTCTGAGTCAATGTTGTAAGTTTTTATAAGGGGCATACTTGTAATTCCTCACAGGTTGCGTCATGTGCCTATAAATAGTGAACAGTATTCCGTTACTGTTCAGGCTTTCGATTAATTGCGATCGCATCTCTCGTAATTCTACTCTTTGCCAAGGCAAAGGTATCATTGTATTCAATGGCTTAATACATCACCTTTATTTTATGTCATTTTATAATTTTTACTGAAATTTTATTACGAAGATTCGAGCTTCGTAATTATGCTTTTATCAACCTTCGTCCAGGATCCATTATTCTCAAAGAGAATAATGTTTCATAGACGAAGGACATTAACATTTAACATTTTATGTTGCCTTGTTCTTAATTCTAAGCATTTGAGAACAAGTCCCCAACATTGGCGCCCACCTCCGGTGAACTCACTTCCACTTTTTGAGCTGATGGCTTCGTTCAACGACCAAGCTGGAGCTGCTTCGGACCCGAAGCTGGTGCTCCCGATCACAGGTGGCTCGTCCTCAGAGCCAGCTAACAAGAAAAAGAAGAAGGAAACACAGAGAAGGGTACAGCATGTTGGGGTGCAAGGACCCTTCATCAAGTCAAGATGGTCTCACATTCCTATTACCTTCTCCCAAGAGGACCTTCAGCTCAAAGATTACCCACACAACGATGCCATGGTTATCTCTTGTGTTATCAAAGGATTTCTGGTCCACAATGTCTTGGTTGACACAGGTAGTGCAGCTGACATCATATTTGCTAAGGCCTTCAGACAAATGCAAGAGCCAGAAGATAAGATTCATGATGCTACACATCCTCTCTGTGGCTTCGGAGGAAGACAGATTGTAGCACTGGGCAAGATCACCATGTCAGTGACCTTCGGGTTCATCAACAACACTAGAACTGAGCAAGTTGTGTTGTGACATTGTTGACATGGAATACCCTTACAATGCAATTATTGGTCGTGGTACTCTCAATGCCTTCGAAGCAATCCTTCATCCTGCCTATCTTTGCATGAAGATACCTTCGGATCAGGGACCCATTGCTATCCATGGAAGTCAGGAAGCTGCAAGAAGGGCCGAAGGTAATTGGACTGACTCAAAAGCAATCCATAACATAGATGGAGCTGAAGCTTGTGAACAGTATAAATTCAGAAGGGAGAAAGCAGCTTCAGCAGATCAGCCGAAGCCTATGCTCTTATGTGAGGACATAGCAGAGCAGAAGGTGCTGTTAGGTTCTCAATTATCCGAAGAGCAGGAGAAAACCTTGATAAGGTTTTTGTTCAATAACAAAGATGTTTTTGCATGGTCAGCCAATGATCTATGCGGAGTTAATAGGGATGTTATTGAGCACTCACTCAATGTCGATCCATCCTTCAGACCCAGAAAGCAAAGGCTTCGGAAAATGTCAGATGATAAGGCCGAAGGTGCTCGCAACGAAGTCAAAAGACTTCTCAGTGCAGGAGTTATCAGAGAAGTAAAGTACCCAGAATGGCTAGCTAACACTGTTATGGTAAAAAAGGCCAATGGCAAGTGGCGAATGTGCATCGATTTTACAGATCTTAACAAGGCTTGTCCGAAGGATGAATTCCCACTACCAAGGATAGACTCTTTAGTTGATGCAGCAGCTTCTTCAGAGCTCATGAGTCTGTTAGACTGTTATTCAGGCTATCACCAAATTTGGATGAAGAAGGAAGATGAGCCGAAGACTAGCTTTATAACTCCAAGTGGCACATATTGCTATCTTCGGATGCCTGAGGGGCTCAAAACGCTGGAGGAAGTTTCAGCCGAATGACTGCGAAGGTTCTCCAATCTCAAATAGGCAGAAATGTGCTAACTTATGTTGATGACATCATTGTCAAAAGCACGAAGCAGGAGAATCATATTGCTGATCTGCAGGAGACCTTCGCCAGTTTCAGGCAAGCTGGCTTAAAATTAAATCCAGAAAAATGCGTCTTTGGGGTGAAGAAGGGGAAATTTCTTGGATGCTTGGTTTCAACAAAGGGAATTGAAGCTAATCCAAGTAAAATTGAAGCTATACTTCGGATGGAGCCACCAACTACAAAGAAGGGGGCTCAAAGATTGACAGGAAGATTGGCATCTCTCAATAGATTCATATCCAGATCAGCAGAGAGAAACTTACCATTCTTCGAAGTGCTGAAGTCAGCCGAAGTCTTTCAATGGGGACCAATCCAGCAGAAGGCTTTTGAAGAGCTAAAACAGTATTTAATAGATCTAACAACATTGACTCCACCAATGCCAGGGGCTCCTTTGTTATTATATGTGGCAGCTTCGCACTCAGCGGTAAGTGCAGCGCTTGTCCAGGAGAAGCTTGATGGTCAAGTCAAGAGGCAGGCCCCAATATATTTTGTATCCGAGGTTCTTAGTTTGTCAAAGAAAAATTATACAGAGTTGGAGAAGGTATTGTATGCTGTCTTGATGGCCTCCAGGAAGCTTCGGCACTATTTCCAAGCTTACAGCATAATTGTTCCTTCATCACAACCTCTGAAGGATATTATGAGGAATCGAGAAGCTACTGGAAGGATTGGAAAATGGGCTGCAGAGCTCAATGAATTTTGTATTGAATATGTTCATAGATCTTCGATTCAGTCACAGGCGCTGGCAGACTTTATTGCTGATTGGACGCCAGGGGCTCAGGAGGAGGAAACGAATAAAGACAACGAAGCCTGGACAGTGTTTTGTGATGGATCTTGGGGAACCTTCGGAGCAGGAGCGGCTGCTGTGTTGGTTTCACCTTCCCAAGTCAAAACTTGTTATGCGGCAAAGCTTGATTTTAATTGCACAAATAACATTGCTGAGTACGAAGCATTGATTCTAGGTCTTCGGAAGTTAAAAGCAATGGGAATCAGAAGGGCCATACTTAAAACTGATTCCCAGGTTGTTTCGGGTCACATTGACAAAAGTTGCAAGGCTAAGGATCCGAAGCTTGAAAAATATCTGGATATGGTTCGAAGAGTTGAAGCTTCCTTCGAAGGGTTTTCTGTCAAAAATATCCCTCGAGGACAAAATGAGCATGCTGATCTGCTAGCTAAGTCAGCAGCACAGGGGCTGCCTTTACCTTCGGATGTGTTCTTCGAAACAATAAAAGCACCTTCGGTGGAACTTCTTGAAAGAGCAGTTCTTAATATATCTCCTGTTTTTAGCGAAGATTGGAGAACCGAGATCATCTCTTACCTTCAGGGTAAATTCCTTTCAGATGACGAAGCTTATAACAAGAGGATAGAGGCAAGAGCTCGTCCATATGTCATGATAGGAGGGGAGTTGTACAAACATGGAGTTTGTGCTCCGCTGCTCAAATGTTTATCCAGAACCGAAGGTATAGAGTTAATGAAAGAAATACATGCAGGCCTGTGTGGATCTCACATCGGATCTAGGCCGTTACTTGGAAAAATTTTCCGCCAAGGGTTTTATTGGCCGAAGGCAGCTTCGGATGCAGCAGAATTGGTTCAAAAGTGCGAAGGTTGTCAGAAATGTGCAAGAGATCAAAAACAACCTTCGTCCTTAACACAGCTCATACAACCCACTTGGCCATTGCAGAGGTGGGGCCTTGACTTGTTAGGTCCGTTACCACCGGCCCAAGGGAACCTGAGATATGTTGTAGTAGCTGTGGAATATTTTTCTAAATGGATTGAGGCGAAGCCTTTAGCCACAATAACTTCGGCCACCGTCCAAAAGTTTTTCTGGCAGAATATTGTTTGTCGATTCGGGGTGCCAAAGGTCATAACTGTGGACAATGGGACACAGTTTGACTCCGAAGCTTTCAGGGACTTCTGTAACCAAATTGGTACGAAGATTCATTTTGCATCAGTCAGGCACCCGGAGTCAAATGGACTCGTTGAAAGAGCCAACGGCATTATAATGACAGGAATAATGAAGTTAATCTTCAATCAACCCAGAGGAAAATGGCCAGATCAGTTAACCAAAGTGGTATGGAGCCACAACACGACAACATCAAGGTCTACAGGCTTCACTCCATTCAAGTTGTTATTCGGTGACGAAGCAATAACTCCAGAGGAAGCCAAAACCGGATCAATAAGGATAGTAGCTTCGGCAGAATCAGATTCCGAAGCTGCTTATTCTATAGAAAAAGATGCTTTAGAAGGGATCAGACTGCAAGCTGTGGAAAATATCAATAAATATCAAGCCGAAACAGTCAAATGGCGGGATAGAAAGGTTCGGCTAAAAAATATTGAGCCAGGACACTTGGTGCTTCGGAGAGTGGCCAACCCAGAAACAGTGGGCAAATTGCAGTTGAAATGGGACGGACCTTTCTTAGTAGCATCTTCGTCAAGACCCGGTTCTTACAGATTGAAAGATATGGATGGCAATGACATTCCTAGGTCTTGGAATGCGGATGAGCTTCGGCGATATTATGTATAATTCGATGTAATTTTTCATATTTTTTATTTTTTCTTTCATGGCACCCTTTTCCTTTCCAGAGGGGGAGAAAGGTTTTTAATGGGGCCAGCATATGTAATTTCCTTTTTTAGTTCTATAAGAGCAAAATCCCCCAAAGAATGTAAATGTAAAAGCTGAGAGCGCACCATCGAGTGCCAAAAAGTAAAGACGAAGAAGCTCCAAAGTCGTTCCTAAGGGAATGCAGAGCTTACAGCGAAAAGTCAACGCTGATTCCGCCAAAAGTAAAGGCGAAGAAGCTCCAAAGTCGTTCCTAAGGGAATGCAGAGCTTACAGCGAAAAGTCAACGCTGATTCCGCCAAAAGTAAAGGCGAAGAAGCTCCAAAGTCGTTCCTAAGGGAATGCAGAGCTGAGGTGTGATTGTTTTTAAGAAAATAATGGTTATGAATATGGCTTCGGATACGTGTTTGGCCATTCATTTGCACATCACATTACATCATAGAATTTGCATTCATAAACATTCATCTAGGCATATGTAGGATAATCATCTTCATCACATAAATGGTTGCTTCGGCAAAAAGAGAAAAAAGAAAGGGGAAAAAGAGCTTCGTGCACAAAGAAGAAAGGAAAATGTTGTTTTCTATGCTTCGCTGCGTACGAAAAGAAGGGAAGGTGTTTTTTCGCCTTCGGCTCAAAAGAAAATTTCGTCCACATCAAAGCATTTCTCATACATCAATGGAAGGATAAGGATATATAACAAGGTATGAACAGAATTCATTAAAGACAAGTTTTGGCTACATTTACAAAAGTTATCTCAAAAGTTTTTCAAGTACTGTCTACAGTCTACTATCTAAATCTCCAAGGAGCTTCGGCTTCGGCGTTATTTTTGATCATCAGCTTCGGTGTCGTCATCCTACATGAATAAGGTCGTTGGAAGTCAAAATCAAGTTTACAGGAAAAGGTAAGCACAAGGTATGGTTTCTTACTGGATCAAGGTGGCTACGAGCTTCGTCTCCAGCTTTCTCTCGACCACCTTTTGTCCATATCATTTTTACAAATCGATTCGAGATGCTTCGGGCGAGATCAGGGATGTCATCCAGGATTGATGGTGACAAAGTGAAATTTGGCCTATTGACAATCTTCCCATGATCACAGCCAGCCTTCAGGAAGGCTGCAGCAGTCCCTCGAGAAGCCACCCAGGCACAGAAGTCACCATGCCCAGCTATGACTTCGTCGAGCTCGTCAATCTCCCCCTCAATATGTTCGAAGGTTTTCGATAGATCTTCAGCTGAGGGGGTGAATTTTTCACTGCTGGCTCCAACTGAGTAAAAAATCTTTCTTAATCGTTGAATGCATTTGTTGCTAAATTCCAAGCATTTTTCTTGAAGACTTGTCAGTAGTTTTCTCAAATCTGAATTTTGCTGAGCTTCGGCTTCAAGTTTTGCATTAAGATCTTGTTTTTCTCGTTCGAACTGCTCAGACTGGCGGAGAAGCTTCGTGTTCAGTTCTGATATTTTTGCTTCAGCTTCCGCCAATAAACCTTCGGTTGCCTGGAGCTCAAAGTTCTTTTTCTCAAAAGCATCTGATTGCTCCTTTATTTTGTTTTCCAAATTTCCAATTATAACTTCATGCTTTTTATCTTCAAGATCTTGCTGCATTTGCAAGGCTTTGCTCAATAGCATACTCTACACGAACATAACCTTCGTCAGACATGTTTTTATTAGAAGCAATAAAAGTTAAGGGACAAGTTATTCACCTTGAAGTTGGAGTAAAATAAACTACCAACGACATGTTGTCGTCGGTAGCGGCTGATGTCTGTTTCTAGCTTCGGGAATCCAATACTCTTGGACAGAGTACTGATAACTTTGGCCCCTGTTTGGTCTCGAATACACTCTAATTTCTCATCATCAACGCCTCCGAAGAGGAGTGCCCCAGGTTTGTATCCACAGGATTTGGCATACTCTTTAAGCTCTTCTATTTCAGCTTTTGATAGATGTTCTCCAACTAAGTTTTGGAACGCGAAGGCTTCGTTTTCTGAAGCTTCATCAGCAATTTCTTTTCCTTTCTTTGACGCTGCGGTCACGACCTCTTCGGCAGCAGTGGTAGCTTCTTCTGCAGCCATGTCTAGCAGTATTTGGTCAATATGTTCAATTGTGCTCTCCAAATTCAAATCTTCAGCTGAGGCAGCTTCGGCAGCTGCGGCTTCCGAAGGTGCAATTTCAATATCTGCCCCCTCTGCAGCCGCTCGTGTTTTTTGGGCCGAAGCTCTTGGCGGCGTTTTGTCAATTACCTCTGTCACGGTAACGATTCTTTGTTTCTTTGCCTTGATTGTTTTCCTCGATTTCTCGGGCTCCTTGTCCTTCTGAAAAAACTTTGTCAGTTGAGGACCCAGTGGACTTAGCTTCGCAGGTAAGGATTCAGTCATTACCTTCAGAATTTCCTCAACAACAGCAGCAGAAGGTGATGCGGGGGTTTCTTCTGCTTCGGATATTTGTTGCTTCGGAGAAGAAGCTTTCCTTTTCTTCGGAATTTTCTTCTTTATTGGCTCTTTTTCACCTTCATCTAAGGCTTCAGTTACCCTTTTCCTTTTTTGGCCCCCGGCACCTTTGTTCAGATTTTCGTAGTCTGGGTATTCGAAACCCAAGGCGTCCAACACTCGATTTAGCCTTCGTTTCGGACGGCTGCCGAAGGCTGCGGTCATCAATTGATCTTCTTTTTTGGAATAATTGCCAAGTATCTCGTTGCACATCACTTCAATCGTATCCAGCCACTCTTGGCAAGGAGTTTTAAAATATTTCTTAAATTTGAAGTAGTAAGGTAAACGTACAAGTTCACCTTTTTTCTTCTCCCCCTTCAGTTTCGGCATTTCCCACTCTTTTACACTAGGAAAAACCTTGAAAGCCAGAAACTCCTGGACCAGGTCCCTTGTACTGATGTGCTCTGCAATTATTTTGAATTCATACATTGCTTTTTGAGTCGGACCCTCTGGTAACATGTGGCACTGGGGGCGGGTTTCTCCGAAGATAAGTTCAAGTGGACTTTGCACAAGCTTTTCCTTATCGTCATCAACCTTGACATAGAACCATTCCGATTTCCACCCTGCTGCCCATTTGCTTCGGTAGCTGATCACAGGATACTTCGTAGTTTTCCGATAAGCAAAATTATAGCAACCAAAATTGTCATGTAATCCATCCTTCCTAGCCTTTGTCTGATAGTGCAGTTCGTGAACTCGGCAAAAGCTGTCCGCAAACGGTTCCACCGCCTGGCTTCGGAGTGCCCAGATATAAACACTAAGCCTAACGATAGCGTTAGGGGTTAGCTGGTGAAAATAGATTCCGAAATTCTTCAATATCTCTGCAATAATCCCATGAAGGGGGAATCTTAATCCAGCCTTTAAGAAGCTTTTAAAAATAACAATCTCATCTTTCTCCGGCTTTGGGGTAGTCTCTTCTCCCCCGAAGCGTAACAGCTTCTTTTGATTTTCAGTAAAATAGCCTGACTTTACCATCTTGGACAGATCAGCCTCCGAAACAGTAGATTTCCCGAAGTCCAAATGGCTGGGTTTGCTTGGCGTGGCAAGGTGATAATCATCTTCGGGGTCAGTTTCCTCAGCATCTTCTCCTTCTGCTTCAGCGATTGCTTGTTCTGCATCATCGATAGGAATCTTTTCCGAAGTCACTAGCCCGGATCGTTGCATGGCTTCGGAGATAGGGACAGTCTCCGAAGCTTCAGTTTCGTCCCCCTCACGCTCAACCCTGGCGGTAGAACGGACTCTGGCCATTAAACTATGAACTTGTGAAACTTTAATAATTTTTTCCTCCGAAGCAGGTTTCAAGATGGAGCTTCGTTCGATTCCGACAAACAAGCTTCGGTGCCGGTTAAAAATTTTGGCAGCGAAACAGTGCAAATAGCAGTAAATGCTGTGGTAACTTCACACCTACTCGTCTGTTTATATAGTGCTGCAGGTAAGAAGGCGAAGCGCCAGAAGTTTTACACCAGGCGGACACCCGCTCGCACTCGCTGTACGGTGGACCGCAGAGACTGAACAGTAACTCTGCAAGGTGGGGCCGCTACGCGCAGGGAGATTGAATCGTTTCTCGACAACGAGCTCAGGGAAGGTGTTTTTGAGACCTTCGGCTCTCCGAAGCCTAAGAAACTTTTTTCACGGATCAAGCTCGTTACGAAAAACGATCTAGCACCGCGAAAGGGGCTACTGTTGGGTCTATGCTTCGTCGCCGAAGGTCTTATAGAAAGAAGAGGTCCTCGGATGAAGCTGTTTGTATAAGATAGCCGAAGGTTCCTCTTCGTAAAGCTTCGGCATTACAAACCGACTTAAAGATAGAATGACCTTTTAGTCCATAAAGGTCTGAGTCAATGTTGTAAGTTTTTATAAGGGGCATACTTGTAATTCCTCACAGGTTGCGTCCTGTGCCTATAAATAGTGAACAGTATTCCGTTACTGTTCAGGCTTTCGATTAATTGCGATCGCATCTCTCGTAATTCTACTCTTTGCCAAGGCAAAGGTATCATTGTATTCAATGGCTTAATACATCACCTTGATTTTATGTCATTTTATAATTTTTACTGAAATTTTATTACGAAGATTCGAGCTTTGTAATTATGCTTTTATCAACCTTCGTCCAGGATCCATTATTCTCAAAGAGAATAATGTTTCATAGACGAAGGACATTAACATTTAACATTTTATGTTGCCTTGTTCTTAATTCTAAGCATTTGAGAACAAGTCCCCAACAGGCATCTTCGTCTGGGCCGTGAGGAGCCAAGGTTTAGAACCAAATGCAAAAAGTTTCTGCAACATACATGAGCTATTGTATGAGACAAAACTCTAGGGTAAAGAGCAGTATCACAACAATTTTGGCTGTTACATCTTCGGCGCCCGGTCTGGGTCAAGCTGTCTCGTGCCAACCTTTCGAAAGAGGTGGCCCGGCGACTGGATGACGGAATGGTTTTATGTGAAGAGTGACTTGAAAACACGGGAAGATATTAAAGATATCATTATGCGCCCTATCTGGCAACGCTTCGACCTCCGGAGGCCGAAGGTGGAAATGAATGAAGCAGCCGAAGAATGCCAGAGAGCCTTCGGCGTGGTTTGCTCTTTTATTGGGACAAGGGATTTGGTCCAAGAACACATTGCCTTCAGAATATGGCCACTTGTAGAAAAGTGGGAAATGCCGAAGGAGACCGTTAGAGAAACTGACGAAGGTGGATTAGTTAGGCTAAAATACACATTCCAATATGGAGATAAATTCGTCGAGCCAGATGATGACTGGCTAAAAAGTATTGAGGCCATAAGTGATGAATTGCTTGGATTATACTCGAAGGTCGAAGACACTGCACTATCAGCGGCCTTCGGAGGCCGAAAGAAGAAGAGACTCAACCGAGTATTTGATGCAATTGGGTTTGTCTACCCCAACTACCGTTATCCAACGCGGGGTCAGAAAAGAAAGAATACATCTTCTACGAAGGAAGTTGCTTCAGCCGCTCCTAGCGAGCCGGCGCCGAAGAGGAAAATGGTAAAGGTTCTCACACACCGGCCACGTTATATTGAACCGGCCACAGTGCCTGAGTTTGTCGGTGAAACCTCTTCGGCCACCGAAGCTAAAGAACCAACTCCCCTGCCGAATATTGAAGGGTTGGACGAAGTGCCGGCGATGGAAAAAATAGAAGAACCGAGGGCTGAAGAAACAAAGACATCGGAAATTCTAAGTCCTTCAGCAAAAATTGAGGTGCCAATGCCAATGCCAATGACGACCCCAAAGAGAAAAAGAATAGTTAATGTACTGGATGTATTGGAGACAATAAAGTCTTCAAGCACTACTCCGAAGAAATTTGGCGAAACTTCTGAAGTGCAAATCGAAGCCTTGGGTGCCGAAACTTCAAAGCATCCAGTTGAAACTGAAGCTGGGCCTTCAGAGTCCGCCAAGGTAAAATCCTTGGAAGTCGAAGAAATAAAAACAACAGAACAAATTTTGGCCGAAGAAACTGGCACTGCCGCCCCCGAAGCACTTTCCGAAGCTTTCGATTATATTTTACGACATGCTTCGGGGAAAAAAATGACTGCAAAAGAAAAGCGAGAGGCTCAGTTTTATGCCCAAAAACTGAAATATCCAAAGGGGGCATTGATATTCAACGGCAGCGGAGAAGAAGACTTCTTGTATTGTCTCCCCGACAATAAGGAGATTTCTGTCTGTCGGGAGATGGGCAAGAGCTTCGGATTCCCAACATTAGAAAACGGGCTCTCGGTGTTATCAAAAGACGAGCTAGCCGACAGCCTGGCGTATAATAGCTTAAAGGTGCAAAAATGAGGTCTTTGTATTATTTCTTGAAATTAAAATTTTTCATTGGCTTAAACTTATTGACTCACACACGATTTTTTGCAGGGCCTTATACTAAGCAACGCCCTCAGGGCTCAAAAAGATGCTGAAGACGAAGGGTATGTTATGGCCCTGAGCAACCTTCGTTCTGAAGTAATTGAACTAAGGAACGAAGGTCTCGAAAAAGATAAAATATTATATTCATTGATAAATAGAATAAAAGAAGACGAAGCTACTTTTAATGCTCAAGCTGAGGCTCAGAAGCGTGAAATTGAAGATCTTCGAAAACAACTAGCCAGAGCTAAAGAGGAGCGCACACTTGAAGAGACAAAACGAGAAATCAGTGAACAATGGGCAAATCATTTGGAGAAAAATGTTGAAGAGCTTCATGCATCTAAGAAAAGATGCTATGAAAAATCTATGGAATGTGTTAAGACAATAAAAACCAGCTTCGCTAGCGTTGGCGCATTCTCAAGTGAGGAGAACTTCACAAGGGGTGACCCCGAAGGCCCAATTGGATGGATCAGCCACGAAGCTGAAGCTTTTGAAGAAATTCCAAACAGTCGAGGAGACATATGCGCCTTTTCGGGTGCTAGGGGGATTGCTACCATTTTGGAGAGGAAAGATTGTGACCATGTAAAATTCTTAGCACAATCTGAAGCCGCCTTATCCTCTGAAGATATAAAAGATCCCTCGGCCGAAGCGAGCTTGGTCGGTGGAAAATTTTTCACCGACATCTGTGACAATGGTGGTCGGGAAATGGCCCAGGAAATTATACGAAAAAGCGAGAAAGGCATTCATGACGCTAGGAAAGTAGCAGAGGCCACTGAAAAAAGTGCGGATCCCGAAGAGCAATTAGGTATTGATTAGTGGTTTTCGGCTCTTTGTTGTAATTTTTGATTTCAGACTTGTTTACATTTTGTAATAAAGCCGTACTTTCTCCTCCCTCAGAGCCTACCGAGCCATCAGCGGACCCCCCCCCCCCCCCCCCGGCGAAGGGGGACGACAAAATGAGAAAAATGGCCGAAGCCATCAAGGATAAAGTTGTTGATCAGCTACTAAACGAAGCTGCAGAAATAGTTCTAAGGGAAGACTAGATGTTATTGTAAAAACATTTAGAATGTAGCGTTTGTTGAGAAACATGTGTAATATTTTGTAACTCTGAATGTAATATATTAGCTGTTTATGGTTCTATTCTTTACGATGCATGAAACTTCTTTATACATACTGTTTTTGAGCCTTCGGCGAAAAAACACCTTCCCTTCTTTTCATGCTTCGTAAACAATATCCGTGTTCTCATAAAATCAGTAATCAATCCTCGTAAAATCAATAACCAATAGATCTTTCCATTTCAGAGTTCGACGAAGGTATAACTCTTCAATAGCTATTTTTTGTGCCTTGTCATTATTTCTTCGAAACAATTTTCGAATATCAATACTGAGACCCCCTTCTTGCGTTGTTGATGCAATATGATGTATGATGTTATGCTATGCAAATGATGTAATGATGTGATGTTATGTAAAATGATATTTGTCGAAGGTCGACGTTTTTTCACTGCAAGCCTCCCTTAGGAGCTTCTTCGCCTTTTACTTCAGCGGAATTAGCGTTTATTTTTCACTGTAAGTTCCCTTAGGAGCTTCTTTGCCTTTTACTTTCAGCGGAATCAGCGTTTATTTTTCGTTGTAAGCCTCCCTTAGGAGCTTCTTCGCCTTTTACTTTCAGCGGAATCAGCGTTTATTTTTCGCTGTAAGCCTCTCTTAGGAGCTTCTTCGCCTTTCACTTTCAGCGGAATCAGTGTTTATTTTTCGCTGTAAGCTCTGCATTCCCTTCGGAACGACTTTTGAGCAGAAAACTTACACCGCGCTCCCTTAGGAACGACTTTTTGGTGCTTCGAAGAAATTTCGCTGCGTTCCTTAGAACAAAATTTTTGATAATTCGAAGGTCCTTTTTGCCACCATAAATTCTTATGCTTCGGCTACTTGAGCCTATGGAGAAGATATATTTTCATTATGGTAAAAAGCGAAACTGTTACAAGAGATTAAAAACGACAAAAAGCACTTAAGCCTCCCATAATTGTTCCTTATTAAAAAGAAAATAATACTGAATGCGAAAAACTGTTGTCGGGGTAGGATATTTGTTAGTAAATATGCTTCGACTCTGGCACAGTGCTATTGACTGTGCGAGCTTCGGACTCTTCTCTGAAGTCCCGTTGAAGGTGAGTGTGCTGACTCCCTTCTGGCTGCTGGCCTCGTTGCGTTGGTGGTGGAGGTGGAGGCTGTTGCCAAGATGCTTGGGGTTAGCTTGCCGAAGCAACAGAAGCTACAGGGTGGTTGCCTACATACTCCGGAATGTAAGGCGAATGGTACGAAGCAGTATGCATGACTTGCTTTGGCTGACTCTGTTGCGCTGCAGCTTCTGCTATCTCCTTTTGCTTCTGGATGGTAACATGGCACATCCTGGTGGTATGGCCCTTGTCCTCACCATAGAATAGACAGTAAATTTTCCTTGGCTGATCCCCAAATCTTCCTCCGAAGCCCCTGGCGCCTCTTCCCCTTGTAGCTGGCGGCCGGAAAGAGTTTTGCTGCTGCCCCGAAGCTTGCAAGGAGTACTGTGGCCTTTGCTGTTGACTCCCTCTATCATCACTCTGAATAGAGTTGTGAATTGACCTGACGTGCCTCGGATGGAATCTTCCTCCGAAGCCCCTGGTCATTTCAGAGAACCGGTATGCTTCCTCCCTTCTTTGGCGGAAGTCATTGTCAGCTCGAATATACTCATCCATCTTCTGGAGCAGCTTCTCCAAAGTTTGAGGAGGCTTCCTGGCAAAGTATTGAGTTGAAGGTCCCGACCGAAGCCCCTTAATCATGGCCTCAATGACAATTTCATTGGGCACTATCGGTGCCTGTGCCCTTAGACGCAGGAACCTTCGGACATACGCCTGAAGGTATTCTTCGTGGTCCTGGGTGCACTGGAATAAAGCTTGAGCAGTGACCGACTTCGTTTGAAACCCTTGAAAGCTAGTTATCAGCATGTCCTTCAGCTTTTTCCATGAGGTGATTGTTCCTGGCCGAAGAGAGGAGTACCAGGTTTGTGCAACACTCTTGACAGCCATAACGAAAGATTTTGCCATGACTGCAGTATTGCCACCATACGAAGATATGGTTGCTTCATAACTCATCAAGAATTGCTTCGGGTCTGAATGACCGGCGTACATGGGGAGCTGGGGTGGCTTGTAAGACTGGGGCCAAGGTGTAGCCTGCAGTTCTGTTGACAGAGGAGAAGTATCATCAAAAGCAAAATTTCCATGTTGGAAATCTTCATACCAGTAGTCCTCGTTGTAGAAGCCCTCCTGATGAAGCTCTCTGTGCGGAGGCCTTCGGTTCTGGTCATCTTGAGCAAGATGACGAACTTCTTCAGAGGCTTCGTCTATCTGCCTCTGCAGGTCAGCTAGACGAGCCATCTTTTCTTTCTTCCGTTGGACCTGTTGATGGAGCATGTCCAAGTTTTGGATTTCTTGATCCAAATCGTCCTCGGAGGCATTGGGCTGGTGGCCTTCCTCTTCTGGCTTCGGGCCTCCCTAAGAGAAAGGACATCCTGATTGGGATCCAGCGGCTGCAGAGCGGCAGCCCCTGTTGCTGAAGCTTTCTTCGGCGGCATGACGAAGGTGATGCTTGCCGAAGGTGTTCAAAACTCAAAAAATGGAAGTGAGTTCACCGGAGGTGGGCACCAATGTTGGGGACTTGTTCTCAAATGCTAAGAGTTAAGAACAAGGCAACATAAAAAGTGTTAAATATTAAAGTCCTTCGTCCTTCAAGACATTATGTCCCTTCGGATATAATGAACTCCGGACGAAGGTCATGACGGAAAAAACCTTTGTAAACACAATAGATGATAAGGAAGAATTCATACGCGAAATACGAAGAATGATATAGATATTATTATCAACTTATTCTTATTTGCATTATCATATCCAGAATAACAAATTATGAATATACCTTTGGTTTGACGGAAAGTAGAGATACAAGCGTGATGCAAAAAGTGAATACCAAGTCCGCCTGAACAGTACGGGAGTACTGTTCATCTATTTATAGGCAAGGGACGCAGCCCATGTAGAATTACATTCATACCCTTTATATTTATCAATAACTCTATAGTAATCCTTCGAGGTATAATTTGCCTTTTCATCTTTAAGTCGGTTCCCCTTCTCTGCTGTCATGCCGAAGCTTTTCTGCGCACACCTTCATCATCGCCTTATCCTTCGTCATAATCACCTTTCGTCTCGCTCAGGCTTCGTCCTGACCATGCTCTTCCATACTCATACCCGATACCGAAGATACCTGTTCACATATTTCACTTAGAAAACATTGTCAAATCATGTTTTTGAGGACCTTCGGAAGCCGAAGGCCCCCAACAGTAGCCCCTCGCAATATTAGTTTATTAATGATAAATTCATATTGCGATATGGACGAAGGCCTTAAGCCGAAGGTCCGAAAAAACACCTTCCCTTTGCTAGAATAGCAACAGTCATTGACAAGCGGGACCCTCCAGTTTTTAAGGCACTCGGTGTATAAATAAGAGCGCACCGCGAGTTTATTTGGCACGCTTTCTTGCCATCTGCTCTTGCTTACCCAACTTTTAGCCCTTGCGCACCAACACTTGCTTGGCTTTTTTTAAAAAAAATTAAGCTTCGGTTTCGAGAGCACTTTCTCAGCATTTTCGAAGATGTCTGAAGATAAGAAAGCTGTTGCTGAATCAAAGCTGAGCCTTTCTGAGGAGATGCATCTCGGGTTTCTTCAATCAATAGCAAAGACCAATACAGAGAAGATCACTAGGGAGATTTTGGAGGGTTTATCTGAAGACATTGGTGACAGTGACAGTTATGATGTGGATAGTGGTGGCGAAGATTCCGAAGATCGACCTTGGCGACCAAGCCATGCGGTTTTTGGTAAATCAAGCATTAAACAAAGCCATCTTGTCAATATGAGGGGTAGATATTTTCGGGACTTGTCTATTGTGAGGGCTGACGAAGGAGAGAAAACTTGCCCGACTCCCGAGGAGAATGAAGTCGTGATATTCCGAAGCTTCTTAAAGGCTGGACTGCGGTTTCCCTTGAGCAGTTTTGTCGTGGAAGTACTGGAGATATTTGAAATCTGCCTTCATCAACTTACTCCCGAAGCAATCATGAGGATGGGCATCTTCGTCTGGGCCGTGAGGAGCCAAGGTTTAGAACCAAATGCAAAAAGTTTCTGCAACATACATGAGCTATTGTATGAGACAAAACCCTGGGGTAAAGAGCAGTATCACAACAATTTTGGCTGTTACAGCTTCGGCGCCCGGTCTGGGTCAAGTTGTCCCGTGCCAACCTTTCTAAAGAGGTGGCCCGGCGACTGGATGACGGAATGGTTTTATGTGAATAGTGACTTGAAAACACGGGAAGATATTAAAGATATCATTATGCGCCCTATCTGGCAACGCTTCGGCCTCCGGAGGCCGAAGGTGGAAATGAATGAAGCAGCCGAAGAATGCCAGAGAGCCTTCGGCGTGGTTTGCTCTTTTATTGGGACAAGGGATTTGGTCCAAGAACACATTGCCTTCAGAATATGGCCACTTGTAGAAAAGTGGGAAATGCCGAAGGAGACCGTTAGAGAAACTGACGAAGGTGGATTAGTTAGGCTAAAATACACATTCCAATATGGAGATAAATTCGTCGAGCCAGATGATGACTGGCTAAAAAGTATTGAGGCCATAAGTGATGAATTGCTTGGATTATACTCAAAGGCCGAAGACACTACACTATCAGCGGCCTTCGGAGGCCGAAAGAAGAAGAGACTCAACCGAGTATTTGATGCAATTGGGTTTGTAGTGCCGATCGTAGTGGAAACGGTGAGAATAGGCCCATACCGGTGACCGTGCCGAGCAGTCTGTTGTCCGCGACGAGGTGTAGTCCGCGGTGGTCATGGTACGTCGGTGAGTAATTCCCTCCTCACCACACGACGACTCCCCCTGGTGAGGCCATGGAACACATCCATGAGACCCGGCGAAACTGCCGGGCACGACCCCGAGGACGTGACGGCGAGGAGTAAGCGGGATTGACTATGGCGGCGACGTATGCATGAGTTCGGTCGCGGCGGCTTCTCTCTATGGTGACTCTGGTTCGTGTCTACTCCAATGGCTCCCAGTTTGAATGACCAAGGGCACCAGATTATGTAGCATCGGAGGGCGAAGTCTGAGTGGAAAAGGCGGAGGCGCCAAGCCAGCCATGCCGGGGATCTCGGCGCACGCACGGATTTGTTACGGAGTCCCAGCAGTGAAGAAGGTCCCGACGAACGGGCCCATGCAATAGAGAGAGATAGGGCAGGCGCGAGCACTCGAGTGGTCGACACACGGGCCCCGAAGGTAGTGTGATGTGGGCGGAAGAGCGCAGAAGGGTTCTCTGGTGGGCCGAAACGTTGGATTGGGCCCATGCACAAATTTCTCCTTTTTTCTCTTTTTTATTTTCTAGTTTCTATTTTCTTTATTGTTTTCTAATTTAAATCTCCAAATTCGAATTTCTATTATAAATTCAAATGCACATTTCAGAAATTTCCAGTAAAACATAATTGTTTAGTTTATTTATTTATGCTAAAATGTTTTCAGATATGAAAACCATAGTTTTTCTTTTCTATTTAAATTCAAATTCAGATTTTCTTATTCGGATTTAGATTCTAGCTTGGGGTTTCATGTCCAAAAATTTCTTGTGCAATCAACTCTATATGATACGCAATATTGATATTATTTTATTTATTATTCTATTTATCATTGCCTTTTAAAAGTGTAATTCCCACATATTTATCTCAAGAACAATAGTTTTATATTGTATGATCTCCATAAAGAAAAATACCCTAAAAAATGTCTTAAAGTGATTATCAATACTACTATTTGTAATATTTTCATTTTTTATTTTTTCTTTCCTATTATTCAATTATGGAAGAAATCATTTTCTTTCTTTATTTACTTAGTTTCTGTTTTATATTTTCACTTATAATTTGAGGTCGAATAAAATGTATCCCAACATCATCTTGAGCACGGGATGCACATTCCTATTTGTTTATGGTTTAATCGACTAATAATACTTCATTAATTGGCTATGAAGATAGAAGGGTCCAAATAAATTTCCCAAGGTTTCAAAAATCCTCAACTATATTTATTCATTTATTTTATCATTTTTTCCTTTGATCAATTTTGGGCTTTACAAATCCTACCCCCCTAACAGAAATCTCGTCCTCAAGATTTGTAAGAAAGGGGATGTAAAAAAGTCTTATTTATAGTTTAGCTTTTAGTCTATAATTGGTTCAAAAATCCAGAGTCGTACTCCTTTTTTATAGTCAATAGTGGGTGATTAGGAGAGCATAGGTACCTAGCTACTTATTATGTAGGATATAAGCTGGACAGGTTGAGGTAAGAAAGATTATGGCAAAGAAAAGACTTCATCCGAAATGTTTAAGTCTTGATTCATTTCGAGATTTGCTTTGACTGTTATAGCCTTCCTTGTCGATGTTCATCTTTTTATTCTCTGGTTTTGGTCTCATTGATTTCGAGGTTAGTGTATATCATCGGGGTTGGGGAAGTATGGTTAAGATAGTTATGGATGAGATAGACTACATGATGTAGGTCAAAAGTTTGTTTGATGTTAGGTGGGGATAGACAGATTATGCAATCCATCATGACTATATTGGTTGGGTTAGCTCTTCTGCTCATTGTTGAGTTAGTCTAATGTGCTAAATTAAGTTAACACCTGGCTAGTAGGGTCTAATCTCTCTACCAGTATCACCAATCTTTTTAAGTAGGCCACATTAGATTAGATCATATTAGATTAGATCACATTAGATTCTATAATCATATTTAAAAATATCATTTAGTTAAGCATATCAAGTTGATTTTATCTTTATCAAATTCTATTTTTTCTAATTAGAACTTCCAATTAGTATATATATTTTTTATACACCTAAAAATTCTCCTGTCATTAGCAGGTGTGGCATAGAAAACAAGGGTACCTCAGTTTTTAGCTATTAGGTGAGTGTAGAGAAGATTTGGGGTTTTAGATAAGGGAGACTTTTATTCCGGGTGGTGGATCTTGATTCATCTCAAGATCTGTTTCTACTCATATCCTTCATTATCGAGGTTAACTTTCTTCTTGGGTCTGATTTAGGGACCATCGGTCGTCGTGTTAGATGCCATTATCTGAGTTGGGATAATAATTACACGTACACGGGTTAGGTAGGTTAAACAGAGTTTTACTTTGCTTTTGGGTTAAATGGGTTGGACACTTATAACATAGGCTAGGTCGTGGTTTCACGACGAGTTGGTCTAAGACACCAATTTAGGTTTAAAACCCATTTATAGGAATATGGTCTAATCGATGTTACCAGTATTAACTAACTTGTTTAAGTAACTCCCTTTAGATTAGATCATATTAGATTAGGTAGGGTCTAGATTAGATTGGATATAACTAGATTAGACTAGTTTAAGTTAGATAAATCTACCAGGGTAGGATATATATTATTAGGATATGTTAGAATCTTTTGAGAAAGGATAGATTATATGATGGGGGTAAGTCAGAATCTCTGTTAGGTTAAAACAGAGGGGTTATACAACCATCAAATGGTTAAGGTAGTTGCATAAGGCCGAGTTGGTCGGTCATTCTTAACTTAGTGCAGAGTGAATTAAGTTAAAACATATTTTATAGGAGTAGAGTCTCATTTATTTCATTAGTATTATCCTTCTTGTTAAGCAACTTACATTAGATTAGCTCCACTTTAGCCTTCGTTAGGTTAGATTAATCTATCACATTAGATCAGATCTAAGTTATATTTGTGTGACTAGATTAGACTAGATAAGATCTCATTATTTTGGATTAGATCTTGGTTGTTACTTTAGGATGAGATAAGTAAAGTGGTTAGGATAAGATGAATCTATTAAGATGAGAGAGAGTCTTTTAAGATAAGATGGATCTATTAGGCTTGATATATTCTATTGGGGGTATTCTTAGTTGGTCTAGTTTATCTTATAAACAATTAATGAGGATAAGATTTTTTTTAACATAAGATGAACCTATTAGGATAAGATATAATCCTTTAAGTTAAGAGGGATCTATTTAAAATAGATACACTTTAATGGAGGATGATCTAGGTTGTTTAGTTATCTTATGAATTTTATTTATTTATATTTATGTCTATATGTATATGCAGATGTAATTGTGGACTTTACTCCACAACTCATCACACTCAATCAAAGATCCAAATCAGACATGTATCATAAGAACAAACATTCAAGCATACAAATATTTACAAAAATAGTTTTGATTTTGTTCCTAAGAGTAGGTCTACTAGTCCTAAAGGCCACTTTAGGCACAGGATTTCAAAGTGTGAAATCCACATTTGTCCTTAGAAGAAAAATGTAAGAATAATCAGAGTAAAGCGGAAATAGATGAGAAAAAGAATAAGAAAAGTATAGAAAGAAACAGAGTAGAAAAGGTAAGTAAATAAGGGTTGTCTAGTTCTATCTAGGTTTCGTCCTACAGTCAACATTCCTCTGATACCACTTGTGTCACGCCCGGATTTTAGGGACCCGGGCGCAAACACAATCACCAGGTGTGTTGGGACCAAGTCTCACACATATGATGAATCATGTTACAGAAACGAATGTTACAACTTTACTATATAATAGGAGTTTCTATACAAAATAAATAAATAAATAATTACATCGTAAGGAGACAACGATCCAGCAACCCAAAGTTAACTGGGAGACGACGGCCTAGACCTCTCACAAACACAACGTAGCATCCTCCATGCGCCTCATCCTGTGGTACATGTTCTTGACCTGTGGTGGGTATGAGGCAGCAAGCGTGAGCTTACATATGTTCATCGCTCAACAAGTTGTGGGGAATAATGCGCATGAACTCGCCAAATGTGGGAGCTCATATAAAGAGAATAGTTAAAGCTGAGCATTGCTTTTATAGTTGATCAAAATTTTATTAGCAATTACTAGATGTAAGTAAATATCAAACCATAATAATAATAGAACAAAATTAATAATAAATCCCATGCAATGCAAATGACAAATTGAATTTAGTTCCATAATTTAATCACGCGAGTGTCCTGAGCTGCTCATGACCGCGAGCACGACTAGTATACCAGTTTTACACTCTGCAGAGGTTGTACCCTGTACCCACAAGTCGTGTATCCCATGTCGCCAGGGTTAGCTAGACCCTTAGACACTATCGAGGTGAATGGCTAGGGATCCACTATGAGGCCTTTACAAAGTTCCACTAGCTTCAGAAAACCCGCTACAGTTTCTAGGAAAAGCAATGCAGGAATCACCTGTTTGACCGCCATCGCAGCAAAATCAACCCGGGAACCTACGTACACGCCTACTCCACTACTGCCCTTGTACCTATCGGGTAAGGTAGTCCTCCACTACCATTGCTAGTTAGTCAGCCAAGGGCGTCCCATTCCACCCTTGTGGTGGCACGTGTTTCTCAAGTTAAGCTCCATGTTCCAATTAAAAATAATGATCTTCACATGAACATAAATAAAATAACAGAATAATTGGAACATGGACATAATGTAATATTAAACCCAAAACCATATAAAGCAATAGCAAAACTACCAAAATGATTCAGGGATGAACAAAGTAAAAGGATAACCAGTCTAGGGTGACCTATTGGGTCCCATCAAAATTAAACCGATGCATGAATAAATGATTATAAAGAACATTATTGGGTAATAAAAGTGGTCAAGGGCACAACTTGTCTGTGACTTCAGATTGCAGGTACCAGGATGATCTTCAGATTCTCGTGACCTCACTGCTAGTCGTAGCAATACAAACAAACATGGTATAGACAAAATTAACATCACACCAAACATTAGAACAAATTGTATAATAATAACCTACGCGTTGCTACGAGGTCGTGGAATTAAGAACTACTAAATTCAGAGTTACGGTTATAAAGTTATGATTTTCTAAAGATTTGGGTGATTTAAATAATAAACTATGATCTATATTGAATATAATTCATGTGAAAGAGACATTACATATACATAACTTAAGTGGACCTCGTTCTAAGTTATAAATTAGTTAGACATCATGTGTTAGTTAAATTATAGCCATAAAATCATAATACTATATTAATATTAGAAAAACTAATCATATAAACATAGATTAATCCAATTTACATAGGGTAAACATATTAATTATTTACAAACATATCTCATGATAAAATAAGGTTATCAAAGTGTAGATATATTTATTACGAAGCTAACACAACATGAACAGATTTAAACAGAGTTAAAATGAATTAGTTATAATTTTACGAATTTTAAGTGGTAGTTACAAAATAAATTAATAGCATAATTTTAACCATGTGTTTCATACTAAAATAAGGTTACTAGATGATAAACAATATTAATATGAGAGTAATGCAACTAGAATGGATCAAAAAGGATCAAAAATGAATTAAGTATGAATTAAACCAGTTTCTAGAATTATTTTTCTACTAGAAATCAATTTCTGAATTTTCCCAATGGTTTTGGACCGCGGATATGATTTCCGGAGAGCTCGGGGTTTAAACCGCGAAAAACCGGACCTAGGTGCAATTACTTGTTCACAGAGGTGGACCGCGGGTATAATAGGGGATTTCTTAGGGTCTCTTTTAGAAGAGCGCTCGGCTGAATTTACCTGGGCGAATATGAGCCGTTCGATCCCGATCTGACGGATCCGTTATAACAACGAAGCGGTACGCGCTTCCGACCACCAGATCTAGATCCGATGGTGAGGATCCCACCAACCTAAACGTTATCTAGCGATTAAATCATGAGCGCATGATGGCCGATCAACGAGCGAGAGAAACCCCAGCCAAAGGGAAATGCAGATCTAACGAGCACCGTTAGATCCCTATTTAACGACCAACGCTCATCACCCACCTCGCAACTCCGGAGTTTGGCGACACTCCCTGCCCCATGGTGGCTGAGCTCATTAGAGCATGCTAATCCCACCCATGGAGAGTAAATTCTAATGCTGACTGAGCGGAACAGAGAGAAGAGTAAGGCAAACACTACGGGGTGTGCCATACCTGCAATCCAGCTACGCAGACTTCCCCCCACGACGAATGGTGGCCCCGCCGTTCAGCGCGACGAGGGACTCACCGGCGAGGACGCCAAGAGGCTCAAGTGCTCCAAACATAATTTCTACGCCTGCTACCCAGTGCCGACCACAGTGCAAACGGTAGTAATAGGCCCATACCGGGGACCGTGCCGAGCAGTCTTGTCGGGGACCATAATTAGGGGTACCCTCAAGACGCCTAATTCTCAGCTGGTAACCCCCATCAGCATAAAGCTGCAAAGGCCTGATGGGTACGATTAAGTCAGGGATCAGTCCACACGAGTGACTCGATCACGCTTCACCCGAGCCTAGCCTCGGCCAAGGGCAGCCGACCTCGAGAGACTTCCGTCTCGCCCGAGGCCCCCCTTTTTACGGCGGATGTAACACCGGCTCGCCCGAGGCCTTGGCTTCGCTCAGAAGCAACCCTGACTAAATCGCCACACCGACTGACCAAATTGCAGGAGCATTTAACGCAAAGGTGGCCTGACACCTTTATCCTGACACGCCCCCCCCCCCCCCCGGCAGAGCCGAAGTGACCGCCGTCACTCCACCGCTCCTCTGACCAGTCTGACAGAAGGACAGCGCCGCCTGCGCCACTCCGACTGCGGTGCCACTCGACAGAGTGAGTCTGACAGGCAGTCAGGCCTTGCCAAAGGCGCCATAGCGAACTCCGCACCGCCCGACCCCAGGGCTCGGACTCGGGCTAAGACCCGGAAGACGGTGAACTCCGCTCCGCCCGACCCCAGGGCTCGGACTCGGGCTAAGACCCAGAAGACGGCGAACTCCGCTCCGCCCGACCCCAGGGCTCGGACTCGGGCTAAGACCCGGAAGACGGCGAACTCCGCTCCGCCCGACCCCAGGGCTCGGACTCGGGCTAAGACCCGGAAGACGACGAAACTCCGCCTCGCCCGACCCCCGGGCTCGGACTCCGCCCTGCCCTCGGCCGAACGACTTCCGCCTCGCCCGACCCCATGGCTCGGGCTCGGCCTCGGCAACAGAGGACAGTCTCAACCTCGGCTTCGGAGGTGCCCCCACGTCACCCTGCCTAGAGCACAGACCCGCCACGTCAACAGGAAGCGCCATCATCATCCTACCCCGAATCGACTCGGGTCACGGAGAACAAGACCGGCATCCCATCCGGCCAGCTCCGCCGGATGGGCAATGATGACGCTCCACAAACTATATGACGACGGCGGCCCCCAGCTCTCTTACGGAAGCAGGGCGACGTCAGCAGGGACTCGACCGCTCCAACAGCTGTCCCTCCGCCAGGCTCCGTCGCACCTCCGACAGCCACGACATCACGCCAGCAAGGTGCCAAGACCTCTCCGGCTGCCACATTGGCATGTACCTAGGGCGCTAGCTCTCTCTCCGCTAGACACGTAGCACTCTGCTACACCCCCCATTGTACACCTGGATCCTCTCCTTACGACTATAAAAGGGAGGACCAGGGCCTTCTTAGAGAGGGTTGGCCGCGCGGGACCGAGGACGGGACAGGCACTCTCTTGGGGCCGCTCGCTTCCCTCACCCGCGTGGACGCTTGTAACCCCCCTACTGCAAGCGCACCTGACCTGGGCGCGGGACGAACACGAAGGCCGCGGGACTTCCACCTCTCCCACGCTCGACTCCGGCCACCTCGCCGCTCCCCCCTTCGCGCTCGCCCACGCGCTCGACCCATCTGGGCTGGGGCACGCAGCACACTCACTCGTCGGCTTAGGGACCCCCCTGTCTCGAAACGCCGACAGTTGGCGCGCCAGGTAGGGGCCTGCTGCGTGCTGACGAACAGCTCCCCGTCAAGCTCCAGATGGGCAGTCTCCAGCAACCTCTCCAGCCGGGGCGGTGCTTCGTTTCGGGACTCTTGAGTTCATGTCCTTCGACGGCAGCTACGACATGATACTTCTTCCACCGCCGCGCGACAACGACAATGGCGGCCGACAACCCGCCCGCCGGCGGCGGAATCGACGACATCTTCCCCGCGTGGTGGAAGAGCAACATTCGAGCTCGCTCCGTTCTCTCCCCCGCCAACGGAGGAGGAGGCGGGGCCATCAAGGCCAAGCGGGAGGCCGCGCTTCGTTGGCCGTCGAGCGAATCGACGCCCCCGACGCCCCGACGGGAGGCGCGCCGGACGTAGACCTCGCGTTCAAGACGAAGGCAAGCGTCGTCCCCCCGCGACACGCCGACCCCGAGCAAGAAGACGACGCCAGCGCGCTCGCGGAAAGCCTGCAGGACGTCGCCCTCGTACCTGAGATGACGGTGCAACCAGTCCCTGATGTGACTACGTCGCTCCTCGTCGACCAAAAGGTACCGACTAACTCCCATCTTGCGTCATTTCGACTCGGCCTCAACCCGCCAAACGACCTCGTTTTGGCGGGCGCTCTCATTGAGGCGAGTGCAACCCCACTGGGGTTTCGTATGCGGTCGCCTTGGGACCGGCTGACGGACGTCTCGACCTACGGGCCCTCTGGGTCCGAGGAAGATGACGATCCCAGCATCTGTTGGGATTTCTCCGGACTTGGCAACCCCAGTGCCGTGCGGGACTTCATGACCGCATGTGACTACTGCCTCTCCGACTGTTCCGACGGAAGCCGCAGCCTTGGCGACGAGAGCTGCGGCCCAAGCCGCGAATGTTTCCACATCGAGCTAGGGGATCCCTCCGAAGGCAACCATCTCGGCATGCCGGAGGATGGTGATCTTCCTAGGCCGGTGCCTCGCGCCGACATCCCACGGGAGCTAGCTGTGGTCCCCGCTCCGGCGGGGGGTTACGACCCACAACTCGAGCAAGTCCGCGAGGCGCAGGCCAGGCTCAACGAGGGAACAGGAGCGCTTGAGCCGATCCGTCGGGACGTCGGACAGGCATGGGCGGGCCAACCCTTGGCCGGAGAAATACGTCACCTGCCCCAAGGTCTCCAGCACCGCGTCGCCAACGATGTCAGGGTCAGGCCGCCGCCCGCATCCAGCGGGGTTGGTCAGAACCTGGCAGCCGCAGCGATGCTCCTCCGCGCGATGCCGGAGCCATCAACCACCGAGGGTCGGCGAATCCAGGGAGAGCTCAAGAATCTCCTGGAAGGCGCTGCGGCCCGACGGGCCGAGAGCACTGCCTCCCGAAGGCAAGGATATCCCTCGGAACCTCACGCCGCGACTTCCCGATTCATGCGGGAAGCCTCGGTCTACACCGGGCGCACGCGCAACACCGCGCCTGCGGCCCCGGGCCACCTCGGCAACGAGCACCATCGACGCGACCGTCGGGCTCACCTCGACGAAAGGGTGCGCCGAGGCTACCACCCCAGGCGTGGGGGGCGCTACGACAGCGGGGAGGATCGGAGTCCCTCGCCCGAACCACCCGGTCCGCAGGCCTTCAGTCGGGCCATCCGACGGGCGCCATTCCCGACCAGGTTCCGACCCCCGACTACTATCACGAAGTACTCGGGGGAAACGAGACCGGAACTGTGGCTCGCGGACTACCGCCTTGCCTGCCAACTGGGTGGGACGGACGACGACAACCTCATCATCCGTAACCTCCCCCTGTTCCTCTCCGACGCTGCTCGCGCCTGGTTGGAGCATCTGCCTCCGGGGCAGATCTCCAACTGGGACGACTTGGTCCAAGCCTTCGCTGGCAATTTCCAGGGCACATACGTGCGCCCCGGGAATTCCTGGGACCTTCGAAGCTGCCGGCAACAGCCAGGGGAGTCGCTCCGGGACTACATCCGGCGATTCTCGAAGCAGCGCACCGAGCTGCCCAACATCACCGACTCGGATGTCATCGGCGCGTTCCTCGCCGGCACCACTTGCCGCGACCTGGTGAGCAAGCTGGGTCGCAAGACCCCCACCAGGGCGAGCGAGCTGATGGACATCGCCACCAAGTTCGCCTCTGGCCAGGAGGCGGTCGAGGCTATCTTCCGAAAGGACAAGCAGCCCCAGGGCCGCCCATCGGAAGAGGCTCCTGAGGCGTCTGCTCCGCGCGGCGCCAAGAAGAAAGGCAAGAAGAAGTCGCAATCGAAACGCGACGCTGCTGACGCGGACCTTGTCGCCGCCGCCGAGTACAAGAACCCTCGGAAGCCCCCCGGAGGTGCAAACCTCTTCGACAAGATGCTGAAGGAGCCGTGCCCCTACCATCAGGGGCCCATCAAGCACACCCTCGAGGAGTGTGTCATGCTTCGGCGTCACTTCCATAGGGTCGGGCCACCCGCCGAGGGTGGCAGGGCCCGCGACGACGACAAGAACGAAGATCGCCAAGCAGGAGAGTTCTCCGAGGTCCGCGACTGCTTCATGATCTATGGAGGGCATGCGGCGAATGCCTCGGCTCGGCATCGCAAGCAAGAGCGCCGGGAGGTCTGCTCGGTGAAGGTGGCGGCGCCAGTCTACCTAGAGTGGTCCGACAAGCCCATCACCTTCGACCAGGCCGACCACCCCGACCATGTGCCGAGCCCGGGGAAATACCCGCTTGTCGTCGACCCCGTCGTCGGCAATGTCAGGCTCACCAAGGTCCTGATGGATGGGGGCAGCTGCCTCAACATCATCTACGCCGAGACCCTCAAGCTCCTGCGCGTCGATCTGTCCTCCGTCCGAGCAGGCGCTGCGCCCTTCCACGGGATCATCCCTGGGAAGCGCGTCCAGCCCCTCGGGCGACTCGACCTCCCCGTCTGCTTCGGGACGCCCTCCAACTTCCTAAGGGAGACCCTGACGTTCGAGGTGGTCGGGTTCCGAGGGACCTACCACGCCGTACTAGGGAGGCCATGCTACGCGAAGTTCATGGCCGTACCCAACTACACCTACCTGAAGCTCAAGATGTCGGGCCCCAACGGGGTCATCACCGTCGGCCCCACGTACAAACACGCGTTCGAATGCGACGTGGAGTGCGTGGAGTACGCCGAGGCCCTCGCCGAGTCCGAAGCCCTCATCGCCGACCTGGAGAACCTCTCCAAGGAGGTGCCAGACGTGAAGCGCCACGCCGGCAACTTCGAGCCAGCGGAGACGGTCAAGGCCGTCCCTCTTGACCCCGGTGGCGACACCACCAAGCAGATCCGGATCGGTTCCGGGCTCGACCCCAAATAGGAAGCAGTGCTCGTCGACTTTCTCCGCGCAAACGCCGACGTCTTTGCGTGGAGTCCCTCGGACATGCCCGGCATACCGAGGGATGTCGCCGAGCACTCGTTGGATATTCGGGCCGGAGCCCGACCCGTCAGGCAGCCTCTGCGCCGATTCGACGAGGAGAAGCGCAGAGTGATTGGCGAAGAAATCCACAAGCTAATGGCAGCAGGGTTCATCAAAGAGGTATTCCATCCTGAATGGCTTGCCAACCCTGTGCTTGTGAGGAAGAAAGGGGGGAAATGGCGGATGTGTGTAGACTACACTGGTCTCAACAAAGCATGTCCGAAGGTTCCCTACCCTCTGCCTCGCATCGATCAAATCGTGGATTCCACCGCTGGGTGCGAAACCCTGTCCTTCCTCGATGCCTACTCAGGGTATCACCAGATCCGGATGAAAGAGTCCGACCAGCTCGCGACTTCTTTCATCACGCCGTTCGGCATGTACTGCTACGTCACCATGTCGTTCGGTTTGAGGAATGCGGGCGCGACGTACCAGCGGTGCATGAACCATGTGTTCGGCGAACACATCGGTCGCACAGTCGAGGCCTACGTCGATGACATCGTAGTCAAGACAAGGAAGGTTTCCGACCTCCTCTCCGACCTTGAAGTGACATTCCGATGTCTCAAGGCGAAAGGAGTCAAGCTCAATCCTGAGAAGTGTGTCTTCGGGGTGCCCCGAGGCATGCTCCTAGGGTTCATCGTCTCCGAGCGAGGCATCGAAGCCAACCCAGAGAAGATCGCGGCCATCACCAGCATGGGACCCATCAAGGACTTAAAAGGTGTACAGAGGGTCATGGGATGCCTCGCGGCCCTGAGCCGCTTCATCTCGCGCCTCGGCGAAAGAGGTCTGCCTCTGTACCGCCTCTTAAGGAAGGCCGAGTGTTTCGCTTGGACCCCTGAGGCCGAGGAAGCCCTCGGCAACCTGAAGGCGCTCCTTATGAAGGCGCCTGTCTTGGTGCCCCCGGCGGATGGAGAAGCCCTCTTGGTCTACGTCGCCGCGACCACTCAGGTGGTTAGCGCCGCGATCGTGGTCGAGAGGCAAGAGGAAGGGCATGCATTGCCCGTTCAGAGGCCGGTCTACTTCGTCAGCGAAGTGCTGTCCGAGACCAAGATCCGCTACCCACAAGTTCAAAAGCTGTTGTATGTTGTGGTCGTGACAAGGCGGAAGCTGCGACACTACTTCGAGTCTCACCCGGTAACTGTGGTGTCATCCTTCCCCCTGGGGGAGATCATCCAGTGCCGAGAAGCCTCGGGCAGGATCGCAAAGTGGGCGGTGGAAATCATGGGCGAAACGATCTCGTTCGCCCCTCGGAAGGCCATCAAGTCCCAGGCGTTGGCGGACTTCGTGGCCGAATGGGTCGACACCCAGTTGCCGACGGCTCCGATCCAACCGGAGCTCTGGACCATGTTTTTCGACGGGTCGCTGATGAAGACGGGAGTCGGCGCGGGCCTGCTCTTCATCTCGCCCCTCGGAAAGCACTTGCGCTACGTGCTGCGCCTCCATTTCCCGGCGTCCAACAATGTGGCCGAGTACGAAGCTCTGGTCAATGGGTTGCGGATCGCCATCGAGCTAGGGGTCAGACGCCTCGACGCCCGCGGTGATTCGTAGCTCGTCATCGACCAAGTCATGAAGAACTCCCACTGCCGCGACCCGAAGATGGAGGCCTACTGCGACGAGGTTCGGCGCCTGGAAGACAAGTTCTTCGGGTTCGAGCTCAACCACATCGCTCGGCGCTACAACGAAACCGCAGACGAGCTGGCTAAAATAGCCTCGGGGCGAACGACGGTCCCCCCGGACGTCTTCTCCCGGGATCTGCATCAACCCTCTGTCAAGATCGACGACGCGCCCGAGCCCGAGGTACCCTCGGCTCAGCCCGAGGTACCCTCGGCTCAGCCCGAGGCACCCTCGGCACAGCCCGAGGTACCCTCGGCCCCCGAGGGCGAAGCACTGGACGTCGAGGAAGAGCAGAGCGGGGCCACGCCAGATCGAGATTGGCGGGCCCCGTATCTGCAATATCTCCGTCGAGGAGAGCTGCCCCCCGACCAAGTCCAGGCTCGGCGGGTAGCGCGACGCGCCAAGTCGTTCGTCCTGCTGGGCGATGAAGAGGAGCTCTACCATCGCAGCCCCTCGGGCATCCTCCAGCGATGCATCTCCATCGCCGAAGGTCGGGAACTGCTACAAGAAATACACTCGGGGGCTTGCGGCCATCACGCAGCGCCCCGAGCCCTTGTCGGGAATGCTTTCCGACAAGGCTTCTACTGGCCAACGGCGGTGGCTGACGCCACTAGAATTGTCCGCACCTGTGAAGGGTGCCAATTCTATGCGAAGCGGACTCACCTGCCCGCTCAGGCTCTACAGACGATACTCATCACCTGGCCCTTCGCTGTATGGGGTCTGGACCTCGTCGGTCCCTTGCAGAAGGCGCCCGGGGGCTACACGCACCTGCTGGTCGCCATCGACAAATTCTCCAAGTGGATCGAGGTCCGACCTCTGAACAGCATCAGGTCCGAGCAGGCGGTGGCGTTCTTCACCAACATCATCAATCGCTTCGGGGTCCCGAACTCCATCATCACCGACAACGGTACCCAGTTCACCGGCAAAAAATTCTTGGATTTTTGCGAGGATCACCATATCCGGGTGGACTGGGCCGCCGTGGCTCATCCCATGTCGAATGGGCAAGTAGAGCGTGCCAATGGCATGATTCTACAAGGGCTCAAGCCTCGGATCTACAACAACCTCAACAAGTTCGGCAAGCGGTGGATGAAGGAACTCCCCTCGGTGGTCTGGAGCCTAAGGACGACGCCGAGTCGTGCCACGGGTTTCACGCCGTTTTTCCTGGTCTACGGGGCTGAAGCTATCTTGCCCACTGACCTGGAATACGGCTCCCCGAGGACGAGGGCCTACACCGATCAAAGCAACCAAGCTAGCCGAGAAGAATCGCTGGACCAGCTGGAGGAGGCTCGGGACAGGGCCTTACTACACTCGGCGCGGTACCAGCAGTCCCTGCGACGCTACCACGCTCGAGGGGTCCGGTCCCGAGACCTCCAGGTGGGCGATCTGGTGCTTCGACTGCGGCAAGACGCCCGAGGGAGGCACAAGCTCACGCCCCCCTGGGAAGGGCCATTCGTCATCGCCAAAGTTCTGAAGCCCGGAACATACAAGCTGGCCAACAGTCAAGGCGAGATCTACGACAACGCTTGGAACATCAAACAGCTACGTCGCTTCTACCCTTAAGATGTTTCCAAGTTGTTCATATACCTCGCACCTACGCAAAGTTTAGTCGTCAAGGAAGGGTCGGCCTAGCCTCGGCAAAGCCCGACCCTCCCTCGGGGGCTAAAAGGGGGGAGACCCCCTCTGCGTCGAATTTTTCCTCGAAAAAAGGATCTCTTTTTAGCAGGATTTCTTTCGTGCTTCTCGACTACTTCGGAAAGCGGATCCTGGAAACGACGGAGTACACGTAAGCAGCCAAGGCTGACCGAGCCGAGGGACTCCTACGCCTCCGGGATACGGATACCTCACTCATCACCTTCTGCGATAAGTAACTCGCGCTCGGATAAAGCGACTCCGTGGACCGAACAAGTCTTCACATTCAGAAGCTCTCCTGCCGAAGCAGTCCTTCAAGCTTTCTCGACTAAGTCGGGGACAGGGCCTCATGAACGGGTGAAAGTACGCGTAAACGGCAAGGCCGACCGAGCCGAGGGATTCCCACGCCTCTGGGATACGGATACCTCACTCGTCCCTTCCGTGAGAAGCAACTCTCGCTCACACAAACATCCCTGTTACCGACAGAGTCCAGATGCTCGAAACAAGAGGAAAAAAGACGCAGCTTCGCAAGCGCGGCGAGGGTGTGTTTTCTGGCCTCGGCGGCCGCAGAAGGCACACGCTACAAGACGATCTGATCCTGCAGGCTCGGGTCTTCACGCTGAAGGGAGCCATAGCACCCTCGGCATCGACGACGTCTCCAGCAAAGTCCGACCCAGCTTCGGACGGCGACGCGGTCCAGGGACTCCTCCGGGAATCCGGCCCGAGCAGGCGGCTCGGCCGGTTACCCCTGGGGCCTCGGCCAACCGGCTTCCAAGGGCGCCGGCCCGACCCGAGGCCTCGGCGGATCGACCTTGGCGTCGGCTCCGCTGACGGACAACACGGCTAGGCTCCGGCCAACCAGGTTCCCATTCTCGAGCCAACTCCGCCTCTGTTCATACTGATATCGCTACCCCTGGCCTCGGCCCATCGAAGGGCGGCCGAGGGGTCTCTTTAACTAAGCTAGAGGAGCCCCAGACAACAAGGCCGATCGGGCCGAGGGATTCCTACGCCTCCGGGATACGGATACCTCACTCGTCACCTTGACACGGGGCGACTCATGCTTAGTAAAGCGGTTCAGATAATCAACAGGCGAGACTTAGCGCTCGAAAATGAGGAAAAAACACGGCTCCGTGCCGAAATTACATACATGTTCAGGCCCCGACAGCCACAATGAACAAAAAACGCTGGCATTCGAAGTGCCATTACAAACGGAACTCCGGTTCCCCCTCCGCAGGTACGAACAACCCCACTCCGAGGGGGAAGGCCTGCGGAGCAACGGAAGGCCGACGAACGGCGCGCCGTCACCTGCTCCAACAGCGGCGACGACGACGACTTCTGCTCCGAGGGGTCGAACAGCGGCAGCACTGACCTCAGGGCGGATGCTGCTGCCAGGAGGCCCCCGCCCATGCCAAAACTTGTGAGGCAAGGACGGGCAGAAGGCCGAGAAGTCGGAGGTCAGCCCGTGGCCGGCCCCGGCTATCGCGCCGGCGGAAGAACCTCTTCCAGCTGCCGTGGCGGACGCCGGCGCCGCGAGCGGCCCCGAAGCCACTCGCGTCTGAAGACCGGGCACGCTGCAGCTGCCAGCGCCACGGGCAATACCCGCTCCTCCCCCCATCACTGAGTGGAAGGAGCAGGCCACCGCCCGCGCAGGGGCCGACCCCAACTCGGCACTCCCCCCTCCCCAGCCTTGGTGATGAAAATCCTTGAGGCTGAGGGAGGGGCAGAGGCCGCAGCCCGGCTCGCTTTCCCCCACCATCAAGCCGGAGGTCGCCATCTCGAGTGACCGCCGGTGGAGGGGAGCAGCCGGGCTGCATGATGAAAATCCTTGAAGCCGAACAATGGCTGAGAGGTACCAACTCCCATGGAGTTGCGTTCCTCCAACGAGGAGGCGCAATGGCGGCAGATACCCCCCATCCGGGGACTTGGAAGATGGAAAGACACAACGCATAAGGGAGGAAGAAGACATGGTTGCCTTCTGAAAGGAGTCTCCCTCCTTTTAAAGGCAGCTCTCCCTACGCGCGCCCCCAGACGCCGCGGGCTGAGTCTTCTCCAACACGCTCCAAGGCCCTCCCCTGCGACTCGGGGGCTGGGTCCCGCATGTCATGCAAACCGGCTCAGAGCAGAAGAAGCCAAACCGCCGCGCGTGGTGCGCACGACCATCCAGCAGTTACAAGCGACCCCCCACTTTTGCCCAGACCAACGGGCGGAAGGGGCGGGCAGCCATGCAGGCGGCATGCAATCGCGCCAGGTGGACGCGCTTCTCCGACTTCTGACACGCCAGCTTGGAAGCCCAGGCCCACGCGTCAAGCAACCGGCGCGCCAGTTGCTGCATGCAAGCAACCGCACCGCCACTTGTGCCACCATCACGCCTCTTCGGTTACGGAGCCTATGCCGCGACTCGAGGCGGCCCAGCAGCGCCAGCCTGGCGCGTTGGTCAAAGCGACCGAAAGTGGGCCGGCAGTAATGGCGGTGGCAGGCGGGCGGGCGCAGCAGTCACGTCGTCAGCCAGGCTCACGTCTCATCCTGGGACAGCAAGAGAGCCTCATCTCACGGCGTGAAGACGGTGCACCCGTGACCCGTTCCTCGAACGGATCGCGCACGCGTAACGGCCGCCCCGCCAACTACTCGCCCCGTCGCATTAACTCCGCGGCGGGACACGCGGCGCCTCTGGCGGGAGAAGCGCGCGACGCTTCGCCTTCGCCGTAATAACCGCGTTAAAAAGAGGTACGCCACGTCGTTCGATTTCGTATCCTTTTCCTTTTTCCTCTTTCTCTATCTCTTGCAACAGGGACCGGGAAAGGGGGATACCCCGAAAAGGATCCTTCTCCGCGAAGGAACCGGGCTCCGAGCCCCCCCATTACTGATCAGGGGTTCGAAGGCTGGCCCTCCGAAGGGTTCAACAGTCGCCTCAGATCGCGTGGGCCCGACACCCACTACTGGTCAGGGGTTCGAAGGCCAGCCCCCCGAAGGGTTCCATGGCCGCCTCAGGCTACTCGGGCTCCACGCCCATTACTGATCAGGGGTTCGAAGGCTGGCCCCCGAAGGGTTCACAGTCGCCTCAGACACCGAGCGAGGGATGACCAGGGGTACGTTCGATACATAACCGAGGCTCGGGCTGCGCTCCCGAGGTACCCTAGGACATTTCCGAGACCAGCGGGAGCGATCTTGTAACGGAATCCCATCGGAGGGAGGCATCGAGCCCTCGGACCCCGTCGCCAGGGGACCGGGTCCGGCAAATCACCCGCAGGTACTTTTGGGCGTGCCTCTGGGCCCCTAGCCGACCCCCAACGAACGGGGCACGGACGTCCACTCGGATTACCCGCTTGCAGCTCACCGGAGACACCATGTTCGGTGCCCATCGAGGGTAACATGGCGCACTCCCCCCCTCCTCCTTGCGGAAAGGCGACGTAGGGGCGTATGTAAAAAGTCGAGTCTGTCCCTGATCGTCCTCTCGCCCTGTGCAGAGGCTCGGGGGCTGCTCTCGCAAAAACCGGCTCCGGCCGAACCGTTGACAGCGTCAACATACCAGCCCGAGAGCTTGGGCCCCGACCGTGCACCCGGGCTACGGCCAGTTCGCATGAGGGAACGACCAGACCAGCCGAAGCATTACGCAAGGTATTAAGACCTCGAAGGAGTGTAACCACTCCTCCGAGGCCTCGGGGGCTACACCCGGCGGGTGCGCTCGCGCGCACCCACCGGAACAAAATGCAACCGAGAAAGGCTGGTCCCCTTGCAAAAAAGTGCGACGAAAGCCTCCAAGCGAGTGCTAACACTCCCTTCGAGGCTCGGGGGCTACTGTCGGGGACCATAATTAGGGGTACCCTCAAGACGCCTAATTCTCAGCTGGTAACCCCCATCAGCATAAAGCTGCAAAGGCCTGATGGGTACGATTAAGTCAGGGATCAGTCCACACGAGTGACTCGATCACGCTTCACCCGAGCCTAGCCTCGGCCAAGGGCAGCCGACCTCGAGAGACTTCCGTCTCGCCCGAGGCCCCCCTTTTTACGGCGGATGTACCACCGGCTCGCCCGAGGCCTTGGCTTCGCTCAGAAGCAACCCTGACTAAATCGCCACACCGACTGACCAAATTGCAGGAGCATTTAACGCAAAGGTGGCCTGACACCTTTATCCTGACACGCCCCCCCCCCCCCCCGGCAGAGCCGAAGTGACCGCCGTCACTCCACCGCTCCTCTGACCAGTCTGACAGAAGGACAGCGCCGCCTGCGCCACTCCGACTGCGGTGCCACTCGACAGAGTGAGTCTGACAGGCAGTCAGGCCTTGCCAAAGGCGCCATAGCGAACTCCGCACCGCCCGACCCCAGGGCTCGGACTCGGGCTAAGACCCGGAAGACGGTGAACTCCGCTCCGCCCGACCCCAGGGCTCGGACTCGGGCTAAGACCCGGAAGACGGCGAACTCCGCTCCGCCCGACCCCAGGGCTCGGACTCGGGCTAAGACCCGGAAGACGGCGAACTCCGCTCCGCCCGACCCCAGGGCTCGGACTCGGGCTAAGACCCGGAAGACGACGAAACTCCGCCTCGCCCGACCCCCGGGCTCGGACTCCGCCCTGCCCTCGGCCGAACGACTTCCGCCTCGCCCGACCCCATGGCTCGGGCTCGGCCTCGGCAACAGAGGACAGTCTCAACCTTGGCTTCGGAGGTGCCCCCACGTCACCCTGCCTAGAGCACAGACCCGCCACGTCAACAGGAAGCGCCATCATCATCCTACCCCGAATCGACTCGGGTCCCGGAGAACAAGACCGGCGTCCCATCCGGCCAGCTCCGCCGGATGGGCAATGATGACGCTCCACAAACTATATGACGACGACGGCCCCCAGCTCTCTTACGGAAGCAGGGCGACGTCAGCAGGGACTCGACCGCTCCAACAGCTGTCCCTCCGCCAGGCTCCGTCGCACCTCCGACAGCCACGACATCACGCCAGCAAGGTGCCAAGACCTCTCCGGCTGCCACATTGGCATGTACCTAGGGCGCTAGCTCTCTCTCCGCTAGACACGTAGCACTCTGCTACACCCCCCATTGTACACCTGGATCCTCTCCTTACGACTATAAAAGGGAGGACCAGGGCCTTCTTAGAGAGGGTTGGCCGCGCGGGACCGAGGACGGGACAGGCGCTCTCTTGGGGCCGCTCGCTTCCCTCACCCGCGTGGACGCTTGTAACCCCCCTACTGCAAGCGCACCTGACCTGGGCGCGGGACGAACACGAAGGCCGCGGGACTTCCACCTCTCCCACGCTCGACTCCGGCCACCTCGCCGCTCCCCCCTTCGCGCTCGCCCACGCGCTCGACCCATCTGGGCTGGGGCACGCAGCACACTCACTCGTCGGCTTAGGGACCCCCCTGTCTCGAAACGCCGACAAGTCTGCTGTCCGCGACGAGGTGTGGTCCACGATGGTCGTAGTACGTCGGTGAGCAATTCCCTCCTCACCGCACGACGACTGTCACACCCGGTTTTGGAAGGCAAAACGAATGCGGACCATGTACGTGCCTGGATCAGAAACTCACGTACACAGTGATTACATAATTGTATATCATCACACAATGCTCGAAATAAATAGCGGAAAGGTACTTTATTATATCAAGATGTCCTAGACATCCACAGTGTCTATTACATAACCATTGTCTTTAACATAATTATCAAAGTGCGGAATTACGAAACGTAGTTGCTAAGCCTACACAGGCAGCTGACTAGGGGTTTGCCACTAAGAAAGAACTAGAACTCGTCATATTCCTAGAACTCCTTGAAGTCATCCATGTTGCCAGCATCACCTCCTGAGCATTGGGTACATTGGGGACAACCTGGGGTGGGGGTGGTGTGTAAAGCAAGGGTGAGTACACATCAACGTACTTAGCAAATGTCCCATTTGGCTAAAGTGGACTAGCTGTGTATGGAGTTGAGGTTAAGCAGTTGCTTTTAGTTGGTCAAGTATTTATTATTATTAGTAGAGCCAAGTTTTAGTAATTAACCCAGTTATTACCCAGAAGTACCTCCTCAAAAGAGGAAATACGAGAGATCAGATTTTATAACATCATTGTTAATCATCAACATAAAAGTATCCAAAGTTCTTCTAATCAAAGAGGATCCCAAGGCTGCTCTTAACCGTGAGCTCGGCTGATATACCAGTTTTTTAACACTCTGCAGAGGTTGTACACTTTACCCACAAGTCGTGATCCCTTTCCAGCCTGGGTTGTATAGACCCGATCTTCACTACCAAGGTGAATGGCCAGGGATACACTATGTAGCCTTTACAAAGACACCCCTGGTGCATAGCTGCTCGTTAGGTTTCGCTAGTCGTACAAACGCAGTACACCTCCCCAAGGTGGGTGACTAACAAAACCAAATCGAAAGAACCTCTGCACCCCAACCTTAGCAGAGCGAGCACTACGCCCCGGCCCCCATTTACGGCCATCCGGCAAAGCCAACTACACCCCCAGGTTCATCTAATTAATCAGCTAAGGGCGTCCCATTCCACCCTCATGGTTGTACTGTTATCCCGGGTGGTCACTCCACGAACAGGTCCTTACGGAGAGGTACTCAGGCAAAAGTCCTGAGCCCCCTAAGGTATCACAAAATCATCCACATAATCAGGATAACAGTATCGTATCATAAATGTTCACATCATGTTCATTGATTAAGTTAAGGCAATAGCAACATGCTAACCATGGTAACCCAAAAGGTAATCAAGGATAAGTGAATACAGATTAGTCAATCCTTAGGTTTCATAAAGTAATGCGGGACAGTGAATCATAAAGTATGTAGGACATAATAGGTCAGAGGACACTTGCCTTCACCAGATGGTTGCTCAGGGAGGTCTCCAACAACACACTCAGGAACCTCGGACCGCTCATTGTCTAAATAAAGCCAGCATCCATTCAATACATATGGAAAGTACAAATGAACATCACACCAAACATGTACAAACATTGGAACACATCTTAAAATGACACAATACTACATAAGGGATAATGAATTTAGAGTATAACATAAACTATGGCATACATTAACTTTATTTGAAAATAGATTATTATTTCCCTAAGTGTTATTTACAAGTACATAATCACAGGTCAATTTATTTTATGGTGACCTAAAATTTAGAACAGAGATGAACTTATGTAATACATATTATTAATATCACAAGCTTAAACAAGTTTGAATCTCTAAGGTTCTCCTTTTATTTATTCTATTAAATAAATAAAACATACATCTGCATTAGTTCATATTCAATCCTAAAAATTAGAGTGTGCAGTCAGTAAGTGAACCTATTTTATTTAAACAGAGAATAATTCTATGAACATTTTGCAATTTGAATCACTAAATTTGGAGTTCATATGCAAAAGTTATGAAATAAACAAGTTTGGGAATTCAAACTATGAAATTAGGGCTAATTCTATGAATATTTAAAAGTATAGGGCTAAATCTGCAAGATTACAGGGGTCTGCACGCGAAAACCAGACACGGCGGGTTGATTTCTAGTAAACCGAGGGTCTCTTTAAGAAAACTTCCGCGCGAAGGGGTATCGAGTGAATCTAACCGTTAGATCTAAAACCAACGGCTGAGATTAGATCTGCGGCCGAGGGCGCGCGCGCGGGGGCGGGCGAGCGCTGACAGGCGGGCCAGGGGCGTCAGCGACCGAGGGGGACGCACTGACCGAGCTGGCCCAGTGCCAGGGGACTTGGGCGCTGACAGGCAGGCCAAGGGCGCAGGGCGCGCATGCGCGAAGCGGTACCCGCGGTCCGGGCCGTGCGATCAGGATCGGACGGAGGGGATCAAAGGCAGGCCAAGGGCGCAGGGCACGCGTGTGTGAAGCGGTACTCGCGGTCCGGGCCGTTCGATCTGAATCGGACGGAGGGGATCAGACCGGGGAGGAGTGAACGGCTGCGGGCGTCGCTGCTCCTCTCCGCGGCGGTGAGGTCGCCGGAGTTGAGGCAGAGAGGAAGAGGGCGCCACGACGAACTCAATGGCGGGGAAGGGACCATGAATCCACGAGCAGAGAGAGGGGAACGACGGTGAGAAAGCCTCGGGCGGGCCAGAGCAACTCCGATGAGCCATTTCGGCCACGGGGAGGGGTCCTAAGGCGTGCTAAGGCCTTGGCTAACTTCAGCAGAGGCAGGGGCGACACAGGGACCTACTCCGGTGAACTAGACCGGGCTAAATCGGCCGGCCACCACACGAGCACGGCGGACCGCCGCGGCCGAGCACCGGCGAAGGTGAAATTGGCCTAGCACAGGGCACAATAGGGGAAATTGGGCACGGGGACGGGTGTCTCACCTCAGGGCGGAGCTCGGGGAGGCTTGGAGCGGTCTCCGGCGAGCTGGATGGCCGGGAACACGGGCGCGGGTCTTCGGCGGCGGCTGGCGACGAGGGCAGAGCGCGAGAGAGGGTGAAGCTGAGCGAAATGAGGCGAGGGGTGTGCGCGGGGGCACTGGCGGGGCTCTAAGACGGGAGCTGGGCGCATGGGCGGGCGTCGTGGCCGAGAAACCCGGCGAGGTGCGCGAGTGCGCACTCGTCGGTCCACGGCGAGAGCGGGGAAGGAGGAACTGACAAGGCAGGCCCACGGCGCAGACAGAGAAAAGGGGACGCGCGGGGGCAACGGCTCGGCACTGGCGAATCGGGCCCGCGAGACAGAGAGAGAGGGAGCGCGCGTGTGAAGAAAACTGGCGCCGATAGATCGGCCCCACTAGGCAGCGTGCGAGAGAGGGTGGCACGCGCGAGAGGGGAACTGTCGCTGACAGGCGGGGTCCGCCTGTCAGGCGGCGCGGGCGCGCGGCCTGGCTGGGCTTAGTGGGCTGACTGGGCTGCTTTCCCTTTTTCTTTTTTTCTGGATTTACTAATTCCTTTTCTATTTCTTTTTTATAGGGTTTTCAAATCCAAATTCAAACTATGTTTCAAATTCAAATAAATTCAAACTTGTGAACACCTCAAAGAATAATTTAAGCTCAGCATGATGCAATATGCCATGACCCATAAGGTTTTGGTAAAAAAATAAATAATTAACCTCCACTAGTTTAAGCTATTTCTAACCAAAAGGAAAAGAGAGAAAGAATCTAGAGAGAGAGAAAGCCTAGAGTGAGAAAAGGAAGAGTAACACATGATTTTGGGTGATAATTAGAAAGAAGTTTTATACCCCAAAATCAGGGTGTTACAGACCTATCCCCCTTAAAAGAATCTCGCCCTCGAAATTCAGGGCTGGATAGAAAAGAGCTCAGGGTACTTGGCTTTCAATTCATCTTCTCTTACCCAGGTTGCTTCTTCTTCTGAGTGGTGACCCCATTTGACTTTGCACATCCTGATGGTTTTCTCTGTGACAACCCTCCCAAGTTATGAGGCCCACATGCACCAATTCTTGCCTTACTGGCCTCGGATGGCTGTGCACGTGTACCAGGTAACTTAACAAGGCTATCGAGTTTGCCAACTGGAACTCATCATCCCAAGGATCTCCCACATAACAGGTATATTACAGTAATCACATTTGATACACACACATTGGAGATAGAGCGGAAGACATTTACAAAGTATACTTTACATTCCAGAACTCAAGTTTTAAATGGTAGAAAGAGATGTATTTATTACAAGTCCTGATAGTACTCGAAGTGCATAACTTATTACAATAATTGGAAGGGTGAAGCCTTTCCATAAGATATATACATAAACATTCTAAGCTTCAAGTCATCCACATGAAGTAACTAACCCAAAGATAAGGGAATAAAACTTCTCCTACAAAACAACAAGGGATAAAACCTTGAGTACGCAATTACTCAGCAAGACTTACCCGACTAAAGAAAAGACTCTCAAGGGTATGCTGGCTTTTGAGAATCAAGGTAAAGCTCATCAAAGTTCAAGGACTCATTTTGCATAAAAGCTTACTAGAAGTGGGTCCTTAATCCAAGTTTTATTTCACAAGTTAGTTTATTACCTGAATCTTCTAGCCTGAATCTAGCATTTTCCTAATCTAGATCATTCACTTGACCTACACTAGGTTGCTTTTAAAATCCAAATTTTATTTTGCTTGTTATCTACGATGAAGGGCAGCAATCCAGTCTTCATATCCGAAAAGTAACGACGATCCGAATCGATTAATACCCAACTGGGGATCTCTAACCACACGACATATGTAGTACTTAACCCTTGCATATATCAACCATTCCCATGGATCCTCCACTACATGAACTGGTCCGCGCTACCCGGGAGCACATTACCCTACCATCCAGCCTCTTGCCAGGAGGATAACTGCTACTCCCACCATCTCCCACGCCCAGTGCGCGGTTGTTATTTCACGTATGGAATAGCCGGGTTCAGGCTTAACCATGACGAGGTATGTGGTCAGCTAAAAGGTCCTAGATCAACAGGCCTACAATCGGTACGGTCCTTAATCGACACAGACGAAGACCCTACAACCAGACTCTGTTCTGGTGCAAGTCAACCGCCCGGCCTCAAGTTTACTTATGCTATTTCTCAAAACATTTGGCACCTGACAGAGGGGTCATGCCTGGATAATGAATTTATCACTGCAGATGATGCATTCATTATCCCAAGCAAATTTTCTTTTGGAAATTATGAGTCATAGATCAAAAACATTTTTTAATCTATCCGCATGATTAAGCATCTCTAGCTTTTATAAAACAGGTGATAAGTTATGATAATCAATTCTTTCAAGGAATGGTAATGCATCAGGTGTTTAATCAATTAACTTCTATCACCTAATGCATCATATAAGTGATAAAATTTTTATAAATACAAGGAAGGTGGTAAATGCATGGGGCTTGCCTTATTGCAGAAGAAGATCCTGAAACCCTTCTACTCTGGTAAGTAGTTAGATAAAACTCCACCATTAGGTATTCAGATACCGGAGCAAATTTCTCTTCGATGTACACTTCTTTACGGAGCTTGGAGATGGCAGTGGCTTCAAGTGGGGGGATGTTGGTGCTGCTGCAGCTTGAGGAGGGGAGGCGTGAGGGACAGGCGTGCGAAGTCGCAGCGAGGACGGCGCGTGCTGGTGGAGCTCACAGCAGCGCGCGACGGCACGGTGGCGCAGGATGCCTAGGCAAGACCGAGCGGGCGCGGGCGCCACGGCGGGGTGAAGATGGCACAAGACCAGGCGCGGCTAGGAACCAAAGCCTAGACGCGAGAGGGAGGTGACGGCACAGGACGCTGCTCCGCAGGAAAGCGATGCCGAGAGGGCTGGAGCTGCTCCAGCGAACTGCTGCTACATCTTCGAGTGTCGGTGGAGAAGAGAGGGGAAAGCGCCGAGCGTTGATGGGCAAGGTGACACCGCCACGACGATTGCGAAGCTAGCAGCAAGACGACAGTAGTTCCTGGTGAGGACAAGGAAGAACGAGACAACTCTAACGCCCAAGATCTGAAGACAAGACCGCTAGCTTATGCAATAGGGAGGGCGACGTGGGAGGGACAAGCTAGTGAAAAGTCTGCGCGCTCGACCGGAGGAGATGAGACCGAGACTAGTCGGCAGCAAAGCTGACTAGTCGAGGCAGTCAGGCGGCGGATGGTGGCTGGGCACGACGGCCAGTCCACGCAGCCCGCGTGTCTGCACACGCGTTGAGCCCAAGCGCATAAAGGATAAGGAAAAGGAGTGGTGGTGGGAGGATAAGAGAAAGTTTTTTTTTAACATACAACGAGTCGAGCTCCTTAAAGCAAAGTCGATCACTGTTATACCCCTCCAACTTTACTTAAACGATCAGACAAGGAATAGAGAGACAGAAGGCTCCAAAAGTTGGACCAAAAATCACAGAAATCCAGTTTACTAAGACTGCGTTCAGCGCATCCTATCTGACGGAGCAACTTTGAGATTAATTTACTCACAAGTTTTAGTGGTAAAAGGGAGATCTCCGTTAACCAAACTTGTTGACAAAATATAGCTCTACAAAATTGCTGCAGGAACCATAGACCAAATGCTCATGGATCAAAAGTTATAGTGCTCCAAAGTGGGTTGGAAACGCTAAAATTCAGATTCAGCCAATTGAAACCAAACTGAACTCAACACCTGACAGGGAGATTTTGGGCACAGTTTACTCCAATTTTTTTGAAGCACCAAATCAAACTTACTTAAGAAAACTTATTCACTGTTGTATGGTCTTTCACTTTACTAAAGAAACCATAGTATATAGCTCCAAAAATTAGCCACAAGAAAGCTCCAAACTCGAGCAAAACTCCCTGAAATTCAGTTTCTTACAACTGAACTAAGTCTGAAATCTGGAGTCCGACAGCATGTTTTTAGACACTATTTTCTCCTATTTCAAGGCTAGTTCAGGGGGATCCACCTCAATGAAAATTACTCACCACATTACCCTCTAACACTTTGCTCTGGATAGTGCAGGCCATAACATCAGAAGTTTATCACAACAGAGATCTGAAGTTTGCTAAAAATGCTGAAACTTCACTTCAATTTCTGAATCAAAGTCCGGAAATCACAAGTCTGACAGCTCCAATTTGGACCACCTTTTCTCCAAGTTCCAAGTAGCTTTAGGGGTATGACCTTTGACTAAACTTGCACACCAACATATGGTCTTCAAACTTGCTACAGGAATTGCAGTCGAAAACCATATAGATCAATCACCACAAAGCTCCAAAGTTGAGCGAGACACACTGAAATTCAGACTTGGATAATTACACCAAGTCTGAAATCCAAACCTGTCAGCCCCTCTTTTGATCAGTTTTACTCCTAATTCCATATGACTTTAGGGTTAAGTAACTTAAACAAGTTTGTACACCTAAGGTAGCCCCACAACTTTGCTACGGTGCCTAGCACAAAATTGTCTAGAAGCCAAAAGTTATAACAGCCCAAAGTTAGCCAATTGACATTACTTTCAGCAAATTCCAAATTGCACCAAAACTGAATTTCAGCAGTTTACTCCAATTTTTCCTATAAAACTTGGACATCTCCACTCATGAAAGTTGTTCAACTTTCCAAGATCTACCACTTTGGTATATGGACTTTTGGCAACTTCTCTCTAGATTTTGATTTCCACTTTTTGGGCTAGTTTAGGGTTTCCATTGAAATTTTGGACCTAGAAAATGCATTCTAGGTGTATCAAGCAAAATGATGCTAATGCATATGATGACATGCCAAAGTTTTAGTTCTCGTAACACCAGGGTTGTTACATCCTTCCCCCTTAAAAAGGAATCTCGTCTCGATATTAAAACTCCAGGCTAAGTAATGGAAAAGGAAATGCGTCACGATCTTATTCTACCTTTGTTCTTACAAGACAGGGGTGTGCCCCTGTGGGTTTACATCGAAGACAAAATACACAAGGCTTGGAATCTAAAAACTGAGGAAAATGCTCCATAAGATAGTCTTCTAATTCCCATGTAGCCTCATGTTCGGAGTGTTGGTTCCGTTGTATTTTGTAGGACTTGATAATCTTTCTTCGTGTGACCCGATCTTTTTGATCCAGAACCCGAATAGGATATTCAGAGTAAGTTAGATCAGGTTCAAGGTTGACATCTGAAACCTCAATCACTCTTTCAGGGACTCGGAGACATTTCTTCAACTGAGATACGTGAAACACATTGTGCACTGCTGAAAGATTCTCTAGTAATTGCACCTTATAAGCCACAGGTCCACATCGTTCAAACACTTGAAATGGACCAACATAGCGAGGTGCAAGTTTTCCTTTGACACCAAACCGAGTCGCGCCCTTCATCAGTGACACTTTTAAATATACATGATCACCAATGTGGAAAATCAAGGATCGACGTCTCCTATCAGCATAACTCTTTTGACGAGATTGTGCCACTTGCAAATTTAGTTGGATCACTTGAACTTTTTCTTCCGCTTCTTTTACAAGATTAGGCCCAAAGAAGTATTTCTCTCCTGGTTCTGACCAATTTAACGGTGTCCTACACCTTCGACCATAAAGAGCCTCAAAAGGTGTCATCTTTATGCTTTCGTGATAACTATTATTATATGAATACTCAGCCAAAGGCAAACATTCATCCCATTTAACCGAATAAGCAAGCACACAAGCTCTTAACATATCTTCCAAGATTTGATTCACCCACTCAGTTTGACCACTAGTCTGCGGATGATAAGCTGAACTGTGAATTAACTTGGTACCCAATGATTTGTGCAACTCTGTCCAAAACTTGGCAACAAATTGTGGACCCTGATCCGACACGATGGTCTTGGGTACACCATGTAGACTTAGGATGCGAGCAATATACAACTTAGCATATGCAAGCACCGAATTGCTTTTGTTCACAGGCAGGAAATGAGCTAACTTGGTGAGACGATCCACAATCACCTAGATAGAATCGTACCCTCGTGAGGTTTTGGGTAAACCAACAATGAAGTCCATACTGATATCTTCCCACTTCCAGGTCGAAATGGGTAAAGGTTGTAATGGCCCGACAGATTTCAAATGGACGGCTTTCACTCGTTGACAAATGTCACACTTAGCCACATACCGAGCAATTTCTATTTTCATCTTAGTCCACCAAAACCTTTGCTTCAGATCTTGATACATCTTATTACTTCCTAGGTGAATGGAATACCGAGACAAATGAGCTTCGTCCAGTATTTGTTGACGTAATTCAGGTACCTTTGGAACTACCAAACGGTTTTGGAACCAAAGAACACCATCTTCATCAATTCTAAAACATGTAGCTTTTCCTGCTTCAACTCGTTCCTTGATATGAGCTATACCCTTATTCACCTTTTGAGCATCAAAAATTTGGCTTTGGATAGTTGATTCAAGAACAAGATTGGCTACGGTTCCATGTTGAATTATCCCCAAATTCAGCCTTTCCATTTCCTGACACAAGGTGATAGTTAATGGCTTCACCGAAAGACAATTACACTGGGACTTCCGGCTGAGAGCATCTGCCATGACATTAGCCTTGCCAGGATGGTAATGGACTTCTAAATCATAGTCCTTGATCAACTCAAGCCATCTCCTTTGCCTCATATTTAGCTCAGACTTGGTAAAGATGTATTTCAGACTTTTATGATCAGTATATATGTGACATGTATTACCCAGCAGATAATGGCGCCAAATCTTAAGTGCATGAACAACAGCAGCCAATTCGAGATCATGGGTTGGGTAATGCTCTTCATGATGCTTTAGCTGCCGAGATGCATAAGCAATCACTCTGCCTTCTTGCATAAGTACACACCCAATACCAATGCCCGAAGCATCACAATAAACATCAAACGCTTTCTCAATATTAGGCTGCGTCAATACTGGTGTTGTAGTCATTAACTTCTTTAGTTCTTCAAAAGCTTTGTTGCACTCAGATGACCACACAAATTTGACATGATTCTTGAGCAACTCAGTAATAGGTTTAGCTATCCTGGAGAAATCTGGAATAAAACGACGGTAATACCCTGCCATTCCAAGGAAACTTCGGACTTGGTGTACTGTAGTGGGTGGTTTCCATTCCAAAATGTCCTTGACTTTACTTGGGTCGACTGCAACACCTTCGGCAGACAAGATATGACCCAAGAATGGAATTGTGTCCAATCAAAATTCACATTTGCTGAACTTGGCATATAGTTGGTGTTCCCTTAGCTGCGTTAAAACTACACGCAAGTGCTCTGCATGTTCTTCTTTTGTCTTGGAGTATATCAAGATGTCATCAATAATTACCACCACAAACTTGTCAAGTTCAGGCATGAACACTGAGTTCATCAAGTACAAGAAATGAGCTGGAGCATTGGTCAAACCAAAAGACATCACCAAATATTCATAGAGACCATATCGAGTAGTGAAAGCAGTCTTAGGAATATCTTCAGGTCGAATTCTTATCTGGTGATAACCTGATCTAAGATCAATCTTAGAGAACACTTTAGCTCCAGAAAGTTGATCAAACAACCAATCAATAGGAGGTAGAGGATATTTGTTCTTAATGGTCACCTCGTTAAGTGGTCGGTAAACAACACATAACCGGAGTGTTTGATCCTTCTTTTTCACAAAAAAAGCAGGACAACCCCAAGGTGATGAACTTGGGCGAATGAACCCTTTGTTGAGCAAGTCCTGCAATTGAGTCTTTAGTTCTGCTAATTCCTTAGGTGGCATTCTGTATGACCTTCTAGATATAGGTGCAGTACCTGGCTGCAATTCGATCACAAATTCCACATCCCTTTCTGGAGGCAAATCAGGCAAATCCTCGGGGAATACATCTAGAAACTCCCTAACAACGGGTATATCCTTCACCTCTTTAATAGTGATAGCACACACTTGTTCAACTGCTCTTTTCAAAGTTGGCAACTGGATTAGCAACTTAGAATTGCCATCAGGCGAATCCAATTGCACTGTTCGTTGCAACGTATCAATAAGAGCTCTATGTTGACGTAACCAATTCATACCAAGGATGACATCAATGTCCTGATTCTTAAGGACGATTAAGTTAGTAGGGAAAATATATCCCTCCAAACTTATGGGTATTCTCTCCACCATTTCCTTACTATAGATACGACCTCCAGGGGATTGTATGCAAAAAGTATCTTTTCCAATTTCCAATGGTAGCTGATGTTTGATAACAAAAGCTCTGTTGATGAAGGTATGGGATGCGCCTGAATCGAATAGAGTCACCGCAGGATGGTTGGCAACAGGAAATACACTCATCATAACTGGAGCACCCTCCGGAATAGCATGGGCATGAGTAAGATTAACCTGTCCCCACCTAGGTGCAGCTTTGCTCCTCTTTCTAGTATCTTGTCGGTTACACGGAGGTAACCTGATCAGCGACTGTGGCTTAGCCACTGATTTAGGGAAACGACAGTTTTGAGGAGTGTCCTGACTTTCCACAATTCTCGCATGAGTTGGTGTTGTCTAATATAGATTTAGAACGAATGACTGGGACATCCAGCTCAGGTGGAATGAAAGGAATGACAATCTGTTTTTCACATGACTGAGGTGAGCTAGGCAGCTAGGGTGGAGAAAAACGAGGATAATAAACTTGTTGATAAACAACCCTCCGACACTGTTTGATTTTACCAGATGATTCCTCTGCAAACTTCTTTCTTTTAGACTCCTGATGAAGCCGAATCTTGTTATCACCCAAAACAGCCTGACTGACCACCTCATTATATCTTTCAGCCGAACTAGTTGCCATCAAGCCCTGAAGTTTCTTGTTGAGGCCACGTAGGAAGTATAACTTTTTTTTCTCATTGGTATTTACAAAATCCAAGACATACTGGGATAAGTGAGTGAACCTCTAAAAATATTCCATTACACTCTCTTCTTCGCCTTGCTTCAAATCTAAGAACTCAATGAATTTGATTTCCATCAGGGCTTTCGGAATATAATGCGTTCGAAATACCTCACGGAACTCAGCCCAAGAAATTTGATGTCCCTCTAGCTGCAGCGCAAGGTATTCTGCCCACCAGGCCCCAGCTTGACCCTGGAGTTGTTTTGCTGCACACTGAGTTTTCTGAACGTCATTACAATAGATGAGTCCCAACTTCTGCTCAACGGTATGAAGCCAATCTTCTGCCTCCAACGGATCTTCTGCTCTAGAGAACACTGGCGGTTGCGTACTAAGAAACTCTTTATAGAGGATAGCAGCATCAGAATCATGACGACCATACTGAGTTGATGTTGTAGGCTGGGCTATTTGCTGAAGAACAACGCTCACATTCATAAGCTGAGCCATAATATCATCCAAAGTTGATGTCAGAGATGGATTGGGTGCATCGATATTCCTCTGGGAAGCACCAGCACCAAGATCCTTTCCAGAACGAGTCCTCATTCTGCCAATTAAAAAGGCAACTTAGCTTTTAATCTTCATGAATAGAAAAGAGCAAGATAGAAAAGTAAAGATAGGTAGCATGAACAAGGTGGATAAAACACGCACTAAACGGTTACCCAGGGGGTTTAACTTAAAGTTGTATGTCATGATGCATGCTCGTCCTATTCGTCCGCACACATCTTGCCAAATTATAGTGGCTATCACGTTCTATGGCGGTGGCATTCCTACTCACTCCGTTATTAATCACTAGTCGCACTTTCCTAGTGTTTAGTTAGTGTACCTGCAGAAATTTACATTACAGCCCAAACCCCATGATGCAAACATTCATTTGGTCAAAGTTTATACTCCATATATTGCTATATGGAGGCCAACTCCTCATTAGGCGCCGAGCCACGCATAGGCGTTGCTACCACACTTTTAACCACAGGGCAGCCCATTGTGGTAACTTACCTTCTTACCTGAACGTAGGTGCGTCGTTACAAGTACATTACACTTCTTAGTATTCCCATGTCTATATATCCAAATACATCTATGAGGTACTAAATCCCAAATAAATAAATACTCCATTTCGCAACCTTCATATATACATATGTGGAACGTGTATATAGTCCAGTGCCATATTTAAGCACTCTCCTAGACCGACGTTTGTTCGGTCATGCTCTCACATCTCACCTTACCTTAGCGTCGATCCATTCAAAACTGAATGGCCCCAAAAATAACATTACACATGTATGCATTACCCTTCCGAGGTTGTGGGTTAGTGGTTAGTATCTTAAACTAGGCCACCTTATAGTCCTTAATTTCAACGACATACTATTTGCACTTCAACTATCAGGTTTTGCTTATATATTCTTAAGTTTTCCAAAATTATTTGGACTCAAAATCATTTTGAAGTTTGCCAAAGGATTACTTTAATATCCATGCTAATGGGGGATCGCTCCGATACCATGCTGTGACAACCCTCCCAAGTTATCAGGCCCACATGCACCAATCCTTGCCTTACTGGCCTCGGATGGCTGTGCACGTGTACCAGGTAACTTAACAAGGCTATCGAGTTCGCCAACTAGAACTCATCATCACAAGGATCTCCCACATAACAGGTATATTACAGTAATCACATTTGATACACACACATTGGAGATAGAGCGAAAGACTTTTACAAAGTATACTTTACATTCCAGAACTCAAGTTTTACATGGTAGAAAGAGATGTATTTATTACAAGTCTTTATAGTACTTGAAGTGCATAACTTATTACAATAATTGGAAGGGTGAAGCCTTTCCATAAGATATATACATAAACATTCTAAGCTTCAAGTCATCCACATGAAGTAACTAACCCAAAGATAAGGGAATAAAACTTCTCCTACAAAACAAGGGATAAAACCCTGAGTACGCAATTACTCAGTAAGAGTTACCCGACTAAAGAAAAGACTCTCAAGGGTATGTTGGCTTTTGGGAATCAAGGTAAAGCTCATCAAAGTTTAAGGACTCATTTTGCAGAAAAGCTTACTAGAAGTGGGTCCTTAAGCCAAGTTTTATTTCACAAGTTAGTTGATTACCTAAATCTTCTAGCCTGAATCTAGCATTTTCCTAATCTAGATCATTCACTAGACCTACACTAGGTTGCTTTTAAAATCCAAATTTTGTTTCGCTTGTTATCTACGATGAAGGGCAGCGATCCAGTCTTCATATCCGAGAAGTAACGGCGATCCAAATCGATTAATACCCAGCTAGGGATCTCTAACCACATGACATATGTAGCAATTAACCCTTGCATATGTCAACCATTCCCACGGATCCTCCACTACATGAACTGGTTCGCGCTACCCGGGAGCACATTACCCTACCATCCAGCCTCTTGCCAGGAGGATAACTGCTACTCCCACCATCTCCCACGCCCAGTGCGCGGTTGTCATTTCACATATAGAATAGCCGGGTTCAGGCTTACCCATGACGAGGTATGTGGCCAGCTAAAAGGTCCTAGATCAACAGGCCTACAATCGGTACGGTCCTTAATCGACACAGACGAAGACCCTACAACCAGACTCCATTCTGGTGCAAGTTAACCGCCTGGCCTCAAGTTTACTTATGCTATTTCTCAAAACATTTGGCACCTGACAGAGGGGCCATGCCTGGATAATTAATTTATCACTGCAGATGATGCCTTCATTATCCCAAGCAAATTTTCTTTTGGAAATTATGAGTCATAGATCAAAAACATTTTTTTAATCTATCTGCATGATTGAGCATCTCTAGCTTTTATAAAACAGGTGACAAGGTATGGTAATCAATTCTTTCAAGGAATGGTAATGCATCAAGTGTTTAATCAATTAACTCCTATCACCTAATGCATCATATAAGTGATAAAAATTTTATAAATACAAGGAAGGTAGTAAATGCACCGGGGCTTGCCTTATTGCAATAGAAGATCCCAAAATTCTTCTACTCTGGTAAGTAGTTAGATGAAACTCCACCACTGGGTATTCAGGTACCGTAGCAAATTTCTCTTTGATGTACACTTCTTCACGGAGCTCGGAGATGGCAGCGGCTTGACGCTGGTGCTGCTGCAGCTTGAGGAGGGGATGCATGAGGGACATGCGTGCGAAGTCGCAGCGAGGACGACGCGTGCTGGTGGAGCTCACAGCAGCGCACGACGGCACGGTGGTGCAGGATGCCCAGACAAGACCGAGCGGGCACGGGCGCCACGGCGGGGTGAAGATGGCACAAGACCAGGCGCGGCTAGGAACCAAAGCCTAGACGCGAGAGGGAGGTGATGGCACAGGACGCTGCTGCCACAGGAAAGCGATGCCGAGAGGGCTGGAGCTGCTCCAGCGAACTGCTGCTACAGCTTCAAGTGTCGATGGAGAAGAGAGGGGAAAGCGCTGATGGGCCAGTCCACGTAGCCCGCGTGTCTGCACACGCGTCGAGCCCAAGCGCATAAAGGATAAGGAAAAGGAGTGGTGGTGGGAGGATAAGAGAAAGTTTTTTAAAAAAAAAAACATACAACGAGTCGAGCTCCTTAAAGCAAACTCGATCACTGTTATACCCCTCCAACTTTGCTTAAACGATCAGACAAGGAATAGAGAGACAGAAGGCTCCAAAAGTCGGACCAAAAATCACAGAAATCCAGTTTACTAAGACTGCGTTCAGCGCATCCTATCTGATGGAGCAACTTTGAGCTTAATTTACTCACAAGTTTCAGTGGTAAAAGAGAGATCTCCGTTAACCAAACTTGTTGACAAAATATAGCTTTACAAATTTGCTGCAGGAACCATAGACCAAATGCTCATGGATCAAAAGTTATAGTGCTCCAAAGTGGGTTGGAAACGCTAAAATTCAGATTCGGCCAACTGAAACCAAACTGAACTCAACACCTGACAGGGAGATTTTGGGCACAGTTTGCTCCAATTTTTTTGAAGCACCAAATCAAACTTACTTAAGAAAACTTATTCACTGTTGTATGGTCTTCTACTTCATTATAGAAACCATAGTGTATAACTCCAAAAATTAGCCACAAGAAAGCTCCAAACTCGAGCAAAACTCACTGAAATTCAGTTTCTGCCAACTGAACTAAGTCTGAAATCTGGAGCCCGACATCATGTTTTTAGACGCTATTTTCTCCTATTTCAAGGCTAGTTCAGGGGGATCCACCTCAATGAAAATTACTCACCACATTACCCTCTAACACTTTGCTCTGGATAGTGTAGGCCATAACATCAGAAGTTTATCACAACAGAGATCTGAATTTTGCTAAAAATGCTGAAACTGCACTTCAATTTCTGAATCAAAGTCCAGAAATCACAAGTCTGACAGCTCCAATTTGGACCACCTTTTCTCCAAGTTCCAAGTAGCTTTAGGGGTATGAGCTTTGACCAAACTTGCACACCAACATATGGTCTTCAAACTTGCTACAGAAATTTCAGTCCAAAACCATATAGATCAATCACCACAAAGCTCCAAATTTGAGCCTGACACACTGAAATTCAGACTTGGATAATTACACCAAGTCTGAAATCCAAACCTATCAGCCCCTCTTTTGACCAATTTTACTCCTAATTCCATATGACTTTAGGGTTAAGTAACTTAAACAAGTTTGTACCTAAGGTAGCCCCACAACTTTGCTACAGTGCCCAGCACAAAATTGTCTAGAAGCCAAAAGTTATAACAGCCCAAAGTTAGCCAATTGACATTACTTTCAGCAAATTCCAAATTGCACCAAAACTGAATTTCAGCAGTTTACTCCGATTTTTCCTATAAAACTTGGACATCTCCACTCATGGAAGTTGTTCAACTTTCTAAGATCTACCACTCTGGTATATGGACTTTTGGCAACTTCTCTCTAGATTTTGATTTCCACTTTTTGGGCTAGTTTAGGGTTTCAATTGAAATTTTGGACCTAGAAAAATGCATTCTAGGTGTATCAAGCAAAATGATGCTAATGCATATGATGACATGCCAAAGTTTTAGTTCTCGTAACACCAGGGGTGTTACATTCTCCGAGTGATCCGGTGTACTGTCTCCAGAATTTGAGTTGGCTTCTCAATATGAGTCAGATCTTCTTGAACTTCAAGATCCTCTGCTGGCAACTGCTCTTCTGGCACTCTCAAGCATTTCTTTAACTGTGACACATGGAACACATCGTGCACAGCGGACAGGTTCTTCGGTAAGCTGAGTTGATAAGCCACTTCTCCACGTCTGGCTTGAATCTGATCATAAGAAACTGGTTAAAGAACATGGGTGAAAAACCGTCAAACTTAATGTAATAGGTCGTCGAACTTACCATAAGAACGTGGGTTTACCCACGAATATAGCCAATGGCGATTTTTGGACGAACTTAAAGAAGTAAGTTCGACGGCCCCCACGTTCTTAAGGTTAAGAACGTGGGTACCGTCGAACTTAACATTAAGAACGTGGGTACCGTCGAACTTAAGGTTAAGAACGTGGGTTTTTAAGTTCGACGGGGGCCGCCGAATTTTTTCCCATAAGTTCGACGGCACCCACGTTTTTAACCTTAAGTTCGACGGGGCCACGTGGCCGTCGAATTTATGGGTCCTGCGTGGGTCGGCGAGGGCTGCCCATTAAGTTCGACGGTGCCCACGTTCTTAACCTTAAGAACGTGGGTACCCACGTTCTTAACCTTAAGAACGTGGGTACCCACGTTCTTAACCATTTTCCAAAAAAAAATAAAAAATACAGAAATGAAAAATTAGACACACATCATAACACATGCAACACAGAATATCACATACAATACAGATTTCAAACACATGGATATATATACATATCACAAATTCACACAAGTCCAAATACTCACAAATTCACACAAGTCCAAATACATAAGTTCACAAATTCACACAAGTCCAAATACATAAGTTCACAAATTCACACAAGTCCAAATACATAAGTTCACAAATTCACACAAGTCCAAATACATAAGTTCACAAATTCACATAAGTCTAAATACATAAGTTCATATCCATAGTTCTCATTTTTAGTTCACAAGTTCAAACATTAGCTCCATCGCTCACGATCAGGACATCGGATTGTTGTTCGTAGCTCCACCACTAGAATTGAGACATCTGTCCGCAAAGTCAGCGTGAGGGGGAGGAGTCACTTGATGAGAGCCGGAATCCTACAAAATAAACAAAAATTCTCATAAATATACAACTAACATTAAATCACATGTACACCAAGATATAGGAAAACATGATAAACATAGCGTCCTTTTCTAAATAAATATAGGAAAGCATTAAATCACATGTACACCAAAATTCTCATAAACCAAAATGAGCAGCCCTCGGATGCATTCGAAGTGTAGAGCCAAGCTAATGTATGGCTGACATCCTCGACAGTTTTATCGCCTCTTCGCCAACCTGAACATCATGCTGATAATCACCTAATCTATCGCACAGCGGCATCCAAGAACAATAAAGAACAGGGAATGAGCTACTGGGCTTCAGATCTGATGATCCATTAGTACGGACAGTGTTGACTGTTGACAGACAGGAGCAGGACTGAACAAAAAATAAGACAATATCGTTTTTTTGTATCTCAAATGCTGGACCAGGACCATTGTCCGTACTAAGACCAGCATTTGTATCTAAAAAAAGGACTATTGACAGACAGGAGTAGGACTGAACCATCCAAAACTGATACATGATCAGCAAAACGATCACCAGCATTGCCGGAAAAGAACTACGATAGGACTTTGAGTTGAGTACATTATCTTCTCCTTTTTCTTTTCCTTCAAAAAGGAATCTCGAAAGAACCTGCTAATCAATAATCGCCTTTACGAGAAGCGTGTAGAATTATAGATCATGATTTCAGCAGAGCACAGAGTAGAGTAGCAGTCAACAGGAGCTGGCGTGGACAGCTGGATGCAGAGAAATAGCAGACGTCGGCTGCAGACCACGACGTCTGGACACAGAGAAGCAGCAGCACTACAGCAGACGTCGGCTGGACATAGAGAAGCGGCAGCACTGCAGCAGACCACGTCGGCGGCCGGTGGCGCTGATCCGCTCGAACAGCACAGGTGCAAGGCGCACAACGTCAGGCCAGGCGAGGCGGACGGGTATATACAGCAACAGAATTAAACATCATCGATCTTAAGAGGAAACATACATTTTAGCTAGCCAATGCAAGTGTTAGAATGAATAAACTAGTATATATAGCAAGTAGCAACAACTGGAATTAATTAATGCATGGTTGGAAAATGTTCTTTGTTTCTTCCAAATTAAACTGAACTGTATGATTGCCTAACAAACAAAACGGTAAAGTTGAATAATGTTATAATAATTTTATTATTTCTCGTGATCCAGTACACCTTCTCTCGCTGCTATTCGTGAGGATGATTCCCCAGACCTTAGAGTAGTTGGTAGGGTGCTCGAAGAACATCTGAAGGTTAGTTGTCACTGCTGCTTAATTGGCTCCTATATGAAGACAATCAGACAATGATCAACGACATCGTTTTGCTTATTACACAGATGCAGGATGTTCCACTGAAGACTCAGAGACTTGTTGTGAGAGTATGTGACATTGTAACGCGAAGAGCCGCCCGTCTAGCAGCTGCTGGGATTGTTGCAGTACTACAGAAAATTGGGCGTGATGGTAGTCTTTGCGGCACAACCTTGGTTCGAAAGATAAGAGGCGAGCCGAAGAGATCGGTTGTCGCGATTGAAGGCGGTCTCTACCAAGGCTATTCGGTCTTCAAGGAGTATGTGAATGAAGCGATGGATGAGATCCTGGGGGATGAGATCGCCTCCACAGTTAGTCTTAGGGTTATGGAGGATGGTTCAGTGATTGGGGCTGCACTCGTTGCAGCATCATACTCGTCATCGCCTCCACAGTTAGTCTTAGGGTTATGGAGGATAGTTTGATAGTCACTTTTTTGCTGAATCTGTAGTTTGATTTCAGATAGGTTCATAGTTTCTGTAATACTCAATCATTGGCAGAAGAGCTCAGGTAGGTGAGAATTGAGAACTAGCTCAGGTAGGTGAAAATGGTGCACTGTGGCCCCCCTTTGATAGTGACTAAAGCTAGACGATAAAACCAATCTAGACTTAGTTTATTTAGGAGGAAATCAACTAGCATTAAATTCAGGAATGTACCGCTGGTGATGGAAGTGGTTGTGTTGGCCATGGGGGGCGTCCCCAAGGCCCCATTGGATGTGTAGGATATCCCCATGGTGGTGGCGGCCAATATCCCATACCTGGTTGTGGAGGAGGAAGAATTTGTCCTCTAGGAGGCATCGACCACTGAATGTCCATCTGGTTTCCTTGTCCGGTCTCAGAACCCTATAACCAAATAAAACTATGCATGATTATAATTGTAAATTAAAGTAAATATACTACAAAACTATACATGTGTTTCGTTGGTGTTTGGGGTCTGTCCGGATTGTGACGGACGGGTGAACTGGGGTCCCATTGGAGATCCCATCTAAGCACTATACATCTGCAAATACAATAAGCTTGAGTTTTATTTTAAACTAATGTATACAAAAGTTTCATATCACAAGACTTCATTAATCAAGACAAGAACTAACCAAATCTAGTTACCCACACAAAATAGACAAGAACTAACCAAATCTAGTTACCCACACAAAATAAACAAAATTATTACCTGCATCAGCATTCCCTGCATCATCTGAACTTGTTGAGATAGTTGTTGAACTTGTTGTTGTTGTTGTCTTAGTTGCTCATCAAGCTCTGATTCCCTCGAAGTTGAAGTTCGAGATCTACTCCCCACCGAGGAAACAGATCGACGACCAAAGCTATCGCGACTCACAACCCCATCACCGATCCCCAACCTAGAAACATCACAAGTTATGAACCAATAGTTTTTATATATCACAACTTTGATCTTATGATACCTCCCATGTGGTAGCCCACCAGCAGCAACATATGTTGCATCCGGATCGAAAGGTGCCTCCCTCCAATCTAGATCATCGTCTCCTGCTTTCCTCCTAACCTCCTCGGCATAACGAGTCTACAAAACAATTTATGTTAATTATAAATGAGTCACAAGTTAATTAAGAATAGACAGTTATTATTTACACCTACCGGCTTTTCTGTCGCGCTGTCGTCACATAAAACTTCTGGATGCTCTAGATCTGGACCTCGGTGTCCCTCCATGTAAACATCAATGAATCGGGGTTCAACACCATCACGAGCCTCCTACAGTAAGAGACATAATGAAATATACAAATTTGTCAGAGGGAAAAAGACTAAATGTTACTTAGCTCGTCATACCATTCGTTGTGATTTCCCAATAAATCCATCTGCTCCAAATCGATGGAGGCCCGGTTTGCTCTTCTGGTTCAAACGATTTCTATCTGAAATCACTTTGTACTCATCTGAGGCCCAGTACTCACAGAGCTTGACCCAAGCTTCAGGATGAGCAGTGAGCCAGTCCACTTCACTTAGTTTGTACTCCTCAGCTGTCAAGTGGATTTCACATGCCTGCTTGTTGGTCATTCTTTGACCCTTCACTTTCTTGAAGTACACGGTAACAGCTTTGACCCGTGCATCTGACATTGAACCATTTATAACTTTTCTAGAAGCATTGTGGAATACACGTTTTGCATGTTCTTCGTTCGTTGTTTCGTCCAATCTAAATTGTTCCTGCAAAATGAAGAAGCAATTAAATTCATTTATAGACGCCCACGGTAAGTAAATTTAAAAGACATAATAAACTCACCCAAAACGATGACCACACTGCGTCTTGGTGAGTACGGTCGGGTCCATATGGTTTGAGGCCCCAGTGAGCCCAGTGATACGCCCCTATATCTGCCCCGTTGAATTGTACCACCCCTAGATAGTGAAAACGAGCTATAGATCCCAACACTGTGTTAACTGGTGTCCGGTGACCTTTGCCACTCCATGCCACCTCCACCCAGCTCCTCTCTCCTGCAGGGTTTATGACCCTACGTTGGTCCAAGGGTTGTGTCTGTGGAACTCTAAGGGACCGCCAAAACCTACAAAATTGTAAATTGTGCACTGGTAATAATATCAATCCAACAAAAAATAGAACTCATCGTCAAAATAAAATTACCTGAAGTTCGTTGCCTGTGTTGTTGTAACAACCTCGTCATCGGCCTCTCCATCGGCCTCTCCATCGTAGTCCTGCCCATAGTCATCATCATCATGCATCGGTGAATCTTGGCGTGCCAGCTCGTCCTCCTGCCTAGGTGCATTGTGGTCTGCCGCCTCGTGCGCTTGCTCAAATGCATTGTGGTCCTGCTCTAGCATAGGTCCACTTGAGTCTATCGCCTCACGCTCTGGCTCAAGTGCATTCTGGCCTGCCACCTCGCGCTCTTGCCCAGGTGCACTATGGCCTGCCACCTCGCGCTCTTGCCCAGGTGCACTATGGCTTACCACTTCGCGCCCCTGCTCCTCCATGCAACCAAGGAGCTGCTCTAGCCGCTGCCTTGACGCTGTAGAGCCCTACAAACATAATCAACAATGAGATATATCAAGTACTCGAAAATAAGGTGATAATACTATTACATACGTAGAAGAAAAGAAAATAAAACAAATTAAATACCTGGAACAACATAGAGGATGTATCCCCACCACCTGAACCCCTAGTCGACCGTGACCTCAAGGAGTCACCACGGTCTCCGCGCTTCTTCCCTTTGAGCTTGTCCATGACCCTCATCATATGCACAAATTTCATTACAAGAATTTAATTATATATACTTTTAGTATTGAAATAGGAATGCATATACAAGAATTTAAATATATATACTTTTCAAAAATCATCGGCATCAGAATCTGCTTCAGCAACGCGCTGCTCAATTATTTCAAGTCTTTGTTGTTTTTCAAGAATTCTCTGTGACTTACGAGTCCTTGCCCTAGAAAGACCTGGTTCTTCTGCCATCAAATCTATGGCGAGACTAGCTACTTCATTGAGCCCTAAATCCTCAGATATAATAATTCTCTATTTTCTGACTGATCGCCTTCTTCTTGATAAATATTAACAGAATCATCATCTTCGTTATTTGTGTTGTAATAATCATATCATAACGGATGGACTTCAGGATTAATTTTGTATACAACCCAACAAGACTTCAAGTTTTCATGAGGATATGTTAGATAGTACACCTGTTGCGCTTGATTGATGTGCAAGCACAACATTGCTATAATCGCTGCCTTTAAACCGTGATTCATGCTTTACCTCCACAATTCCAAATTCATCCTCTCGCGTTTGTTGAGGATCAAACCATTCACAATCAAATAACACAAACATGAACTCTTTGGCCCCACCAAGAGTGTACTCCGTTATGTCTTGAAGAACACCATAATAGTCATGAGTGCCTCCGTCTGCATTTGTCGCAGTTGCAACTACTCCACTGTTTGTCGTGGCTGCCTGCGGGCGGATTTTTTTCTAATTTTGATGTTCGAAAACGGTATCCATTAATATCATAGCGGCTATATTTTCTTGCTTTCAACTGACCATGTGATATCTGTCACAAATCATCCGAGACTAGAGAGTCAATTTTCTTACACTACATAGAGCAGAAAAAAAGATATAGGTAAATGTCGTATGTGCAAACTAAGTACACAAAGGAAAATTATAAAGAGATAATTACATGCTCGTGGAACCATTCAACGAAACATGGACCTCCGTTCATCCCTTTCATACGTAGATTATCCAATTCCTTTGGTGTAGGTTTGTGGCCAGCTAAATATATGGAATCAAACATTTCAAAGTATGGATCAAGTTCCTCCATGTTGGTGTACAAGTAGAGCATGGTGAAATTACGCTCTCTTATGTCAACATAATGTGCAGTAGAAGCCCCAACCCCTTTCCCCTTCCAGAGAAAAACACTAAGGTCGGTCGAAGGACCTTCTTCTTCAGTATGATACCGTGTTGACTGAGCATTCACGTTGTTAGTGTGTGATAAATACTGACTTGAGAAGATTGTTATCTCTTTAGCTGCAAAGGCCTCTGTGATACACCCCTCAACCCTTGCTTTGTTCCGCACAGTAGCTCTAAGTTTTTTCAATTCTCTTTCTTGACTATACATCCATCGGAACTGCACTGGTCCTCCTACCAATGCTTCATAAGGTAAGTGCACTAGCAAATGTTGCATCACATTCATAAATCCAGGCGGAAATACTTTTTCCATCTTGCATACAAGCACCGCGATTTGTTTCTCAAATTGAATCATCAATTTCTTTGAGATATGCTTAGCACATATATGTCTATATATGTAACTAAGTTCAGCAATCATCTTCCACAGAGGAGGCTTGAAATAGCCACGGAACATTACTGGCATAAGTCTTTCCATCAAAATATGGTAATCGTGAGCCTTCAAACCATTTAATTTATTAGTGTCGAGGTTAACAGTACATTTTATGTTAGCTGCATAGCGGTCTGGAAACTTCAACATTTTCAACCATCGAAATACTTCTTTTCGCTCTTCCGGCTTTAGACAATATGGAGCTCGTGGTGTCCTCTCCTTCCCATTAGGATTTAATTTGTCCTCAAGGCTAGGGCGATCGCAAAGATTAGCTAAATCTTTCCTAGCATTGATGTTGTCTTTTGTTTTACCCTTAATGTTTAGACACATGCTTATGATGCTTTCAGCAACATTGCACTCTTGGTGCATCAAATCTATGTTGTGTGGTAAAATCAATACCTTCGCATACGGAAGTTCCCAGAGAAAAGAAATATGAGTCCAGTTGTGATCTTGACCATAGCCTTCAAACTCATGACCTTCTGCAGCCCTTTGAAGGGCACGATGTTGTATCATGATATCTTCACCCATTAAACGTTTTGGTGGACCGTCTTTAACTTTTATGCCTCTTCTAAATGACTTCGTATCATTTCGAAACAGATGATTGGATGGAAGAAATCGTCGATGACAATCAAAGAATGAGACCTTTTTACCATGCTCCAATCGATATGCTTGTGTGTGCCCCATGCATATGGCACAACACAGTCGACCGTGAACACACCTGCCAGACCAAATACCATATGCAGGCAAATCATGAATTGACCACAAATATGCAGCACGTAAGGTAAATTCACGTTTTAGATGACCATCATAAGCCTTTACCCCTACCCATAGCTCTTTGAACTCTTCAATCAACGGTTGCATGAATACATTGATCTTCTTTCCAGGATGTTTAGGCCCTGGAATAATAAGGGCAAGAAATATGAACCCTTCTTTCATGCATTTGTTGGGAGGGGGTTGTAGGGCATGATGAAAACCGGCCAACAAGAGTATGAAGTTGAACTGTTGTCGTAAGGAGTGAAACCATCAGTGGACAAGCCTAGACGAACACTCCTAGCGTCTCTTGCAAATTCTAGGTCAAAACGATCCAGAGCCTTCCAAGCATCGCCATCTGATGGATGCATCATAATGTCTGGGTCTTGGATCTCACGTTCTCCTTCCTTATGCCACAACATTAGCTTCGCAGTTTCTGGGGTTAAAAACAGACGTTTAAGCCTTGGAGTGATGGGCATATATCGAATCTGTTTAACTGCCACTTTTGTAGCAAAAGTAGCTCCATCCTCTTTTAGTACCTCCGCATATCTTGATTTACCGCATTTCTGACAATGGGTGGCCGCTTCATATTCCTTCCAGAACAACATGCAATTATCTTCGCACACATCAATCTTCTTATACTTCATCCCAAGACCGGACACAATCTTTTTAGACTGGTATAAGTCTTTTGGCATCTTATGGTTCGATGGGATGAGATCAATAATCAGATTGATTATATCGTTATAGCAATTATTCGAGAAGTTATACTTTGCCTTCATTGCCATAAGACGTGTAACCACCTGCAACACGGTCACAGTGGTGTCGTCATGCACTTTTTCCTCTGACGCGTGAAGAAGCTTATAAAACTCCTGCACTTCATTTGGTGTATCCTGTTCTGAGGCCAATGTTGGATACTCTCTACTAATATCAGCCACCAAGTCATCCATCTGATCCTCCTCATCATCATCAATTATTTCTGACTCTGTGATATTCTGCTCTACTTCTCCATGTGAGCGCCACACAAGATAGTTACGCATAAACCCATTCTTGTAAAGGTGATGCTCCAGTTCTTCGATCTTTCTCACATACTTAAAATTCCGACACTTGGTACACGGACACTTCACCACACGAGGTATACCGGAAAATGCGAGATCCACGAATTGTTTTGCAACCCTAACCCATTCCTTTGAGTGACCTAGAGTCACGCTATTGAATCCATCATACATCGCCCTTCTTCTATTGTCATCCATTTCCAAAACTAAATAACACAATGTATAAAAAATGTGTAAATAAACATAATTAAGCATATAAACGTAAATAAAAAATGTGTAAATAAACATCATTAAGCATACAAACATAAATAAAAAATGTGTAAATAAACATCATTAAGCCCTTCTTCTATTAGGAAGGATCACTAGACATAAAAAACATTTAACCAAACATTGAACCTAACATTGATTAATTTACAATGAACAAGAAATTATGCATCAATTGTAACAACTAGCCAAAATCATGCATCAAATTTTAACTAACAAACTAATTCTAATAATATGCATCAAAGAAAGAAGAAAAATACCTTCACGGAGACCGTCAAGGTGGTGATGGTCGAGGAGACGCGGGCCGGCTGTAGTTAGAGTGGAGAGAGAGACCGGAGACTAGAGTCAAATGGGCCTACAATTAGATGGAAACACGGCTTTAGGTTTCATAACTTTGCATAGAACAAAACATAACTATACGACCTGCTACCCAATACCCAGCCACCCAGAAAAATAACTATACGCAACTGCAAGTTTTTTCTTCCTATTCTTACTTTAGGACATCTTCAACTTCTGAATTCAAATGACTATGTCGTTGCTAATTAATTTACCAAGATGCGCTGAAGCAATGTTTTAATAAGACAGCAAACCCCAGCAATGTTTTAATAAATAAGTTGTTGAAGCATATCACTGAAAAGACTATGCTCTTTCTCCTTTGTTTTCTACTTGCTTGAACATGTCAGCAATCTCGCATGTTGGTAATCTATTGGTAATCATGTGGACATAATGCGGTAGAATTGTAAACGATGCTCTTTATCCTCTGTTTTCTACTTGCTTGAACATGTCAGCATTCTCGCCTGTTGGTAATCTATTGGTAATCATGTGGACATAATACAGTAGAGCTATTAGCAGAACAAGAATTATTGTAAGGGTGTGAAACGGGAGTCACTGCTATCGCGTGAAGTCTTCTCCACCAACGACGCCAGAGTTCGAGTCAAGCCACCTTCTGGTTTTAGGTGAGATGATGGTTGGGTTCACGGGGAAGAGGAATGAGATGGAGCAAGCGGTGAATAGCCTCTCTGATTTCTCCCTCTCCGGTCCCGCTGCAAAGAGCCACAGACTGCTGAGTCGGTGAGCTGTCTGTGCTTTCTTTTAGGCATTTATTGAATTGAGGGTTCTTATCTGTTTTTTATTGGTGCAATCTTTTGCCCCAATATTTTGCTGCTACTATGCATGTGAGTTTGCCTCTTTAAATTACTGATTAGTGGACTCCTGACTAGGTTGGTTGATTATAGGGATTAGGACTTGGCTAATTGTTTTTGTTGTTTCAGAATCCTGAAGAATACCATGAGCCAACCAACACAGTAAGTCTGGCTGCTCGTTCATGTCATTGAGAATTTCACCAGTTCAAGCAAACAAGAAATTCCCAATGTCAAGATCGACATGGAAGCCAAATTACGAGCATGGTTGGAATCAAAGGGGAAAACAAAGTGCATCCAAAAAATGGATGGTCTTTTCTCCCCAATTGCCAGCAAGACTCTATTGTCTATGAGCCATATATTACATGGAGCCATACATAGTTCTTATTTCTTTATCTTCTCCTGCACAAGATACTTTTTGATCCAGTAGTCCTTGTTCCCACTGAAAATATACTACGAGAGCACATGCAGACAGAAGTAGATACACCAAAGAAAGGTACTTTAGGAAACTTCAGGGTATTATATTTGTGTGAAATAGTAGTTACAAAATATGAAAAGTTGGTTGAAATTTACTCAGAACAGCCTCTGAGATTTTTTACTTGTGCGTTCACGTGTGAATCTGATGTTTAAAGTCTTATGTAGTGGTGCTTCCTTCAGTTACTCCATGCAATGAAAAACATGAAGCTTCTCTCAGGAAAGCTCTTTCTCCAATTTCTAGCTGGTACGATGGACAACATAGCAAGACTGTGGAATCTATCTTTAAATGCTTCAAGATTATCTTGAATAGTATAAACTCAATGGGTATGTGCTCTTTTAGTAACATTACTTTTGTTTTGGCGGTTCTGTTGCCCATTAGAAGTTACATTACCTGTTAGCTTGTTTACCATATCTTGTCCAGTTGGGTAGTTTGGTTAAATCAATGTATCCATCTTGTCTGCTTTTATTGAATCATTTTGGTCATGGTATGTCATGTGTATAAAATGATAGAAGTATAGAACTATATTCCTGTATAGGTGCATAATATCATACATATAGGTGTATGGAATAAAGAAATATTTGTTGAATACAATCATAGACTAGCATAAGTGGTCGTGCTTTGCAAGGACGATATGGGGTGTTCTGAGCTAATTGTCATCAACACATTGGCTAAGGTTTCCCAACCCAGTGGTCGTTGTGACGTTCAAGGATCAAGGTCATTGAAGGAATCAATTCAGTTCAGCAATAGTACCGCATATTCCAATAGTAGCTATTTGTAGTTTGAACTTTATGCTGCCCACAAATGTGCCATCGCAACACCGGGGTCAAATGTGCCATCGCAACACCGGGGTAGGGTTTAAACCTTAAGTGTTAGCTGCACATTTACATCCTTCTAATCAACAGAACATAAATATTTTTGTGTTTTTATTAAAACAAAGTCTACCCATATGATTTTATTGAAACCGTAGCAATGCACTCTAAAAAATACACTACTTACCATATTATCTATTCATCGACTTACACTAAGAACGAAGACTCATGATGTCATGACAAATGTGATTGTAAAGGGATCAACAATGAGACAAGACGTTGTGAACAAACATTTGAATAACTATCTATTTAAATAAGGTCTATCTATATGATATAAATTGAAATCGTAGCAGCGCACGGGTACCTAACTAGTAAATTTAATAAGAACAAAATGCCTTAAATCTTGCAGTATATAAACATGTCTATACGCTAACTTGTTTGTCTTCGACTTGAGAAGGTACTGATTGAGAAGGTACCCGATTGCGGAGGAGGACGACTAGCGACCGCGGAGGACGATGGCGGAGGACGAGCTCGGGCGGCCTTGCGGCGGCGCGGTCAGCTTTGGATGTGGGGTGGGGGCGCGGTGAGCTTTGCCTGCGGGGCAGCGAGCCGAGGAAGGGATTTGGCGTGCTGGCGGCGGTGCAGTGCTGTGCAGGCGAGGTCGGTGTTCGGCGGCGGGTGTTGTGGCGGCACGCGGCGCGGTGGGCGGAAAGGGCGCGCTGGTGAGAGAGAGATGGTGAGAGAGAGGCGCGCGGCGCGGGTTAGGGATTTAGATGTTTTCGGTTAAGTTCGACGGGGTTCAGTTGGCCCACGAACTTAAATTAAGAACGTGGGTACCCACGTTCCTAATGAGTTAAGTTCGACGGTTTTGGCTGGGACCCACGAACTTAGTTTAAGAACGTGGGTACCCACGTTTTTAACTACACCCACGAACTTAACTCATATAAGAACGTCGGTACCCACGTTCTTAGTTTTACCCACGAACATTTATCAGTTTCTTGTACGGCCCAATATATCGGGGTGCTAGCTTTCCTTTGACTCCAAACCTTTTGGTTCCTCTGATGGGTAACACCTTCAAGTAGACATAGTCTCCCGCTTCAAAACTGAGTTCTCTTCTTCGAGGGTGACCATAGCTTCGCTGTCTGGACTGCGCTGCCTTTAAATTCTCTCAGACCATTCTGATGTTCTCTTCGGCTTCAAGCAAAATATCTGGACCGAACACCTGTCTTTCACCAGGTTGATCCCAATGCAATGGAGTTCTGCAATTCCTCCCATAGAGCGCTTCAAACGGTGACATCTTCAAACTGGCTTGGTAGCTGTTGTTGTAAGAGAATTCTGCATATGGTATTCTCTTGTCCCAAACTATCTTGTCTTGCAAAGCACAAGCCCTCAACATATCCTCCAGAATCTGATTGGTTCTCTCTGTTTGACCATCTGTCTGCGGGTGGTAAGCTGAGCTGAACTTCAAGTGTGTGCCCAGAGCTTCATGCAATTTCTGCCAAAAATGAGAGGTGAACTGGGTACCTCTGTCTGATACTATCTTCTTTGGAACGCCATGCAAGCACACAATCTGAGACATGTATAGTTTGGCTAACACCGCACTGTTGTAGGTGGTCTTGACTGGTATGAAATGGGCTGCCTTTGTCAAACGGTCCACTACTACCTAGATGGAGTCATAACCAGTGCGAGGCAAACCGACTATGAAATCCATTCCGATCTCATCCTATTTCCACTGAGGAATCTGCAACGGTTGCAACAAACCTGCAGGTCTCTGATGTTCTGCTTTAATGCTCTGACAACTGTCACACACAACCACATACTCTGCTATCTCCCTTTTCATACCGTACCACCAGAATCTTTTCTTTAGGTCTTGGTACATCTTCTCACTACCAGGGTGTATACAGTATGCTGTCTCATGGTCTTCTTTGAGAATCAATTCCCGGATCGATTTGATGTTGGGAACACACAGTCTGTCCTTGAACCATACTACTCCTTCTGCATCCTCATGGAAATCCTTGCCTTTTCCATCTTTGATCAGCTGCCAGATCTTGTTGATTTTCTCATCATCCTTCTGACCTTTCCTGATGTCTTGCTCTAGAGTGGTTTCCAACTCGATTGTCACTCCTTGAGTGTTGTTCAGAAATTCGAGACTCAATCTGTCGAACTCCTTTGCTAGCTCATACGGTATCGGGTGAGTGGCCAACATATTGACTTGACTTTTTCTACTACGAGCATCTGCAACCACATTTGCTTTGCCTGGGTGATAATGAATCTCCAGCTCATAATATTTGATCAATTCTAGCCATCTTCGTTGTCTCATGTTTAACTCTGACTGAGTGAATATGTATTTGAGACTCTTGTGATCCGTGTAGATATCACACTTCTGCCCATAAAGATAATGCCTCCAGGTCTTCAATGCATGAACCACGGCTGCTAATTCCAGATCATGAGTAGGATAATTCTTCTCATGTGATAGAAGACGCGGCCTGATCTTCCATGAGATACGATAACTTGATTGAGTGGCGATCTCGACGTTGATGATCCAAGGCTTCGAGCTAACTGTTCCTCGCAATCACTACACCATGGCTCCATTGGTTATCACTCGTGAAACATGAATGACCTTGCCACAAAGGCTTATCCCTGCAAGCGCAATCAAGAACACAAGCAAGAACATGAAAGAAACGCAACCAAAATTGTATTGATTACGGGATGGGGTCTCACAAACCGATGACGGCGATACTGTTCGATGACAGAATTGATCTAAGCAAAACCCAAAACCTAATGTGGCGGTGGCTGCTGAATAAATAGAGTATTAGGGCGTGCGTGACCCCTGGACTCTCCCCTAATGGGCTTCGACGCGATACACGGCCCAACAGACGGTGTCACAGCACCAAAACAGAATCTGAACGCTGAATTGTTTCGACGATTCCCGTTGACTCCGGATGAATTTTAAGGTGGAATCAGTTGGGTTGGTTAGATAATCTCCTTATCTTTCCAACCATATCATGTCCATCGCAATTGGAGTCTAGATGCATCCTGGGCGTCCATTTTAGTGCAGACTGGTCCTGCAACCCGAGATGGAGTCGCAGCCAAGTCGGACTTGATCTCCTTCCTATTGTGGTCGCCCTTGCTGCTCCTCCTCAACACCTTGGCCTTTCCCAAGTCCTTGCTGGTCCTCTCCAAGGTACCTAATCATCAAAACATCCATGGCCCCAAGCGTAAGCTCTGAAACACAATTGACTAGGATAGAACATACCTTGAGATTTAGCTGACGTGCACGAGATCGTGTTATCGGTCCATTCATTGTATGTATAGAAGTGATGTCCTCATCATCCTCCTCCTCTTGAATTGGAGTCGTCCTTGACTCGATCTCATCTTCTCACCCATATATGGCTTCAAATCTGAAATGTTAAAGGTAGAACTAACCCGAAAATCTGGAGGCAACTCAGGTGGTAATCCAGAGGGTATCTCAGAGGGAAACATATTCATATATTCTTGCAAAAGGTTAGCAATAGACGGTGGCAAAGCAATAGACGTATCATCAATGGAATAGAAAACATTTTTGCACACTAAGGCATAGCAAAGTCCAACAGAGGCATGCAACTCATCAAGATCAGTTTAGTGGCTAGCAAAGTAGGAGTTTTTAACTTAATAGGTTGCTGATTTTCAGAGTTCAAAACACCTTTTTGCTTAGCATTAGTCTTTTTCTCATGTTCAAAGTGGACAATTTCAGTGGGAGTCATAAGAAGCAACACAATTTTCTTTCCCTTATGCATGAAAGTATATTTATTAGATCTACCATGGTGAATAGCATCAGTATCAAACTCCCAAGGACGTCCTAGTAAAAGAGAGCAAGCATCCATACTCACCACATCGAAATCAGCAAAGTCATGGTAAGAGCCAATAGAAAAATGCACCCTTGCTATTTTTGTTACCTTGAACTTACCGCTGTTGTTAAACCATTGAATGTGATAAGGGTGGGGATGCTGTCGTGTGGTCAAGCCAAGCTTCTTGACCACCTCAACGTTCACCAAGTTGTTGCAGCTATCACCGTCAATGATGGTATGTACACGGCAGTCCTTGACGATGAGGAACATGTTGAAGAGGTTGTGGCGCTGTCTGTTGTCGTCGTCACTAGCCGTGGCACTCAAAGCTCGTTGCACAATCAAGGCCTTATAGGTCTCGGTCGCTGTTGTACCAAGAACATCTTCATCACCATCACAAGTCTCTGCAATGTTAGCTCCAACAGTATCTATGTCTTCCACATCAGAAGCACTAACATACCCACCATCACCAGTAGCAATGTATGCCCATTTGCTGGGGCAATCTCGCTGAATATGGCCAAGTCACTTGCAGCGGTGGCACTTGATGTCGGAGGAGTGGCCTGTGGAAGAGGTGGTCATAGCAGGTTTTGCTGCAACACCCGAAGGCACCAAGGACTTGTTGTTGTCGTGTCCCTGTGATGCCGAAGGTGCAGTGCTGCGTGTGCCGCTGGTGGAGGAAGATGTGGACGCCCGTACGCCCGAAGAGGATGACGCCTTGGCTGGCGCCGGTGGCTGGTGTGGCGCGAAAGTGCTGCTCCTCCGCTGTTAACAACCCTGTAATTCTTTTTCTGCCAACATAGAAAGATGGAACAAGCGTTGTATAGAATGATATTCTTTATAATCAACAATATCCTGAATCTCCCGCCTCAATCCCCCATAAAACTTAACCATTTGATCCTCCGGATCCTCAACTACCCCACATCGTAGCATACCTTTCTAAAGCTCTTGGTAGTATTCCTGTACCGACATGTCTCCCTGATCTAAGCGTTGCAATTTTTTTTGAAGATCACGTCTATAAGAAGGGGGAACAAAGCGAGCTCGCATCTCCTCTTTTAACGGATTCCATGTTTGTGGTGCAGCACGTGTGTTAACAAGTTCATTCCACCAAATGATAGCAAAATCTCTAAATTCACAAGTGCCTTGTCTAACCCTATGCTGCTCAGGAACAAGATGGGAATTAAATTTTTGTTCTACTGTCATCTCCCAGTCTAAGTAAGCTTCAGCATCATAAGAACCCATGAATGGTGGAATAGAGAACTTAATCTTAGCAAATGGATCATGGTCTGGTTCAGGATTATGACGACGTCTACCATTACCTCCCATACCTTGTCGATTACGTGCGAGGAGTTGTCGCCGCGGTGCATAAACATCGTCATCATCATCGTCGTCGTCCACAGGAGAGTGAGCTGGGGCTAGAGTTGGTGGTGGGGGACGAGCCTCCAGTACGTCCATGCGTGTAACAAGTTCAGCAACTCGTCAATCAAGCTGCTCATAGGATGTCGCCGCAGAGTCCTGGTATTTTTTAAAAGCTTCAGTCATCGCGCGCATCATCTCCTTCAATTCCAACTGAGAGACACACTCATTGTTGTTAAGCTTAAGCCCCTTGTCCTTGTCCATTTGATTCTTTGGTCCTGTCATTGTTAGCACAAAACAGAGACAAAAAGGCAACAAACAATGTGAACCCTACAACTATCTATCAGGGTGGTGGTGGAGGTGGAATACAAATTATGAAGTGTCTTACCCCGCTCTTACAAGGTTCTTACCAGCACTGCAGGTGGCAAACGGTGACCGGTGTGACTGTCCAACGAGCGTGGGTGTGATTGCAAAGGAGTACCTGTTCTGCTCGAGAGAAAGCTAGAGTTCTGGGAAGGCTGACTAAATATATATATGTGGCACACAAGTCAGTAACAGATAGCAATGCTAAATAAGTGTTCCAAGTACTCGTCCTAGTTGCTGGCTTAGAAAATGTAATAGAATAGTTGGACCAAGGTACAAGAAAGGAGGTACAAGTATATGGGTGCAGTAAGAAAACATGCTTGGGGCAAAATAATCACAGAGGTGCACAGAACACTGGCGTTTCTGGTTATGTGCTACCCTTCTTTTTTGCGATTTTTTTTCAAATATTTTTTTAAAATTTTCTATTTTGCAGCAGCACATAAGAAGATAACACACCAAGTTTCAGATTTTTTTTGCAATGACGCGTCCTCTGGAATTTCTGCAAGTTTGCCCTAAAATCGGAATAAATGTTTGGAAAATGAGAAGTCCTATTTCCAAGCCGAATTTAGGAATTTTAAAAACAGCGAATCCGGCAAAGCCAGAAAGAATCGGATGCAAAATTTAATTCTGTTCGATTTGAAAAAAATGGGCCCGGTTCGAGTTCTGAGGCGAAAGTTATGGCCGTTTTAACTTTGGCCTCCGAATCAGGGTTTCTCGCGAGGTGTTGGAAGGGTGGGGGTTCGGTTTTTTGGATAGGATCGGTTTTAGAGATAGGATCTATTTTGTTTATAGGGTCGGTTGTAGAGATAAGATCTATTTTGTGGATAGGGTCGGTTTTAGAGATAAGATTTGTTTTGTGGATATGGTCGATTTAGATACAGGATCTGTTTTGTGGATAGGGTCGGTTTTAGAGATAGGATCTGTCTTGTAGATAGGGTCGGTTTTAGAGATAGGATCTGTTTTGTAGATATGGTCGGTTTTGTAGGATGGAAGCGGATGGACATAATCAAACTGAACCAAAACAAATCTAAACCAGCAACCAAACTCAACCTAGAACACGAACTCAGAACTGTGGACTCTAAAACTGAATTGTGCAAAGGCTAAGGCGATGGTTTTAGGTCGGAATAAACTGATCGTAATTATATTTTTTTGGCTTTTTGCGGACTATGGGACGAAACAAAACTAATCTAAAGGTAGGATTATACCTCACGGGCAACCTGGAAATATGATACCAATTGATAGTAGACGCGGCCTGATCTTCCGTGAGATACGATAACTTGATTGAGTGGAGATCTCGACGTTGATGATCCAAGGCTCCAAGCGAATGGTTCCTCGCAATCACTACACCACGGCTCCATTGGTTATCACCCATGACACACGAATGACCTCGCCACGAAGGCTTATCCCTGCAAGCGCAATCAAGAACACAAGCAAGAACAGGAAAGAAACACAACCAAAATTGTATTGATTACGGGATGGGTCTCACAAACCGATGACGGTGATACCGTTCGATGATAGAATTGATCTAAGCAAAACCCAAAACCTAATGTGGTGGCAGCTGCTGAATAAATAGAGTATTAGGGCGTGCGTGACCCCTGGACTCGCCCCTAATGGGCTTCGACGCGATACACGGCCCAACGGCCCAACAGACGGTGTCGCAGCACCAAAACAGAATATGAACGCTGAATTGTTTCGATGATTCCCGTTGACTCCGGATGAATTTTAAGGTGGAATCAGTTGGGTTAGTTAGATAATCTCCTTATCTTTCCAACCATATCAAGTCCGTCACAATCGGAGTTTGGATGCATCCTGGGCGTCCATTTTAGTGCAGACTGGTCCTGGAACCCGAGATGGAGTCGCAGCTAAGTCGGACTTGATCTCCTTCCTGTTGTGGCCGCCCTTGCTGCTCCTCCTCAACACCTTGGCCTTTCCCAAGTCCTTGCTGGTCCTCTCCAAGGTACCTAATCATCAAAACATCCATGGCCCCAAGCGTAAGCTCTGAAACACAATTGACTAGGATAGAACGTACCTGGAGATTTAGCTGTCGTGCATGAGATCATGTTATCGGTCCATTCATTGTATGTATAGAAGTGATGTCCTCATCATCATGAATCTTCAATTGTTGGGATGAGTATGCCACTACTCTCCCTTCCTGCATTAACACACATCCCAGTCCGGTATACGAAGCATCACAATACATTGAGAATGGTTTGTGAACATCTGGCAGAATCAGTATTGGTGTCGTTGTCAACTTCTCCTTCAATGTCTCAAAGGACTTCATGCATGCTAGGGTCCACTTGAACTCAACCTTCTTTGCCAACAAAGCTGTCATTGGCCTAGCAATCTTGGAGAAACCTTCAATGAAATGTCGATAATAACCGGCCATTCCGATGAAACTCTTGATTCCTCGGACATCTTTTGGTGCTTTCCAGTCCAAGATAGCTATTACCTTCTTCCGATCTACAGCCAATCCTTCTCGATTTATAATGTGACCCAAGAATAGGACTTCACTGATCCAGAACTCACACTTGCTAAGCTTGGCATACAGCTGACAATCTCGTAGCCTCTGAAGTACTTTCCTCAAATGCTCCTCATGCTCTTGCTTATTCTGGGATTATACAAGAATATCATCAATGAACACTACTACGAACTTGTCGAGGTAGTCCATGAACACATTGTTCATCAGGTACATGAAGTAGGCTGACGCATTCGTCAAACCGAATGACATGACCATGAACTCATACAGTCCATACTTGGTGATGAATGTTGTCTTCGGTATGTATGAGGGTCGGATTCTAAGATGATGGTAGCCTAACCTTAGATCTATCTTTGAGAACACACTAGCTCCCCTCAACTGATCAAATAAATCTTCAATTCTCGGCAGGGGTACATGTTCTTGATAGTAACTTCATTCAAGGATCTGTAGTCAATGCACATCCTCTTTGTTCCATCCTTTTTCTCCACAAATAGCACTGGGGCTGCCCAAGGCGAGGTACTTGGTCTGATGTAACCTTTCTCCGACAACTCATCAATCTGCTTCTTGAGTTCCACCAATTCTAGTCCAGACACTCGATAGGCTCTCTTGGAAATAGGGGCGGTGCCTGGTATAAGCTCTGTGGCAAATTCAACCTTCCTTTCAGCTGGCATACCTGGTAACTCCTCGGGAAACACATCTGGGAAATCTGATACTACACTGATAGCCTCTGATGGTTTAATCTCCTCAATATGAGCGGTGACTTGGTGACAACTCCCTTTCCTTGATCTAGACAAGACCAATTCCACTAACACTTCTTCTCCTGATAGGGACACTAACTTCACTGTTCTCTTGTCACAACTAAGACTGGCTTGATACTTGGTTAACCAATTCATCCCTAGGATGACATCTATAGTTGTATCTTGGTTACCCATAACTATTAAATCAGCGGGGAACTCTATCCCCCTTATTTGAACCTTTGCACTAGGGCAAAATCTATCAGTTTGGGTCCTTCCACCAACTGAACTAACTCTCATAGGTGGGTACATGGGTGCTACTAGTATATTATGTGATTCTACCCATGATGCAGTCACAAAAGAATGTGTTGCTCCAGAATCAAATAAGACATTTGCAGAATGGTACTCGTCTGAGAATGTACCTAGTGCCACTCCTGGAGTCTCCTGGACTGTGTCGGCCTCCAAGTGGTTCACCTTTCCATACTGGGCACGAGGTTGCCCACGGTTGTTGCCTCCTGGCTGCATTACATTCTGCCTGACTGGGGCATTGGGAGCTGGTTGCTGCTGAGCTGCTTTCTTTGGGCAATGATTCGCCCAATGGCCTTGTTCACCATAGTGGAAACATGCACGACTTCCTCCTTGAGCTGGTGCTGCTTGATTGTTCTGGTTGGTTGCTGGGGCAGAAAGACGGGCTGCCTGGTTGCTCTGACACTGGTATTGATTTCCTCCTTGCTGATTGTTCTGACGGTACTGCTGCTACTGAGGAAACTACCTCTGGTACTGCTATGGCTGGTTCTGACGCTGATGCTGGTGCTGGTGCTGGTGACCTTGCTTGAATTGCTGAGGTGGGTTGTCAGAGTAGCGAGGATGGCTGCTACTCCCAACCTGAGGTCCACCAATCTTGTGTTTCCTGTCCTCCATCTCCCAACGCTTCCTTTCTGTCATGATTGCTCTGTTGATCAGATGTTGGAAGGTAGGGAAGGTGTGGTTCATCAGTTGATAGTGGAGGGGATCGACCAATCCTCTCAAGAAGCGGTACTGTCTCTTAGCATCCGTGTTGACATCCTCTAGGGCATAACGCGACAGCTGCAGAAACTTGTCCCTGTACTCACTAACGGACAGGGGACCTTGCTTCAGGGCGAGAAACTCCTCCTTCCTCACTATTATCAGTCCCTCGGGCACATGGTAGTGACAGAAGTTATCCCTGAACTCCTCCCAAGTGATAGCTTCAGGGTTGGCATGGGTGGCGAGGTAGGACTCCCACCAAGACTGTGCTGCTCCCCTCAGCTGTCGGGGACCATACAACACCTTCTCACGATCGTTGCACTGGGCTGTGTGCAACTCACGCTCCATGGTACGCAGCCAATCTTCGGCGTCCATGGGATTAGCAGAGTGGGCAAAGACTGGGGGATGGCACCTCATGAACTCTGCCCGCTTGTCTCTAGGCACTTGTGGCATCTGGACTTGCATTGGAGGCTGAGGCGGTGGTGGCTGATGCTGCACCTGGTACATGGCTGCTAAGGTCTGACCAATTACCTGGATTGCTTGGGTCTGCATCAAGAACATCTGCTTGATAGTCATCGGGGGTGGCGGTGGCAAATGCTGCTGCGGAGCTGCTTCCTCTTGGGGTGCCTGCTGCTCAGGCTGAGCACGCCTCGCACATCTATGCCTGTTCTCAGACATCTATAGAAATCACACACATATTTCAAATCTGACTCTGCAGTCTTTCAGCATAAGAAAAGATATATAGAAAATCTTCGTAGCACTGAACAATTGACCATCTTCACTGACAGCTTCTCAAATAAAGAGGAAAGTGGATATAAAAGGATTACCCAACTAAATAACTGACTTTATTAATAACTACACCAAGTTGCAGGAAATACCCACATCTTGGTGACAATCATTACAAAGATCCAACTTCAGTACATGTCCATCATAACAAGCATCCAACATAAAATAAGGAAACTAACTCTAACTAGACTGACTAGACTAAGACACTGAACTAAGCATTATTATAGACTTCGACTCTGTCGATCTAGGGATACAAATCTATCTGGGTCCTGCAGTCTGGGGTACCATAGTCGAAGCGACCACGGGGCGGTGAACGGTAAGGGTGCTGAATCCCGACAGGGGCGGGAGAACCACCATCCAGATAGTGGCGTGCTGCGCACTCAGCACGCAATTCCGCAACCTCCGCCCGAACCTTGTGATATAGCTGAGGTGCCCGATCTTTCGGTGAGTGGAGATAATTCCGATTTGGCGGAAGATGACCCTTGTGATCCGACTACGATGAGTAAGCCCGAGGAGCCAATGCAATCGCTGAACCAACTCCCTGTGGTTATCGACCTTACTGATGTGAGATCGGCCTGATCACGAAGATCGTTTCCTGTGCGCAATCGAAGAACAAACAAGAAAAAGATGTGAGCAATCTAATCTATTACTCGAGGGTGGAGTTCTGAGTACACGAAGACAACACTGATTTGCGCGTGTTCGAGAGTAGCTAAAGCTAACGTAAAACAAAACTCACAGAACAAAGGAGGCGCAACTCCTGGATAAATAGAGAGGGGGCGCAGCCCCTAGGGGCGGCCAACCCTAGGTCGTCCACTATGGGTCGTAGTTGGGCTGGTCGTCTATTCTTCTAGGCCCTCATTCTTCAGTAGCATGATGAAGTTAAGATCTCTGGCACGGGCCTGAGTGATTGGCCCAGCTAATGAAGGAAGTGGCGCTTGATGTGGAGGTGCTGCTGGTGTAGTCGTACTCATAGTGATGTCCTCATCATCCTCCCCTTCTTGAAGTGAAGTCATCCTCGACGGCAACTCCTCATCCTCGGCCATATATGGTTTCAAATCTGCAACAATAAAACTAGTGGAAACACCAAATTCCGCAGGCAGGTCAAGGATATAAGCATTATCATTAATCTTTGTTAGCACCTTAAAAGGACCAGCAGCACGAGGCATTAATTTAGAACGGCACAAAGTAGGAAACTGATCCTTTCTCAAGTGCAACCAAACCATATCACCTGGCTCAAAAGTAACAAGTTTTCTTCCTTTACTACTAGCAACCTGATTTTTTGCATTAGTAGCAGCAATGTTCTGTTTCGTTTGTTCATGTATGGTAATCATTTGTTCAACATGTGCAACAGCATCTACATGTGGGGCGTTTGCAGCATTAAGTGAAATCAAATCAATAGGTGCCCTAGGGATGTAACCATAAACAATCTAGAAAGGGCACATCTTTGTAGATGAATGTGTGGCATGATTGTAAGCAAATTCAACATGAGGCAAACAATCCTCCCAACGTCTCAAATTCTTGTCTAAAACAGCCCTAAGCATGGTAGATAAAGTTCTATTTACTACCTCAGTTTGTCCATCAGTCTGAGGGTGACAAGTAGTGCTAAACAGCAATTTAGTTCCCAATTTATTCCAAAGAGATCTCCAAAGAACAATTCAGCAATAATGCTAGCATCATCAGTTTTATGACAAGGTATAAAGTGAGCCATTTTAGAGAATCTATCAACAACCACAAAAATACTATCCCTCCCCCTCTTAGTTCTAGGCAAGCTTAAAACAAAGTCCATAGAAATATAAAGCCAAGGAGAAGATGGGACAGGCAAAGGCATATACAAACCATGGTTGCCCAATCGTGACTTAGCTTTCTGGCAAGTAGTGCAACGTGCAACAAGATGCTCAACATCACGGCGCATCCGAGGCCAAAAGAAGTGTGCGGCTAGCACCTCATGTGTCTTGTAAACGCCAAAGTGCCCCATGAGACCGCCTCCATGAGCTTCCTGCAGCAATAAAAGACAAACCGAGCTTGCTGGAATACACAGCTTGTTAGCGCGGAACAAAAATCCATCCTGTATGTGAAATTTTCCCCAGGGTTTGCCATCCTTACAATGTATATAGAAATCTTTAAAATCAGCATCATCCACATATTGATCTTTCACAGTTTGCAAGCCAAAGATTCTAAATTCTAACTGCGAAAGCATGGTATATCTACGGGACAACGCATCAGCAATGACGTTTTCCTTCCCGTTCTTGTGTTTAATGATGTAAGGAAAGGACTCGATGAATTCTACCCAACTAGCATGACGACGGTTCAGATTTGTTTGGGTACGAATATATTTTAAAGCCTCATGATCAGAATGAATTATAAACTCACGAGGCCAAAGGTAGTGTTGCCATGTTTGCAAAGTGCGAACTAAAGCATAAAGTTCCTTATCATAAGTAGAATATCTCAAGCTAGCACCGCTTAATTTTTCACTGAAATAAGCAACCGGTTTTCCTTCTTGTAACAAAACAGCACCTAACCCAATACCACTAGCATCACATTCAAGTTCAAACACTTTCTGAAAGTCGGGCAATTGTAAGAGTGGAGCATGGGTTAACTTATCTTTCAAAGTGTTGAACGCCTCTTCTTGTGGGGGTCCCAAGCAAAAGACACACCTTTCTTTGTGAGTTCATGCAAAGGGGCAGCGGTGGAGCTAAAATCATGCACAAAACGGTGGTAAAATCCTGCAAGTCCAAGAAAACTCTGAATTTGGGTGACCGTCGTTGGTGTAGGCCAGTCCTGAATGGCTTCAACCTTGTCGCTATCCATCTCAATGCCCTGCGGAGTAACCACATAACCAAGAAACGAGACACGTTGCGTGCAAAATGTGCACTTTTCCATGTTACCAAACAAGCGAGCAGCACGCAAAGCATCAAAACAGCATGCAAATGTTATAAATGCTCATCTATAGACTTGTTGTAAATAAGGATATCATCGAAATAAACAACAATAAACAAACCTATGAAGGCCCATAGAACTTCGTTCATTAAACGCATAAAGGTGCTGAGAGCATTAGTCAATCCAAATGGCATAACCAACCATTCATATAAACCAAATTTCATTTTAAAAGTCGTTTTCCATTCATCACCGAGTTTCATTCTAATCTGATGGTAACCGCTATGCAAATCAACCTTAGAGAAAATAACGGCACCACTAAGCTCATCTAACATATCATCAAGACGTGGAATAGGATATCGATAACGAACAGTGATGTTATTAATAGCACGACAATCTACGCACATATGACATGACCCATCTTTCTTTGGAATGAGTAAAACAGGAACCAAGCAAGGGCTAAGAGACTCACGAATGTAACCTTTACCAAGCAGTGTCTGCACATGGCGCTGGATCTCCTTTGTCTCATCTGGATTTGTACGGTACGGGGCGCGGTTCGGAAGAGAAGCGCCGGGGATGAGATCGATCTGATGCTCAATGCCACAGAACGGAGGAAGATCCGGTGGTAAGTCCGTAGGAAAAACATCAGCATACTCCTGCAAAAGGTTAACAACAGTAGGGGTATATCCAAAGATGGTGCATCATCAAGCGGAACAAGCATGCGAGAGCATACAAGTGCATAACAGGGCATATGAGCTTCATGGAGATCATCAAAATCAGCACGTGTAGCAAGTAAAACAGGAGAGTGCAACTTGATTTCAGATTTAATAGGTGCGGCTGATGTCGATTTGACTTGTTGTGCAGTTTTAGCAGCCCTAGTAAGATCATCTTTCAAATTTGGTCAGGGGTCATTGGATGTATAATTATTTTCTGGCCTTTAAACATGAAAGGATAATGATTTGAACGACCATGATGTAAACTATCAGTATCATATTGCCAAGGTCGACCCAATAACAAAGAACATGCTTCCATAGGAATAACATCGCAATCAGCATAATCAGAATAAGAACCCAGCGAAAAGGGGACACGTACCGAATGTGTTACCTTTGTTTTACCACCATCATTAAGCCATTGAATGTGATACGGATGTGGGTATGCGCGAGTGGGCAAGGATAATTTCTCTACCAAAGCTGTACTTGCCAAATTGTTGCAGCTGTCACTATCGATGATGATGCGAATCGACCGTTCGTGCACAACGCCCTTGGTATGGAATAGAGTGTGTCGCTGATTTTTTCGGCCTGGGCAACCTGTGTGTTGAGAACACGCTGCACAACAAGACTCTCATACCTATCGGCGTCGATGGGATCAACGTGGACTTCCTCATTTTCTGCATGGTTAGTGGCAATCATAGCATGACTAGTTTCCTCGGAATCACTGGCTGAAGAGTACTCACCATTGTCACGTATAAGCAAGGTACGCTTGTTTGGGCAGTCCCGAATCATGTGCCCAAACCCTCTGCAACGATGGCACTGAATATCCTGTGTACGTCCTGTGGAAGAAACGGCGCCTTTGGCAGGGGGCGGCGCTGGCTTGGTCGTCCCTGTGCGCAGTGTAGTGCTAGGCGTAGAAGGTGCAGGGCTAGAAGGAGTTGAGTTGTGTGTCGAACCCCTGCCTGCAAAAGAGTTAGTATATGTCTTTGATCATCATCCCTGCACTTCACGTTCAGCTTTGCAAGCATATTCAAACAATGTGGTTATATCAAAATAATCCTTATAATCAAGTATATCCTGAATTTCCCTGTTCAAACCACCACGAAAACGCGCCATAGCAGCGTCATCCGACTCAACCAAACCACAACGAAGCATACCCTTTTGTAACTCCTGGCAATATTCCTCAACAGATTGTGAACCTTGTTGAAAACGCTGCATTTTGTTAAGCAAATCACGGGCATAATAGGAAGGAACAAATCTGTGGCGCATGGCAGTTTTTAATTGGGTCCAAGTAGTGACACTGTTAATGGGAAGTTTTTGTTTATACTCACGCCACCAAATTAAAGCAAAATCAGTAAATTCACTAATGGCAGCCTTCACTTGGCTATTAGCAGGAATATCATGGCATGAAAATTTCTATTCTACCTCCAATTCCCAATCAAGATATGCAGCAGGATCATATTTACCATTAAAAGATGGAATTTTAAATTTAATCTTAGCAAATGAGTCATTAGGAGGATGACGAACCACACGGCGTGCACGACCACGGCGATCTCCATCGTCCTGCTCAGCGTCACCGTCGTAGTCCTGCTCCATCTTTGTGGTCAACGCATCAAGGCGTGCCAGGATGGTGTCGAGTGTGGTGCGATTCGCCATTTGAGCAAGGTCAAGCTAGTTGAAACGCGCGGTCGTCGAAGTGACCGTTGAATCGAGCCGTTCATGCATCGTCCTAATGTCAGCAGCAAGTCCATCAACTTGTCCCCTTACTTCCTGCAACTGGACATCCACCGTGTCGTGTGCTCCTGCCATAGTTAGCGCAAACACCAAAACACCAAAAGGAGAAAAACCAAGGACAACAGGGGAATGGTGGTGACAACTCGCTCAATGGAATGCTATTATTAAGTTCTTATCCGTTCTTACCAAGCCATAGTGGTGAACTGCAACCAACAGGTGGAACGGGTGAAAGATTGGATGAGCGATTGCCCGGAGAAACAGAAACCTGTTCGTCGTACAAATATGTGGAGTTCTGGGTAGGCTGCACTCAAGTCAAGGATTAGCACGATCAAACAATAATGCAAAGTTGAATTATAGTGCAAAACACGAAACTATATTGCTGGCCACAAGTGCAAAGGACGGATGGAACTAGCAGAATGGCAGTACCGTAAATATTGTACTAGCGAGGCCAAAAAGGCACTAGTAGGAATCACCAGTGATTTTGTTTTTCTTTTTTTTATGATTTTTTTGATATTTTTCTCAGCACAAGAGGCAACAAAATAGGAGCTACACCAAGTTTCACCTAAAACAGAGATCAGATGTGGTCTACAGAAAAAGAGCAAGTTCTCTGAAAAGCGTGCAAGAGCTTTGACGAATTTTTTTATTTATTTTCCTGAATTTTTTTGACAATTTTTTTCTTTATTTTCCTGGCCTCAGAATGGTGTCAACAAGCTCCTGTAAAAATTTCAGATTTTTTGAACAACCAAGCGAAAAGTTATGCCCGTTTAAGGAAGGTACCTCAAGTTATGGTTAAAACGACCGAGATGAGACAACCGCTTTGTTTCCTTTCCCTATTTTTTGTTTGTTCTCTGGTTCTATCCTTTCTCTTTCTTTTTCTTTTTTTGTTTCTGTTTTTTTTTTACGTAACCGAAGGAGAAAAACAAGGAAACTGCATTGACTCGGTTTGTGGCGTGATCAAACGGGAGATGATGGCGGCGCGCTAGGGTTTGAATGGTGGAAGAAAGAAGGATGGTGAAAAAAACACAATGCAACCAGCAACAAATGACGCGCAAGCACACAAATTCAACAATGCAGATTATTGAAAGAAAGTGCGAGGCTCAAAAGGGTGCTGGGATAAGGTCTAACCTGAATTTTTATGTGGTTTTGTGGACTGTAGGAGAAAAAACACTCGATAAACTCACCGATCAACCTAGAAATCTGATACCACTTGATATAGCTGAGGTGCCCGATCTTTCGGTGAGTGGAGATAATTCCGATTTGGCGGAAGATGACCCTTGTGATCCGACTACGACGAGCAAGCCCGAGGCGCCAATGCAATCGCTGAACCAACTCCCTATAGTTACCGACCTTGCTGATGCGAGATCGACCTGATCACGAAGATCGTTTCCTGTGCGCAATCGAAGAACGAACAAGAAAAAGATGCGAGCAATCTAACCTATTACTCGAGGGTGGAGTTCTGAGTACACGAGGACATCACTGATTTGCGCATGTTCGAGAGTAGCTAAAGCTAACGTAAAACAAAACTCGCAGAACAAAGGAGGCGCCGCTCCTGGATAAATAGAGAGGGGGCGCAGCCCCTAGGGGCGGCCAACCCTAGGTCGTCCACTATGGGTCGTAGTTGGGCTGGTCGTCTATTCTTCTGGGTCCTCATTCTTCAGTAGCATGATGAAGTTAAGATATCTAGCACGGGCCCGAGTGATTGGCCCAGCTAATGGAGGAAGTGGCACTTGATGTGGAGGTGCTGCTGGTGTAGTCGTACTCATAGTGATGTCCTCATCACCTTGCCCAACTCGTCAAGGGCGTGGTCCAACTCTGTGTTGAGCACAACAGCCAAGTTGATCATGCTGTTCAGCCTGGGATTGCCCTCACCAACTGGCGAGGCAATCACACCTCTAGCACTGCCGGTCGAACGACGAGGGTAGTACTTCAGGTTGAGGCCATCAGCTACCCCGCTGAACAATGAGCAATACTGAAAAAGTGCCCGTCGTGCTGCATCTTGCATGGCTGCCTCGGTAGTATCCCTCTCAGTAATAGAATAGTGCTTTGAGAAGGCCTCTACACCCTGGAGATCATCGTCCGGACGACGCACCAAGCAAGTAGCCTCCCACTGGTCCGGGTATAGCCCGTGACGATGCTGGTAGACTACACAATGGTACTCGATAGACCAAGTGTGTCGATCGAAGGCCCGACGTAGCAGGGTATCGAGAGCATCGTGGAAGTGACACCCGTGAGCGATGTCACGAGTGATGGGTCTAGCGATCCATCTCTCCGGCTCCGGCTCCTCCGAGAACTCCGTGCCATGGCTCGAACTGCCACCGACGTCGTGCAGGTGGCATCTCTGGCTGAGGTGCAGGGGAAAGCGGCCTCTCAGACTCCACCTCCCGCTGAGGCGAGGGGGAAGAGTCCTGCTGCTCCTGCTCTTGCTCCTGGCGTCGGCGCTCCTGCTCTCGTGCAGGTGACGATGCAGTCTCTCCAGGTGACTGGACTGACCTGGCACTGTGCGACGCAGGGGACGCTCCACCAGGCGGGAAGGCAAAAATGGGATCACATACTTACGTGCAATGCACCTGATACGGGCCATCTACAGAAGACATCGTAAGCACAAGAGTAAGAGTAGAACTATGAGACCAGAAAGTAAACAGGTAGAAAAGTGAGACAAAACCTTTTGAGATTAGTAAATAACATAGAGTTGGTGAAGATGACCAACTTTTGAAATAACTCTAAGGTCAAGGTAAGAGTAAGGGTCTATAGTCCTTAGGGCGACCATTCTAGTCTAGGTTAGCGGTCCTACAGTCAGCAAGGCTTTGATACCACTTATGTCACACCCGGTTTTGGAAGGCAAACCGAATGTGGACCATGTACGTGCTAGGATCAGAAACTCACGTACACAGCGATTACATAATTGGACATCATCACACAATGCTCGAAATAAATAGCGGAAAGGTACTTTATTACATCAAGATGTCCAAGACATCCACAGAGTCTATTACATAACCATTGTCTTTAACATAATTATCAAAGTGCGGAGTTACGAAATGTAGTTGCTAAGCCTACACAGGCAGCTGACTAGGGGTTTGCCACTAAGAAAGAACTAGAACTCGTTATATTCCTGGAACTCCTTGAAGTCATCCATGTTGCCAGCATCACCTCCTGAGCATTGGGTACACTAGGGACAACCTAGGGTGGGGGTGGTGTGTAAAGCAAGGGTGAGTACACATCAACGTACTCAGCAAATGTCTCATTTGTCTAAAGTGGACTAGTTGTATATGGAGTTGAGGTTAAGCAGTTGCTTTTAGTTGGTCAAGTATTTATTATTATTAGTAGAGCCAAGTTTTAGTAAATAACCCAGTTATTACCCAGATGTACCTCCTCAAAAGAGGAAATACGAGAGATCAGATTTTATAACATCATTGTTAATCATCAACATAAAAGTATCCAAAGTTCTTCTAATCAAAGAGGATCCCAAGGCTGCTCTTAACCATGAGCTCGGCTGATATACCAGTTTTTTAACACTCTGTAGAGGTTGTACACTTTACCCACAAGTCGTGATCCCTTTCCAGCCTGGGTTGTACAGACCCGATCTTCACTACCAAGGTGAATGGCTAGGGATACACTACGTAGCCTTTACAGAGACTCCCCTGGTGCATAGCTGCTCGTTAGGTTTCGCCAGTCGTACAAACGCAGTACACCTCCCCAAGGTGGGTGACTAACAAAACCAAATCGAAAGAACCTCTGCACCCCAACCTTAGTAGAGCGAGCACTACGCCCCGGCCCCCATTTACAGCCATCCGGCAAAGCCAGCTACACCCCCAGGTTTATCTAATTAATCAGCTAAGGGCGTTCCATTCCACCCTCATGGTTGTACTGTTATCCCGGGTGGTCACTCCATGAACAGATTCTTACGGAGAGGTACACAGGAAAAAGGCCTGAGCCCCCTAAGGTATCACAAAATCATCCACATAATCACGATAACAGTATCGTATCATAAATGTTCACATCATGTTCATTGATTAAGTTAAGGCAATAGCAACATGCTAACCATGGTAACCCAAAAGGTAATCAAGGATAAGTGAATACAGACTAGTCAATCCTTAGGTTTCATAAAGTAATGCGGGATAGTGAATCATAAAGTATGTAGGACATAATGGGTCAGAGGACACTTGCCTTCACCAGATGGTTGCTCAGGGAGGTCTCCAACAACACACTCAGGAACCTTGGACTGCTCATTGTCTAAATAAAGCCAGCATGCATTCAATACATTTGGAAAGTACAAATGAACATCACACCAAACATGTACAAACGTTGGAACACATCTTAAAAGACACAATACTACATAAGGGATAATGAATTCAGAGTATAACATAAATATGGCATACATTAACTTTATTTGAAAATAGATTATTATTTCCCTAAGTGTTATTTACAAGTACATAATCATAGGTCAATTTATTTTATGGTGACCTAAAATTTAGAACAGAGATGAAACTATGTAATACATATTATTAATCTCACAAGCTTAAACAAGTTTAAATCTCTAAGGTTCTCCTTTTATTTATTCTATTAAATAAATAAAACATATATCTACATTAGTTCATATTCAATCCTAAAAATTAGAGTGTGCAGTCAGTAAGTGAACCTATTTTATTTAAACAGAGAATAATTCTATGAACATTTTGCAATTTGAATCACTAAATTTGGAGTTCATATGCAAAAGTTATGAAATAAACAAGTTTGGGAATTCAAATATGAAAATAGGGCTAATTCTATAAATATTTAAAAGTACAGGGCTAAATCTGCAAGATTACAGGGGTCTGCACGCAAAAACCAGGGACGACGGGTTGATTTCTAGTAAACCGAGGGTCTCTTTAAGAAAACTACCGCGCGAAGGGGTATCGGGTGAATCTAACCGTCAGATCTAAAACCAACGGCTGAAATTAGATCTGCGACCGAGGGCACGCGCGCACGGGTGGGCGAGCGCTGGCAGGTGGGCCAGGGGCGTCAGCGACCGAGGGGGGGCGCACTGACCGAGCTAGCCCAGCGCCATGGGACATGGGCGCTGATAGGCAGGCCAAGGGCGCAGGGCGCGCATGCGCGAAGTGGTACCCGCGGTCCGGGTCGTGCGATCAGGATCAGACAGAGGGGATCATAGGCAGGCCAAGGGCGCAGGGCGCGCGTGCGCGAAGTGGTACTCACGGTCCAGGCCGTTCGATCTGAATCGGACGGAGGGGATCAGACCGAGGAGGGGTGAACGGTTGCGGGTGGCGCTGTTCCTCTCCGCGGCGGTTAGGTCGCCGAAGTTGAGGCAGGCGTGAGCTAGGGGGTGTCCGGGATCGCCGGAGTTGGGCAGAGAGGAAGAGGGCGCCACGGCGAACTCAATGGCGGGGAAGGGACCATGAATTCATGGGCAGAGAGGGGGGAACGATGGTGAGAAAGCCTCGAGCGGGCCGGAGCAACTCCGGTGAGCCATTTCGGCCACGGGGAGGGGTCCTAAGTCGCGCTAAGGCCTTGGCTAACTTCAGCAGAGGCAGGGGCGACACAGGGACATACTCTGGTGAACTAGACCGGGCTAAATCGGCTGGCCACCACGCGAGCACGGCGGACCGCCGCGGCTGAGCACCGGCGAAGGTGAAATTGGCCTAGCACAGGGCGCAATAGGGGAAATTGGGCACGGGGACGGGTGACTCACTTCGAGGCGGAGCTCGGGGAGGCTTGGAGCGGTCTCCGGCGAGCTGGATGGCCGAGAACACAGGCGCGGATCTCCGGTGGCGGCTGGCGACGAGGGCACAACACGAGAGACGGTGAAGTTGAGCGAAATGAGGCGAGGGGTGTGTGCGGGGCACTAGCGGGGCTCTAAGAAGGGAGCTGGGCGCGTGGGTGGGCATTGTGGCTGAGAAACCCGGCGACGTGCGCGAGTGCGCACTCGTCGGTCCACGGCGATAGCGGGGAAGGCAGAACTGACAAGACAGGCCCACGACGCAGAGAGAGAAAAGGGGACGCGCGGGGGCAACGGCTCGGCACTGGCGAATCGGGCCAGCGAGACAGAGAGAGAGGGAGCGCTTGGGTGAAGAAAACTGGCGCCGACAGATCGTCCCCACTGGGCAGCGTGCGAGAGAGGGAGGGCGCGCGCGAGAGGGGAACTGCCGCTGATAGGCGGGGTCCGCCTGTCAGGCGGCGCGGGCACACGGCCTGGCTGGGCTTAGTGGGCCGACTAGGCTGCTTTCCCTTTTTCTTTTTTCTGGATTTACTAATTCCTTTTCTATTTCTTTTTCTATAGGGTTTTCAAATCCAAATTCAAACTATGTTTCAAATTCAAATAAATTCAAACTTGTGCAACACCTCAAAGAATATTTTAAGCTCAGCATGATGCAACATGTCATGACCCATAAGTTTTTGGTAAAAAAATAAATAATTAACCTCCACTAGTTTATGCTATTTCTAACCAAAAGAAAAAGAGAGAAAGAATCTAGAGAGAGAGAAAGCCTAGAGTGAGAAAAGGAAGAGTAACACATGATTTTGGGTGATAATTAGAAAGAAATTTTATACCCCCAAAATCAGGGTGTTACAATGACTCCCCCAGTGAGGCCATGGAACACATCCACGAGACCCGGCGAAACTCCCGGGCACGACCCCGAGGACGCGACAGCGGGGAGTAAGCGGGATTGACTACGGCGGCGGTGTATGCACGAGCTCGGTCATGGCGGCTTCCCCCTACGGCGGCTCTGGTTCGTGTCTACTCCAATGGCTCCCGGTTTGAGTGACCAAGGGCACCAGATTATGTAGCACCAGAGGGCGAAGTCTGAGCGAAAAGGCGGAGGCGCCAAGCCAGCCATGCTGGGATCTCGGCGCACGCACGGGTTTGTTACGGAGTCCCAGCGGTGAAGAAGGTCCCAACGAACGGGCCCATGCAGCAGAGAGAGATAGGGCAGGCGCGAGCACTCGAGTGGCCGACACGCGGGCCCCGAAGGCAGTTATGCGGGCAGAAGAGCGCAGAAGGGTTCTCTGGTGGGCCGAAATGTTGGATTGGGCCCAGGCACAAATTTCTCCTTTTTATCTTTATTATTTTCTAGTTTCTATTTTCTTTGTTGTTTTCTAATTTAAATCTCCAAATTCGAATTTCTATTATAAATTCAAATACACATTTGAGAATATTCCAGTAAAATATAATTGTTTAGTGCAGTTATGCTAAAATGTTTTCAGTTGTGAAAACCACACTTTTTCTTTTCTATTTAAATTCAAATTCAGATTTTCTAATTTGGATTTAGATTCTAGCTTGGGGTTTCATGTCCAAAATTTTCTGGTGCAATCAACTCTATATGATATGCAATATTGATATTATTTTATTTATTATTCTATTTACCATTGCCTTTTAAATGTGTAATTCCCACATATTTATCTCAAGAACAATAGTTTTATATTGTATGATCTCCATAAAGAAAAATACCCTAACAAATGTAATATTTTTAATATTTGTAATACTACTGTTTGTAATATTTTTATTTTTTTCCTTCCTATTATTCAATTATGGAAGAAATCATTTTCTTTCTTTTTTTACTCAGTTTCTGTTTTATATTTTCACTTATAATTTGAGGTCGAATAAAATGTATCCCAACATCATCTTGAGCATGGGATGCACATTCCTATTTGTTTATGGTTTAATCGACTAATAATACTCCATTAATTGGCTATGAAGATAGAAGGGTCCAAATAAATTTCCCAAGGTTTCAAAAATCCTGAAATATATTTATTCGTTTATTTTATCATTTTTTTTTCTTTGACCATATTTGGGCTTTACACTCCATTGCCTGGTTCATGTTTTGGTGGTGCATTTCTAGATGAGTGTTGGTCTCATCGAGCTCTTCTTGCACATCATGGAGCTGATTTTCCAGGACTTCAATGGTGTTGTCCCGGATTTCCACCTGCTGCTCCAACTCTTGGGTGCGGTTGTTCATTTGCTCAATTTGGAGATCCTTCTCCACCTACTTTGAAGACAGATCGACCACGAAGACCTACTTATCATCAAGGGTAGTCTATGCAGTCTGAGCGAGCCCAATGAGGTGCGTCATAGCATCGCTTTGCAGGGCCTGCAGGTGGTACAATGCACTCATGCACTAGACAGTGATCCTCCCAACCTGGTCGGGATGCATGGCCCACACATCCTTGGCATGGCGCACTCGGTCGCACCACATCAGATCATCCCTCTTCTCAGCGGGGAAGAGTCCTAGTGGGTGCATCATCATCTCCAATTGGTGGTATCCGTAGAAGGTCGTCAAGGCCTTCATTGTCGCGGCCTCAGTGGTGTCATCTGCCCTGAATCCGACAGTTTTGGAATCAAGCGAATGCCACCCAAGCCAAAGAGGGTGAGGCTCCAGGGTTAGCCAAACCCTATAGTGTGGTACCCGGTGCTCCAAGTACAACTGCACTGTGTACAAAGGAGGTGTGGGGGTATCCCGCTGCGCAGAGTACCTCCCACAAGATAGAGGGAAAGCCCTCTCGGGAAAGGTAGTCGAAGCTGAAGCTGTTGTCTCCACCATTTGCGGGGGTTGGTGAAGCCATCTGTGTAAGTGGGGTAAGTGTGAGTGCTAAAGGTAGAGGTAAGAAGGAAAGTGTGCTTAAATAAAAAGAGGATGGTTAATTGGATTAATCTATTGTAACTTACTTCCCTGTTACCGTCTTTGACTAAAGTTTTAGGGGTCATGAGTCACTATAGTTTTAATATGTTCCCTTCAACTTTTTAATTAACCACTTTTCCTTGTAGTCCTGATTTACTACTTTGCATGCATGCTTGAATGGACGTCCTCTCATCAAACATAGGGGTGCTCCTAGGGCATCCCTTCTATCATAGTGTCGGACTATATGGCCTACTTCTATAGCCACCTATCTACCCCACTATTCTTAAGGCCTTTCGTCCTAGGTCTAGCGTTCTAGTCCTGATGACCCAACACTGGTTTCTAAGCAAGTTTTATTTTTGAAAGGTTGGTGTTCATGACTTATTGACTTCTCTGTAATGGTATTCACTCTGATACCAGCTATGGCAGAACCGCCCAGATTATTCCAGCTTAAGTGCTCGAGTTATGCCTTGAAGGCAGTAACACACTTAAATCGGAATAATCTGTTAGTTCCTCGGATCTAGTCTGAGAAAGCCACTTACCAACGATCGAGTACCATTAGCTCACACAATGGTGAGACTCAAAGAGGATGCAATAAACATGAAACCACAAGTTAAAGTACTTAAGTTATTACATGAAACGGAGTTTGATAAAAGATAACAATGTTCTTAATATTGCAGCGGATGATAAATAACGTCGATAACGAGGAATAGGGCAAGGCCTAGCCCACTACTTCTCCTGGTCCTCTTCTGCCAAGGCGGTATCCCACTCGACCGTCCAACACGGTGGCAGGGTGGCTGACCAAGTCACACCATCAACCATGTCTTGCAGAGAACCTGTAAAAAATGATGCCACAAGCAAGGCTGAGTATACTAATACTCAACTAGACTTATCTGATGTGAGGAGTCTTCTCCTCTACCTCTAGACCATGAAGCTATTTGGCTGAGGGGGTTTGGTTTGCCAAAAGCACTAACTGAGTCTAAAACAAGTTTTAGCTTTTCAAGTTCTATCATACTCTTTTTTCACTAGGTTTGCTCCTTTCTAAGCATATATGGTAACAACCATTTAGTGAAGTCAACATATTATCTCAAGAAGCCTCATTTCACTTCTTACTCGATGCAGTACAAGGGGTCAAGCAGTCTCATTAGCTGCGAGAAACAGACGATTCAAATCGAGCTTTTAACCTTGCAAGGTAAACCTAAACACACGACATGTAGGGGCACTCTGTCCCCGCACACATGAATCCGTGTCAGAACCAATGAGGGATAAAGTCTGCGGGCACGTTCAATCAGGTACTAGGCTTATCGGTTACCATATTTCTCGATATGTGTCTAGTACGTTCAAACGCTTGACTCAGGTAGCCGCACATTGATCCTTAAGTCCATTCCCGTCTCATAGACAAGGCATCCACCCAGGATCCATGCCCATAGACCATTATAGATCCCATTATCAAGATGAGTACAACCAATTCCTGACCTCACGCGAGTGCTCGAAAAATCACTCGACTTCTACCGAGATCCTCAATTAGCATATCAGCTACTCGACCTAGCATACTAGTATTCATCTCAAAGGAATCCTAAATTCATGTAGCTAGGGTTCCAAGCAATTCCTACACTTAAGTGCACGATACAAGCCTACAAACATTAAGTGTAGTAAAATAGCATATATAACGGTTATGAATAAAACCGGGGCTTGCCTTCAAATGCGAGTGTGGCGGAAGGTTCTTCGGCGACGAGCTTGGAAGCTGGTTCCCGGGCTTCCTCTTGCTGTGCCTCCTGCTCTTGGATCAATACGTACTCTCCGTTTGCAAAATTGCAATCTAATGAATGCAAATGCATAAGCATGTATGCAACGTATGTATCCTTGTGCATGGTAGGAATTAAAAGCTACTTTCATCTTTTGTTTTAAGGGCTTTTATGGGAGTAGGTTGAACTACGTCCCTGCTCTAGAAATTTCCAAACATTCTACAAAAATTTCAGTGTCTTCTGATTGACTTAACTAAGCTGTCCTAAAAGTTTGGGAATAGAGAAAAAGGGGGTTATCTTATACAAAAATGACAAGGTTTAGGGCAGAAAGGGCACTTTGAACTACAACCTATATGTAGAAGTGACTTCTGCTATAAAGCTCATTTTTGTTGTTGTTTATGGGTAATAGTTGCTTCTGTGCCAAATTGCATACAAAGAAACCTAATGGTTATTTAATGGTGATTTTCTAAAGTTTGGGGGCTTAGTGGGTGCTTACACTAACACTCCTTTTGAAAAATGTCAAACAACATATTTTCCAATTTCTCTAGTTTCTTCTTTGCGCAAGAGCAATCATTCCAAAGTTGGTCATTGTTACTCATAGGGGATGGGTTGTAAGATTTTTTTATAGTTTTATAAACTTTTTCACGGGACAGGGTTGGGGCATGTTCAACTGTGTAACTACCTCATTTTTATATTTTTCTCCCATAGCACATATCTCAGATGTTTAGGCAAAAATAAGGTTCCTTACTGTTTTCTACTTTTGGTTCCTCCTTTTATTTTCTAAAGGTATTGACAAAAACCTAACTTCATTTGTTTAACCCACTTATCTTGGTATTCTGAGGTGGTTAATATTTTTGTAGTAGTACAATAATGGTCAAGTGACTACTAGAATTTTCTTAACATTAGTGCATAGGTCCTATTATTTTTAATCATTATCCTACTCAATTACTCAATACCTAAATTAAATAACAAATTCTAGAACAGTACTGGACTAGGGGTTTTTCCTATTTTTCCTCTAAAGTTTAACTTATGCAGAACCCAACAAAATTTGGTTGACCCATTTTGGATGCTTAGTTCACAAGTTATGAATTTTTGAAATTTTTGTTGGATTTAAAAAGGTTGAGTTTTTAACTTAAATAGGGAAAACCGGTTTGCACTTGGGTCCCTGGTCACTTCTTTTCTCTTTCTCACTCCTATGCCATCGGCGCACTATTCAAATGAGTGGCTGACAGTGTGAAAACCCCTTTAGGCTTAAGAACAATCTAACCCGCGCTCCTTGCTTCACCGGAACAGTGACAGGGGTGGAAAAAGGAAGGGCGGGGCTTACTAGCGGTAGTAGAGCTCCGATGATGGGGTTGGTAAGACCGAGTAGTTGGCTTGGGCGGGGGATGGCTGGGGTGAGCTGGCCATGGCGGCCGAGGCTCGCGCGGCTCTAGCGGGTGGCGTGGAGTTCACCAGAGTTGTGGGCTTATCCGAGGGAGTGAGGCAGGGTGACCGTACACTCGGGGAGGGGCTTTATAGGCATGCTCGAGCATGGCTGGGCGCAAGCGCGTGGGGTGGGGCTGTCTGGTGCTCGGCGCGCGCAGGGGAACGGTCAATGCGCGATCAGCCCCTTAGGCACGGCGTCGAGCACGTGGCACAACTTGGTGTAGTCACTTTCAATGGCCTGTAGGCTCCATATCTCAGCGAATTTGGGCAAGATCCTTTTGTAAGATCTCTTCCCCTGACTTCCCTCTATCTGTTTCGTGTGGAGGCTGAGGCATTTCTTGGTCTATGCAAGGAGTGGTCTTGTCCCTAAGGTGGGTCTATCCGACTGCTCCATCCCGAGAAAGAAATCATGCCAAATCATGTCAAACGGATTTGGTTCGTCTTCTAGCTTCACCAGAGCTTCCTAGGGGTCTTTTGGCGCCACTTTGTCAATTGAACCTAGTGGTTTTGAGTTTTGGAACAAGGTGAACGTGTTTGATCTTTGTGAGGGGACTGATTTTCAGAAAACTGAAATTCTAGTTTTTATTTGGAGTTTCCACTTGAGTGACTTGTTCGGGGGTTTGCAAAGCCTTTTTGGGACAACTCTCTTACTATTTTTTGTGGGTTATTAAGTGTACTACAACTTCTATAATTAGCCCAAGTCCTGACAAAGTGATTTACTTAGCCTTTTTATTGATTTTTTCTTTGGTGCTCTAATGTCCTGAAGAGGGGAACTTCAGGGTTTCGGCACTTCACCCTCTTCCTAAGCTTGATATGGTTAAGGCATGATCTCTTAGGGCGATAAAGACTTGGTTAAGGCTTGGCTCAAGTTTGGTGCCTTTTGCTCAAACTAAACCACATGTGATAACAGGTCACAGATGTAGGTACTGAGGAGAAACCCTAAGTAACACCTGGGGTGTTACAGGAAGTAGTTCCAGTCCCCGTTATACTACGCCTCAAAGTACACCGGCTCGTGGTAGTTCCAGGCAACAAACTCAACAGACCCAATCTACTCCTCCTCAAGCAAGCACTCCAGCTGGATCTATTGCTCCTAATACATCCACAAGCAGGTCATTCTTCAAGTGTGGACAGGCAGTACACTATGCCAACTACTGGCCTAACAGGGCTGCTTATACTACTCCAGCTCTGATGAAGCAAGGTCAAGCATCGGGAGGCAAGAGTCAGCCTTTATCTATCAATCGGGGTCAAGTCAACCATGTGGAAGCAGAAGCTAAACGTGGTGAGCCCGAAAACCAGGATGAAGTGCCAGTTGAGGAACGAGGAAGTTGGTGAAGAAGGCAATGAATAGCAAGATTAGAGTAAATATAAATATATATATTTATATTTTTATTAGGAGTACTATTTGTAAGACTTAAACACTACTTTAGTTAGTAGCTAATATTTACTATTTTAGGAATAATATAATAATAAGGTCTATGTTGTGCACTTGTTCTCAAATACTGTGGATCAAGAACAAGACAACACAATTGTTAATTAATTATAGACCTTTGTCTTTCGAAGCATTATTCCCACATGAGTATAATGCCTGTTGGACGAAAGTCGAGAAGGACATACCTTTATCATTTAATATGTACAAGAATGTAAAAGGATGAAGGCACTAACTGCATCTCATTAATTCATGCACATTTATATTCCATAAAACACGCATGAATATTAACATCATTTCTATTACATTAATAACTTCGGCTTACTTGAATGTGGAGAGCGAGAGAGTGATCCCCATTCAGTGTGAACAGTACGGTGCTACTGTTCATCTATTTATAGTCACGGGACGCAACCCAGGTAAAAGTACATTTATGCCCTTGATATTTATCTATGACCATAATACGAATCATTAAGGATTGGATAGTCTTCATCCCTTTTCAGCCCTCATCATACTTGGTCTTCGTCATCACGTCAAACCGAAGCTATCCGGCTATAGCTCCATCATTCATTCTTATCACCTTCGGGTAATATCTTCACCTTGTCATGAGAGAAAACCTTCATCCTGAAGCCGAAGCCCCTCTGTAATAATCCATATCATACTGAAAACATATAGTCAGTCACGTTTTTGAGGACCTTCGGGAGAGGAAGGCCCCCAACAGTCTATTTGACCCTATGTTTTGCTAATAAGTCATGCATCATGCTGAGATTTTTGTTTGTGCATATGTTTTGAGACAAGATGGGGATACATCCTTTTTCTTACTAATCTCGAGGATGAGATTTCTTTAAGGGGATAGGATTTGTAAAGCCCAAAGTTGGTAGAAGGGAAAAATAATAAAATAAATAAATACAAAAATATGCACCTCATGATGAAATTCTTGCATTTTTGTATTTGTATTCAAATTGTGAGACAAGTTTAAATTAGGAAATTAGAATTTGAAAATGGAAATAGAAAAAAATGGGAAGGGAAGGAAAGAAAAATATACACTAGAGAAAGAAAATAATATTAATGCAAATAGTGGATGTTATATCCTCATTAGGGATGCATTTTATATTTGAAAATTGGAAGTTCAAAACATGAATTTGAATTTGGTTTGGATATTTCAAATTGGAAAATAGAAAAGAAAAAGGTAATAGAAAAGAAAAAGGGAAAAGAAAGGGGGAAAGGAAAACCGCACCGGCCCGGCCTAATTCCCTAACCACCCCAAATACTATTTTTTCTCACTTTCGCACCAGCCCGTCCTGGGGCATGTCATGCGCGCCTGGTAGCCACTAGCAGGTGGACCCCGTGGGTCGGGCTCGTTCCCCTCACATTGGATGGCTTACCTGCGGGACCCCCGTGTCAGGCGCCCTTCTCCCCTATCCGCGAGCTAAGCTTTCAACAGACCACGTGGATCTCGCGTCCGCCAACAAACTCCATCTAGAGATTGCAGAGACCGTCGTCCCCTGGGCCATAAAATTCGTGCGCCATGGCCTTCTATCCCATTCCTTCGCCGTTCCTCAGTCGTCGATTTCCAGAGAGAGAGAAAGGATGTCCTTCTGCCAGGAACTTGGCGGCTCCGCCTCGGGCTCACGACTGCGTGCTACTCGGTGAAATTAAAGGGGCTAGGGTGTGTCGTCGAGGTTCGTTGTCCACGAGTGTGGTTTGCGGTGGTCGGAAAAGCACGAGGTTACTGGGGATTTCTCGCCGGAGGTCATTTCCGTCGCGACGTCGAGGACAGCCTTGCGCCCACCGTCTCCTTTGGTAAAATTTCCCCACCCATATTGTTCGCCTCGACCTCCTACTCACGTTGCATCATAAATTCTCGAAGTTGTGGGTCGGAATCGGTGTTGGCCGCGCGCTAGCCATGGCTCTACCGCAGGTATGCGCGCGCCACCGCCGCTGTCGGCCGTCGGGGAGGAGAGTGAATCAGGATAGTAGATCTTTGATGAACGCACGAGAATTAATCTAGGTATTTTAAATCATGGTCGTTCAATCAGCTAACGGCGGCTAGGATTACAAGATGTATACCCCCTTCACACAATAAATCGGTGCCGTTCGATTCGGATCGGGCACGTAGGATTAGATCTGTGTTTCGTTAAACTGTAACTGTTGATCTTCGATCCTGCGAACTGGAGCGCATAACGGTTAGAACCTAATCTTTGCCACCGGTTTCTGATTGAGCGGCCCAGAAGTAATGATACCCCTTTGGCGGGGACATTATGCTAAAGTGACCCCGTGTTGTGTTTTGTTAGTATCAACCCGCAGTACGGGTGTGTGTATAGAATAGAGCTATTAGGTCCACAATATTATAAAACCAACCCTGATCTTATTTACAATACCATGTGTTGTCCATCTGGAATAAAAGAAATATAGAGATGAATTCTAGTATGAAAATAATTATTATAACTTGTTTATTTTGTATCTTCTGCATTTTAACTCCTTTTTGATCCATTCCAGTTGCATTAGATCCATAATAATATTGTTTATCCCCTGGTAACTTTTTTTGTTATGAAACCTAAATTAAAATTATGCACATAATTTCTTTTGTACCCCACTTCTAAATCTTCAGAAAATCATAACTTTATAACCGTAGCTCCGAATTTAGTGGTTCTCGAACCTATGATCTCATTACAACACGTAGAATATTATTATGCAGCTTGAGCTTATGTTTAGTGTGATGTTAATTTTTCCTATACCATGTTTGTTTGTATTGCTACGATTAGCAATGAGGTTACGAGTCACTTGAAGACCAACCTTGTACCTGGAATCTCAAGTCTAAGGCAAGTTGTGCCCTTGATCACTTTTCTTTACCCAATAATGTTCATGTTAATCACTGTGACATGCTCAGGTTAATTTGATGGGACATAATTGGTTTCCCTAGACTTGTTTATTCCACACCTTGTTTACCATTGAACTTTTGGGTAGTTTTGCTATTGCTCTGCATTATGATCATTGTTCCAGTTATACTGTTGTTTTAGTTATTGTTCGTGACAAGATCATTGTGTTAATTGGAACATGGAGCTTAACTTGAGATATCCGTGCTACCACAAGGGTGGAATGGGACGTCCTTCGCTGACTAATTAGGAAAGCTAGTGGAGTACTACCTTACCCAAAAGGGGCAAGGGTAGTAGAGGAGTTGTCGATATAGGGAGGTTCTCGGGTCGATCATGCTGCGATGGCTTGTCGGACGGGGAATTCCTATATTGCGCTCCCTAGAACTGTAGCGGGTTTTCTGAAGGTAGTGGAAATTTTTAAAGGCCTCGTAGTGCATCCCTAGTCATTCACCTCAGAAGTGTCTATGGGTCTAGCTAAGCCTGGCTCGATGGGATACACGACTTGTGGGTAAAGGGCGCAACCTCTGTAGAGTGTAAAACTGGTATATCAGTCGTGCTCGTGGTCATGAGCAGCTCAGGACTCTCGCATGATTAATTTATAGAACTAAACTTAATATGTCATATGCATTGCATCGCGGGTGTTATTATCAATTTTGATCTCTTGCTTAATTAGGTTGGTATCTATTTATACTTAGTAACTGCTAATAAAATTTTGACCAACTTTAAAAGCAATGCTCAATTTTAGTCGTCTCCTTTGATAAGCCTTACACTTCACATGAGCTCCCACCTTTGGTGAGTTCATGCACATTATTCCCCACAACTTGTTGAGCGATGACCGTATGTGAGCTCACCCTTGTTGTACTCACATCCCCTATGTCAAGAACAGGTACCACTGGACAAGGCGCATGAAGGATGTTGTGATGAGTTCGTGAGTGGTCTAGGCTGTCGTCTCCCAGTCAACTATGGTTGTTGGTTCGTTGTCTATATATGATGTAATTATTTAGCTATTTTTTACATAACTCCTATTATATAGTAAAGATGTGACATTTGTTTCTGTACCATGAGTCATCATATGTGTGAGACTTGGTCCCAGCACACTTGGTGACTATTACGCGCCTGGGTTTTGGACCCCTAAAACCCTGGTGTGACACATTCCCTTAGGAACGACTTCAGAGCTTTTTCACCATTACCTAGGTGAATAAATCGGGGCTCTACATTTCCTTAGGAACGACTTCAGAGCTTTTTCACCGTTACTTAGGTGAATAAATTGGAGCTTTGTGTTCTCTTATGAACGACTTTGGAGCTTTTTTACCATTACTTAGGTGAATAAATCAGAGCTCTGCATTCCCTTGGGAACAACTTTGGAGCCTTTTCACCATTACTTAGGTGAATAAATCGGAGCTCTCCATTCCCTTAGGAACGACTTTAGAGCTTTTTTCACCGTAACTTAAGTGAATAAATTGTTTCATCATTGTACTCGAAGGTGCCAACTGGTTATTACATTAAATTGCAGAATGGAAAAGAGTTTTGCAAGTAAACGTAAATATGTAATAGCTTCTTCTTGATAGCTTCAGGTCTGCTTACCCAACCATTGTGGTCTTTAGTATATATGCTTCATCTATGGGACCATGCTGTTGACGGTGCGAGTTTTGGATCTCTCCCTTCTACCCTTTTGCTACAAATCTTGCACCAGGAACTTGGGATAACCAGCAGGAACTTGGTCATAAGGAGTTGGTCCCAGGACAAAGGAAGTAGATGGCGACCATGTGCTCATCACAGGGTTGTTTGAAGCATTTGAGGCTGAAGGCAAGTGCATCCTTGGCTCTTCTGACTGAGGCGGAACATATTGCGGGACATGCGGTGAACAGTAAGAAGATGTACTGAACACCTCCTTCGATTGAGAAGGTTGAGCAGCCGACCAAGCAAGCTCTTTTTGATTGTTGATTGTATTGTGACAGGTTCTTGTTGTGTGGCCCTTGTCCTCACCACAAAATAAGAAAAATGACTTCCTTGGAGGTGCATTGAACCTACCAATGAGGCTTCGGCCTCCTATTCCCCCTCTCGGAGCAGGTGGGTGAAACGTGTTGTGGGATGGCTGCTGCTGAGAGCTTGCTTGTTGCTGGCCTGACTGGCCCTAAGATTAGGTTGTTTTTTCTTCACCCTGCACCGGGTTATGAATTCTTCAGACATGTCTTGGGTTGAATCTTCCCCCGAAGCCCCTAGCGGCTTCGATGTATCTATGCAACTCCTACCTTCTTTGGCAGAAGTTGTTGTCAATCCTTATGTGTTCATCCATCTTTTGTAACAACTTCTCTAAAGAATGCAGAGGCTTCCTTGTGAAGTATTAGGCTACTGGTCCTAGCATGAGCCCCTTGACCATGGCTTCGATGATGATGTCATCTTGAACTGCTGGTTCTTGAGCCCTATGATGAAGGAACCTTCGGACGAACGACTGAAGGTATTCGTCTGAATCCTGGGTGCATTGGAACAGAGCTTGAGCAGTAACAAGTTTTGACTAGAAACCATAGAAGCTAGTGAGAAGCATTTCTTTTACTTTTGCGATGAAGTGACAGTCCTCGACTGAAGTTATGAATACTAGGTCTGAGCCACATTCTTGACCGCCATGACGAAGGATTTCACCATTACTGTTGAGTTACCACCATATGAAGATATGGTAGCTTCATAACTCATGAGAAACTGCTTTGAATCAGTTAGGCCATCATACATTGTCAATATAGGATGTCTGTACAATCGTGGTCAAGGTGTTACCTGTAGCTCTTGTGTAAGTGGGGAAGCTTCATCATAGAGGAAACCTTAGAAGCTGAATGATTCATGACAAAGATTATCATGATTGTGGTCCTCGTAGCTCTGATCCTTGTGGTTGTACTGATATTGTGCTTCAATGCTACGCATCTCTTCGGCTGCTTCGGTAATCTTTTTTCTAAAGCTCAGAAATATGAAGCACCTTATCCCTGCGCTTCTCCAACTGCTGGTGGATTGCTTCAAGGTTATTAATATCTTGATCAAGTTCCTTGTCTTGTGGTTATAGGCTGACATCCTTCCTCTTTTGGTTCCTTGCCTCCCTGAGGAGAGCTTTGTCCCCTTGGTTTGTGTCTAAGGTCTTGAGGACATTGTTGGATGCCTGATTTCAATCCCCTGGAGGCATTGAAAATCATGGCAACACAAGTTAAGAATGTAGATCTCCATCCTTGACTTAACACTAATTCGAAGTGTTAACGTGAAGGACGAAGGTCTTTATAGAGAAGTATAAATGAAATAATGCAGAGTGAAACAATATTACACCATGAAGTACGCCTTAGAATTTTCATTCCATCTCTTGTTTACATTAGATGAGTTTACAAGCATACCTTTGGCTCCTTAAAATAAGGTGTCACGAAGGTACTTTGAAGGCTAAGCAACATGAAGCTAAGGCCCTCGAAATGGTACCTTATGCAGGGCACTGTTCATCTATTTATAGGGAAGATGAACTGCCTTTGTACAGAATTACAATGACACCCATCAAGGTTTTACACACACTGTTTACAAATGACATTAGGACAATAATGTATTTCCTCCATCCTCGACTGTGTGGGTTTCGGCATTCGTTGTTTGGTAGCTTCCCCTTTGGCTTGTTTTCAAAGTTATAGACTTCGGCTGTCATCTTCGCTACTTGCACGCACAGACAAAGCTTCTTTGTATGCTACCTTGGTCGAAGGTCAACTTTGTTCGCCAATGGAAATTTTCGTGAAAAACACTTGTTTATACCAAAGAAACATGTTAAACGAGTGATCTTCGACATAGAATGCCCCCAACAATAGCCCCTTGCGGGATGAGTTCATTTCTTCGTAATAATCTTAGATCATAGAAAATATAATTTGGAGGTCTTATGTCAAAGATCTGAAAACACCTTCTCAAAGTTCGTTATGAAGAAGATACATTCAATTTAATGGAAACAGATGGTCGTGCCGCTTCACGCGTGTTTTTCAGTATAAAAAAGTCAAGAGGATGAGTGCAAATCACATTTACTGCCCTCACCTACACGCTGCCAAAACTTTTTGTGCCTCCGAAGCTTCCATGCACTAGTGCTTCAGTAGCCATCCTCGGTTGAACCACTTTTAGAAAAACTCTTCATCTTGCTCGGATGGCCAGAATCCAAACCACCGCAAAACTGATCACTCCAACCTCCTTAGAGTTACAACAAGATACCCTGTATATTTCTGAGGCAATGAGGGCTTCATCAACATCAAGACTTACTGCAGAGTTGTCAAAGGATAGACCTTCTAAGCCAAGCTATATTGACATTGATCGATCCACTCTAAGGGAGAAAGACTTGCAACTTATGAGGAGGCTTGGCTATTTCAACAGCAAGGTGAATGTGTGCCTTCTTGGAGAAGAAACGACGTCGAAGTCGGGAAAAGAAAAGTTGTTGTTTATAAGTGCTTTTCAAGGCAGGACTTCGGCTACCCATGTACAAGATAATTGTGAAGGTACTACCGCAATATGAAGTGTTCATGCATTAATTAACTCCAAATGCCATGGTTCACCTTAGTGTTTTCATCTAGGTTGTACGAAGCTAGGGGGGTCATACCGACATTGATGCGTTTTGCAAGGTTCATGATTTACATTACCAAACAAAGGCAAGGGATGAATCAGAACTTCATAACAACTTCGGGTGTTATAACTTCACGTATCACAAAGATACAAGTGGTCCAGTTCTAGCCTATCGAACCAAGTGGCATGGCAATTGGACAAAAGAATGATTCTATGCTGAAGTTGACTCTAAGCAATGTGAGGATTTTAAGGGTATACTGAAGAGCCCATTGGAAGTTATCTTTGCATTGAAGAGGCTGAAGTGTCAGATGAGCGAGGCTACTGATGAATGCTACAAAGCCTTCAATACAGTCATTAGAAAGATCGGATCTTGGGATCTAGTTCAAGAGATGCTTGCTTACAATATATATCCGACTCGGACTGGATGGAAACTGCTGAAGGAAGTGAAATAGAAAGATGAAGAACTTGTTACATTAGCTTTTGACTTCAAAGAACAGTCTCCATACAAGGCTACTTCGGTTGGATGGCTAAAGTTTATTGAAGAGAAGTGTAACAAAATGTGTGTAAATTACCTTACTACAGAGCACAAAGATATGCAATATGTCTTTGGGAGCCAAGGGAAACTTTAGCTTTACAGAGTTATGGATGCTCTAGGGTTCGAATACCCAGATTATGAAGATTCTTCGGCCAATTTTAGAGCTGGGCAGAAAAGAAAAGGAGCTGCTAAGAGTGAGCCTAACGAAGAGCCACCTTCGGGTCTGGTAAAGAAGAAGACTAAAATGTCTGTTCAGAAAGATAAAGTTGGGAAGAAGACCTTGGCTCCAAAAAAGACCACAGCTTCCCAAGAACAGGAAAAGGGTAGCACCACTACTACTTCGTCACCTGACTGCACCCGAATTCTCAAGGTAATGACTCGACCGCTACCATTTCCCCCTTTTATCCCTTGGGACCAATATTGACTCGGTTTATGCTAACTTCAAAGGATTCTTAGAAAGTCGGAAAATCTTTGAAGGACCAAGAAATTTTATCTGAAGAGGAAGTAGAGAGCCCGTGCATTCTGGGCCTTGGCAGTGCTGCCTTTGAGGGTTCATCATCTTCTAGGAAAGGCGGCACAAAATCTACTCAAGGTGACGGGTCTTCGAGGCACGAGAAAACAAAAGGAGACCAAAAGACCAAAATATTACACTTGAGACAGAGGTGACCAGTAATACCCAAAGTTGTAGACCATGGAAAATAGGTATACCACTCTTGTGTATTTTGCTTCTACATATTATCATATGAGAACACTCACTTTTAAAAGAAAATAATCAACAAAAGACACATGAACAACTTATGCATCATATTGAGTTTTATTTGGTTGTGCATTTAATAATAAAATAATAGTAATAATAAAATATAATAATTGAGTTGAGAATTTGAAGTTAACCCAAAAGGTGCACTTTAGGAAATTGGAAATAATATATATATATAAAGCAAGAGAGAAAATACTATGCAAAACAAAATAAATTTATGAATAAATACAATTTATTCATACTATATTCAGGAAAATTGAACATTTAATGTGAAGACAAATTCGCCCCAAACTTTGAATCTAAATTGGAATTTAAATTTGAATTTGGAAAGAAGAAAAGAAAATAGAAAAAAATAAAAAAGGAAAAGGAGAAAGCGCCTGGGCCCAAACCGTTGCCGTGGCGCATTCTGTCTTCCCCCGCGAGCGGCCCACTACCTCCCACGCTCCCGCTTACTAGCGGGCGGGACTGACCCGTCAGCCACTTGCACCCTTTGAGCGCGGATCAAAGTCGCGAGCAGGTGGGGCCCCGGGGTCAGACTCGTCACCTCCGCAGCTTGCGTACCTCACGAACGACTTTCTGTTACGCTGCGCGAATTCGCCGCGATCTGGGGGGAATTTAACTGGCATATCCTTCGCCCTCATCCATTGCCTCATCGATCCGCACCTATGCCAAGTTATCGCCGCCATCGTTGAACACGGAAGAGCGAAAGTGACGTCTGTAGGGCTAGGTACCGCTGTTGGGAGGGCACCAACGGTGAACTCCGTCTGCGCCGCTGTCTCGTCCTCGGGCACGAGCTCGTGGGACTCGCTGTCGCGTGTGGCTGTCTTCGTGAACTCGAGCCCGGTGCAGGAATTGTGTGGGAATTGGGAAATTGCTCACCGGACTGGGCGGATTGGCGCAACTCCGCGGACCGGTAGTCCTCGTCCCTGAGCTCATCGATCCATGGTACGGGAACTTCCTAGCCTTCGCTCTATCAACCTCGCATTAACTCTCGCTCGGACGCGTAAGGATTGGGTTGTTAGGGGCCGGCGTGGTGATTGCCAGTCTTGGGCACCGCCATGTTATCGCCAGGTGCTGCGGCCGGTGCTCTATGCGAGGAATCCGGTGAAGAAAGGGTCGTAATCAAGTTCGTAGTTGATAGGGCTACGCATAGGATCATTCAGATCACGTTTTGAAGCCCTGGTGCGCGTTAATGGTGAACTCTAGCCTGGCGCCGCCGCGGGGCAGGACGCCGATGTCCTGGAGCCTCCGGCGTCGTGGCGGCGAGTCATGAGCCGTGAATTGTCTTTCGGATGGCCCTGATTAGATCCTAGGATATCCTTTCGGGATTGAGGGTGGACCATCGGATGGCGGCTGATCGGATGGGATTAGATGTTGGGTACGGATTCGCCTGGTGCGGTTGTGACAGTAGATCCGCGGGCAGAAAGGGCTGATGTGATCTGGTGGTGATTAAAGTCGAACCGTAGATTCCCGATCCTGCGGCCGTGTGCGTGCGCTGATTTCAGGAGGGCTTAGATCTAATCCAAACCACTCGCTTTAGACCGGATGGCCAGAAACTGATGATACCCCTTCGCGGGTACGTTTTACTAAAGAGTCCCTGACCAAAGTGAAAATCAACCCGCCGTCCAAGGGGGGTGTAGACTGAGTCTGGGAAATCTTTTGAGTTCTTCTCTGACGTTTCCAATATTTGGCGAGCAGTCTAGAGAACTAAAGAAATCTCTACTACTTATTAAGGCTGCAATAGTAGTCTGTCGTTCTGCCTCTGACATGTTCTGCCAACGGCCGTTCTGCCTCTGCCTCTGAACCGTGGGACCTGTTCTATCATCCAGATGCCCCCTCGTACACGCCTCCTACATGTGGGCCCCCACAGGCAGGCCGAGCGCAAAAAGACGTACTTCAGTGTGGCACCAGAGCTGGAGTTGTTAGAATGAGGAACAGATGATCCACAACAACGCTTATAAGCCACGTTTCGTCTCTTTCAGTGGCCGGTATGGTACTAATCAAATAAATCCCATACCAGCGCCTATGTGCTAGCGTTCATGCAGCCCAACAATTCAACGTGCGGCCCAGCAGCCCAGCGCCCCTCCTCTTCAACGTGCGGCCCAGTATCCATTGCCTCGACCGCGCAACCTCCACCACGGCTCCAACTCCAGCGACCTCCATCTCCCCCTTCTCTTCAACGCGCGGCACAACGGCCTCCTCCTCCCCCACCGGCGGACTCCACCACCCCACCGGTCGGCGACATCAACCGTCCTCACCCCCGCGTGCACCGCAGATCCACAGACAGCTCCACGACATCGTCTTCTGAGGAACCTAGATCTCGCTTGTCCGTCTGCAGCCGCTGCCTCCCCACATCCCCCATGCGAGCTGCCCCCGCGTTCACTCCGTGCGTCGGCCTCCCCGTGCGCAACCGTCTCCGATGGTGACTGCCTCTTCACGACAGCATGGAGCATGGTGATCCGACTCGTTTTGGCATGGAGCGCGTCTTTTCCGTGGAGGAGATCCCCAACCCCTGCTAGGCCCCACCGCACCCTCAACCAGTGGTTGCTGATGATGTTGCTGCACCAGTCACTAGGTGGAGTAGGAGGAGGGGGGACGCGGCGGACACGATGAACTGGTGCCTGTCGGAGTGGTGCTTCCAGAAATTTCTTGAGGAGGTCGTGCTCAATAGCTCGAGTCCCATCGTTGCCGTAGAGTAGAGGTAGCAATGGATCTAGAGTCGAGGAGGCGAAGAGCAAGCCACTAGGGGCCATGGCACCGGCGTCAGCCTGGAGATGGTTGTTGACCCCGTCGAGTACAACATGATGCTCAAGCAGAAGTTGGAGAAGGACCTCGCTGCCATCGCCATGTGGAGGGTACGACCACTTGCCTTTAGTTGCAGCTCACCCGTGTAATCCTGTTTGCTTCGAATGGTCAGGGCTCATAACAGTTTGTTTGTGTTCTTATGTGAGCAGGTGTATGATGTACATGTATCGCACTGCTTCGCATAGAGATTTTTAGTGGTTTAGAGGATAAGAAACAACTAGCAGTCAAGCACAGTATGTCGTAGCTAATCTTTGTGTAATGGGCTAATGGCTGCTTACTCATTGTCATAGTTAGTTTATCGGTTTTGCTACTGCAGGCCTCCAGCTCAGGTGTTTCTGAATGTTGTTACATGTAAAATCCAGTTTCTTTATCCTATTTATTTGGTAATTTCATTTACTTATCTAGGCCTGGGACATGCAATTATGTTGTTTTAAAAATGCATCTTAATGTTCAATTTATTACATAAAAGATATCTATTGAATTGATATTCATTAACTGAAAACATTCATCATGAAGGAGCGCAGATTGTACATTGACTTCCTTTACTTCCACTTAGTGCCTTTATCTTCATATTATTTTCTTTCATGCAGGTGTATGATGTACATGTATCGCGTTGTATTGTGCACTTTGTCTTCTAAATTCATATCAATTTCTAATATCGTTATTTTCCATAGGTTGGAAGAGATCCAGGTGACGGAAGCCATACTCGCTTTCGGCCTCCTCCAGCAGCGCTGCGAAGACGAGGTGCTCGAGGTGGCCTATTGACTGCTGGTGTGCATCAGCACCGTCAACCTTCGTGCATCCCCCAGTTCGTGTACCGGTACTTTGGCCGCGGCAGAGTCGACATCTGGTGAACCCCCATGCCCCACGGTGATTTAGTCGGCACAGTTGTAATTCATATTACAATCTGCTTTTTGGTGATGTTGAACAAAAAGATTAAATGTGATACCATGCCATGTTTAATAATTTTGACATGTCAATATCTGTTATTTGGTTTGGGATGGATTTTTTTGAGAAATCTCTGTTTGTGGTCCAAACACCTTTGCTTTTTGAATAGGTCACCTTTTTGCGATTGCCTCCAATTCTGTATGTTTGGCACATATGCACAAAATTTTGACATTTTTATCTTTAAATAATTGACCTCTCAGAGATATATGAGGCCTTGGAATTGAGGAATGGTGGATCTGATTATTTTGGCAAGGGTGTTCTTAAGGTTAGTTAACCAACCAATGTTTATATTTCAGTCTGAGGGTATTATACTAGCTTTATTTGCCATGCACTCGTATTCACCATAATCATTCATGCATCCAATGGTTATGGTTAACTTTATATAATAAAAACCAACATTTCTATCCTCCACCTTTTATGTGCAATAAATTTATTTTGAGAACCTTTTGAAGTATATGCTCTAAACTTCAGTTAACTAAGTGTAGTTTTTGGCTTAGATTTTGAAACCACAGCTAACAGGTTTTTGTGGTTACAACCATTCTGTTTTTATGGGTTATTTTCTCTTTTCATATTGGACTAATAAGTCATATTGTCATTTTCTAGGTTGTGAACAATGTAAATAATATTATTGGACCAGCAATTGTTGGAAAGATTTGTATCTCAATTATAAAGTTACACGATGTCATCGATGTGATATATCTCAATTCTTAAGTGCTTTGTCCGTCTAATTATGATTTTGACGATTAGTTTATCTCTATGATGTGCCTTTTAATTGTTTCTCGTTCCTCTAATGGGCACACTCCTGATTGTGTCCTGATAGTATTTATTGTTCTAATTAGTACCTGTAATATACACTGAACTCGTGATGTCCTGATAGCCCTGTCTTGAATGGGCAACTGCCTTCAGTAATATTTCATTATTTTCCTTTCACCTATCTACCATGTGTTCTTATCTGGTCATTTTAAATAGGATCTATGTGAATAGAATCTGCTATCCTTAGTCGTTGTGATCGTTTTTGTGCTGACTTATGCAAATTTTGCAATGATATTGGTAGAATCACCATCCCCAATTTTGGATTAGCGAGCTCAAAGTTCCATGTATAGCTAAGAACATATGTTTGGGACGTCATGTCTGCCCCGATGGCAAGTCCATAGTGCCTGATATTTAGCTGATCTTAAGAATGGGAAATGTTTACAGATAGAATTTTCTTGCTACATTGTATACATGCTTGAGCACATCTTGTTTGAAATATCATGTGTTTGGGACCTATCAGATAATTATCTGCCACACGCATGTCCGCCCTGTTAATGCACTAGGAGCTGCCATTACCATCCTTGGTTATGCTTTTCCTCGATATAATGAAACAATTACTTTCTTTAGAATCGAGTCAAGAGCGGCTGCTACCGGGACAAATACTCTTCACTGCTCGTCGTGAGGCCACACTGGCCTGGATCGCAGCTGCCAACGAAGGCCTTTTCTGTGCGCCAGAACGGTGGTGCCTGTTTTGATCTCCTCCTTCCTTACCCTTCAGCCGTGAGTTTACCCCCGCTCTTGTGAATGACATTCTGGTTTTATCTATATATATTTTGTTGCTCAGTGGTTCTTTGACTTCGGCCTTACTGATCTTTCATTATATTGCTTGCAGCATTATATGTCGATTCTGAAGCCAAGCACCGTTTGATGACCTGGCAAAGGGTTATCAAACCATAGTAAAAGGATATGAAGATCAACAACAGCATGATGACCTATTTTGTTCAAGCAAAGCTAAATAGAAAGTATGCATATTTATTTCTTTTGAAAGCTCTATGAAAATTTATGATAGATGGGCTATAGAAAGCCACTAGAAACTGTGACATCATATCATTTAAATTGACATTTCAGTCTGCAGCAATTAGTATTTAGTTCTCTCATTCATCAAGCTAATTTTTATTTTAAAGAAGAGGAAAATTCTAGATTTAGAAGAGGAAAATTCAAGACAGTAGAGGAATCTTAATTGGACAGATTGTAAGTCCATGTGCCTGGTGTTTCATTCTGTGCCTATACCCATTCGTCTTCTCAAGTATAAGGCTATTGATTAGTTATAATCTATTTGACCGCTACTTATGTCTACAAATTTTAGCTAATTTAATTCCAACCAACTATTGTGAAATGAAATCCATGTAATGACCATTTACTGCTACTATGTCATGTTTTGAGGTTTTTTATTGGCAAAATGAATTCACCTCATCCCTGGTTAGCATTAGAAAGTTGAAGCAAACATCAAGTTTGTGCTTGTTTGACACAGTTCACAAGTTATGAACCTTTTTGCAATTTTTCTTTAATATTCTACTCCATGCGTCCCAATTTATAAATTGTTTTAGCTTGTTTATTTTCCCCTAAATGGTCAGCAAGTTTCAGTTTTGTTCACAAATTCAGCAGTATTTGATTTTAGTCACATCTGGAGAACCCCAGAATCTTGGATCTGTTTTTGCACTGTTTTCACTGATACAATCCTGCTACCTTTTAGTTGCATAAATACAGTTTACAGAGGTTTATTTTCATAAATCCTGCTAACGAAACTTCTTTCTTTCGATAGGAGTAGGATCATATCCATTCCAGCATGGTTTATTAGACAAAGTGGATTAGCTATTTAGCATTTATTAGTTTCAAGAATTCAAGTGATGTAACTTAAAACTTCACTTGAAGCCAAAAGATGCAAGAGGCCAATAAAAATGTTCTGATAACACTGACAGAACAATATGGTCTAAAATATAGAGATTTATAGACTACTAGTAATTTGTGTTCTTCTTAACTTTAGCTTTATTATCTACTGTTCTTCTTTTAGTTCTTCCACCTAACTAATCGGTGTTGTTGTTCTCACCTATTGGGTAATTCTGTTACGCAATCTCAGTTGTCTGTTGTGCCATTATGCAATCTAAGTCGTCCGATTCACCCACCATCAGAACGATCCCACGCGTCCAAACCAACGCTCGGACCCCCCTGCAAGGCTGCAACCCCTAGCCAAGATCCCCAACAACCCTAGCCCCGATCCCGCCGCCGACGCCCTGGCCCCGATTTCGCCATCGCTAACGGCGCACCGGCCCAGGTGTCAGCGCGGCCCGCCCCGAGGCTCGCCGGAATAGATGACTGGATGCCACGGCCTCGACCCACCACCACGCTCCAAACAAACTACGTGCATCACTCATCTCCAAGTTCAACCCCCATGGCCGAGGACTTCATACTGCCCTTCCCCCAACTCCCCCATTTATGATTCTGGCACCCTCACGCTGCTATACCCTCGAGTGGAACTTCTTTTTTCTGAGACCGCGATCTGAGGCGCCATGTTGCACCCACATAGACGCATGTATTTATTTTCATCCACAAAACTGTGTACGTTCAGAAAACTTGCTCCTTTTTGTCAATTGTCAAATACTCTTTCTGCCATCCAACCAAAAATAAACTATAGTTGGTTTGTTGATGTTTGCCCTTTTTGTCTGGTAGGATGAACAAGAGACAAAGAGCAAGCTTGCTGGAACTGATGCAATGAAGATACAAAATTTCTATTACCAATACTGTAGAAAATATCTTCACAAAGGTGATGAAAAAGGAAACTGTAAGAATGGTTATTGTTTAGTTGTATTAGCAATCTTACAAATTATCATACTATACTACATTGACTTACTTTTTGTTGAGTGACGAAGGGAGGAAATGGGTAGACACTTCCAGATTACATCTGTCCTACTTGATGTTCTGAAAATTGTTACACCTAACAAACTCTATCCATTTATTACTTCACCGTATAACATGATATTTCATATTAATCCCATTTTTAATATCATGAAATGGCATTGCTTTGATCTTTTGCTTATCAGTTGGTTGTTCAGTTCCCTAGATTAAAGACAAAAGGGTGTCTACTAGGTGGTGTTTATGTGGTAGGTTGTAGTACACAAGATGAATTGGTTGACTGTATCATATTAGAATCTGATGGATTTGCTCTTATTTTAAGTTTGACGTTTGCCATTAGTATTGAACATAGTTCTACTGTGCAAGTACTTCGCCTGCATTGCACTATTTTATGCCCATTTTCGGGAACATTGGGATGGCTAGAAACCAAGGACACTTCAATTTTGAATGTATGTGAATTAGAAGTTCTGTATTATGATAGGCTACTGGCTATTGCTATATTTTGTGAATGGTATCGCGTTTTTAACAAATATTTTTTTCACCCATTGCAGGTTCAGTTTCTCAACTTTGTTCTTTGCCCACAATAAGTGAAATCCATCATGATTGATCTTGGGACAAGTGGGTGGATGGAGTTGGTCTTACTATGGAGGGTGCTGGCCGCGGGGGAGCGATGTCGCTTAGCTTTGACTTTGCGACGGCACGCTGATATGTTTTTAGAGCTATGGATCAATTTGTTGGCTTTGAAGGACAAGATCAGATTATTGGCTGATAACTTGGCTTTGAATTTGGATGCCAGACTGCATGATCTTCATCCAGCATCTTGGTATGTTCTATGTTCCTTTTATTTGGTGATATTATAATTTAACATGTACATGTATCTAGATTTGCAAAACTTTGTGGGGCGACTTGTGTTGAAAACAGATCTCTCTCTCTCTTCAAATCCAGGTACTGTGTTGCATGGTATCCTATTCCCTTGGGCACTAGATTCATTAGAGCAGCTGGGGCTGCTGTTTTACCAGTCATAAGCCTATAATATTACAATGCCAAAGTAAAGGACTGACATACCACATGATACATAGATGCCAACTAAAATGACTGGTGCAAATTGGTGGTACAACTTGAGGCCTAAAACAAGATATCCCTTCTTATTACATGATTTGAGGTTTACATGCTTCATTTTTCTGTTTCCTGGGATGAACATGCTTGATTTGTGTTTGCAAAGCATATAAATTACTAGATGGGATACTAAAAATGGTTGGAGTTTTTGAGAAACTAAATCATACCACCTACTTGGGTCATATCTGTTAGAGCAGCTCCAGTAGTTATGTAAATTTTAACTCTCTAAATCACAGATTTAAGGAGTTGCTAAATAACTTTGGTAGTAAAAAAATGAGTTCTCCAATAGCTCTCTAAATATATGTTGTAGTTTTGTTTTGAATCTATCCATATAAAAAAAAGTCACACATGTCAACAACCACCTTCATTACCTACATAATGTAAGCATTTTTTTGTTTAGGAAGTTAGTGAATGGTTGTCAAATGTGGATTGCTAAGTTCTTGGGGCCCAGGTGGATTGCTAAGTTATTCAAGAACTATCAGTTGATTATGCATAAGGGCCATATTTATCCTTTGGCTCTGGATTTCTTGGCAACTGAATTGATAAAGTACTTATGTTTCCTTTCTACTGTTTTGTTTGAATGACTGGCCCCTACTAGATTTGCAAGAAGTTGGATATCAAGGTAAGCTAACATTTTGATCTTTTATTAGTTTGTTCTAATGGTGTCTATTGTGCCAAACAGACTGATGCTCATGCTGACTTTGTTCTCATGGATGGCTTTTAGGATCAAGTATGCAAAGTATATCTATCATGTTTCTCAAATAATCTAATACAACACTCATCAATGCTAACTAATTAAGATCTTGCTCTAATCTCTCACCCCCTGCCCCATTTGTGTTCCCGTAGGAATCAATTTCCTCGCGATAGGTCTGGTGTCCTTTATTTCCTGGGTAGAGAACGATTGCCTGATGGATGGTGATGATGGATGGATACAAATGATGTGTTTTTTTGTCAATTTTTTGAACAAGTAAGCATCATATCCTTCAGGAATTTTTTTGGCATGGAAATCCTAAATTATGGGCATATATTGGTTGCTTACTTTGTTTCTTAAATGTAAACCTGAACCACCTAGGAGGAACCGTGTTAAGAAAAAATAAGCAACTGAACTTGGGTGGCTTAGTATTTACTAGAGTTCACTATTTTCTTCGTACATATTGTTCCAAATTCATTTGTTTTTGTACCATGATGTTTCACACAACAACCTCAGTTTGATTTAAGTCATCATTCTATGCACGGGACCAATTATGTCCAGTAAAATATCCACTAAATACTTATTTTGATTTTATGCACTGGAACACTATTTGGTCTTTTTAGTCACATTGTGTGTGGGCAGTGTAGCCCATATGTGGTTCTATCCTATCTTCTAATTTGTTTGAACCATGGACAAAACTATCAAGCCTATTATTATTTTAGCTTTTCAAATGATAGGCTGGTATTTATGTGCATTATATCTCTCAACTAGGGATGGCAGTTGGACCCGTGGGTATGGATACCCACGGGTTTCGTACCCGATGGACATGGATACGAGTAGAAAAATTCACCCGCGGGTCTTGTCGGATCGGATACCCGAAATATATCGGGTAGGGTACGGATAATATATTTTATCGACGGGTATCCACTGGATACCCGAAATATTAATTCACATATTGTGTTGTCCGTATTTCGACCCATGAAACCAAAGTCGAAAGAAAACATAAGGCCAAACACACGCACACCCCATCTCCCTGTTGCTATCTCCTAACTTCCTAACCCTGCGCCGCTGTCCCAGGTCTAGGTCCTAGCCCGGCACCCCTGCCCCGCCCAGATTTGCACTGAGCCGCCAACCGAAGGAGCATCCGTCGCCTCCCTAGCCCTCCACAAGTAATGGCAGTCGTCGTCCGCCAGCAATTCCGCATCCGCCTGCAGTGGCAGACGCCGTCGCGCTTGCAGTGGCAGCTGCGTGGAGGCCGGTGGTCGAAGCGACGTCGCACCACTGTTGTCCACCTATAGTGGCAGTCACCGTCAATCAACATCCACGCCGAAGGCCGTCCGCTAGCATCCGCCATCAATTTACATGCTGATTTATATTTTACACTAGCATATCCACCGGATACCCGATACCCGACGGGTACTCGGTGGGCGCGGGTACGGGTACAATTTTTTGCCCGGTTGGCTTGGTGGGTATGGATATTTGTAGAAGGGTCAGGTATGATATCGGATCGGATATTGGTATACCCGAACACAACCCGACCCGCTACCATCCCTACTCTCAACTGTCAATATAATGTTAGTGCGCACTGGAACACTGTTCGATCTTTTTAGTCACATTGTGAGTGGGTAGTGTAGCCCATGTGTCAATATGATGTTAGTGATAAGTTAGGACCTAGGTCCATATTCTGCCACCGTTTTGTTCTATCGGTCCTTTATGATTGTTCTAGCTTCCAATTGTAACTAGGTGAATGCCCGTGCGTTGCTACGGAGTGAATATCTTTCTTTTGCAGTTGTAGCATTACAAAACAATCCTATCTCTCTTAGCCTCTTGTTGTGACTGTTGTCGCTACAATAGCAATAGCCGATAAAACAAATTGGGCAGCAACAAGAGAGAAAACGACAACTCTCCACAACTGTTAAGTATGTATAGGTATGTGTTCGTGCGTTGCCATGAGAGTTAAAAATTAGTATAAACCATATATATGAAATAACAAACATCACTGTGACATGCACAATCCGTTTAGCAAAACACCACGGTAACACTAATTTTATATCCACACTCAAAAGTTGCAACACAACCAAGGTTGGCATTTATGACTAAACTAATTATCCATATTCCAGCATCACACTTACTCTTACCAATGAGAACAAATTGGAATTACCTAAAATCTAAATTATCTATCAAGACTGATACATGTAACCAATCAACATGTTAGGAGGGTGAAAACACGATTCCCTTGGTCAGTGCAACACCCCGAGTACAAACCTGGAACACTCAGGCTTTAGTTTTTGTCCAAAAGGGCCAGTAACAGGTTTTTCAGCAACATGATGACTGATGGAACTCTATGGATATTGTTTTTACAATAGGCACCTCTACTATGAATATGGTACTTGAGAAACTCCATTTACCTGTCCAGGATGGCCAGATGTTTCGGATTCGTGTACCTTTCCTCTGCAGCGGAGAATAATCAGGATTAAACTCATCCTATTCTTAGAAAGCAAAGAGAAAAAGGATATACCTCTATGCTGCCATCAATGCGGATGAGAGGAATCTAGTCTAGGAAACAAAACAAATCATCTAATGCTGGCATACTATGATTACCCATTTACAAATTCCATATTACAATTACTAATTTACAATGGATACTAATTTACAAAGACATGTGCAGTAGTCGTAGTACAAACTTGAACGAAATACATTACACATGTATGGAATTGCCATTCTAATTTTATGTAAATGTATGTTCCAATAAAACAAACCTTGAACCAAGGAACCAGATTTACGAGAAACATTTTTAGAATCATTTTAGAATTCATGGATTATTAGGGCGAGGATAGTTTGAAGTTTGGAAGGATATACCTAGTTCTAGCATAATGCATGCCACTAACAAGCCAATGATATACCACAGATACATCCTCCTGCAGTAATATAGTCAGTACAATATCAACACTCGCACGTTACCAGAGTTAGTAAATATAAACATTAACAAGAGTATTGATCGATAGCCCGTCAACCAATATTCATATTTAATGCATAAGGGCAGTTCTAAAAAAAAGAATGTCTGGTTATACACTACCTGAAAGTATAGAAGTAGGTTTGCAGATGGCATTGTTCCTCCAGTGAAGAAGTACCTCGTGATCCAGTCATCATCGTTTTTATCCTGTCAAATTGTGAGGTGATGAAGATTAACATAACTAATAATATTTTAATAAAAAGATTAACTCATTTTAAGTTTAAAGAAGTGAAAACCTAAATACTACCCGTGTGCTAAAACACTGGTGAAGATTAGTAATTATGACTTTCAATGTTTACATCAAAGAACTATCACTTTCAGTATGGATCGGATACTGAGAGCCTAAGTTCTTTGAGGACAGGACAACTTTAAGGCCACATGGAATGCCTTAGCTATTAAAATAAAAAGTATGATGTGTGCATCATCTGACACAGATTAGCTATGACTTTGTGCACCAGCCAAATACAAATACCGATACAAGCTGCAGTTAAATAGGTGGTGGAATGCACCAAATGAACAGTGGAACTGAGGATCGTTAATCTGCTACCTCAAAGTGATATGGAAATGCTTTGTGGCAGAAGAGGTGAACGAATAGTAGGCCATCCTCTTTCACCCACCTGGATATCTTCTTAAGAAGCGACTTGTAGTTTTTCATGTGCTACATAAAGGGCCATGACAAACGACCATTTACCTTGATGAATTTCCAAAGCACAGCAAGACACCAAACTGAACCATACCTCAAACATCTCTATAGATACACCAAACTGAACCATACCTCAAACATCTCTATAGATACGATCCTGTCAAAAGAGCGTTCCATCTCAAACTTGCTGATGTCGGCTACGATTATCTCAATATTTGACAGCTCATTTTCCCTGAAACAGAATTGAAATGGCAATGTGGCATAACAAAGCATTACCACAAGGGAAATCAAAGTTAGACCAAATGGCGGTGGAAGATCTGTCTGCATATCTAGCAAATGTCCATGCAAGTGCAAGATAATTTATGTCAATAGTATGGTTGAAATAATAGAAATAGGTCTTATATCCTTAAACAGCTGCAAGTTTGCAATAGTATTTGAAGTATTTCTGTCAATAGTATTTGCAAGTTCACAATAGCTGCAAAATGAACAGCAATATAACAACATGCTGAACAAGAAACAGATTGCAGTGACACGAATAGGCTGCAATGGTCAATTAGAAGGGTTACATGGAACATATGTTGGCTCCAAATGCTTCTTCACAAAATGGTAAGACCCTAAATAAATTTTAGTTCAAAAATGAATAGAAATAAAGTCTGATCCTAATCCGATCTAATCCTTAAATCTTATAGTGTAAAATTTAGCTCATTGTCACCCATACATACAACTGAAGCACTGAAACCATTACACTTACCTACATTGCTCTTCTATAAAAGCCTTCTGTGTAGTAGAGTTGCATATCCCTGTTACACTGCAGTTCCTATATTTCTTTGCAATGTACAGTGAAAGGGATCCCCATCCACATCCAACATCTAGGATGCTTTTGCCATCTTGTAGTTTCGACCTCTCACAATACAGATCCATCATCGCAACCTCAGCATCTTCTAGGGTGCTTGAATCATCAGGGAAATAGCAGGAATTGGAAGATTCAATATATTTGTGTGGATTAACAAAAGAGAATGTATCTTGTTAAAACCAAGGAGTGGGACTACACACTGCACCATCAGCCACTCATATAAACAGACCTGTTCCTAGTATACACCAGCCAAAGAAAATATGTCTTTTGCTAAAACTAAGGAGTGCGCACAAACCTGTATTTGAGATTCCTTCCAAGCACTAACTTGAAAAATGTAGTTGGCAGCTCATAATGTTGGGCTTTAGCTTTGTCTGTTTCAATGGCAATGGGCATGTCTTCAAGAGCTGCATCATATAAACGCACAGCACAGTAATGAGAAATTCGATTCTTAAGACATCCATAGCATCACAAAACCAGCAAACGTTAGATACCGCTCTGGTTGTTAGGTTAGTATTTACTGAAACATTAGACAAAGAAACAGATATATGACATCTCATGTATTCGTCGAATATTTCCCACGGAATCCCCCACGAATGGCTTATCTGACCTTGGATCTAGAATCGATGATCATGATTTAATATAAACACCATGTGTATCAAAGATCTATATGCACCTGATAGGTTCCCTTCTGTTAGGAACATTTCAGATGGAGCATGCACCTTTGTGCATAGGGCGATGTAAATATTAAATCACGACTATCTATTTCAAATTCAAGTTCATTCCACATCTTCCTCTTCACGCACAGTTCTGGGTGGGAGTGGTAGAGGACTTTTTTGCAAAGATAAATATATAGGCAACAAGAAGGCTATGGAAGGACATTGAATCTAGAATGGATGATTACAATTTAATATGTGCACCATTTACACTAAGAGCCTGTTTGTTTAGGATTATAATTTATACAGATTATTTAGTTTAAAATAAGTTATATTATATAATCTAAACAGATTATAATCTAAAATAAACAAGCATATACCCCCTAATACGTTTCTTAACTGAAAACGTCTTCTAAAGGTACCCAACCAACAGCTCAAGGCTGCTGAGTTCTCCTGTAAGCCAGCATCAGTACTGCCCTTCAGGTAAGCACAAGCAAATCCAAGTATGGAAAAACTGCATACCATTTATCGCCATAATATTCTACTGGAAGTCTAGAACACCCTGTAATTTATAAAGGAAGCTGTCCAATGGTTACCATGATCAGGAATTCATCCCAAGAGAAAATAGACAAACCATAATTTTTAGCTTCATCTTTATGGTAATTTCTGACTCCTCCAATGCTTATGGCCGCTGGCAGATGAAACGAAAGAAAAACCATGATTTTCACACTAATGAATTATCTAACCAATCAACATCATGTTAGGGAGGCACTTACTTTTCAGATACTTCGATGTGGCATGGTAAGCTTTCAGGAGCTATTATCATCTAAAGTAATCAACAAACATGATACAGTTAAATATAAATATAAACCATCTAAATTAATAACACTAATGTGAGCTCCCTGTGATTCAAGTTGTTAGTTAAATCAATCTAGGTCCATCTCAAAAGTTTCCGGTCCACGGCCATCCTGTCCTCGTTGCCGAAGAGCACGACATCGCCAGAGAAACACTTCGTTGCAGCACCGCCGCCGCCGGACTCTTCGATAACACCAAGGACCCGCGACGCGACCTCCGCCACAGTGGTGTTGGTCGGGGCGCAGGTCACCATCCTGTGGTTCTCGATAATCAGATAATAGATTAATCCACCTCATCCATTAGAAGCAAGACCAATGGTATCTCTTCCATTACCAGCGTCCGCTGCATTCATGCCTCTCTGTTCTCACATGATGCTGGAAGATCATCATCGGTTCCTGTAACCAAAGCCAAATTTCTTAGTACATCATTTCAAATGTTGTTACCTGACTGGTTCAAACTGGCGGGTAGGTAAAATTCTGAAAGTTGTTCTGCTTGTACAAAAATGTGTCGTTCCTGATGTTCTAATAAAAAGGTTCATGAATTAACCAACAGAAGAAAACAAATCATGATTTACCTGCTCAATTTCTCTTTTATACATGTTAAGTGCCCTTATTATGTCATTTCTCTGCATCTCAAAGAACTGCAGTGTGCAAAATATGTAAGTTACCTCAAGAAAATAAAGACAAATGACTTTTCTCTGATTTTGAAAAGCAAGCTGATAGTACTCACCTTGTCAAAAAGATTGAGTATCACGTCATTGATGGCTGTTTGGATCCTAGCACTCTCTAGAGCAACCTACCATTAATAACACATAAACACAAGTTCAAGGAATCCTAAGATCACTTGTCCGATGAATAACAAATGAAGTTCCTGGTGAAGAAACATTCAGCTTGAATAGCTCAAGCGAAGATGTGACCAATCAAAAATAAAAAATTACAAGAGTCAATTTTTTAAGGGAGTTAGGACTTCATGTTCACCTTAAAGAACTCGTATACATGGTATTTTGATACTGAGTGATTCCAAGAACAACGATCAACAATAATTTTGTTCAGAGCCGCAAGAAAGCTACCAAGAACTGCAAGCAAGATATACAGTACAAGGTAGTGAGAAAAGGTCAACCAAAACAAATATAAAAATGGTGTTACTTCCATGGCCAAATGAAATTTTTCAAGGTTGTTCAGTGCATTCGACTACAAATGCACAACAGAGTAACTAACAATTTCAGACGAACAACTATATGGTGTAATCATTTCGCATACCTTCATCTACATCAACAGCAACCACCATCACAACAACCTGCTCTAGGAACCGTAGCGGCTTCCCTCGCTGACATGCACCATTCACAGTAGGGCAAAGCAAACTAAATAGGCTTCTTTTTCAGCGGAAACGAACTGAGCATAAGCTACCTAGTAGAATGTTTGATATTCAGTCCCAATTCTTGGCCATGAACCAAATAAAAACAAAATGCATCATTAGCTTGAATCAATTGCCATCAGATTTAGATGCTCAAATATATTGTCATGTGCTAAATCAAAACATTTGGAGTGAAAATATGGAAACCAGAGTACAATATCTTCCCCATATTTCCAATGGTCTAGCTCACTGTTGATTCGGTTGTGCGCCTCTCATGTGCCTAAAAAGAAACCCACATGACCTAGTGGTTAGCTGCTAAGAAAAAATCGATAAGGAAATTGTTACTGTTTTTGAAATGGGGGGAATGAGTTCATTCCACCAAATTTGTGGAATGGACTCATGATGATGCACCACATCATTCTCGAATGGATTTATTCTTTAAACCAAACACCCCTTAGATAATGAAATGAGTATCCTTTTTATGACTGTTCAATGAAACAATTTTCTTTCCCAATAAGTAATGAGATGGGTTTGAAGTTGGCAACTTACAAGAAGATAGATCGCTATAGTAAGCATGAAGATAAGCATAGGATAATCTGGTATGAAACAAAGCCATTTTGGCTGTCCATTTGGCATGCTAGACCTAAAAAAGCTTGGTCACACTGTAGAAAAGCAAAGGTATTTGAGCAGCATTTTTAGTTCAGTTGAATTAACTATTGATATATGAGAAAAAAATATCAGAGTTGACCTTATATCCAGCATGCTATACAGTTATATAGGAATATATTACTGCAAGGCTAAATGGAAGTACCTCCAATAATTAGGAAAAATATATGTAGCAGTGACACAAGAATCATACCTAAGCCAAATATGGATATGAGAAATACAAGTCTCTAGTATAATCTTGCCAAGCCATCTGTCACAAATAGAGATTAATACTTCGCGATCGAGTAAGCCAAGAAAACACAAGAAGAATGTAGGTAGTAAAAGATCTAATGCTTACACGAAAAGAGCCAAAGAGGCACTCCTCAACTGCTAGGTGCAATTGCGCAGGAAGATATAAACATTGTAAGAAACATAGTTCATTGTAAACTGCAACAAAGCATATTGCAGGCACGTGCCACATGTTCTGGATGAACCCAGCGTGAACCATGGGATTAAACATCTTGATGGCCTCGTTCACAGAACCCTCATAGCCACAACGTGCAGCCTGCATATTTGTATATTTCTAATTTTTTTGCATTCCATACCTATTTTATGATGACGTATATGTCCTTAATGCCAAAAGCCACTTACAAAAACTTGAAAGTTTCCTATTTTATGAAACTCAATGAAATGAATCATGCACTCACACTACACTTAAAAATAAAAAAACCCCTACAATATAGGTATAACAGATTTTTGATAAGCCAAAAAACTTTAGGATGGTAAGTGTTTGCAACGAAAAAATTATGAAGGCAGAGAAACAACAAACTTCTGTGTCAGGTGCTGTAAACAATGAAAACTGTTAAATATGTTCATATGTACCATGGAATTGATAGAACAATGCTTCAGGAGTAGTTTCTTGTACTGACAGCGCTTAGAATTTCCGATGGGCTTATTCATTAGTTTAGGCAGTGAAAGACATCTGAAACGAAAAAAACTTTGGAAATTAAATTAATAAAGTCAATAAGAAAAAACATTAGAGAATGATGAGTAAACATGGATGTGTAATCTGTAAACATATGATCCTTAATTGGGAGGGAAAATGATGAGTAAACATGGATGTATAGCCTATAAATACCAGTAGCTTAGTGGGAAAAACTATTGATTAATGCATTCCAACCAATGGTTGTATCAACATCTAGAATGTGATGTTTTAATCACCTAGCAGTAACTACACACACTTATATTAGGATCTGAAGGTTCAGCAAAAAAACTATACTCGTTGCCAAATATATCACAAGTCTCAGTTTTCAATACCTATACTTTTGCATATGCTTAAAGAAGGTTAAGGGTGTTGGTGTGTCAATCTAGAATGACTGCACCAGTGAAATGTTGGGTTTAATTTAAAACTGTTTATCCATGTTGCTTTATATTCTTTTACCGATGGGACATAATGGGCAAAATTTCTATTGTTCATTCGAAGAGGCCGAAAACAAAACAAAGGATAACATGGCACTGGTGCAAGGCAATGAATAGTACTACCAAACTACCAACCCGTCCATGAATATTCAGTTGCAATAAGCAAACAAACAAATCAACATCAGCCGGTCAGAAAGGCTGCTGAGTGCTGAGCTCCTCAAATTGTGGAATGATACATGGTATGGTAGTCACATGTACAGTAGTGCACCACTACCTAGTCCAGCAATTTAGCAGGCAGCACAAGAGCTCATTCAGATTAGGGCGATAAAAAGCAGGTGAGGACAGAGGAAAGGACGAGATGGCGAGGGAAGGAGGGGAAGTGGGAACGTACCTTCGCGGATCTTCTCGAGCGCGGCGAGCATGGCCTTCCGCTTGGTCTTGCGCAGCCACTGCGGTGCGGAGCGAACAACAGCCGGCGGGGGTCAGCTAAGCGAACAGCAGCAAAGCAGTAGTGAGGCGAGAAGAATGCCCCGTGCGGGCGGGACTCTGTCACCTTGGCGAAGCGCGAGAGGGAGCGCTCGACGAGGAAGCAGGCAGCGACCATGAGCGTGGTGACGGTTGCCACGGACCAGGTGGCGTCTCCGCCAGCGACCGCCCCTGCTCCGCCGCCATCCCACCCCGCTCAGCTCACCGCCGGATCACTCGGCTCCCGCCACCTTCAGTTCCAGCTCTGATCTGCCCTGATATCTGGATTTGCGTGATGGTATTATTGGGATTTGGAAGCGGCGAGGAAGTGGTGAGGCCGGAGTAGTTAATGCGGATCGAGGCGGAGGGGAGGTGGGTGGGCATGAGGATACCTGAGAGCAAGGACAGCGACGTTGAGGATGCCGGTGATGTAGGCGGCTGCGCCACCAAACCCTAGACCCTAATCTCCATGGTAGAGGCGAGCGCAGAGCGAGACAAAAGAAGACGCGTACCAGAGAGATGGGGAGGCCGAGGTCCAGTTCCCACCGACGCCGCAGTCGGCGCCGCCCTTGCTCGCGTCGTAGAGGAGAGAAGTGGTGGAGTTAGGACGTGGCTGTGGACCTCTCACCACCACCAACCCGAGTGGCCGAGAGCGAGCCGCGTCGAGATCATGGTGGCGGCCCAACGACCGTGTCCGGCGCGATCTGGTGAAGCCGAGCAGGTTGGGGAAGAAGCGAGACGAGAGGGACGGAGAGAGAGGGAGGGGGAGAGGGCGGCGGCGTCGGTTCCAGAGAGGGAGAGGTTGCTCATGGCGTCGGTTCCAGAGAGGGAGGACACACGCGGGCGGATGGATTGTGAGCGGCTAGCGCGGGCGACTACCGTGACACGGACGGTCGAGATCGATTAACGATAACACGGACGGTCGAGATCGATTAACGGCAGAACGGCAGAACGAGGGAGGCAGACTACTATTGCTTACTTAATAAGTAGTACAGATTGAAAGTGGACGGATGCAAGGATCTTTTGCTTTTCAAAAATTACCTGATTAAGCATGCACATTATGTTTTCATACGAATATTTCCAAATATTTGTTAATATACTTCAATCAATGCTTAACTTTGGTATCTGCAAGTTTGAAGATAACTAGAAGTCACTCTAACATGCTCTTGCGCACTCAGATTAAGTCATTTTTATGACTCGCATGCATTATGTTTCTGCTAGCTTGCCATGACATTCAGTAACCTTTCATGACTGTGTGACATATAAGTAATCAACAAGCAACTTCATTCAATAATCTTTCATGACTGCGTGTGACATATAAGTAATCAACAAGCAACTTCATTCAATAATCTTTCATGACTGCGTGTGACATATAAGTAATCAACTGCATACTTGTAACAAAAAAATAATGTTGATTATTTACATATACATGTGCTACATTTTATTTGCATAACAGAAATTTATGTACCTATAGAGGAGACATTTATTCATGACTATATTCATCAAATAGTTTGCTAGCATCCTTTTGTGAACAACCACAACTAGCATACACAGTTCTTGCCTGATATTAGCAGTTTCATGGCGGGCACCTAATTAATTACCTAGCAAATATTGCTTGCATTGTAGTGTAAACTTTTTATCTGTTATTGAAAAAAAATGAAATGAATGATATCCATGGGGCACTTGGTCCTTCACACAGTTTTAGTTCTTTGTCATGATGGAAGAACAGTTCTCTTGATATGACTAATATTTTACCTTGAATTAATTAATTTGAATAGGACTTTGAATGATATCCATGGGGCACTTGGTCCTTCACTTGCTTCACGCATTACCTGTGTACAATCAGAAGGATAAATGGAATGCTATAAGCTAAATATAAACAATTTGGCATTGAAAGATGCAGAGAATGGGAAGGGAATCATTGGGCACCAAAGCTGAACTCATACAAGACAACTTTTGTTCTCCTATTACTAGGGGTGACAATAGGCTCTAAATTTTACACTATAAAATTTAAGGATTGGTTCAGGTTAGGATCGGGCTCTATTTCTATTCTTTTTTCAACTAAAAATAATTTAGGATCCTAACAAATTGTGAAGAAACATTTAGATCACAATTCATTAACACCCCTACATATTAGAAGAAATGCATCTAGCAGGAAAACCAGCATGTCAATGATGAACAAGTTAACAAGATTCAGGTGGCCTCATAGGTTGAAGAGCAGAAATATCCCTTATAACTTCCTTTGGAGCGGAGCGAGCAAGCCTGCCCCATCGACGCCGTCCTCTCAGACAATAAACTGGTATGATTCGTCCTGCTCTTGAGTTCTTCTCTCCCTCTGCTATATGACAGTGGCAAACAAAAATAGGAAACTGTTATACATAAATCTCAAAACTAATATTGATCATGCATCAGTACCACTATCCAATTTTGGCAAACAAAAAAAAGAAACTATTAATACATAATCCACTTTTGCAGAATGGGAAAGGTGGATCTTAACGTTTAGTTTGTTTCTATGTTGTTTTACCTTCAATTTTGAAGTGTCCAGTCTTCTGTTTGTGGAATCACTGGCTGGAGTTGGATGGTATTATTCAAACACTTCATCAGACCGGTCAGTTGCTCTGATAGTTTATTGATCATAGTGAATTAAGCTAGAATTCTGGATCTCAGTGTTCTTCAATTTAAGTGTGCAGCCACAAGGAGACCATCGTCTGGGTGCTCACGCATGTCGTGCAGCCAGGCAGAAGCATCATACTTCTTGTCGTCGTACTGTCACATTGCTCTGGTTTTTTTGCTTTCCAGTTTGGTACATCAGGATATCAACAAGTGCTCATGTGCACATTTGCTTGTAGTACTAATCATTTCCACTTTAGTTACAATGATCATCTAAATCCATGGTTTTTATTGCCTAGAGTTGGTATTGTTTCTTTGGTTTTGCATTAGTTGCTTGAAAACTGAAAGTATATGCATGATTCTCTATTCATGAGCATTGCATTTTGCTGCACATGATGGATTTGTTCGATGTGTAGGGATTTTAAGGTATGTAAAATATCTTAACTTTTAAAAGATGTTAACAAGAACATAAAATAGTAATTATTATTTTGAATTTTAATGTATCTTATCATAACATGTTCGCTCCGTAGCAACGCACGGGCATTCACCTATTAAGCATGATGGCTCATATGAATCAGATCCTGCAGTTGAGGTAATATTTTTTTCCTGTAATCCTATGCATTTGTGATTTGGATTTGTAACACTTATTTAACTTTGTTCTATGATTTTAACTCATACAATTAAATCTGTTCATATGTACCCTATAAATTTATGACTATATTTTCTCAATCAATATAAAGCCTAATCACTTACTCTGTTAAAACACATGTATTTTCCATGTTCAGAATGTTTAATCTGGTATGTAGTATGAATACGTTAGATCCATGAAAAATTACATTCATCCTGTTCTCTGTTCTAAATGTTTTCCCATTCAGTTCCCATCAATTTTGAGATTGATTTGTATATAATTCCCAGATTGTTCGAGTTGAACTCCAAGGTGGTGCTGCATTTCTTTTATTCTCGTCTGGTACCTCTTGTACTTCTTCTGGTTGAAGGTAACTGAAGGTTTTGAAATATGATAGTCTGTTTTACTCAGGACTTCTATTTGCTTATATCATTGTACTCTAGGTTCCACGCCTATAGATATTGGAGAACATGGATGTGAAATGCTTCTGGTAGTAAAGAAGGCAACACAAGAGTCTGGTTCAAAATTTGAACTGCTAGGTTTTGCAGCTGTGCATAACTTCTATCATTATCCTGAGAGTATTCGCTTACGAATCAGCCAGGTTGGTCCTCTTACAGCTTTACTTTTTGTTTACATTGTTATGGGGTGTCCTATATTTAGTCAATTTCTTTGAAGTTATTCCATGGCACTGCTAGGTTCTTTTTGCTTTTGCACCCATGGACAGTCTGTTTTTTAGATGTTAAACTGACATTGACAGAGTTGTCTGGTGATGTTGTCTGAAAGAACTTGGTGTGGTGGTTTACAAGAGGGCGAAGCTCCTTAGTGATTAGGGGCCAGGGGGTGCTGCACCCCCTCAAATAGTGAAAAACAGTGATTAGCACTAAAAATTCACCATATATGCATCCCTTCTAAATTATAATACAAGTCTATGCACTCATAAGACATCTGCACCCATCTCCAATTCGCTCTAAGCTTAGCTACTAGCTTACAAGCCTCTTGGGCCTAATTTCCTGAATAAACCTGAAGTATCAACTACTTGGTTATGGCATACCATTTTTTTATATGTTATGTTGGCTAAATGCAAGTATAACACTAACAGGTTGCTAAAATCAGCATGTTTGTCTTCATTCTTGGTCCTGCTAGCATGTAATCGAAAAGCATCTACTTTTTTTTTCTTCAAATAGACCCCCTCCCTCCCCCCAAATTTTTTTGTGATGTTTGGAACTTTGGATTGTATGATTATCGCTGTGGTGACCATTTGTAGTAGAGTTTCACCCAACGAATAAGCAAAATCATTTCATTTGGATCTTTCAGGATGATCAAGTTGCTGAGATCCAGGCTCAAGGATTATCTAAGGATTTTGTGCAGTGGGTTAATCAAGGAGAGGCATTTTGGTACTGATATTCCAAGATGGGTGTACCATGTAAATTCAAGGCACATGATGGTTGCACTTGCAAAAGGGGGGAAAATAAGGGAGGAGTCTACATGATGGCAGTCCAGACCTCATTTCAAAGCATATTAACTCTTAAAGACCATTGCAAGGAGGGACCATCAATGTGCATGAGATTGTTTGTCAACCATCAACAATTCAGCATTCTCTTTGCGGTATACGAATATGATGATGGGCTGAGTCACACGCACTGTTAGAAGAGTTGTGTAGGGAAGTGTACCATTCTGTTCATTTATTGAAGCTTGCTCACCAGGCTGGTAGATAGTGCATTGTTATTATTTTTCTTAAAAGGAATGAAAGAATTTAGGTAGTTTATTCTTTTTAAGATGTACCATTGTCCAGGCATCATCCCCATCTCTCTATCGTGTAAATATATATGTCCCAAGTGTTCCACTTTTTTCTTTTCCTTCCATGAGAGTTGAGGTGGGCATGAAAGCATCATTTTTCCCTCAATCTCTTTGTATAGGTCTTTTGAAATCATGTACATTTATATTTTGTGGCAAGCGGAGAGATTGTTGTGTAATTTCCATTGTACCAAACGTCCAAACCCCTCTTACCAATAGAAGTTCCTTGGACTGTTTATCACATTGCAGATTGCTTTAATACTTGTTTTAAACTATCTGATTCTGTGCAAAATCTTCGTGTGATTCCTTAGGGTCCCTTTGTCAGGGCTTCCCGGAACTGGTTTCTGTTCTGGCTTCATATTTTACTAGGTGAATGGCCGTGCGTCACAGGTCCGAGTTTCTCTTCGGTGTCATCCCGGACATCTCACATATGTCATCCTCTATCTCATAATTATATAACACATATATGCATATATAAGGTATCAAGATATTATATGTCCCCGTTGCAACGCACGGGCACTGACCTAGTAGATAATTAATTACAGAAATTGATTTTTAATACAAAAATAATTCCAGAAACTTGTATAATTCATATTAAATTCATTTTAACTCCAAATTGATACATTCCAGTGACATTAATTTTGTTTTAATATTATCTATCACCTAGTATCTCTGTTTAGTCATGAAACTTGAAATAAAATGTTCATGTGAATTAATCTATTCTAGGTGCTTAAAAACTTCAGAAATTCATAACTTGGTAATCGTAACTCTGAATTTAGTAATTCTTGTTCCTACGATCTCGTTACGCAGCGTAGAATATTATCATGCATTTTTATCTATTGTTTGGTGTGATGTTAATTTCTGTTATACCATGTTTGTTTGTATTGATGCGAGTAGACGAGCCAGCCACTGAGGATCTAGGGGTTCAGTAGGTGGAGACTGCTGAGCAAGAGCTCGTTGACTTTGCTGCGATGGCGGTCAGGCGAGGGATCCCTGCATTGGAGCTTCCTAGAAACTGTAGCGGGGTTTTTGAAGCTAGTGGAACTTTGTAATGGCCTCGTATTGTTACCCTGCCTCGCCTCCTTGGTAGAGGTGTATGAGATTCATGACCCCTTCACAGATGGGTAACATGACTTGTGGGTAAAGATGCGCAACCTCTGCAGAGTGTAAAACTGGTATATTAGCCGTGCTCACGGTCATGAGCAGCTCGGACCCTCACATGATTAATTTATAGAATTAAATTCAATTTGTCATTTGCATCGCATTGGACTTATTTATTATTATTACTTTGATTTATTATTACTATGGTTTGGTATTTACTTACACTTAGCAACTGCTAATAAAATTTTGACCAACTTATAAAAGCAATGCTCAGCCTCAACCATTATTTTGTTGATCAGCCTTACACTTCATATGAACTCCCACCTTTATTGAGTTCATGCACATCATTCTCCACAACTTGTTGAGCTATGATCTTTTGTGAGCTCACTCTTGCGATATATAAACACCCCCACAGGTGAAGAGCAGGTGGTCGAAGAGGAGCCGCACAACGAGGAGTTCGACTTGATCTAGGTGGCGTCTCCCAGTCAGCTTTGTGGCGCCAGGGAAATAATATTTAGTTTATTTTATATTTATCATTTATTTTGTAAGACTTCCGCTATGTAATAAGTACATTTATGATATTTATGACATTTATCTCTATGCACTCTATTATTATATGTGTTGTTCTTACTTGGTGCACATATGAGACACACCCGACTTTATCCCTAAAATCCGGGTGTGACACGACCGAAGCTACCCAAACTACTGACGAAGAAATGGAAGAGCTTGTGTAACGCCCTGAATTTGGGGGTAGAATTTTTTTCTTCTTTTCTCTCACCAAATTCAGGCGTTACTCTTTTCTTTTCTCGTTCTCTCGCTAAACCTTGACCTTTTCCAAAGTTATAGCGGGGTTTGGCTTGGATTTCCCGTGTTATGAAAAACCCTAAATTACTTTATGTTGTTTGATGCACCATGCCGAACTATGCATTCTTTGATTGCTTAGAGATTTAAGTGCATTCATCTAGAAAGATCGGATTTCGAAAAGGAGAAAAACCTTTTCTTTCTTTTTCTTTTTCTTTCTCTCTCTCCTCTCTTTCTCTCTCCCGCGCCGTGGGCCGCCCCTGGCCGGCCCAGCCGCCCCCCCCCCCCCCCGCGCGCCCCTTTGGGCCCTTTGGCCCAGCCGCCCCCTCCCTTCCCCCCAATTCCCCCCCAATTCCCCAATCCCTCTCCCTCCCTCTCATTTTCTCTCTTCCCCACCCAAGCCGCCGCCCCCTGCCCTAGCCACCGCCCCCTGCAGCTCGGCCACCCCGCCGCTCGGCCGCCCGTCCCCGTCCCCGGTGAGGTCCCCCTCCCCCTCTCCTCCCTCCCCCATCTCCCCTCCCCCTTTCCCCTCGCCGCTCGGCCGCCCGCCGCCCAGCTCGGCCGCCATGGCCGGCTCGGCCGCCCCCGCGCGCCCTGCCCCGTGCCCGCCCGGCTCGGCCGCCCCCGTGCCCGCCCGGCTCGGCCGCCCCGGCCCCGGCCCAACCGCCCGCCCGCCCCTGCCCAACCGCCCCTGCGCGCCGCCGGCTCAGCCGCCCCCGCCCCTGCCCCAGGCCGGTTCAACCGCCCCCCGGCCGGTTCAACCGCCCCCCGGCCGGTTCAACCGCCCCCCCTTTTTTTATTTTTTTTATTATATTTTCCTTCATTACTGTTACTTATTTTATTTTAGGTAGGTTAATCATTGTTCATATTATTGAAATAGGAAACTTAATTTAGAATTTCGTTATGCTAGTTAGTTCATACAATTAATTGTTTATCCAGTCCAATGTTGATCAACTAAAAACGACTAGGTTTCCATTAGTGCATATAACTGAATTCTTTTGTTAGAACCAATTGTAACTAATCATTAGTGCATAAGCTTTAACCCCCCCCCCCTCCGCGAGACCTTTTCCCGTTTCTTTCTAACCATAATGAGTGCGATATCGAATGTCATACCTGATGCATATTCACTTTATTTGTTCCCTTGTATGATGTACTGTTTGTTTCCCAATTTGAATGGATGAATGTATGTATGCTTGCAATCGCATAGAGAACGATCCGGTCGAAGAGCCCGAGGAGCTCGCAGGAGAAGCCCCTGAGCAGCAGTCGGTTGGTGGAGGCAAGTGTCCCTTGACCTATCTATGTCCTATTCATTATTTAATTCACCTCCCGCTTTACACACTTATGCCTAAGGATTGACTAGCTTTTGTTATCCATGTCCTTGCTTACCTATTTGGGTTGGATTATTACTATTTAGCTTTATGCTATTGCTTAACTCTAATCAATGAACATGATGAGATTATCTATGATACGATGTTTTCCCTTCTCTTATTATGATGTCGTACTTGTGGTCCTCAAGGGGGCTCGAGCGGTTTCTCGAGTGCCTCTCCGTAAGGACCTGTTCTATGGATGACCGCCCGGGAAAACAGTGCAACCATGAGGGTGGAATGGGATGCCCTTAGCTGAATAATTAGAGGATCCGGGGTGTAGTTCACTTAGCCGTCGTGCCGTCAATGGGGCTCGGTGTATGCGGCTCGCTCCGCCAAGTTTGGGTTCGCCCCTTGGGGAGGAGTGCGGTGCATTTAGGAAACCTAACGGGTGGCTACAGCCCCGGGGAATCTTTGTAAAGGCTACGTAGTGATGCCCTGCTAGGCCACTTAGGTAGTGGTCAATGGGGAGTAGCTCTCTCCGGGCAGAATGGGAATCACGGCTTGTGGGTAAAGTGCACAACCTCTGCAGAGTGTTTGAAAACTGATATATCAGCCGTGCTCACGGTTATGAGCGGCCAAGGGAGCTCCAGTGATTAGTGGTACCCGATCAGAGATACTTTGGTACAGGTGGTTATGAGATTGATGATTTTGGTTATGACTATGGTACTGGTAAGTGGTATTCTTTCCGTTTGGAAAGGGTACATCGGGTTAATAACTTGGGTTAATGCTAAAACTTGGCTTTTCTACTAGTAAATAATAATCTGACCAACTAAAAGCAACTGCTTGACTTATCCCCACATAAAGCTAGTCCACTACAGCCAAACAGGATACTTGCTGAGTATGTTGATGTGTACTCACCCTTGCTCTACACACCAAACCCCCCCATCCCCAGGTTGTCAGCATTGCAACCACTGCTCAGGCGAAGATGAAGCTGTGGAAGGAGACTTCCAGGAGTTCCAAGATTACGACGAGTTCTAGGTGTGGGTTAGCGGCAACCCCCAGTCGGCTGCCTGTGAAGGCCGCGGTTATCTACGTTTCTTTTCCGCACTTTGATTTATTGTAAGAACTATATGGACGTCTCAGACGTATGATGTAATCGACTATTTCCCTTCTTAATACTATTTTGAGCACTGTGTGATGATGTCCATGTTATGTAACTGCTGTGTACGTGAATAACTGATCCTGGCACGTACATGGTTCGCATTCGGTTTGCCTTCTAAAACCGGGTGTGACAGCTTGGAATTTTTATGAGGCACATTAGTGGTGGCGAGTTGAATGAAAAAGAAGTTTCTGAGATAGAAAATAAATGCGAAGGTTTGGGCTATGGGCTTGGGGCCATGCTCTTCGGCAGGTAAGAACAAATGCTAATGTGTGTGCCTGATTCTGATGAATCAAAAATTGTAAGAAAACATTACCTGAAGCATTGGTTTTCTGGATATCGAAGAAAAACTTTGCCAAGTTGAGAAGAGAAAACTTTTTCACAGCTTGGCCTACACTAGTATCAAGGTACCAAGAATCTTTATTTTGATGTAGCTTCAAGGAAATTTTGTATTTTGACTAATCTGTTTTTGTTTTGATGATGCATGGTCTAATGTTAAGTAAAGCCTTAAGGATGCAACAAGAGAAAGAAGAAAAGAAACTGACAACACTTCAAGATGAAGTTTTAGAACTTCATAAATCCTTAGAGAAGAAAGAGGCAGAGATAACATCCTTAAAAGAGAAGGTAAACAAAATCAAGAAGGAGAAAGGAGAAGTAGTAAAGATGCCTAATGCGGATATGACGAAGATGTAGAAGCAAGACAAATGAATTAGTGAGATTCATACCAGTCTCGAAGCTACAAAAGTAAATATTACCAACAAGGACATGGAAAATTAGAATTTATTGGAAAATTTAAGGCAACTTCAGGATAATTCCTTTGCTGTTGCTTCCCGGTGCTGCGATATTTTGAAGAAAATTTTCTCTTCAACTGGTGCCACTTCAAGGGCAGCTTCGTATACTAGTGGGGACACCAAGGGGGCAAGTAGCTGGATAGAAAAGGAATTAGGAGAAGTTGAATAGATAATCACTACATGTAGTGATTATTGCGTAATGATTGATTCCCGCGGAATGGCCTCGGTACTCGAGAAAGCCGACTATGACCATATCAAGGTTGTCGGAGAGGCTTCGGCATGACCGTTGATGATACCAAAACTCCTTCAAAGAATGTACTAAACATTGCAAAGAGATCTTTTTTTGAGCTATGGAACAAAAGGAGGCCAATAGCTAGCTTCCATGGAAGCGGAAGAATACACCAGGAAGGTTCGTCTTTAACCTTGTATTACCGAAGCTTTATTTATGGACCCTCTTAGATAGTTACCTTGTTTCCTTTGTTTCTTTCTCTGTAGAACAAGGAGTTGAAAAAGACAAAGAAGGCAAAGAAGTGAGAGAAAGCCGAAGTTTAATTAAGTCATTAGGCTAAAGGAACTTCTGTATTTTTGAAACAAACATTTTGTGCAGTTGAAATACTGCTTATTGTAATATAATGTCCTACTTCGTATAACATAACAATTAATTCTTTGTTTCCTTTTCTATTTACTTTATGCGCTTTGTTGTGCATGAAACCGAACTTCACTAGTATTTTGAGCAAAAGGCGAAAAACACCCCCTTCTTTTCACCCGAAACAAAGTGTAGCTCTGCATTACCTTAGGATCGACTTCGGAGCTCTTTCACCTTTACTTCATAGCATGACATTCCCTTAGGAATGACTTCAGAGCTTTTTCACCTTTACTTCATAGCTCTGATAGAAATATGCCCTAGAGATAATCATAGAGATGAGCACATTTATTTGTATCCATGATATATATATATATATATATTGCTTAATTGAATATCCATGAAAGGCACCTTGTAATGACTAGCAATTATGTGAATAGTTTGTGAGATTCTTTACTTGTATGGTTATTCTAAATGATGTCCCTAGTCAGAGTCGATGACTAGCACATGTATTAGTTGATGACGTAAAGCCCAAAATTTGGTAGAAAAAAATAAAATAAAAAATAAGAATATTTATGACAATGTTTCTAGAATTTTTTAGGACCTTTCCTCTTCATAATCAATTGAGAGTACTAAATTAGTCAAGGGACCAATAAATAGATAAAGAAAGGTTGATCTCTTGATGGTGATTTTATGGTGATGCATTTTATGGAAAACATAAACTTGACCTCCAATTTTAAATAAAAACATAAAATAGAAAATGAGAAAGGAAATGTTTATGAAACCATTTATTCCTCCCATAAAAATAATAAGGAAAAGAATAAATATTGTTATCATAAACAGTAAAGTTTAGATTCACATTAGTATTAATTTTGACACTTGGAATCTGAAATCTAAAATAGGGATTTGAATTTGGTTTAAATACTCCAAATTGGAAATAGAAATAGCGAAGAAAAAGAAAAGACAGAAGCAACTGCTCAGGCTGAATCCTCACTCGTGGCCTAGTGCCATTCTTCCCTAGTCGGCCCATTCACCTACCTATTCCACCCGCGCGGCCTAGCTTTTACTCGTGCTATATGGCGCCGACATGTGGGCCCGGTCGGCCATTCTCCCACGTGTGTGCGCGTATCCTCTAACGCTGTCTTGTGGGGACCTCATGTCAGTCACACTCACCCGTTCGTGTCGCCTACACATGGGGCCCGCTGGTCATCTGTAAACACCCTAAAATCATATTTTGGGTAATCTTACTAATCTATCAAAGTTCGTCCTAAGGTTTAACTAATTATGGTTTAGAACAAGAAATTCAAATAAAGGATCCTCATATAAAATTTATAGTTTCATTGAATTATATGCTCAGAAGTATTCTCCATAAGATTTAAATTAAATTATCTCTCCATAAAGATCATACAAAATAAATGATCATAAAACATTAAGTTTGAATAAGATTTTAATTGGACGAAAAATGTATCTCTTGAAAATTAAAGTTCTTTGTGTGTGTACAACTGTCACACCCGGGTTTTAGGGACCCAGGCACGAACATAATCACCAGGTGTGCTGGGACCAAGTCTCACATGTATGATGAATCATGGTACAAAAACGAATATTACAACTTTACTATATAATAGAAGTTCTGTACAAAGTAAATAAATAATTACATCGTAAGGAGACAACGATCCAGCAACCCAAAGTTGACTGGGAGACGACGTCCTAGACCTCTCACGAACACATCGCAGCATCCTCCATGCGCCTCATCCTGTGGTACCTGTTCTTGAGTTGTGGGGGGGTGTGAGACAGCAAGGGTGAGCTCACATATGTTCATCGCTCAACAAGTTGTGGGGAATAATGTGCATGAACTCACCAAAGGTGGGAGTTCATGTGAAGTGTAATGCTAACCAAAGGAGACGGTTAAAGTTGAGCATTGCATTTAAAGTTGGTCAAATTTTTATTAGCAGTTACTAAATGTAAGTAAATATGAAACCATCATAATAATATAATAAAATTAATAATAAATCACATGCAATGCAAATGACAAATTGAATTTAGTTTCATAATTTAATCATGCGAGAGTCCTGAGTTGCTCATGACCGCGAGTGTAAACCCTAGTGTAGAATACTCATGACTATTGTCATTGGAGATAATAAAGGAGTCATTTCGATTATGTGACTTACTCATGAGGCATGATTATTTTAAAACAAATATTAAATAAACACGTGGAAGTATGCATCAGGTTGGATTTCCTTGGCTGTGCATTTAAATTAGAAAATTTAGAACCTTAAGTTTGAAAATAGTCTAATTCAAATTTGAAATTTGAACTCAAACTATGCATAAAAAATAGAGGAGAGAAGAAAAGGGAATGTTAATAAAGTCATTTTCCTTCTATAAATAAATAAATGGGAAGAGAATAAATAATAATAACAAATAAATAATAACATACCAAGTAAAAGAATCATTAGAATTCTATTTGATATTTGAAAGTCTGAAATTCAAACCTACAATTTAAATCCATTTGAACTTTTGAATTGGAAAACAAAAAAAAGAAAAGAAAACTACCTGCTGGGCCGATTCCAACGCTTCTTGGCCCAGTCAATCCATCCCACGCGCGCCCTGCCCATCTGCGTCTGCGCGCTTGCGTCAGACACTGTCGCGTGGGCTCGGTCGGCAGTCACTCGGTGCACGACTCAGCTCACTGCTAGCTGGGGTCCACCACTCATCCTCCACCTTCTCACCTGCATGGCTGCATGTGCCTGCGTTTCGTGTCACTTCCTTGTGGGCCCGGGTCGACAGACGTTTCCCTCTCCTTCGCCGCTCGAATCGGAGGAACTCAACCATGCACGCTTCTCAGGATCCGTTGTTGTTGCCTACAAACTAGCCTCTGGCGGCCACAAAAGGGGTTGCCGAGTCCTCCCCTTCCCTCTCCCTTCTGGATCGCGCAGCAACAGAAAACTATGGCCGGGGTAGCTATGGGGGAGGAAGAAGATCCGCCGCCATTGGGGAATTCACATCGGGCTCCATCGACGGTATCGAGCGAGTGGCAGGTCCGCTCGGGGAAAGCTCTGGCATTCGTCAACCGCTAACGCGGGCATGGCCAGGATGCTCGTCCATGGCGCATCTATGGCGGGCGACAACCAGAGAGAGTGAGGGAGAGAAACAAATCGTCGGCGCTGATCCTCGCGGTCACCGCTACCTGGGACTCCATGATGGAATCCGGGTGCTCACGGGTGTCCTCTGCATGCGACCTTGGCCTCACATGGCCGAATCGACAGGCGGTGGGGAAGGAATTTCTCGTTGGCGCAGCACGGTCACCTCAGATCCGCCGTGCGCCGTGGTCCTGCACCTCCACCATCGTTCGGGGGATGCGACCGGGTCATGGTGGTGCGCCAGCATGCGTTGAACGTCACGGGGGCGCCAACATGTGAGGATGAGTCTTGGAGCCACTGCGATTTCTTGCCGGAGCTCGCGTTCAACCTCTAAGACGTACCGTGCTGTGACCCGGCTCATCGTCGCGGCAATTCGCAGTAAGTATATACTCCTATGTTCCACTTGCTTCCCTCTTCGGGTTGCATCATTCCCGTTGGATAGTTGGCGGCCGGAGCGTGGAGCATGGTTGCTCCGGTGGGGGCGCCGCCTCCCTGGGCGGAGCGCCGCCTTATCCTGGTAGCATGGGGGAGAAGACGCTCTTATCACCGTTGGTTTGAGTATTGGCGGCCACAATTAGATCTTCAACACTGACTCGGCTAGATGATTTTGGTCCGTTCGATCGGTGAGGTGTGGATAGGATTTAATATTGATTCATAAAATATTGGTCGTAGATTTGTGATTGGGCGGTCCTACGCTGTCCATGGATCCATAATGCACTAGATCTAATATGAACCATCGGGCGCCGATCCAACGGCTCAGATCCTAGCGTACCCCTTCGCGCTGAGCGTTTTACATAAGAAACCTTGCCCTTTTGAGAAAACAACCCGCAATCCTGGCGGTTATTTTGCTCCAGTGACCCTGTCTTTTATAGAAATTGAGGCGAAATCCGGAAAATAAAGAAAATAGGAAAACAAGTTTAGAAATTGATTTTGAGTTTAAAAAATAATTGCAGAAACTCATTTAATTCATGGAAAATTCATATTAAGTCCAAATGAGTTAATTTCAATTTCTATAATTCTATAGCATTATTGTTTATCAAATAGTGCCACTGATTTGACATGAAAGCCAATTTAAAATCTATTTCCTAATTAATCTTATATCAAATACATAAAACCTTAGTAAATTCATAACTCCTCCGTTTTAACTCTGATTTGATCCGTTCAAGTTGCGTTAGTCTCGTATAAATGTTTACTATGCAATAACACCATTTATTATATCATGTCTCATTATTTTATGATTAGATTTTTATTTAACTTATGTTGGTTAGTCTTGTTAAGGTGTTCATCATTATTTACTAAATTATGATCTATGGTCAATTTATAACTTAGATTGAAGTTGAGATAATTATTTATAGAATAATCTCTTATATGCTTTGTATTAACCAATTTATAATATAGTTTAACATTTTAATCACATAAATCCTCCATGAAACCATAACTCCTTAACCGTAACTCCGATTTTAGTGGTTCTCATTCCCGCGATCTCGTAGCAACGCGTAGATTATTATTATTTAGTTTGTACTTATATTTGGTGTGATGTTAATTTTGTATATACCATGTTTGTTTGTATTGCTACAACTAGCAGTGCGGTCATGAGGATCTGAAGAATCACCCTGGTAACTGGAATCTCAAGTGCCAAGCAAGTTGTGCCCTTGATCACTTTCATTTACCCAATAATGTTCTTTATTATCACTTATCAATGCATAGGTTTAATTTTGATGGGACCCAATAGGTCACCCTAGACTGGTTATCCCTTTTTACCTTGTTTATCCCTGAATCGATTGGGTAGCTATGCTATTGCTTTATATGGTTTTGGGATAATATTTCATTACATCCATGTTCCAATTATTCTGTTATGTTATTTATGTTCATGATAAGATCATTATGTTAATTGGAATATGGAGCGACCACCTGGGAAAACAGTGCTACCACAAGGGTTTAATAGGACGCCCTTGGCTGATTAACTAGGAAAGCTAGTGGATGACTACCTTACCCGAAAGGGGCAAGGGCAGTAGTGGAGTGGTCAGTGTAGAGAGGTCCTTGAGTTGATTTTGCTGCGATGGCGGTCAGGCGAGGGTTTCCTGCACTGGAGCTTCCTATAAACTGTAGCGGATTTTCTGAAGCTAGTGGAACTTTGTAAAGGCCTCGTAGTGTTACCCTGCCTCGCCTCCTCGGTAGAGGTGTATGGGATTGGCCGTCTCTTGGCAGATGGGTAACATGACTTGTGGGTAAAGATGCGCAACCTCTGCAGAGTGTAAAATTGGTATACTAGTCGTGCTCACGGTCATGAGCAGCTCGAACCCTCACATAATTAATCTATGGAATTAAAACTTAATTTGTCATTTGCATCGCATTGGGATTATTTTATTATTACTTTTACTTATATTTATTAAGGCTAGGTATTTACTTATATTTAGTAATTTGCTAATAAAATTTTGAACAACTTATAAAAGCAATGCTCAGCTTTAGCCTTTATTTTGTTCATCAGCCTTACACTTCACATGAACTCCCACCTTTGGTGAGTTCATGCACATTATTCCCCACAACTTGTTGAGCTATGAACGTATGTGATCTCACTCTTGCTGTCTCACACCCCCACAGGAGAAGAACATGTGGTCGAAGAGGAGCCGCCTAACTCTGAGGCTTTCGACTTGATCTAGGTGGCGTCTCCCAGTCAGCTTTGTGGTGCCAGGGAATAATATAGTTTGCTTTATTTTATCATTTATTTATGTAAGACTTCCGCTATGTAATACGTACATTTATGATATTTATGATATTTATCTCTATGCACTATGTTATTATATGTGTTGTCTTCTCTGGCGCATATATGAGATGCACCCGGCTTTGTTCCTTAAATCCGGGTGTGACAGCGAGTATGGCTAGTATACCAGTTTTACACTCAGCAGAGGTTGTACCCTGTACCCACAAGTCGTGTGTCCCATGTCGCCAGGGTTAGCTAGACCCTTAGACACTACTGAGGTGAATGGCTAGGGATCCACTACGAGGCCTTTACAAAGTTCGACTAGCTTTAGAAAACCCACTACAGTTTCTAGGAAGAGCAATGCAGGAATCCCCCGTCTGACCGCCATCGCAGCAAAATCAACCTGGGAACCTCCCTACATGGGGGCAAGGTAGTCCTCCACTAGCTTTCCTAGTTAGTCAGCCAAGGGCGTCCCATTCCACCCTTGTGGTGGCACGTGTTTCTCAAGTTAACCTCCATGTTCCAATTAAATATAATGATCTTGACATGAATAATAAACAAAATAACAGAATAATTGGAACATGGACATAATGTAATATTTAAACCCAAAACTATATAGAGCAATAGCAAAACTACCCAAATGATTCAGGGGTGAACAAGATAAAAGGATAACCAGTCTAGGGTGACCTATTGGGTCCCATCAAAATTAAACCTATGCATTAATAAGTGATAATTAAAGAACATTATTTGGTAATAAAAGTGGTCAAGGGCACAACTTGCCTGGGACTTGAGATTTCAGGTAACAGGATGATCTTCAGATTCTCGTGACCTCACTGCTAGTCGTAGCAATACATAAAAACATGGTATAGACAACATTAAAATCACACCAAACATAAGTACAAAATATATAATAATAATCTACAGATTAAAATAAGATCATAGGAACATGAATCATTAATTTTGGAGTTATGGATTTTATGTTATGAATTTCCAAATGTTCTAGGTGCTAGGTATAAGATTAATTAGGAGATTAATTTTAATATGGTTTTCATACCAAAACAGAGACACTAGATGATAAACAATAATATTACAAAATTATAAAACTGGAATGGATCAATTTGGACTTAATATGAATTACACAAGTGTCTAGTATTGTTTTTGTACTAAAAATCGTTTTCTAAAATTTATTATCCACCTTCTCTGCTCTCTGGACTATGCGTATAAAACAGATAAGCACAGGGTTTACTATGCAAATAGTTCCAAGACTCATAACTCCCCGCGATGGACCGCAGGTTAATTCCTTAAAAACCGAGGGGCTCATTCGTTAAACCGACTGGTGGAAGGGGTATGAAGTATCCAGATCTGTCCGATCCTATACCTACGGCTCTGATTAGGTTGACCCCATAACAAATCGATATGTAATCTGAGCCCACGGATCTTTATACGACGGCCAACCTTCCATCACATCTGACCCGCCCGATTCACTACCGACGACTCAAATCTTATGCCTGAAGGGTTATAATCCCTATCTAATCTCCCTCGTCCATTCACGATCGAATGGCAGGAAGCCCTTCTTCTACCCCACGTCCGAGGCCGAGCAGGGGCACTCGCGCCCTCGCCAGAGAGCACGCCGGTGCGCGACCAATCCACGTTCTAGCGCCCATTTACCCGAGCGGTTAGGTGCTACGCGAAGCCAAAGAGAGGGCAAACTTGATTGTGGTTTCCGTACCTTGAATCGAGATGGCAGTGTCCCTGATCACGCACCATAGCGGCACCATGGCGGACTGTGACCACGACGAGGAAATTCCCAGCAGCCTGGGACCTCTTCTTGAATGATGATGCCTTTAAAGGTTCCAGTGATCACCGGCGAACTTCTCCGACCGGCATGAGGCTCTCGACAGTAATGATCGCGCGGATCGATGATCACGGCGCTACACCCACTCTCGGGTTGCCGACTTCGACGGCTACGGTGGCTCTCGGTACGGGATTGCGAGGGGCGAGGTGTTTGGCTTCGATGGGAAAGGGGGGCGGCTTAGGGCATTATGTCGCACGGGTCGAGTTGATGGGGTCGCGCACAGGAGCTAGAATCTCGATGTTAGTAGCACAGGTGGTTGCGGCGGCGAGGAAGAGGGATGACGTGTGGGTCCCACCAGCAGAGACCGCGCGTGTACACAAGATTGGGTCCCACATAGCAGCCACAGCACGGAGGAAGCAATTCCGCTACGCGTGCCGTTCCAGGGTGACCGTCAAAATGGGCCCACGTGGCAGTGTCATAGAGAAAAGAAACAGGGGAGGGGAGAAGTGGGCTGAGCGAGGCAGGAGTGCACAGTGTGGAGAAGTGGGCCGCGAGAATAAGAAGTCAGCCCAAGACGCTAGGAAATTTCTTTTCTTTTACCATTTTCTGTTTTTCCTTTCACTTTCCATTTCAATTTTCTATCTTGAATTCAAATTTGAATATGGTTTCATGATTCATATTCATATGTACTAGCATATTAAAACGTTAGTATGCAAAATAAAATTTTATGTTATTTATTTTCCATCTCATTTATTTACGCATATGCTTTTAAATATACACACCAATAAATAAAGAGTCCTTCATTTAATTTAATTAAGACCATCTATTTTAATCACATAAAAGGATGTTTATTCTTTACTTAGAAAAAACAATATCTATGTAGCCTTTTATTTAATTTATATTCTTTAGAGAATATTTCTGAACATGTATATTCAAGTTTGAAGTACATACAAAAATAAATGCTTATTACCTAGTTCCTTTAGGAGAAGTGAATATATAATCTCTACTTTTAATTATTTTAGTTCCAACATTTTTAAAGAGTGCCTTCCTTTTATAGCTTATAGAGGGAGTAATAACTTGAAAGTTTCTCTTGTTTTGAATACCAAATTCTTACTTATCATTATTTATTTAATTTCGAGAAATATACTTTATCACAAATGATATCATTATTGGTAATAATTTTTATCTCAAACTCTTTTGGAGAATTCTTTAAATCATCAAAATGTGATTTTGAGTGTTACAAATCCTACCCCCCTTAACAGTAATCTCGTTCTCGAGATTTGTAAGAAAAGGGTGTATAACCATGTTATCTCAGAACATATGCATAAACAAAATCTCAGCACGATGCATAATTTATTAGCAACACATAGGGTCAATCAGACCTTATTATTATTCCTAAAATACTAACATACTAACTACTATCTAAAGTAACATTTAGGTCTTGCAAATAGTAAAATATATATATATATTTATGTAGCTTGGTGGAGCTGCTGGTGGTGGTGGAGGTAGTGGGTGTTGTTGTTGTCTTTCCAATCGTGCTTGCCTCATTTCTTGATGCATCTCCAGCCGGTCCTGACGCATTTCCTAGCGTTCTTGCCTTATCTGATTTTGCATTTCGTTCACCATGTTTGTCATTTGTCGTAGTACCAGCATTTGGGCGGCAACCACCGGATCGGTTCCAGTCGGTGGAGGATTCATTTCTGTTTGCTGTTGCCTGATAGTCCTCCCGTTGTGGGGGGTTTGCTGGTAAATCGGTTCCTCCTCCCTTCCTGGTATTGACCATCAAAGTTAGAAGCATATGGTAAGATAGTTTTGCAAGGAAAATTATTTGGTAGGCAGAACAGATAGGCTAGTAGCTGGTTATAAACTGAAGATTCCTTGGCAAGGCTTGATCTGTTGTTTTATGTCAATATTGGGATAACTCGTCGTATAAGGTGAATATCCAAAGGTAAGATGGAATCTGTCAAGATGGGATAGACTACATGATGTAGGTCAAAAGTTTGTTTGATGTTAGGTGGGGATACACAGATTATGCAATCCATCATGACTCTATTGGTTGGGTTAGTTCTTTTGCTCATGGTTGAGTTGGTCTAATGTGCTAAGTTAAGTTAACACCTGGCTAGTAGGGTCTAATCTCTTCTACCAGTATCACTAATCTGTTTAAGTAGAACACCTTAGATTAGATCACATTAGATTAGATCACAGTAGATTCTATAATCCCATTTAAGAATATCATTTGGTTAAGCATATCAAGCTGACTTTATCTTTATGAAATTCTAGTATCTTTTTATCTAAGTGGAACTCCCAATTAGTATTTTTTATACACCTAAAATTTTCATGCCATTAGCAGGTGTGGCATAGAAAACAAGGGTACATCAGGTTTTAACTATTAGGTGAGTGTAGAGAAGATTTGGGGGTAAGAGAAAGTTAGGTAAGGGAGACTTTTATTCTGGGTGGTGGATCTTGATTCATCTGGAGATCTGTTTCTACTCATATCCTTCATTGTCGAAGTTAACCTTCTTCTTAGGTCTGATTTAGGGACTATTGGTCGTGGTATTAGATGTCATTATCTAAGTTTGGATACCAATTGTGGGTACATGGGGTAGGTAGGTTAAACAGAGTTTTACTTCGCTTTTGGGATAAATGGGTTGGGCAACTTATAACTTAGGCTAGGTTGTGGTTTCACGAATGAGTTGGTCTAAGACACCAATTTAGGTTTAAAACCCATTTATAGGAATATGGTCTAATCTATGTTACCAATATTAACTAGCTTAAGTAACTCCCTTTAGGTTGGATCATATTAGATTAGGTAGGGTCTAGATTAGATTGGATATAACTAGATTAGACTAGTTTAAGTTAGATAGATCTACCAAGGTAGGATATATATCATTAATATATACTAGAATCTTTTGAGATAGGATGAATTATATGGTGTAGGTGAGTCAGAATCTTAGTTAGGTTAAAAAACAGAGGGATTATGCAACTATCGGATGGGTAAGGTAGTTATATATAGTCAAGTTAGTCTAGTGCACCGGTTTAGGTTAACACCTATTTATAGGAATAAGGTCCATCTTACTTAACTAGTACTAACTAAACCGATAATTATCTTATTTAGATTAGATCAGGTCCCATAAGATCACATTAACTTAGATTGGATCTAAATTAAATTGATAGCACTAGATTAGACTAGATAAGATCTACTTAATTTATTTTGGAATAGATCATGGTTGTTACACTATAAGGGCTTGTTCGTTTTGCTCTCAATCCATGTGGATTGGGTAGGATTGAGTGTGTTTCAATCCCAAACAAGTCAAAATATTTAATAATTTTTTCCAATCCCATCCAATCCACATGGGATAGGAATAACCGAACAAGGCCTAATGAGATAAGCAAAGTGGTTGGGATAGGTATGCTTGTTAGGACAAGATGAATCTCTAAGAATAAAATAGAATCTTTTGAGATTAGTTAGATCTATTAGGATAAGATAAAATCTTTTCAAGATAAGATGAATCTATTATGGTAAGAGAGTAACTTTTAAGATAAGATGGATCTATTAAGCTTAATATGTTCTAGTGGGGTATTCTTAGTTGGTCTAGTTTATCTTATAAACAATTTATGAGGATAAGATGTTTATTTTTTAACATAAGATGAACCTATTAGAATAAGATAGATTTTTTACCTCAACTCAATGGATTCTATCTAAAATAGATACACTTTAATGGAGGATAATCTAGATTGTTTTCTATCTTATGAATTTTATTTATTTATATTTATGCCTATATGCAGATGTAATTGTGGACATTACTCCACAACTCATCACACTCAATCAAAGATCCAAATCAGACATGTATCACAAGAACAAACATTCAAGCATAAAAATATTTATAAAAATAGTTTTGATTTTTTTTCCTAAGAGTAGGTCTCCTATTCCTAAAAGTCAGTTTAGGTACATGATTTCAAAGTTTGAAATCCACATTTGTCTTTAGAAGGAAAAAGTAAGAATAATCTGAGTAAAGCGGAAATAGATGAGAAAAGATTAAGAAAAGTTTAGAAAGGATTAGAGTAGCAAAGGTAAGTAAGTATTGGTTATCCAGTTCTATCTTAGTTTCTGTTGAAACTTGCTCTCTGTTGCAAGGGGATCCAACGGGGGTGAACAGTGACGTTAACAGGGTACTCGCGCAAGATGGCAATAGCTCTGTTAATCTAGCCTCTCACGGGCACTGTGCGGGGGTATTTATAGGTATCTGAGTGCCCAGCGTCCTGTGTTAAGGACGCATGTGCCCTCAGACACCTAGGTTATCCCCAGAATATTCCCATAAAGCAGGGTTACAGACTGTAATTACAGGGATGCCTTTACAAATTAGACCCGTAACACGCAGCGGCCACGCAGGGCCCGTTACAATGGGCCGGATCACATGTGGGCCTCCATGCTGGACGAGGCCGCACGGTGGGATGACCTCGTCGCAGGTCTTCGTCTGATGTCGTATGGGGCGAAGGGTGTCCCTGCCCGTTGTCTTGTCTCCGTTGGACCAACGACTGCAGCGAAGGCTTCGAGCGAAGGGTGGCGTCTTCGCCTTCGCCCCAACATTTGCCCTCCGAGGGACCAGTTCGACTAAGTCATCTGGTGCCGAAGACGTCGCTAGATGGCGGAGACACTGCCCTCGCTCGAAGTGGTTCCGCGGGGGTTTTTGACATGACCGTTGATTGACACCGTACTGTTGGACTGCTGGTTTCCCGAAGCGCCGCGCCCTGTGTATAAAAGGGGGCGGGGGGGGCGGCGCGTTTTGAACTTCACTTTCCGTGCTCCGTGAAAACCCTAGCCGCCTTTTCCACCGTCTTGCTGCTCGTCTGCCCTCCTTGCTCTTGTTCGCCGGAGATCTGGCTCGAGTGAAGCAGACCGCCCGCCGCCGCCGACGGTACGTAGCGATGACGACCTCTTCTTCTTCCGCTGCCGCTACGCCGCCGGCCGACGCGTCGTCTGAGGAAATGCTGAGTACTTTGGCGGCGGAGGAGTTGCGCGCCGACGATACGGTGGATTTTGGTGTGTCGCGGATGTCGTCGGTCCGCGTGCAAGATATGCAGCGGCTGGGTTACTTTGGCGGCGGAGTCGCTCGTGTCCTGGGGACGGAGGAAGTCCCCGAGCCGGAAGGCGAGTTGGTTGTGTTCGAGGCGTTCTTCACCGCCGGTCTCCGCCTGCCTGCGCACCGATTTGTTGGAGAAGTCCTGCGCAGATTTAACGTTCAAATCCATCAGCTGACTCCGAATGCCGTGGTGGCTCTGTCGAAGTATGTCTGGCCGACGACTTCGTACGGTGGACAGCCATCAGTCGAAGTCTTCGCGAAGTACTATTGCCTGCACTGGCAGAAGAGGATGATTGGAGATGAAGTTGCCCAGTTTGGGTCCTGTACATTTACGCCGAAGACCGGCAAGACCACGATGGAGGTAGTTGAGTTAGTTCCTTGCGCCCGCAACAAGTGGGGCAATTGGCATGAGTTTTGGTTCTACGTCGCGGAGGGTACCATCGAAGACCATCCGGGGCTCCCCATGTCCGAGATGTGCTCGCATTTTTACTCAGCATACCCGCCTTTTGAAGTGGCGGAGGAGGATGCGGACGAAGGGGCCCTTCGGTGCGCCGCCGGCCTGAGCAGTGGGCGCGATTTGGTTGAGGAATTTGTGGCGTACGGGGTATGGCCTTTGGCGCATGGCTGGGCGTTGGGCGAAGTGTGCCCTCGCCAGATGCCTTCCCATGGTGGGAAGCTGGTGCGAAGTCCTGTCTTCGCACTGGATCTGCATAGCCGCGATCCGACCGCCTTTGTGCGTGAGGCGGAGGATGGGGCGGTGCGGATCGTTGGTCGGTACGTGCCGAGGACAGAGGGCCAGCGTAGCTGGGATATCCGCGGGTCGAATGACCGTTTGAACAGGGTTTTTGAATTGAATCGACTGCCGTATGGCGGTTATCCCGACCAAGACGATGTGGATCGTCGCGGGAAGAAACCGGTGGTAGAGTCTGGAGACGACCCCGCACCGGTGGCCGCCCCGTCCTCTAAGAAGAGGAAACTAGGTACTGCTATGGGAGGACTTGGGGTTTCTGATGGTTTTGCTAGAGAATTGATGAGGACATGCGCGGCCCCGGGAGGAAGGATGTCTTCGCCCGAGCTCCGGGAGTCTTCGGCGCGGATGCTGAGGGTTACCGGGGGTTGGTGGCCTAGGAATGTTCCTATCCCCCGCGCGGCCGGCGAAGACTTTTTTACATCTCGCATGGTTCGTGAATGGAAAGTGTTTCCTTACGGGCGGAATATTGCTGCTGTTGTGTCGGCAGTGATGGACAAGGATCGCCAAGGAGCTGCACAGAAGCGCCAGGCGGTCGTCAGGCTTCATGAAGCCAGACCGAAGAGGCAGCGGGGGGCTGCGAAGGCTGCGGCCCCCGGCGGAGGCCAGCTGCCGCTGGCGGCGAAGTCGGCCGTCCCTGCATCCAGTAGGGCGCCGGAGGCTGCGGCTGCCGCCAGTGGTTCCAAGTCTACGAAGGCTGCACCGGCGTCCAGCAGGGTGCCGGAGGCCGCGAAGGCGGCCCGAGGGTTGCCGCCGCCTTCGCCACCGACATTAGTGTGGACGACTATCTTGTTGGTAAGCCGTTGGCTCGATTTTTTTTGTAATTTGTTGATACGTCGCAGGGTCGGACGAAGGCCAACTTGTCGTTGTTCCGCCTGCCGCGGCGACCACGGCGGCTGCCGTAGTGCCAAAGGCGAAGGGCGGTGCTCTTAGTGCCGGCGGCGAGATGCCGGCACTCACTGCTGTGAGGGACGAGGCGGGTGCTGTGTCCCGCCGGCTGAAGGAGATGAAGGAGGCGCTAAGTTAGGTACGTTGAGCTAGACTTCGGTGTTTTTTTTCTGGCTTCGTTGGGGCTATGGTCTTATGTGTGTTTTGCAGGTGGTTGACTTCGCAGACCGCGCTGCGTTGGGGGCCCTCACGGCAGTTGTGTCTGCCGAAGTCGAGAGACTTCGGACGCAACATGCTGACGCCGTCCGGGAGAAGTCGGCCGCCGACAGTAAGTGCCGCAAGCTGGCGGACAAGGTGTCCGCGCTGGAGGGGGAGAAGACTGATCTCCGGCGCCAACTGGCGGAGGAGAGGAGAGAGGCCAATGAGGCCCTCGCCAAGGCGCAGGCTGCGTAGGCGGAGGCCAATTTGGCGCGGGTGGAGGGCAGTCTTGCCAGGGAGCGTGCCGAGCAGTTGGAGGAGCGGCTCAGCGCCCTACAGAGCCGTGTGGAGAGGATCGAGGCCGCGACACGCACGGAGGCTGAGCGGACACGCAAACAGCTTATGGATTTGTACCATGAGCTGGGCGCGCGGACCGCTGACTTCGAAGTGCCGGACCGAGAGCCCGGACTTCGCTGCCTGGAGTGGGTACAGGAGGAGCTGCAGGCGCTCCCCACCATCGTGGAGGGGTTCATGACTTATGCCTCCCTGGTCACCTGCGAGGGGGCGATGAACGCACTCTCTCGCGAAGGGTGCTGGCACTATGAGGTCTTCGACCAAGCTGATGAGGATTTAGAGCGTGATATCTACAAGGTTGAGGACCCTATAGTGAAGGAATCCGCCGGAGCCCTCTACGACCGGATGTGGGGCCCGCACGGTTGAGAGGTGGTCAGGGAGCGGGCCGAGACGGCGAGGGGTCAGGTAATGTTTGGCTTTTGTTTGGTGTTTGTTGGATGTGGGCCATGTATGGGTTTGCTGAATTTGTGTGCTGTGTCTCAGGCGGCGCGTGGCGAGAGGGTGGATGACTTCGGGGCCTTGAACAGCGCGCTGCCTGACCCGGAGTCGAACCCGGCGGGGGCTGTGTCCGAGGCCGCCCTAGAGCCGCCCCCGGAAACCGCCGAAGGCGCGCCTGATGTCCCCGCAGCCGCTGCGGCCGGCGGAGGCCCGCCCTCGGAGACCGCCGAAGGCGTTCCTGATGCCCCCGCAGCCGCTGCGGCCGGCGGAGGCCTGCCGCCAACTGCTGCGCCGAGGGCTGAGGGCCTGTGACGGTGGCGGCGGAGGCGACAGCGGAGGCTCCCGCGACGGCTGGGTCTTCGCAGGTGGCGTAGTGGGTGTGGGTAGTTAGGGAATTTTGGATATGTTGCTGAATCTTGGTTGCTGCGCAGGTTCAAGATTTTGGGCCTGCGCACGCAACCGCCACTACTAATTTTTTGGCGGCTTCGACCGTGGATGATGGTAATAAATCGGATGGGTCTGCGTTTAAGTTTTCTGATTTTGGTGACTCTGGGAGTTCGGTTGAGTGGACTGAGGAGTCGTCGGATGAGGACTTGGACTACTTCGCGGCCATGGATTTGGCAACAGCGGAGGCTTCATCGCACGCTGCGGATGCAGAAGATGTGCCTGGTCCGAGTACTGGGCGTAGGCGGCGAAGGGCGGTTGCAAAGCGAGAGTGAGTGGGGCGGACGGCGGTCGGCTTCGTGTGAGTAGGGCTGGCCGGCAGGAACTGTTGTCGTTGCCGGCCGCCGTGAGTACAGGTGAGGGGGAATTGCGAAGTCTTTTTGCGGGTGAGGAGCTTAGGATAATGTTATTTAACTATAGGGAGATGGGAATTATTCCGAAGGTTGAGCCGATGTAGAGTGTGATGCCCTCGCTTGTACATGTGTAATGGCTTGTATGATGAAGTTGTGTGCCCTCGCACATTCGGCTATGCTCGCGAAGGCGTTACGTACTTGGTCAGGTGTAATTGTTATGCTGGACTGGTGCGCATGTAGTCGGTCTTTGCGCGGACAGTTTGGTGTAGTCGTTTTTGTTACGCTTCGTCCGGCTGCGCCTTTGGGCGACTGTTGCACGGAGGACTTCGATTTTTCGCACTTATTGCGCTAGCCCGGCTGCACCCGTAGGCGACTTCTGTACGGATAGTCTCTGCGGTAGACTTCGGTGTTTCGCACTTGTTGTGCTAGTCCGGCTGCACCCTTAGGCGACTTCTGCACGGGTAGTCTTCGCGGTAGACTTCAATTTTTCGCACTTGTTGTGCTAGTCCGGCTGCACCCTTAGGCGACTTCTGCACGGTAAGTCTTCGCGGTAGACTTCGATTTTTCGCACTTATTGTGCTAGTCCGGCTGCACCCGTAGGCGACTTCTGCACGGTAAGTCTTCGCGGTAGACTTCGATTTTTCGCACTTATTGTGCTAGTCCGGCTGCAGCCGTAGGCGACTTCTGCACGGTAAGTCTTCGCGGTAGACTTCGATTTTTTGCACTTATTGTGCTAGTCTGGCTGCGCCCTTAGGCGACTTCTGCACGGAGTTGTCGCACGCGAGGGTGGCCAGCGCTGAGCCTCGCGGTGACTTTGTATTGGTCGAATGTCGAAGACCGTCGTCGCGGTCTTTTTTCGACGCATGCTTTTGCGGGGGATTTTTCACTTGTATATTACATGGCTCCGCCTCGTTAAAAACCTCACCCCCGGGAGGAAAAGAGTGCGGGCCAGAATAAAATTGTTTTTGCGAGTTACAAGGGCGAACCGGCCCTGATGAGTCAAACAAAAAATTTGCGGAGATTGTCGATGTTCCAGGAGTGCTCCAGGTCTTCGCCGTTTGGCATTGTGAGCCTGTAAGCGCTGGGGGAAGCCTTCGTCTTGACAATGAAAGAGCCCTCCCACTTGGGCTCCAGCTTGCCCCTGGACTCTGTCCGAGCTGTTCGGACGAGTACGAGGTCCCCTTCGCTGAATTCTCTCGGGATGACTGCGTGGTCGCGCCATGCTTTTGTCTGGGCTTGGTATTTGTTCAGGGCCTGTAGAGCGAAGACTCGGTCTCCATCGATGAGATCCTTCGAAGTGGGCTCGTCCTCGTCGGGGACGGCTGACGGAACTGTTCGTGGGGAGCCATGTTTTATTTCTTGTGGGGTCATGGCCTCTGATCCATATAGAAGGCGGAAAGGGGTGAACCCGGTCGCCCTGCACTCAGTCGTGTTTAGCGCCCAGACCGCCTCAGGTAGCAAATCGGCCCACTTGCCCTTTTTTTCGTCGAGGAGCATCTTTTTGGCAGCTGTGAAATTTTTTCCATTGGCTCGTTCCACAACTCCATTGGATTGCGGGTGATATACTGAGGCGAAGGCAAGCTTGGTGCCAATGGAGAAGCAGAAGTCCTTGAAGTCTTGGCTGTCAAACTGCTTGCCGTTGTCGACTGTTAGTTCGGACGGTACTCCGAAGCGGCAAACAATGTTTTGCCAAAAGAATTTTTGTGCAGTCTTTGATGTTATTGTGGAAACGGCCCTCGCTTCGATCCATTTGGTAAAGTATTCGACAACGACGAAGGCGAACTTAAGGTTCCCCTGAGCCGTGGGCAAGGGCCCAACGATGTCCAGGCCCCAGCGCTGGAGAGGCCATGTGTGGGCGATCAGTTTTGTGAATTGCGAGGGGCTGCCTGATCGAGGAGAAAATTTTTGGCAGGCTTCGCAGGACCTTGCAACCCGATTTGCAACGCAGATCATTGCGGGCCAATAGAAGCCTTGGCGGATCACTTTTGCGGCTAGGGCCCTTGGCCCTGCGTGAGAGCCGCAAGTACCACTGTGGACCTCGCGCATGATTTGGACGCCTTCGGTCTCGGTGACACATTTAAGCATTGGCTGACTGACCCCTTTCTTGTAGAGTTGGCCCTCAATCAGCGCGAAGTCCCGGCTTCGATGTTTGAGGCGCTTGGCCTCGTTGATGTCAGTTGGGTGGTAGTACCCTGGTAGGAACAGGGTTATTGGTGCCCGCCAATCTTCGGTCATAATAAAGTTGACTATGCGGTGGCCCTCGCTGTCATTGGTTATTTGGAGCCCTTCGGGGCTCCGGACGGCTGGCGTGCCGATGACATGGTAGAACACGTCGGAGGGCAGAGACTCGCCTCTGGCAGCCGCCTTGGCAAGTGCGTCGGCCTCTTCATTCTTGGCCCGGTCCACATGCTGCAAGGTGAATCCCTTGAATTGTCTCTCGAGACTTCGGATGGCCGCGAGGTATTGCATAAGTGCGGGGTCCTTTGCTGCGTAGTCTTTCTCGACTTGGCCGACAACTACCTTGGAGTCTGTTCTGATGATGCAGGTGGTGACCCCAAGGGCCCTCAGCTTGCGGAGGCCGAGGATGACTGCTTCATATTCTGCTATGTTATTTGTGCATCTGTCAGATTCCAGAGCGAAGCTGAGGCGCGCTACATATCTGTGCTTGACCCCGGCGGGCGAGGTGATGACTACGGCGGCGCCTGCCCCCGCATGGCACCATGCGCCGTCACAGTGGATCGTCCAAACCTTCTCTGCGGACGGGTCGACGGGTCCGGCTGTGTTATTGGCCCAGTCCAGTCGACGATGAAGTCTGCCAGGACTTGTGACTTGATGGCTGTCCTGGGCTCGAAATTGATGTGGTAGCCGGAGAGTTCGGCCGCCCACTTGGCAATCCTCACCGATGCTTCCGGGTTTCTGAACAATTCGCCGAGTCCCCTGTCTGAGGTGACTCGGACCTTGAATGCTTCGAAATAATGGCGCAATTTGCGCGAAGACATAACAACTGCGTAGGCAATCTTCTCCAGTTCTGTCATGTTACATTTGGACGGTGTCAACACTTCGGAGACGTAATAAACTGGGCACTGCTTGATCACGCCCTCAACTGTCTGCTCCTGCACCAGTGCCGCGCTGACTGCATGCGGCGAAGCCGCAACATAGAGCAACAGAGGTAGCGAAGAGTCGGGGCTTGTGAGGACTGCCAACTCTGACAGGTACTGTTTTAATGAGGCGAAGGCCGCTACTTGCTCTGGTCCCCAAGCGAAGTCTTTTGCGCCACAGAGAGTTTTGAGGAAAGGGATACTTCGCTCAGCGGATCTGGAGATGAATCTGTTGAGGGCGGCCAATCTGCCCGTCAGGCGCTGGACGTCTCTGGCAGACTGCGGAGGCGTCATGTTTATGATGGCCTGAATTTTGGTTGGGTTGGCCTCGATGCCGCGGTGTGATATCAGGTAGCCCAATATTTTGCCTTGGCGAACGCCGAAGACGCACTTTTCCGGGTTTAGGCGGAGTCGTGCGTCTCGCATGTTCGCGAATGTTTCGGCGAGGTCAGTGAGATGGTCCTCCTTGCTCTTGCTAGCGACGACGATGTCGTCCACATATGTGAATATATTTCTGCCAACTTGCCCTTCGAGCACTGTTTTGGTAAGCCTGGAGAAGGTGGACCCGGCGTTCTTGAGTCCCTCCGGCATTCTGATGAAGCAATATGTGCCGAAGGGTGTTATAAAGCTGGTGCTAGCCTTGTCTTCCTCCTTCATGTATATCCGGTGGTAACCGGAGAAGCAGTCGAGGAGTGACACGACTTCGCATCCGGCCGCGCTATCGACTATTTTGTCGATCCGTGGCAACGGGAAGTTGTCCTTTGGGCAGGCTTTATTGAGACTGGTGAAGTCGATGCACATTCGCCACTTCCCGCTCTTTTTCCGCACCATCACAACGTTGGAGAGCCACGTGGGGTAAGCCACCGGCTCGATGAATTTGGCTTCCAGGAGGCGGTGCACCTCTGCCTTGGCGGCCTCTGTCTTCTCGTCGGACATTTTGCGAAGCCGCTGTTTTTTCGGTCTCACCGAAGGGTCGATTCTCAAGCTGTGCTCAATTATGGATCGACTGACCCCGACCAGGTCGAGGGCTGACCAGGCGAAGATATCTTTGTTCTTGGACAGGCAGCAGAGGAGCTTCTCCTCTTCATGCGAAGTGAGGTCTTCGCTGATAGTGACTGTCTGCTTGGGCGTGGCCTGGTCGAGGGGGACAGTCTTGGTCCCGTCGTTGCTCTGCAGCTGTGCCTTGTCGTGCTCTTTGTCGGTTGGGCTGGCGGACGCAGGGATCTCGCGCTGGGCCGTGAGGCAGTGCACGTTTCTTTGTCCGGGGACGAAGTCCCGCTCTATGTTGCGCGCAGTCTGTTGATTGCCGTAGACCGTAATGACGCCTAACGGACCTGGTATCTTCATGCATAGGTACAGTCCGTGGATGGCTGCTTCAAACTTATTGATGGAGCCCCGACCCATGATGGCGTTGTACGGATATACCATATCCACAATATCGAAGGTCACTTGCTCACTTCGGGCATTGGGTGCTACACCGAAGGAGAGAGGCAGCTCTATTTTGCCGACAGGAAAGGTGCCCTTGCCGCCGAAGCCATACAACGGGTTGTCCGAAGGCTTGAGCAGGCTGTGGCTTATGCCCATGCGGTCGAAGGCATGGAGGAAAATGATGTCCGCCTGACTGCCATTGTCGACTAGGACTTTGTGCAGGTCCCAGCCTGCCACGCTGCAGTTGATAACCATGGCGTCGCTGTGGGGGGCGCTGCACAAGTCGACGTCTCGTGCGTCGAAGGTTAGCGGTACGTGGGACCACTTCGTCTGCACGACTGGCCAGTGATGGCGACGTGGTTGATGCTGCGGTAGTGGTCCCGCTTCTGCCGCTTTGTGTCGAAGTCGGTGCTGGACCCCCCAGTGATCATGTGAATGACTTCGCGATACGGCTGATCGGTGAAGTCTTCCTGCTTTGGGGCGTGGGGGATGTTTTGATGTTGCTGGTGTGGTGGTGGGGGTGGGGGAGGTACAATTTGTACTTCCTGATGGTGTTGGTAAGCGTGGTGCGGTGGATGCGGGGCGGGGGCGTGGATATATGGTGGAGGGGGTTGCTGGTAAGTGTGCGCGACAACTTTGGGTTGTCGGCTGGCTGCGCCCGTGCCATCCTGTCTTTGGTGGCCTTCGTTTCTGGGCAGTCTTTGGTTTGGTGGGCGCAGTCTTCGCCATGGAAGAGGCAGTAGAATCGGCGCGGCGGCTGCGCACGCCCCCGACCCCTACCGCGAGTTCCATTTCCGCGGCCCTGTGGGGGATATTCCTGGCGGCGAGGGGCGTCAGCAGCGAGGTGCTGGTTGGCGATGTTGTGCACTTGCTGTTGATTGCGGCCGTCTCGACCGGAGTCTTGCTGCGGAGTCCTCGTCCACGTGCGGCTGGACTGTGGAGCATCTTTGGGCTTCCTTTGAGACTCAACCTTGTGCTGGTGGAGCTCTTCAGATTTGGCGTATTTTTCAAACAGCTGATATAATTCCTGGAGGTTCTTGGGCGGATCTCTGATGCAGTGGCTATAGAGGACGCCGCCGCGAAGGCCACTGATGGCGTAGTGGATGGCGATCTGGTCGTCGACTGAGGGCAGCTGTGACTTGAGTGTTAGAAATTTGCGGTAATACTCCCGTAGAGTCTCCTTTTCCAGCTGCTTGCAGAGCGAGAGTTCGGCCAAGGCGTCGGTGTCTAGGCGGTACCCTTGGAAGTTGAGCAGGAACTTGTCCCGGAGGCTTCTCCAGGAATCAATGGACAGCGGAGGCAACCTGGTGAACCAGGTGAGAGCTGGGCCTTCGAGGGCGATGATGAAAGACTTGGCCATTGTGGCGTCGTCCCCTCCGGAAGATGCAACGGCGACCTGATAACTCATTATGTATTGAGCCGGGTCAGTGCTGCCGTTGTACTTGGGATAGGTCCCTGCCCGGAAGTTGGCGGGCCAAGGCATCACTTGCAGATGTGGCGCCAGGGGACTTCGCTCGTCGAGGTAGTTGACCCCTTGGAATGGCGCGGCGTGCGGGAAGGTGTGGTCGCGCTGGGGGAAACACGGGTCTTCCGGTTGTGCGGGCTGTTGCAGGGGTGGCCCATGCTGTAGGCCGAGGTGGCCTTCACGCGTGTCTTCCTGTTGTGCGCGATGTTGCAGGGGTGGCCCGTGCTGCAGGCCGAGGTGGCCTTCGCGCTGCATCAGCGCGATCTCCCGCTCGAGGTCCTGGGCCTTCTGCTCTTCGTCGCGTATCATTTGCCGCACCTTGGCTAGTGCGGACACGCGCTGGCGCTTGGCCTCCAGTATCTCTTTCTGCCTCTGGAGATTGCGGTTCTTGAGGCATAGGGCGCGCAGCTGTAGTTGTTCTTCCGACGAGACGCCGAGGACCTCGCCGTCCTCGGTGAGGTCCGCGCCCTCCGGTGGGGCGAAGCCTTGGGGGGGTTGCGATTGTCCTTCAGGGCCGCAGGTGCGGAGAGCGTCGTCTTCAGTAGCCTCGTGGTGAGTGGAGTGGGTGAGGGCGAGGGCCTTGCCTTTTTTTGCGGCCAGCAGTGCTGCCTTCGCAGCCTCGTCAGCCTTCGAGTTAACTTTCTTGGGTGCCATCGCGGGTGGTTTTTTCGTCGCACGAACGGTGGGCGCCAAATGTTGAAACTTGCTCTCTGTTGCAAGGGGATCCAACGGGGGTGAACAGTGACGTTAACAGGGTACTCGCGCAAGATGGCAATAGCTCTGTTAATCTAGCCTCTCACGGGCACTTTGCGGGGGTATTTATAGGTATCTAAGTGCCCAGCGTCCTGTGTTAAGGACGCATGTGCCCTTAGACACCTAGGTTATCCCCAGAATATTCCCATAAAGCAGGGTTACAGACTGTAATTACAGGGATGCCTTTACAAATTAGGCCCGTAACACGCAGCGGCCACGCAGGGCCCGTTACAATGGGCCGGATCACACGTGGGCCTCCATGCTGGACGAGGCCGCACGGTGGGATGACCTCGTCGCAGGTCTTCGTCTGATGTCGTATGGGGCGAAGGGTGTCCCTGCCCGTTGTCTTGTCTCCGTTGGACCAACGACTGCAGCGAAGGCTTCGAGCGAAGGGTGGCATCTTCGCCTTCACCCCAACAGTTTCGTCCTACATTCAACATTCCTCTGATACCACTTGTGTCACACCCGGGTTTTAGGTACCCGGGCGCGAACATAATCATCAGGTGTGCTGGGACCAAGTCTCACACATATGATGAATCATGGTACAGAAATGGATGTTGCAACTTTACTATATAATAGGAGATCTGTACAACGTAAATAAATAATTACATCGTAAGGAGACAACGATCCAGCAACCCAAAGTTGACTGGGAGACGACGGTCTAGACCTCTCACGAACACATCGCAACATCCTCCATGCGCCTCATCCTGTGGTACCTGTTCTTGACCTATGGGGGGTGTGAGACAGCAAGGGTGAGCTCACATATGTTCATCGCTCAACAAGTTGTGGGGAATAATGTACTTGAACTCACCAAAGGTGGGAGTTCATGTGATGTGTAAGGCTGATCAATGATAGGGGTTAAAGCTGAGCATTGCTTTTAATAAGTTGGTCAAACTTTTATTAGCAGTTACTAAATGTAAGTAAATACCAAACCATCATAATAATAGAACAAAATTAATAATAAATCTCATGCAATGCAAATGACAAATTGAATTTAGTTTCATAATTTAATCATGCGAGAGTCCTGAGCTGCTCATGACCGCGAGCACAACTAGTATACCAGTTTTACACTCTGTAGAGGTTGTACCCTGTACACACAAGTCATGTATCCCATGTCGCCAGGGTTAGCTAGACCCTTAGACACTGCCGAGGTGAATGGCTAGGGATCCACTACGAGGCCTTTACAAAGTTCCACTAGCTTCAGAAAACCCGCTACAGTCTAGGAAGAGCAATGCAGGAATCCCCCGTCTGACCGCCATCGCAGCAAAATCAACCCGGGAACCTCCCTACACGCCTACTCCCCTACTGCCCTTGCCCTATCGGGTAAAGTAGTCCTCCACTAGCTTTCCTAGTTAGTCAGCCAAGGGCGTCCCATTCCACCCTTGTGGTGGCATGTGTTTCTCAAGTTAAGCTTCATGTTCCAATTAAATTTAATGATCTTGACATGAATAATAAACAAAATAATAGAATAATTGGAACATGGACATAATGTAATATTTAAACCCCTGCCCCTGAGGAAAACGAAGTTGTAATTTACCGAAGCTTCTTCAAGGCTGGACTTCGGTTCCCTTTGAACAAGTTTGTAGTTGAAGTGTTGAAAACCTACCAGATCTTCCTCCATCAGATCACCCCCGAAGCCATAATAAGGATGGGGATTTTTGTCTGGGTAGTAAGGAGTCAAGGGCTAGAGCCAAGCGCGAAGTGCTTCTGCAATATGCACGAACTTTTATATGAGACAAAGGCCATTGGTAAAGAACAGTACCACAACAACTTTGGTTGTTATGGATTTATCGCTCGCCCCAACGCAAGCCACCCGGTGCCAACATTTCGGAAGAGATGGCCCGGAGCCTGGATGGAAGAATGATTTTATGTGAAGAATGATTTAAAGGCAAGGGAAGACATTAAAGAAATCATCATGCGTCTCATTTGGTCCCGCTTCAGCCTCTGAAGGCCGAAGGTAGAAATTGATGACGCCGCCGAAGCGTGTCAGAAGGCCTTCAGCACTGTTAGCTCCTTCATTGGCATAAGAGATTTAATTGAAGAGCACATAGCCTTCAGGGTATGGCCACTTGTGGAGAGCTGGGAGATGCCAAAATAGACCACTGTCAACTCCAGTGAAGGTGGTTTGGTCCGATTAAAATATACCTTCAGATTCGGGGAAAAGTTTGATGAGCCGAACGATGACTGGCTGAAGTGTATTGAAGCTACTAGCGATGAGCTACTTGGGGCATACTCCAAGGCCGAGGATAATGCATTGTCCACAGCTTTTGGGGGTCGAAAGAAGAAAAGATTGAATAGGGTATTTGATGCTATTGGCTTCGTATACCCTGATTATCGCTACCCACTGCGAGGGCAAGGGAAAAAGAGGAAGACTGCTGCTCCGGTCATCACAGCCGAGCCAAAGGGCAAGAAGATGAAGGTTCTGACCCATCGGCCGCGCTATATTGAACCGGCCGCGATTCCTGAATTTGGTGAAGGGACCTCTTCATCTGCCTAAACAAAAGAAACTATTCTGACAACGCAGATCACTAAAGAGCCGACTGTAATGCCGAAGGTGCTTACAGTCGGGCTAGTTGAGACGAAGATTGGTAGGGCTGAAGAGCCAAAAATTGAAGAAATAGTAAAAATGCCAAAAATTTTGAGCCCTCCAACAGAGGCAACACTACCGAAGGTACAAAAGGCTTCTGTCGCAACTCCCAAAAGGAGAAGGATGGCAAACGTGCTGGATGTTGTGCTGGAAACGATGAAGGCCTTGAGTCCTGCTCTCACAAAGAAAGTCGTTCCAACTGAAACCAAATCGCAGGCCGAAACTGAAACTGGGCAAGCCGAAGCTGCACAAGTTCAAGCTGAAGCCGAAGTTGGGCCTTCAGTGCCCAGTGAGACAGAGCCTGTCATAATTGAAGAAAAGGCGACAGAGCAAGTTGCATCTGAAAAGGTCGAAACTCCTGCCCCCGAAGCTTCGAACAAAAGCATTGAGTACATTATTCGTCACGCTTCTAGGAAGGAACTATCCCAAGGAGAAATGCTAGAAGCGCGACACTACGCCCAAAAATTGAAATATCCGAAGGGGGCGTTAGTGTTTAATGGAAGCAATGAAGATGATTTCTTATACTGTCTCCCAGACAACAAAGAAATAACTGTCTGCCGGGAGATAGGCAAAAGCATGGGATTTCCGAAGCTGAAAGATGGCCTTTCAATTTTATCGAAGGATGAACTTGCTGACAGCCTAGCATACAATAGCATAAAGGTATAAAAGTTAAATTTGAATTTGAAAATGAGGTATTTCATTTGTCATACTTAATTCTATCCTCCATTTGCAGGGCTTGATTCTTAGTAATGGCCTTAGGGCACAGAAAAACATTGAGGACGAAGGCTATACAATGGCCCTGAACAACCTTCATTCAGAGGGGAATGAATTGAGAAATGAAGGTCTTGAAAAAGACAAAATCTTAATTTCTCTGGTTAACAAAGTCAAAGAAGATGAAGCTAGCTTCAAAGCTCAAGCTGAAGCCCAATAGATTGAAATTGAAGACCTTTGGAGGCAACTGGCCGAAGCTAAAGAAAAATGCGCACTCGCAGAAGCTAACCGAGAAATCAGCGAATATTGGAAAAATCATTTAGAGAAAAATGTTGAAGAACTTCGCACATCCAAGGAAAGATGCTTTGAAAAATCCTTGGACTGTGTGAAGAAAATAAAAGCTAGTTTCGCCAATGTGGGTGCCTACTCTACCGAAGAAAACTTCATATGAGGCGACCCCGAAGGCGTTATTGAATGGATACGTGGAGAGGCCGAAACCTTTGAAGAAATTTTAAGTGATCGCGGGGATGTTTTCGTGTTTTCTGGTGCGCGGGGAATTTTAGCCATCTTGGAGAAGGCGGGATGCGACCATATTAAAACCATGGCCCAGACCGAAGCTGCCTTCTCCATAGATGATACGAAGGATCCTTCAGCTGAAGCAGCCTTGATGGGCGGAAAATTCTATAATGATGTCTGGGTGAATGGTGGCCGAGAGATGGCTCATTAAATTATAAAGAAAAGTGAAAAAGACACCCATGACGCCCGAGTAGAAGCGAGACAAGCTGAAGAAGCTGCAGAGCGCGAAAAACGCATAGGTAATATTTTTTGATGTTCAGCTTCGGCATTTGTTTTTATGGCTTCGGACTAATTAATTTTTCCCACTTCAGCTGAATTATCTCTGCCACCGGAACCATTCGATCCCTTGGCTGATCCAGAAACGAAGGAAGCGTTGGAGATCATCAATATAGCTGAATCTATTGTTGATGAAGTTGTTAAGAAGTTACTGAACAAAGTTGCTAAAAAAATCCTTAAAGTGGAATAGCTCTTATTGTAAAAACATTTTGAAATGGACAATGTTTGAGACATTGTACTTTTATTGTAACAAGACTGTAATATTTGATGTGTGTAGCTTTGAATCGAATATGTAAATAATTGTAATTCATTTCTTTGCGATGCATGAAACTTTACATACATACCATTTTTGAGCCTTCGGCCAAAAAACACCTTCCCTTCTTTTCATGCTTCGTAAAGAAAAAGAATCCATGCTTCGTAAAAATATCCATGCTTTGTAAAAAAGGATCCATTCTTTTGTGACAAGGCTGATGAAGCTGTATTCCCCGAAGCTTACTTCGTGCCTTAGCACATTTTCATTTTTACGAAGCATTCGCCGAAGATCAACTCCGTATTCAATTCTCGTGTCATTAATGCGATATGATGTATGATGTGATGTTATGCAAAATAATGTGATGATATGATGCAAAATGATGACGATGCTGAAGACACACACCCACACACCCACACTGGAACACACAAGCTCTGCATCCCCTTAGGAACGACTTTGAAGCTTTCTTCACCGTTTATTTTTCGGTGTTCACCGTTTATTTTTCGGTGTAAGTTCTGCATCCCCTTAGGAACATCTTTTGAACTTCTTCGCCTTCTATTTCGGCGGTATAAGTTCTGCATCCCCTTAGGAACGACTTTGGAACTTCTTCGCCTTATATTTCGGCAGTATTTGGCTCTGCATTCCCTTTGGAACGACTTTTGAGCAGAAAACTTACACTGCGCTCCCTTAGGAATGACTTTTTTGTAGCTTCGGCAAAACTTACACTGTGCTTCCTTAGGAACGACTTTTTTGTAGCTTCGGCAATTTTCAGCTCTGCATTCCCTTAAGAACGACTTTTGAGCTTCGTAAGTCCGTGAAGAAGATATATTCCATCTTGATAGAAGCAAAATCATTACAAGAATTTAAAACTAAATTTACATTGCTTGTTCCTTATTAAAAACAAAATGACATAGAACATAAAAGTATTTCAGAGGCAGGATATCGCTCAATAAATGTGCTTTGATTCTGGCACATTATTGTTGACTGTACAAGCTTCGGATTCCTCCCTGAATTCACGTTGCTGTTGAGGGTGCTGGCGCCCTTCTGGCTGCTAGCTTCGGGAATATGTAGGTTGCAGTGGTGGTGGTGGTGGGAGCTGAGGCCAAAAAGCCTGTGAATGGCTAGCCAAAGCAACAGAGGCTGCAGGATGATTGCCCACATATTCTGGTATGTAGGGAGAGTGGCACGAAGCGGTGTGTAAGACCTGCTTCGGCTGATTCTGCCGAGCTTCGGCTTCTGCGATCTCCTTTTGCTTCAGAATAGTGATTTGACACATTCTTGTAGTATGGCCCTTGTCCTCACCACAGAATAAGCAATAGATTTTCCTGGGCTGATCCCCATATCTTCCTCCGAAGCCCCTGGTGCCTCTGCCCCTTGGAGCTGGCGGCCTAAAGGAACTTTGCTGCTGCCCCGAAGACTGTGAGGTATATTGTGGCCTCTGAAGCTGGCTTCCTTTGTCATCATTCTGATTGGAGCTATGAATTGATCTGACATGCCTAGGGTGGATTCTTCCTCCAAAGCCCCTGGTCATCTCAGAGAATCTGTAAGCTTCCTCCCTTCTTTGCCGAAAGTCATTGTCGGCCCGGATGCACTCATCGATTTTCTGACGCAGCTTCTCCAGAGTCTAGGGTGGCTTCCTGGCGAAGTATTGAGCCGTAGGTCCTAGCCGAAGACCCTTGATCATGGCCTCAATGACAATTTCATATGGCACTGTGGGCGCTTGTGCTGTCAGTCCCAAGAACCTTCGAACATACGCCTGAAGGTATTCCCATGGTCTTGCGTGCACTGGAACAAGGCCTGAGCTGTTATTGGCTTCGTCTGAAAGCCTTGGAAACTCGTAACCAGCATGTCCTTGAGCTTCTGCCACGACATGATTGTTCCTGGCTGAAGGGAAGAATACCATGTCTGGGCTACGTTCCGGACTGCCATGACGGAGGACTTTGCCATGACAGCTGCATTGCCTCCGTATGAGGATATTGTTGCCTCATAGCTCATCAAAAATTGTTTTGGGCTCGAGTGCCCATCGTACATGGGTAGTTGGGGTGGCTTGTAGGATTGTGGACATGAGATAGCCTGCAATTTTGCTGCCAAGGGAGAAGCATCATCAAAAGTAAAGGTATCATGATTAAAATCATCGTACCATCCATCTTCATTGAATAAGCCCTCTTGACGAAGCTCCCAATGTTGGGGCCTTCGGTCTTGGTCATCTTGAGCAAGATGACGCACTTCCTTAGTAGCTTCATCGATCTTCCGTTGAAGATCGGCCAGCCGAGCCATCTTTTCCTTTTTCCTTTGCACCTGTTGATGGATGATTTCCATGTCCCTGATCTCCTGGTCCAACTCCTCCTCCTAGAATGTTGGACTAGTGGCCTTTCTCTTCTGGCTTCGAGCCTCTCGGAGAGAGAGAGTCTTCTGGTTTGTGTCCAGTGGCTGCAGTGCAGCCCCTGGCGCTGTTATCTTCTTCGGCGGCATGACGAAGGTCGATGCTTTGCCGAAGGTTGTGGAAGTGAGTACACCGGAGGTGGAAGCCAATGTTGGTGACTTGTTCTCAAATGCTTCGAATTAAGAACAAGGCAACACAAAAATAGGTTAATGGTTAATGCACTTCGTCCTTCGAAGCATTATTTCCCCAAGGATATAACGATCTTGGGACGAAGGTTATGAAGGACGTACCTTCATCATCACAGCATATATCAATAAAAGACGAAGCATATGAAACATGGGAAATAACATGGATAATCATACGACATCATAATATATCTTTTATTATATAGTTATGAATGAATAAGAACAATATTGAATTACATTTGTACCTTCGGCTTGATAGAAGACAAAAGTACAAGCGTGATGCGTAAGCGAGTACAATTCAGCGTGAACAGTACAGGGGTACTGTTCATCTATTTATAGGCACAGGACACAGCCTGTGTAAAATTACATTCATGCCCTTCATATTTAATACTAACTTAAGGACTAAATAGTCTTTTCCTCCTTAAGTCGGTTCCTTTTTCTGCTATTGAGTCGAAGCTTCCTTGCGCACAGCTCGGTACTGGTTCAATCCTTCATTCTGACCCTACTTTCCATATTGTATATAGCTTCATCCTATGTCTGAAAGTTCCTGCACATATATTATGCTTTGAGAGACATTGTTAGTCATGTTTTTGTGGACCTTCGGAAGACAAAGGCCCCCAACAACATCCGACCCACCCGATTCACTACCGACGACTCAGATCTTACGCTCGAAGGGTTATAATCCCGATCTAATCTCCCTCGTCCATTCACGATCTAATGGCAGGAAACCCTTCTTCTACCCCACGTCTGAGGCCGAGCAGGGGCACCCACGCCCTCACCGGAGAGCACGTCGGTGCGCGACCAATCCATGTTCTAGCGCCCATTTACCCGAGCGTTTAGGTGCTACGCGAAGCCAAAGAGAGAGCGAACTTGATTGTGGTTTCCGTACCTTGAATCGAGATGGCAGTGTCCCTGATCACGCACCACAGCGGCACCACGACGGACCGTGACCACGACGAGGAAATTTCCAGCAGCCTGGGACCTCTTCTTGAACGATGATTCCTTTAAACGTCCCGGTGATCACCAGCGAACTTCTCCGGTCGGCACGAGGCTCCTGCCAGTAATGATCACGCGGATCGACGTCACGACGCTACACCAACTCTCGGGTTCCCGACTTCGAAATAAACTTTAGTATTCAAAATAAAATTTTATGTTATTTATTTTCCATCTCATTTATTTACGCATCTGCTTTTAAATATACACACCAATAATTAAAGAGTCCTTCATTTAATTTAATTAAGACCATCTATTTTAATCACATAAAAGGATGTTTATTCTTTACTTAGAAAAACAATATCTATATAGCCTTTTATTTAATTTATATTCTTCAGAGAATATTTCTGAACATGTATATTCAAGCTTGAAGTACATACAAAAATAAATGTCTATTACCTAGTTCCTTTAGGAGAAGTGAATATATAATCTCTACTTTTAATTATTTTAGTTCCAACATTTTTAAAGAGTGTCTTCCTTTTATAGCTTATAGAGGGAGTAATAACTTGAAAGTTTCTCCTGTTTTGAATACCAAATTCTTACTTATCATTATTTATTTAATTTTGAGAAATACACTTTATCACGGATGATATCATTATTGGTAGTAATTTTTATCTCAAACTCTTTTGGAGAATTCTTTAAATCATCAAAATGTGATTTTGAGTGCTACAAATTCTACCCCCTTAATAGAAATCTCATCCTCGAGATTTGTAAGAAAAGGGTGTATAACCATGTTATCTCAAAACATATTCACAAACAAAATCTCAGCATGATGCATAATTTATTAGCAACACATAGGGTCAATTAGACCTTATTATTATTCCTAAAATAGTGACATACTAACTACTATCTAAAATAACATTTAGGTCTTACAAATCATAATATATATATATATATTTATGTAGCTTGGTGGAGCTGGTGGTCGTGGTGGAGGTAGTGGGTGTTGTTGTTGTTGTCTTTCCAACCGTGCTTGCCTCATTTCTTGATGCATCTCCAGCGGGTCCTGACGCATTTCTTGGCGTTCTTGCCTTATTTGATTTTGCATTTCGTTCACCATGTTTGTCATTTGTTGTAGTACCAGCATTTGGGCGGCAACCACTGGATCGGTTCCAGCCGGTGGAGGATTTGGAGGATTCATTTCTGTTTGCTGTCATGAATTAAGCATCAATACCATTCAAAAATAATAAAATAAATAATAAAATATTATCGCATCATGTTGGGACTATTTTGATTGTTGCATCTAAATGGGAACTTGCATTTCAAAACCTAGACTTAAATTGAAAATGAAAGCTAAAATAGGAAGGGAATTAAAAGAAAAGAAAAGAAAAGAAAGAAACCTGCACTTGGGCCGATTTCCGCTCTCTCAGCCCGGCCCCTCTCTCAAGCGTCAGCCCATGGGCCTATTTCGTCTCCTCCCCGTGCCACGCGCTGGCATGTGGCCCTGCCCACACTAGTGGACCCGCTCCATCAGTCACTCGGGGGAACCATGAGTGCGCTTGCTAGGTCTCTGCCACGTGGGCCCTTTGGCCTGATGTCCGCCACACGCGCACTTGCGGGCACGGACTCGCCACTGAGCCGCTGCTTGTGGCCCCCTTGGTCAGCGTTGTCCCTATCCTCTCTAACAGAAACGCCGCATGGGGCGCCACCGCGTTCTCCAAGTCTACAATCACGCTCCCTCACCCCTATTTAACCAGATGAGCCATTGGGACCTCCTCCCTCCTCGTCCTCGCTGGCGAGAGCCCCGTTCACCAGAATTCCCGTGCCACGAGACACCGAAATCCACCGCGTCGGTGGCACTCCGCTGTGGGCACTATAGACCGCAACGCTGCTGGTTGTGTTGGCGTCGTCCCAATTCGAGTGCATGCGGTCACAGGGGCAAGAAGACCGTGTGCAAGGCATCTTCAAGCTTGGGAGTGGTCGACGTACGATGGAGTCTCACTGGTGCAGGAATGCGGCCGCAAGACCACACCCCGCCATGGACAGGTTTCCCTGCGCCACCATCCATCAGTAAGAACCTCCTCTACTAGCTCTTTTCAGCCTCCGCCTCACATAGGGTTAATCGAATTCCGTTTTTGGTTGGGGAATTAGGAAGCCAAGTCGGTATACTCCAGTGCCAATGGCATGTCCCTAGGCGACTTGGGGAAGAAGATGACTCGAGGACCGTTGATCTCCGCGCGAACGATCCTAATTAGATCCCTTGTGCACCCCCTTCGACCGAGATCTTGACCGTTGATCTGCTAATCGGATGGGCGTAATTGAGGGAGAAGGGTACCGGTTCGGACTAAGGGATCGTAGCCGTTGATCTAGTGCTGGGCGGTTAATATTAGATCTCGCGTCATGAATTTTGATCTGTGGATCCTAGATCCTATGGACCTCATGGCATACCGGTTCAGTTAAGCTAGGATTTAATCTGGTCCATTGAATTATGATCGGACGGGTCTGGTGGGAGGATACCCCTTCGACCAGGTTTAATTGCTTATGAGACCTCGGGGTTCTAGGAATTTGACACGCCATCCAAGCACAAAGAAAAGTAATTGCAGATCAGTCCTAAATTTTGCGGATTTGACCTTGGGCTTATACAAAATAGGCGCCGCAGGAAAATCAGGAAATTGTTTTAGGGTATAAAGTGATTCAATAAACTTAGAAAATCCATAACTTTTGTGATCTAACTCCGTTATAGTCCGTTCCAGAATTGTTGGCTTCGTAATAAAATTATCTACACATTAGTATCCCTACTTTATCATGTAACATGTTTTTAAATAATTAATTTGTTTACCCTATGTTCATGAGATTAACTTCTCTAATTAAAATTAAAGTAATGTTTTTAGTCCCTAGTTATGAATTGACTAAAATATGTTTTCTAATTAAGTTATAACTAGGATTAAAATTAAATTAATTGTTTCTTAGGAATATCTTTCTCACATGATTTATAATAATCAACATAGAGCATAGTTTTCCTGTTTAATCACATAAACCTTTGAAAAGTTATAACTCTTTAACCGTAACTCCAAATTTAGTGATTCTCGACCTTACGATCTAGTTGCGACGCGTAGATCATTATTATGCAGTATATTCTTATGTTTGGTGTGATGTTAATTTTGCCTATACCATGTTTGTTTGTATTGCTACGACTAGCAGTGAGGTCACGAGAATCTGAAGATTATCCTGGTACCTGGGATCTCAAGTCCAATGCTAGTTGTGCCCTTGACCACTTTTATTTACCTAATAATGTTCTCTATAATCATTTTATTTTGCATAGGTTTAATATTGATGGGACCCAATAGGTCACCCTAGTTTGGTCATCTTTACACCTTGTTTACCCCTGAACTTTTGGGTAGTCTTTGCTATTGCTATATATGGTTTTGGGTGTTGAGATAACTACTACACATGGTCATTCTTTATTATTATTGTTCTATTTTGTTCATGATAAGACTATTATGTTAATTGGAACATCGAGCTTAACTTGAGAAACATGTGCCGCCACAAGGGTGGAATGGGACGCCCTTGGCTGACTAATTAGGAAAGCTAGTGGAGGACTACCTTACCCGAAAGGGTCAAGGGCCGTAGGGGAGTAGGCGTGTAGGGAGGTTCCTGGGTTGATTTTGCTGCGATGGCGGTCAGACGGGGGATTCTGAAGCTAGTGGGACTTTGTAAAGGCCTCGTAGTGAATCCCTAGCCATTCACCTCGGAAGTGGCTAAGGGTCTAGATAACCCTGGCTTGACGGTATACACGACTTGTGGGTAAAGCTACAACCTCTGTACAGTGTACAACTGGTATATCAACCGTGCTCGCGGCCATGAGCAGCTCAGGACTCTCGCATGATTAATTTATGGAAATTAAATTCAATTTGTCATTTGCATCGCATTGTGGTTTATTATCAATTTTGATCTATTATTACTTTGGTTTGGTATCTACTTATACTTAATAACAGCTAATAAAATTTTGACCAACTTTAAAAGCAATGCTCAGCTTTAACCATCCTATTTGGTAAGCCTTACACTTCACATGAGCTCCCACTTTTGGTGAGTTCATGCACATTATTCCCCATAACTTGTTGAGCGATGAACGTATGTGAGCTCACTTTTGCTGTCTCACACCCCCACTGGTCAAGAACATGTACCACAGGATGAGGCGCATGGAGGATGTTGTGATGAGTTCGAGAGAGGTCTAGGCCATTGTTTCCCAGTCAACTTTGGGTTGCTGGATTGTTGTCTTCGTATGATGTAATTATTTAACTATTTTGTATAGAACTCCTATTATATAGTAAAGATGTGACATTCGTTTCTGTACCATGTTTCATCATATGTGTAAGACTTGGTCCTAGCACACTTGGTGATTATCTCGCGTCCGAGTTTTGGACCCCTAGAACTTGGGTGTGACAGAAGTGGTATCAAAGGGATGTTGACGGTAGGACGTAACCTAGATAGATCTAGATAAAACCCTTACCTACTTACCTTTGCTAGTCTGATTCTTTCTAAGCTTACCTCAATCTTTCCGCATCTATTGCTGCTTTACTCTGATTATTCTTACCTTTTCTCTTCTAAAGACAAAAGTGGATTTCACACTTTGAAATCATGTACCTAAAGTGACTTTTAGGAGTAGGAAACCTAATCTTAGGAACCAAATCAAAACTATTTTTGTAAATATTTATATGCTTGAGTGTTTGTTCTTATGATAATTGCTTGATTCGATTCTTTGATTGAGTGTGATGAGATGTGAAGTAGTGTCCACAATTTCATCTGCATATACGTGTAGGCAAAAAATGTTTATAAAATAACTTGACAACCTAGATTATTGCCCATTAGAATATATCTAGCTTAATAAATTCATCTCACCTTAAGAGAATCTATCTTATCTCAACTTATCCCAACCACTTTGCTTATCTCATCCTAGTATAACAACCATGAGCTAATTCCAAAATTTATTTTACCTAGTCTAAACTAGTCATAACAATTTATTCTAGATCAGATCCAATCTAATGGGTTAATCAAACCTAACCAGGTCTAAGCTTAAGTTGAGCTAATCTAAGGTCGGTCACTTAACAAGTTAATAGTGGTGAGATAAATTAGACCCTATTTCTATAAACATGCCTTAACCTAAATTGGTGACCTAGACTAACTTGACCATATACAACTACCCGACCATATGCAACTACCTTACCCATCAGATGGTTGCATAACCCCTCTGTTTTAACCTAACAACAGAACAGAAATTATGAACTACCTACACATAAGATCCATCCTATCTCAAAACATTCTAACATATCCTAAATAATATTTATCCTACCCTAGTAGATCTATCTAACCTAAGCTATTCTAATATGGTCATATCCAATCTAATCTTGTGTGAGTTACTTAATGCTGGTACAAAGGATAGGGCCATACTCCTAATTCACTTAAGCCTAAATTGGTGACTTAGATCGACTCGTCCATACCCAACAACTTGACCTACATAATAGGTTACATAACCTATTCAACCAATCTAGAAGCAAACAACCAAACCAGATTCTGACTAATCTCATTTAACTCACAACCATCTACTAAACTAGCTGCTCTACCTATTTGTTACCTATAGGTCTATCTCAACCTCTTGTCCCAAACCTAGATGGAGACACCAAAGTTCAAGAAGGAAGAGATCAACCTTGTTGAGGAAGAACATGAGTCAAGCTAGATCCCCAATAGAAGCTAGATTATGCCATAGTAGACTCATTCTATGCCACCTACCCACTAACCATCTGTCCTTATCTACAAGTCAACTTAACTGTATGACCTCAAATCGGATGAAGATTCCAAGGCTAGAGATCGAAAATGATTGACCTAATCAAATCAAGGGAAGATAAGATTCTAATCAGATCTCCAAATGAGGCAGGATCCCTCATCCCACTCAAAGCACTTCTTACCCTAATCTTCCTAATCCTAGGGTATCCTTGTGTTAACCAGGTCCCATCCTACATAATGAGTGGCTAGATACCTATACTCTCCTGATCACCTATTAAGAATTATTATAAAAAATGGACTCTTAATTTTGAACCAATGAGAAACTAAAAGCCAATTTATTTACCAATCTCTATATATCCTTTTTAACTAATCTCGAGGACGATATTATTTTTAAGGGGGGTAGAATTTGTAAACACCCTAAAATCATATTTTGGGTAATCTATCAAAGTTTGTCCTAAGGTTAAACTAATTATGGTTAAGAACATGAAATTTAAATAAAGGATCCTCATATAAAATTTATAGTTTCATTGAATTATATGCTCAAAAGTATTCTCCATAAGATTTAAATTAAATTATCTCTCCATAAAGATCATACAAAATAAATGATCATAAAACATTAAGTTTGAATAAGATTTTAATTGGACAAACAATGTATCTCTTGAAAATTAAAGTTCTTTGTGTGTGTACAACACATTTGCATCATTTGAAATATGATAGTTAGTATAAAAATATAATAATAATAAGTATATGTCACTATTACATTTTGAATTATCAAAGTCTCAAAATTAGAGATTAAAATTTAAAATCTTTTAATAACCATAAAGATTTTCAATTGTTGATATGAGTGAATTATTTTCTTCTTTTCGCTCTCATGAATTAAGCATCAATATCATTCAAAAATAATAAAATAAATAATAAAATATTATTACATCATGTTGGGAGTATTTTGATTGTTGCATCTAAACGGGAACTTGCATTTCAAAACCTAGACTTAAATTGAAAATGAAAGCTAAAATAGGAAGAGAATTAAAAGAAAAGAAAAGAAAAGAAAAGAAAGAAACCTAAACTTGGGCTGATTTCCGCTCTCTCGGCCCAGCCCCTCTCTCCAGCGTCGGCCCATGGGCCTAGTTCGTCTCCTCCCCGCGTCGCGCATGTAACACCCCAGTAATTCCCAGAAGTTCTTCTCAGTGTTAACTAAAGAACCATTATTTCATTTTAATGAAATTGAGCAAAAGACACCCAAAACTTGAGAGCAAAAGTCCAACTAATTCTTTTGTCCAAAGACTCATGCCCAAATCATATCATGTATTAAAAATGGGAAAAATGTTTAAACCATAGAACAACCCTAATTAGGCCATTTAAGTAGAAAGGGAGCAATTGGTAAAAAGACCATGAAAAACATGGAATCATGGCTTAGGCCAATTATAAAAGTCGAAATACAATAATTAAGCTACAACAATTGTTATAAATGTTTGGCCAAAATAATTGATTAAAATCTCCAAAAAGGCCATTCAAGTGGAAGCTCTCTAGGGAAAATCTGAAATTCAGATTGCTGAATTTCAGCCTTCACCTAGAACTTGAGCATGTTCACCTTGATCCCTAGCTCAAATCATTAAGTCCCCATTCACAAAATTGTTCTAAACTAACCCCTCTGCAACGTGTGTGAAGATGGCATCAAGATTCGTGCCCTAGACACGTCAAATCTGGGATTTCCTCTCCAAGTTCAGTAGTGAGACAAACCAAACTTCATCCCTCCATATCTTTTGATCCAGTCAGCAAAACTCATAAGCCTCCACACACAAACGACAAAGGAATGTCAGGGGAAGAGATCTCTCAATGGGGTCACGACCATAATCGCGAAGATTTGGAGCCAATCCGTGCTTGAACTTGACCTCTCTCTACGCTGCCTCGTGCTCGACGCCTTGCCCAGGCGCCAGAGCACGCACTGGTGCTCTCCCGCACACACCCCGAGCGCGTGTCAGAGCCACCCCTCGGCCGTGCTCACCTACACCTTTAAGACCACACCCAGACGCGCCTTACCACACTCCGCACTCAATTTCGCTGGCCAGACACCATCCTTAGCTCCAGCGAGCTCTGCGCCACCCACCCGAACCACCCGAGCGCCGGCCACCGTGGCCAGCCATTTCTAGAGACCCTCAACCTCAACCATGCCCTTGGACAGCTTTCCCGAGGAGTCGTGAAGCTTCTCCAAGAAAAATCAAAGCCTTGCCTGACCAGAACAGCAAGATCATCGTCGCCGGACTTCTGTCGCCCACCGCCGCGCGTAGACCGAGCTATCCGGTGAGCCATTCTTCAATTTCTCGCGCCTATGTCTTCCCTGACCTCAAGTGAAGCTCACTGACCAGTTTAATTGAACTCTACTACCCTGGATAGGCCGGAGCCCTCGCCACCGACGAGCTCCCCCGCCTGCGCACGTGGACCGGCCTACTCCGACCATCCCCGGAGACGATCCACACATCGGCATGACCGTCACAACCTCCCCTACACCCTCGGCCACCTCACCGGAGCGATCTCACCGTCGGTAAGCCCCTTCGCCCTTTCCTCCGCTGTGAGTACTGTTTAATTGGGAGAAGGACCTCGGGTTAGGTTTAGCAAAACCCTAGGGGGTTTTCTAAACTGTCAGTGGCACATTTGAATAGTGACCCGAGGACTAGTATGTAAGGGAACATAAAAACATTCGCCAAGGACCCCGATGCAAAACCTATTTCCATTAACCATTTCTGTTTATTCTTCTTTCAATAAGTAAAGAACTTAGGAAATTCATAACTTGAGTATTAGTCGACCAAATTTAGTCAAACCAATTTTGCTGGATCCCAAATAATATGAACCATTAAACAAAAATACTGAACCTCATGCTTTCTGTAATAATTTTTAGAGTTTTGAATTAAATAGGGAAACTGCCCAAACCTTATTAATATAAAGAAAAATATATATGCTTCTGTACTAGTCTTAAGAAAATTTGTAGAGATACATACCCAACTTAGGTACTGTTTAAAAATACTGATCACCCCAGTATACAAGATTAACTCAAGTTTTGCTATTAAAAATTATATCTGTACAAAACTTAGAAAATTAAGAAAGGTAGGGGAAAATAATAAACAGAGAAGGAGCATATTTTCCTAGTATACTTAAGTGATGAGGAACCTAGGAAAAATACAGAGAACCCTAGTCCGAGAACCCTAGTCCAGAGCTAATCCAAGGTTAAAAATTTATTAGACACTAAGAAATCCAGAAAAGCCATAATTAAAAATATAAGGATCAATGCAAAAATGACAAAAAATTCAGTAGACTCCTAACTACTAGGACACCACTACAAAAATAATAGACACCCCAACCCATCATAATAAGTATGTTGAACAATTAAAACTTGATTTTGGCCCATGTTCTAATTAAATCATAAGGAAGCCTAAAATTGTGCAACAGTAGGCAAATAAATTTTCACCCAACTATTGATGAAGTAGACCACTAGAGAATAATATGAAACCTATCTAAAAATGTAAAGTAACACCCATTACTCCCTACCCATGAAAAAGACCATATATTCTAAGAATTTCTACCACCCTCTCCCCTAAGCAAAAAGTTACCAAATTTCAGAATGATTGCTCTTGCACAAAGAAGAAGATAGGAAAATTTGTAAATCTGTTGTTTGACATTTTTCAAGTATAGTGGTAGTACAAAGCACCCTTTGGCCAAAATTTTTTAGAAAATCACAGTAAAATAACCAATGAGTATTAGTGGCTAAAATTTGGTACAAAGTCATATTATAGCACCTAAATACCAGCAAAAATGAGCCTTAGAGAATAATCCACTGTTAGAAGAGAGTTGTAGTTCAAAGCACCCCCCTCTGCCCTAGATTTGATAATTTTGTACAGAGAGAACCCTTAACTTTTAAAGCCCCAATTTTTGAGACAGAAAGTTACACACCAATTAGAAGGTACTGTAATGTTTGCAGAATTTTTGGAAATTCATAAAGGTAGGTTGTAGTTCAATCCCATCTTAAAGGCATAAAAGAAAAGGAAAAGAAGAGATAAATTGGAAAGAATAATGAACCTCACCCCAATGAATTGAACTAGGAATCTAATAAACTTTCACTAAAACATTAAAAGGAAATCTGGAACACTAAAATAATCTGACCATTTAACCTAACCAAACTTGACCCTAAATTTGCTAAGTGTACCAATAGAATCCCCGTAGTAAGATTGAAACTTTACTTCATCAATGTAATCACTCCTATTACTACCACATTGCATATCATGCGATACTTGTATCTTACTCATTGCATTCATTAGATTGCAACCTCGCTGACGGAGAGTACGTGCTCATTCCCGAGCAAGGAGCTGTCCACGAGGAAGACCAAGACCAGCTCCCAAGCCTGCCACAGAAGATCTCCCTGCAGCCCCAACATTTGAAGGCAAGCCCCGGTTTTATGCATAACTAGTTTATATATGCACCTTTACTACACTTAATGTTTGTAGGCTTGTAATGTGCACTTAAGTGTAGGAGTTGCTTGAAACCCTTAGCTGCATAAACTCATGATTCCTCTTTGAGATGAATACTAGTATGCTAGGTCGAGTAACTGCTTTGCTAATTAGGATCTCGGTAGAAGTTGAGTGATTTTTCTAGCACTTGCGCGAGGTCAGGAATTGATTGTATTCATCTTGATAACGGGATCTATGATGGTCTATGGACTTGGATCCAGGGTGGATGCCTTGTCCATGAGATGGGAAAAAGGAACTAAGGATTAATGTGTGGATACCTGAGTCAAGCGTTTGAACGTACTAAATAGATGTCGGGAAATATGGTAACCGGTAAACTTAGTACCTGAGTGAAGCTAGGAGTGGACTTTCCTCCTCACTTGTCCTGAGACTAGGTCTCCCATGCTAGTTGTGGTGGGTACAAGTGCGGTCACTGCACGGCGGTAGCCGAGGTCAGTGGAGCATTGTATGCCAAGGCGGTGAGCCCTGGCCGCGAATGGGGAATCGATGGGGACGGCTGACGTGTGTGGGGACGGAGTGCCCCTACATGTCGTGTGTTTAGGTTTACCTTGCAAGGTTTAAAAACTCGATTCGAATCGTCTGCTTCTCGCAGCTAATGAGACTGCTTGACCCCTTGTACTACATTGAGTAAGAAGTGAAATGAGGTTTTACTTGAGATAACATGTTGATTGTACTAAGTGATTGTTACCATGTATGCTTAGAAGGAGCAAACTTAGCTAAAATTAATGATACTAGAACTGGAAAAGCTAAAATTGATTTTAGACTCAGCTAGTGCTTTTGGCAAACCAAACTCCTCAGCCAAACAGCTGCATGGTCTAGAGTTAGAGGAGTAGATTCCTCACATCGGGTAAGTCTAGCTGAGTATTAGTATACTCAGCCTTGCTTGTGGCACAATTTTTGCAGGTACGCTTCAGGACATGGTTGATGGTGTGACTTGGCCTACCACCTTGCCACCGGGTTGGACGATCGAGTGGGATGCTGCTCCAGCAGGAGAGGAGCAGGAGGAGTAGTGGGCTAGGCCTTGCCCGATTCCTCATCATTCGACGTTATCGACTATTTGCTGCAATTTAAATTATGAACTTATTTCAGTTTACTTGAAAAACTCTGATTTATGTAATAACCCCAGTACTTAATTCGAGGTTTCGTTCTTTATTGTATTCTCTCTATGACTCACCTTCGAGTGAGCTAGTGGTATTTGATCCTGGATAAGTGGCTTTATCAGACTAGATATGAGGGCCTGACGGGTTCCGATTTAAGTGTGTTGCGGCCTCTAAGGTGTGACTTGGGCACTTAAGCTGGAATAATTCGGACGGTTCTCCACAGCTGGTATCAGAGCAAATACCACCACAGAGAAAGCAATAAATCGTGAATGCCAACTTTTCAAAAATAAAACTTGCTTAGAAACCAGTATTGGAATCGTCAGGGCTAGAATGCTAGACCTAGGACGAAAGGCCTTAGGAATAGTGGGGAAAACATGTGTCTAAATAAGTAGGCCCTATGGGCAAGTCTTAGGATTTCAAGGATGCCCCAAAAGCACCCTTCTAATTTGGTGAGGAGACGTTCTTTTCAGCGTGCATGCATTATAAAACTGAAAGGATTAGAAATTAAAGGAGTAAAAATTTGATCTAACCCACTTCCTTTTAACAACCCAGGCTCTCTCATTTTTCTTTCTTCTACCACAACCTTTACATCTGATCCTCTTCCACAGATGACTTCACCCACCCCTGCCAATGGAGGAGACACTCGTTTCAGTTCCGATTTCCTTTCTCACGAGGGTTTTCCTTCCATCTTGTGCGAGGTGCTCAACTCCGCCGGTTACCCTACGCCCCCTTTGTACACGGTACAACTATACGAGGAGCATCGGGTGCCATGTTGCCGAGTCTGACTGACTCTGGAGGCTCACCCCCTTCATCCGGGTTGGCCTTCCCTTGACTCCGAGACTATTGGATTCAGGACGGACGACACCACCGAGGTGCAGCTATGAAGACTCTGACGACTTTCTGTAGCTACTATCCACTGGAGATGGTGATGCACCCACTAGGACTCTTCCCCGCTGATAAGAGGGATGACCCCATGTGGTGCAACCGTGTGAGCCATGTGAAGGACGTGTGGGCTATGTATCCCGACTTAGTTGGGAGGATCACTGTTTAGTGCATGAGCACACTGTATCGCCTACAGGCCCTGCAGAGCGACGCTATGGCACACCTTGCTAACCTCGCTTAGACCACTAAGCTCACCCTCGACAGCCGAGAGGACTTCATGGTTGACCTGTCCTCAAAGTTGGTGGAAAAGGACCTACAGGTGGAACGGTTGAGCCAGTGCATCGCCACCTTGGAGCAGCAGGTGGAGATCCGGGACAACACCATTGATGTCCTGGAAATCCAGCTCCACGATGTGCAGCAGGAGCTTGAGGAAGCTAACGACCACCTGGACATGCACCACCTCGAGATGGAGGCTAACGAGGCCGGAAGCGAGGGAGAGGAGGCTCCCGAGGAGTTAGGACCAGCCCCTGGTACCAATGCGACTGCCTCCGAGATGCCCCCTTCGCCCGTATCCAGTGTCGCTTCCACTACTCAGGGTTGATGGGTCATTCTGGCGCTTTAGGAGGATAGAAACCCACGCGATCTTAGTTGACGTAAGATTTTGGACTAGGCTTACGGGTACTTTCCCCTAAATTGATGTAACCCATGAGAACTTTTGCGAACAATGAAGTGATTGTAACCATGTTATCCTCATTTGAATTGATGTTGTGTTATGACATTTTCTTTCTGTATGATATAAAGCATATTGTTCAGAATTATGAATTGGGATAACAATGGTGGCAATCTCTGTTTTCGGATGGCAGCTAGGCAGCATCGCGGGCAGAACGAGCAAGTTCCCCCGCCACCTCCTCCAGCTCCCATGGTACAGGAGCTGATGGCTCAGCAGAACGAAATTCTGCGACAGCTATTGCAGCGCTAGCCCCACCCTCAACAGCATGGTGGAGGCCAGCCGCAGCGACCTCCGGCCACGGCAACTTACCAGGAGTTCCTGAGCATGTAGCCGCCTTTGTTCACCAAGGCAGAGGATCCATTGGACACCGACGTGTGGCTATGCATCCTGGAGTCCAAGTTTCCCCTCCTCACGGGAGACTGCCCTGATGACACCAAGGCTCGCTTCGCCGCACAGCAGCTTTGCGAACCCGCTCGGACATGGTGGGACCATTTCTGCGCCATGCTACCTTCTAATCATGAAGTTTCTTGGGAGGAATTCAAGACTGCCTTCAGGGGAGACCACATTCTAGCTGGGATTCTTGATCGCAGGTTGAATGAATTCTTGGCACTTAATCAAGGGACCTGTACTGTGTTGCAGTATGACTAGGCCTTCAACGACCTGTGCCAGTATGCGGGGTATCATGCTGACTCTGATGAAAAGAAGAGAGATCGCTTCCGCAGGGGTCTCAACACCAAGCTGCATGAGCGTCTCAACACTGTCCGAGCTGATAGCTTCAATGAGTTGGTCAACCTAGCCATCTCAAAGGAGGACTGTATTGTAGCTCACCTGGCAGAGAAGAAGAGAAAGGAACCAATGTTAGGACCCTCCGCTCCACCCCAGAGGTTCCAGATTGTTTCCAACAATCAGAGCAGAGGGTTCCAGCATCAGGCAGGCAGATGGGTGATCAGGCCACCTCAGCAGCAGCCAGCACCCAACCACTTTCCAGCTCTCGCTCCAAGGAACAATCAACCCCAGCAGCAGCAGTTCCACCAGGGAAATGGGAACAAGTGCTTCACTTGTGGCAATGTGGGCCATTATGCCAAGAATTGCCCAAGGAATCGACAGAGGCAGATGCCAGCACCAAATCAAGACAGAGGAAGAAAGCAGAAGGTGCAAGTCAGGCAAGGGAAGCTCAATTTCACTACTCTGGAGGAGTTACCTGAAGGAGCCCCCAACATGACTGGTATTTTTTAGTTTTTAATCGACCTGCATTAATTCTGTTTGATTCTGGTGCATCTCATAGCTTCATTAGTCAGAAGTTCAGTGTTAAGTGTCAACTGCCTTTCTATCATACAAAAGGGTATTTCACGATAGCAACGCCTGGGGGCAAAATTGCAACGAACCAATTAAACCAAAATGTGCTATCTCACTGGGAAGTAAAATCTTCAAAACCACACTCCTGATTTTGGGATTAGAAGGTATGGACATCATTCTCGGAGTAGACTGGATGACTCAACACCGAGTGGTGTTGGATGTAGCTGCCAGAGCTCTGGAAATCCGTTCTCCTACCTTCGGAGACCTTGCATTATATCTACCCAGCCAAGACTCTACTCGATCATGTGCTTTTTCTATGATAGAGTTACCTTTGAAGAAGATTCCAGTGGTCTGTGAGTATGCAGATGTTTTTCCTGATGAATTGCCAGGAATGCCCCCAGACCGGGATATTGAATTCGCCATCGAGTTGCAACCGGGAACGACACCTATTTCCAAGAAGCCTTACCGGATGCCACCCGCTGAATTGGCAGAATTGAAGAAGCAATTGCAAGAGTTGTTGGACAAGGGTTTCATCCGCCCAAGTACTTTGCCTTGGGGATGTCCAGCCTTGTTTGTGAGGAAGAAAGATGAAAGCTTGAGGCTATGTATAGATTACCACCCACTTAATGCGGTGACTATCAAAAACTAGTATCCTTTGCCTCGTATTGATGTTCTTTTCGATCAATTGGTTGGAGCCAAAGTGTTTTGCAAAATAGACCTTCGCTCCGGCTCTCATCAGATCAAGATACGAGCAAGTGATATTCCTAAGACTGCCTTCTCAACCAGATATGGGTTGTATGAGTATTTGGTGATGTCATTTGGGCTGACTAATGCGCCAGCATACTTCATGTATCTGATGAATTCTGTCTTCATGCCTAAACTGGACAAGTTCGTGGTGGTTTTCATCGATGATATCTTGGTGTACTCAAAGAATGAAGAAGAGCACGCCGGTCATTTGCATATAGTGCTTCAACGTCTACGAGAGCACCGTCTTTATGCCAAGCTATCAAAATGTGATTTTTGGCTAAAGGAAATCAAATTCTTGGGTCACACTATCTCTCAGGCAGGCATAGCTGTTGATCCAGATAAGGTGCAAGAAGTGATGAACTGGAAGCCGCCAACAACTGTCCGTCAGATTCGAAGTTTTCTGGGATTGGCCGGTTATTATCGAAGATTCATTCTAGACTTCTCTCGAATTGCGAAGCCCATGACTGAATTGTTGAAGAAAGGAGCCAAGTTTTATTGGGGTCAGAAGTGCGAGGATGCTTTCCACACCTTGAGGCAGCATCTGACCACAACACCAATGTTAGCGCAACCCGACAACGACAAGCCATTTGATGTATATTGTAATGCCTCTGGCACTGGGCTGGGTTGTGTTTTGATGCAAGACAACCGAGTCATTGCCTACGCATCCAGGGCACTCAGGCCTCACGAGCAAAATTACCCCACTCATGACTTGGAATTAGCAGCCGTGGTTCATGTGTTGAAGATGTGGAGACACTATTTGATGGGAACCCACTGCAACATCTTCACAGATCATAAGAGCCTCAAGTATATCTTTACTCAGGCTGATCTTAACATGAGGCATAGAAGATTGCTAGAGCTGATCAAGGACTACGACCTGGAGGTACACTACCACCCGGTGAAAGCCAATGTGGTAGCTGATGCTTGAGTCGGAAGTCGCAATGCAACTGTGCTATGATAGATTCTCGCATCAACACCCTCTGTGATGAGTTGAGCAAAATGAAGATTGAAGTGATTCCTTCTGGTGCTTTGTCTCACATTTCCGTTGAGCTAACATTGCAAGACCAGATAATCATGGCCCAACTCAGTGACAAGGGAGTGCAAATCATTAAGGAGAACCTCCGTCAAAAGACAGAGAATTACAAGTGTTTCCGCCAAGATGGGAAGGGTATATTGTGGTTTGGAAGCAAATTGGTGGTTCCTAAAAATAAGGATCTCAAGGAGAAAATCTTGAATGAGGCTCATCTCTCCAAATTTTCCATGCATCCAGGAAGCACCAAAATGTACCATGATCTGAAGCCCTCGTATTGGTGGACCAGAATGAAGAGGGAGATAGCTCAATATGTATCAGAATGTGACACATGTCAGAGGATAAAGGCAAGCCACATGAAACCAGCTGGTGCCTTGCAACCCCTATCAATACCTTCATGAAAATGGGATGACATCAGCATGGATTTTATTGTGGGTCTGCCCAACACCTCTCGACATCATGATTCAATTTGGGTCATCGTGGACCGATTGACAAAAGTGGCACATTTTCTTCCAGTGCACACCACCGATAAGGCTCAGAAGTATGCAGAGCTATACATTGACCGAATCATGTGTTTGCACGGGTTACCCCGGACCATTGTTTCTGACCGAGGAGCCCAATTCGTTGCTCGATTTTGGGAACAATTGCAAGAGTCTTTGGGAACCAAGCTGATAAGGAGTTCAGCTTAGCACCCACAGACTGATGGTCAGACCGAAAGGGTAAATCAAAATTTTGAAGATATGCTAATGGCTTGTGCGATCGATTGTGGCAAGAACTGGGATAAGTACCTCTCTTTGGCAGAGTTTGCTTATAACAACAGTTATCAATCCAGCCTAAAGATGGCGCCTTTCGAAGCCCTATATGGAAGAAGGTGTCGAACACCCCTCAATTGGTCTCAGCCTGGAGAAATAGAAATTTTTGGACCTGACTTAGTGACTGAAGCCGAAAGGAAAGTCAAACTAATCAGGAGAAATCTAGAAGCTGCTCAAGCCAAGCAGAAGAGTTACCATGATAAGAGAAGAAAACCTCTCCAGTTTGAAGTGGGAGATTTCCTATATCTGAAAGTATCACCCACCAAAGAAGTGCAAAGGTTTGGGATCAAAGGCAAGTTAGCCCCTCTCTACATTGGACCTTATGAGATCATAGAAGCATGTGGACCCGTGGCATACAAATTGAAGTTACCTCCAAAAATGTCTGCCATCCACAATGTATTCCATATATCCCAACTGAAGAAATGTGTTCGATTGCCGATCGAGATCGTAGCAAAACCAGAAGTGGAGATAGAGTTAGATCTATCATACCAAGAGTACCCTTCCAAGGTTTTGGATTGCAAGGAAAGATCAACTCAGGCTAAATCGATCAAAATGTATAAGATCCAATGGAGTAATCACTCAGAGGAAGAGGCTACTTGGGAGACCGAGGAATTTCTACATTCAAACTTCCCCGATTGTCTACCTAAGGGAATTGGTACGTAACCATGCCCAACCCCTCCCCCTGCCCTTTGAATCTAAATATAAGAAAAATGACCTTAACATAAAATGAGTTAGTTGTAAAACTAAATCAAAAAGGACTTCCTTCTGAAGTTGCAAAGAAGATGACATTCGAAGAGCAATTTACTAAGAAGAACCTTAATAAACAAACCACCAAATTCAAGCAAGCCTTAACCTTCTCTTCACCCCGAAGGACTCCGACCCGAATCTCGGGACGAGATTCCTTTAAGGGTGGAAGGCTGTAACACCCCAGTAATTCCCAGAAGTTCTTCTCACTGTTAACTCAAGAACCATTATTTCATTTGAATCAAATTGAGCAAAAGACACCCAAAACTTGAGAGAAAAAGTTGAGCTAATTCTTTTGTCCTAAGACTCATGCCCAAATCATATCATGTATTCAAAATGGAAAAAATGTTTAAACCCTAGAACAACCCTAATTAGGCCATTTAAGTAGAAAGGGAGCAATTGGTAAAAAGACCATGAAAAACATGGAATCATGGCTTAGGCCAATTATAAAAGTTGAAATACAATAATTAAGCTACAACAATTGTTATAAAAGTTTGGCCAAAATAATTGATTAAAATCTCCAAAAAGGCCATCCAAGTGGAAGCTCTCTAGGGAAAATCTGAAATCCAGATTGCTGAATTTCAGCCTTCACCTAGAACTTGAGCACGTTCACCTCGATCACTAGCTCAAATCATTAAGTCCCCATTGGCAAAATTGTTCTAAACTAACCCCTCTGCAACGTGTGTGAAGATGGCATCGAGATTCGTGCCCTAGATATGTCAAATCTAGGATTTCCTCTCAGAGTTCAGTAGTGAGACAAACCAAACTTCATCCCTCCATATCTTTTGATCCATTTAGCAAAACTCATAAGCCTCCACACACAAAAGACAAAGGAATGTCAGGGGAAGAGATCTCTCAACGGGATCACAGCCATAATCGCGAAGATTTGGATCCAATCCGTGCTTAAACTTGACCTCTCTCTGCGCTGCCTCGTGCTTGACGCCGTGCCCAAGCGCCAGAGCGCGCACTGGCGCTCGCCCGCTCACACCCCGAGCGCGTGTTAGAGCCACTGAGAGCACCTAGAGGGGGGGGTGAATAGGTGATCCTGTAAAACTTAAACTTAATGCCACAAAAATTTGGTTAAGAGTTAGCACAGTATTGCCAAGTGGCTAGAGAAGAGTCTTAGCTAAACACAATAACCACAAGAGAATCAACACAGGTAGACACAGTGGTTTATCCCATGGTTCGGCCAAGTACAACACTTGCCTACTTCCACGTTGTGGCGTCCCAACGGACGAGGGTTGCACTCAACCCCTCTCAAGCGGTCCAAAGACCTACTTGAATACCACGGTGTTTGCTTTTCTTTTCTATATCCCGTTCGCGAGGAATCTCCACAACTTGGAGTCTCTCGCCCTTACAAAGATGTTCACAAAGAAGCACGGAGTAAGGGAGGGATTAGCAACTCACACAAGACACAAAGATCACAGCAAATACGCACACACAAGACCCAAACTTAAGCTCAAGAGACTAGCACACTAGAACGGAGCTTAAATCACTAGAATGTCGAACAAGTGCGCAAGAATGGAGTGTGAGTGATCAAGAGTGCTCAAGGAATGCTTGGTATTCTCCTCCATGTGCCTAGGGGTCCCTTTTATAGCCCCAAGGCAGCTAGGAGCCGTTGAGAGCAATCCGGGAAGGCAATTCTTGCCTTCTGTCGCCTGGCGCACCGGACAGTCCGGTGCACCACCGGACACTGTCCGGTGCGGATTTCCTTCCTTATTTGGCGAAGCCGACCGTTGTCAGCCTTGGAGCCGTTGGCACACAGGACACTGTCCGGTGCACACCGGACAGTCCGGTGCCCCCTCCCGACCGTTGGCTTGGCCACGTGTCCCGCGCGGATCACGCAGCCGACCGTTGGTCCGGCTGACCGTTGGCTCACCGGACAGTCCGGTGCACACCGGACAGTCCGGTGAAATATAGCCGTACGCCGTTAATTCCTTCCCGAGAGCGGCAAATTCGCCTAAGCCAGCCTGGCACACCGGACACTGTCCGGTGCGCCACCGGACAGTCCGGTGCACCCAGACCGAGCTGACTTTGGCTGAACAGAGCCATCTCATTTTCAATTCATTCTTTCCTGTTTCCGACACTTAGACACAATATATTAGTCCATAAAACAATGTACTAAGTCTAGAAACATACCTTTTGACATGATTTGCACTTTGTTCACCACATTGCATAGATCAACACAAAAGCACTTGCGTTGGCACTCAATCACCAAAATACTTAGAAATGGCCCAAGGGCACATTTCCCTTTCAATCTCCCCCTTTTTGGCGATTTATGCCAACACAATATAAAGCAACTAGAACAAGTGCAATATCGATGCAAATGAAAACTCAATATAGTTTTGATTCATATTTGGCATATATGGATCACTCTTTGCCACCACTTGGTTTGTTTTTGCAAATCAAACTCAATTTCCTATCTCTAAGTCAAATTCACTTGTAGAGATATAAAGAGAGGTATTCCAAAGGAAATTAACCAAGGATTTCAAAAACTCCCCCTTTTTCCCATAATCAACACTTCTCCCCACAAGAAGCCAACTTTTGACAAAAGAGACAATAAAAGAGTTTTGACAAACCAAAAGCTCTATTCTACATTTTCTACATTTTCAAAATTCTCAAGTGGTAGCTGATCCATTTATTGCTTTGGCCTTATTTTCTCCCCCTTTGGCATCAAACACCAAAACAGGATCAATCTTGGCCCCTTTAACCCCATTGCCTCACCAAAATCTTCAACTGAGAGTAAAAAGGCAATAAGAGTACTAAGATGAACTTGGAAAAAGTTACTCTTTCATCGGAGTGCAGTGGAAGTCTTGCATGGTCCAAGTCCACCTTTTCCCTTTCGATCCACCTTCGTGACTAAATCAGGCAAACTCAAGCACACAGTTAGTCTCGAAGGGTCAAGTTGTAGCACATCTCCCCCTAAATTTGTGCATCACTTGCAAAGGACTTGTGAGGTCCGGGGAGTGCATGTACAACTTGAGCACCATAAATAAACAACACAATGCAAAAGGAACATGATCAAGGGCATAAACACATGTATGCTATAAATCAATCCAAGTTCCGCGAATCTAAGACATTTAGCTCACTACGCAACTTGCAAAAGGTCTGCTCATCTAAAGGCTTGGTAAAGATATCAGCTAGCTGGTTCTCGGAGCTAACATGAAACACTTCGATATCTCCCTTTTGCTGGTGGTCTCTCAAAAAGTGATGCCGGATGTCTATGTGCTTTGTGTGGCTGTGTTCAACAGGATTATCCGCCATGCGGATAGCACTCTCATTATCACATAGGAGTGGGACTTTGCTCAGATTGTAGCCAAAGTCCCTGAGGTTTTGCCTCATCCAAAGTAGTTGCGCGCAACACTGTCCTGCGGCAACGTACTCGGCCTCAGTGGTGGATAGTGCAACGGAAGTTTGTTTCTTAGAACTCCATGACACCAGGGACCTTCCTAAGAATTGGCACGTCCCCGATGTACTCTTCCTATCGACCTTACATCCAGCATAGTCGGAGTCTGAATATCCAATCAAGTCAAAGGTAGACCCCTTTGGATACCAAATCCCGAAACAAGGCGTAGCGACTAAATATCTAAGAATTCGCTTCACAGCCACTAAGTGACACTCCCTTGGATCAGATTGAAATCTAGCACACATGCATACACTAAGCATGATATCCGGTCTACTAGCACATAGATAAAGTAAAGACCCTATCATAGACCGGTATGCTTTTTGATCAACGGACTTACCTCCTTTGTTGAGGTCGGTGTGTCCATTGGTTCCCATCGGAGTCTTTGCGGGCTTGGCGTCCTTCATCCCAAACCGCTTGATCAAGTCTTGCGTGTACTTGGTTTGAGAGATGAAGGTTCCATCCTTGAGTTGCTTCACTTGGAACCCAAGGAAGTAGCTTAACTCGCCCATCATCGACATCTCGAATTTCTGAGTCATCACCCTGCTAAACTCTTCACAAGACTTTTGGTTAGTTGAACCAAATATTATGTCATCGACATAAATTTGGCACACAAAAAGATCACCATCACAAGTCTTAGTAAATAGAGTTGGATCGGCTTTCCCAACCTTGAAAGCATTAGCAATTAAAAAGTCTCTAAGGCATTCATACCATGCTCTTGGGGCTTGCTTAAGTCCATAGAGCGCCTTAGAGAGCTTACACACGTGGTCGGGATACCGTTCATCCTCGAAGCCAGGGGGTTGCTCCACGTACACCTCCTCCTTGATTGGTCCGTTGAGGAAAGCGCTCTTCACATCCATTTGGAACAACCTGAAAGAATGGTGAGCGGCATATGCTAGCAAAATGCGAATGGACTCTAGCCTAGCCACAGGAGCAAAAGTCTCCTCAAAGTCCAAACCTGCGACTTGGGCATAACCTTTTGCCACAAGTCGTGCCTTGTTCCTTGTCACCACCCCGTGCTCGTCTTGTTTGTTGCGGAACACCCACTTGGTTCCCACAACATTTTGTTTGGGACGAGGCACCAGTGTCCAAACTTCATTTCTTTTGAAGTTGTTGAGCTCCTCCTGCATGGCCAACACCCAGTCCGGATCTAGCAAGGCCTCTTCTACCCTGAAAGGCTCAATAGAAGAGACAAAGGAGTAATGCTCACAAAAATTAACTAATCGAGATCGAGTAGTTACTCCCTTGCTAATATCACCCAGAATTTGGTTGACGGGATGATCCCTTTGAATCATCGCTCGAACTTGGGTTGGAGGTGCCGGTTGCGCTTCTTCCTCCATTGCAAGATCATCTTGTGGTCCCCCTTGATCACACGCCTCCTGCTCATCATCTTGAGTTGGGGGATGCACCATTGTTGAGGAAGAAGGTTGATCTCGCACATCTTGTTCCTGTGGCCGCACATCTCCAATCGCCATGGTGCGTATTGAGGCCGTTGGAGCTTCTTCTTCATCTACATCATCACAGTCAACAACTTGCTCTCTTGGAGAGCCATTAGTCTCATCAAATACAACGTCGCTAGAGACTTCAACCAAACCCGATGATTTGTTGAAGACTCTATACGCCTTTGTATTTGAGTCATAACCTAACAAAAACCCTTCTACGGCTTTGGGAGCAAATTTGGAATTCCTACCCTTCTTCACTAGAATGTAGCATTTACTTCCAAAAACTCGAAAATACGAAACATTGGGTTTGTTACCGGTTAGTAGCTCATACGACGTCTTCTTGAGGAGGCGATGAAGGTAGACCCTGTTGATGGCGTGGCAAGCCGTGTTCACGGCTTCCGACCAAAAGCGCTCGGGGGTCTTGAACTCTCCAAGCATCGTCCTCGCCATGTCTATAAGCGTCCTGTTCTTCCTATCTACCACACCATTTTGTTGTGGTGTGTAGGGAGCGGAGAACTCGTGCTTGATCCCTTCCTCCTCAAGGTACTCCTCCACTTGAAGGTTCTTGAACTCGGACCCATTGTCGCTCCTTATCTTTTTCGCCTTGAGCTCAAACTCGTTTTGAGCTCTCCTTAGGAAGCACTTGAGGGTCCCTTGGGTTTTAGATTTATCCTGCAAAAAGAATACCCAAGTGAAGCGGGAAAAGTCGTCAACTATAACAAGACCATACTTACTTCCTCCTATACTTAGATAGGCGACGGGTCCGAAGAGGTCCATGTGAAGCATCTCCAAAGGTCTTGATGTGGTCATCACATTTTTGGTGTGATGAGAGCTTCCCACCTGTTTGCCTGCTTGAGAAGCTGCACAAGGTCTATCTTTTTCGAATTGCACATTAGTTAAACCTATCACGTGTTCTCCCTTTAGAAGCTTGTGAAGGTTCTTCATCCCCACATGTGCTAAGCGGCGATGCCACAGCCAGCCCATGCTAGTCTTAGCAATTAAGCATGCATCTAGACCGGCCTCCTCTTTTGCAAAATCAACTAAGTAAAGTTTGCCGTCTAATACACCCTTAAAAGCTAGTGAACCATCACTTCTTCTAATGACAGACACATCTACATTTGTGAATAGACAATTATATCCCATATTGCATAATTGACTAACAGATAACAAATTATATCCAAGAGACTCAACTAAAAACACATTAGATATAGAGTGCTCGGATGAAATAGCAATTTTACCTAACCCTTTTACCTTGCCTTGATTCCCATCACCAAATATTATTGAATCTTGGGAATCCTTGTTTTTGACGTAGGAGGTGAACATCTTCTTCTCCCCCATCATATGGTTTGTGCATCCACTGTCGATAATCCAACTTGAACCCCCGGATGCATAAACCTGCAAGGCAAATTTAGGCTTGGGTCTTAGGTACCCAACTCTTGTTGGGTCCTACAAGGTTAGTCACAATTGTCTTAGGGACCCAAATGCAAGTTTTGTCTCCCTTGCATTTTGCCCCTAATTTTCTAGCAACTATCTTCCTATCCTTTCTACAAATAGCAAAGGAAGCATCTAAAGCATGATATATTGTAGAAGGTTCATTAACTTTCCTAGGAACATTAACACCATTTCTCCTAACTACATTTCTACCATGCATATAGGAAGAACTAGAAGCAAACATAGCATATGAATCATAAACATGTGAATCAAAAGCATCATAACTTATTTTTGCATTTCTAGCATGTCTCCTATCATGATACATAAAAGCATGGTTCTTTTTAGCACTACTAGCCATAGGAGCCTTCCCTTTCTCCTTGGCGGAGATGGGAGCCTTATGGCTTGTTAAGTTCTTGGCTTCCCTCTTGAAGCCAAGTCCATCCTTAATTGAGGGGTGTCTACCAATCGTGTAGGCATCCCTTGCAAATTTTAGCTTGTCAAATTCATTCTTGCTAGTCTTAAGTTGGGCATTAAGACTAGCCAATTCATCATTCAATTTGGAAATTGAAGCTAGGTGTTCACTACAAGCATCAACATTAAAATCTTTACACCTAGTGCAAACAACAACATGTTCTACACAAGATGTTGATTTATTAGCTATTTCTAACTTAGCATTCAAGTCATCGTTTATGCTTTTTAAACTAGAAATAGAGTCATGGCATGTAGACAATTCACAAGACAGCATTTCATTCCTCTTTATTTCTAAAGCAAGGGATTTTTGAGCTTCTACAAACTTATCATGTTCATCATATAAGAGATCCTCTTGCTTTTCTAGCAATCTATTCTTATCATTCAAAGCATCAATCAATTCATTTATTTTATCCACCTTGGTTCTATCTAGACCTTTGAATAAACATGAATAATCTATTTCATCATCGTCACTAGACTCATCCTCACTTGAAGAAGCGTAAGTACTACTGTTATGAGCGCTTACCTTCTTTTCCCTTGCCATGAGGCAAGTCTGATGCTCGTTGGGGAAGAGGGATGACTTGTTGAACGCAGTGGCGGCGAGTCCTTCGTTGTCGGAGTCGGACGACGAACAATCCGAGTCCCACTCCTTGCCAAGATGTGCCTCGCCTTTTGCCTTCTTATAGTTCTTCTTCTTCTCCCTCTTGTTCCCTTGTTCCTGGTCACTATCATTGTCGGGGCAATTAGCAATAAAATGACCAACCTTACCACATTTGAAGCATGAGCGCTTCCCCTTTGTCTTGGTCTTGCTTGGCTGCCCCTTGCGACCCTTTAGCGTCATCTTGAAGCGCTTGATGATGAGGGACATTTCTTCATCATTGAGCCCGGCCGCCTCAACTTGCGCCACCTTGCTAGGTAGCGCCTCCTTGCTCCTCGTTGCCTTGAGAGCAATGGGTTGAGGCTCATGGATTGGACCGTTCAACGCGTCGTCGACATATCTCGCCTCCTTGATCATCATTCGCCCGCTTACAAATTTCCCAAGAACTTCTTCGGGCGACATCTTGGTGTACCTAGGATTTTCACGGATATTGTTCACCAAATGTGGACCAAGTACAGTAAAGGACCTTAGCATTAGACGAACGACGTCGTGGTCCGTCCATCATGTGCTTCCGTAGCTCCTTACCTTGCTAGGTAACTGCTTATGTTTGGGTTGGCTCCTCTCCCCTGATCATTGCGAATCTTCCAAGCTCGCCCTCCACCAACTCCATTTTGGTGAGTAAGGTGACGTCGTTCCCCTCATGTGAGATCCTGAGGGTGTCCCAGATCTGCTTGGCATTGTCCAAGCCGCTCACCTTATGATACTCGTCCCTGCATAAAGAGGCTAACAACACAGTAGTAGCTTGTGCATTTCTATGAATCTGTTCATTGATAAACATAGGACTATCCGAGCTATCAAATTTCATTCCACTCTCCACAATCTCCCATATGCTCGGATGGAGAGAGAACAGGTGACTACGCATTTTGTGGCTCCAAAATCCGTAGTCCTCTCCATCAAAGTGAGGAGGTTTGCCAAGTGGAATGGAGAGCAAATGAGCATTTGTACTTTGCGGAACACGAGAGTAGTCAAAAGAAAAGTTCGAATTAACCGGTTTCCTTCTCTCGTAGTCGTTGTCGTCGTTGTCCTTTTGGGAAGATGTGGACTCGTCGCTGTCGTCGTAGTAGACGATCTCCTTGATGCGCCTTGTCTTCTTCTTCTTCCCATCTTTCCGTTTGTGGTCCGTGCCCGAGTCGGTGGGCTTGTCATCCTTCGGCTCGTTGACGAAGGACTCCTTCTCCTTATCATTGATCACGATTCCCTTCCCCTTAGGATCCATCTCTTCGGGCGGTTAGTCCCTTTCTAGAAGAGAACGGCTCCGATACCAATTGAGAGCACCTAGAGGGGGGGTGAATAGGTGATCCTGTAAAACTTAAACTTAATGCCACAAAAATTTGGTTAAGAGTTAGCACAGTATTGCCAAGTGGCTAGAGAAGAGTCTTAGCTAAACACAATAACCACAAGAGAATCAACACAAGTAGACACAGTGGTTTATCCCGTGGTTCGGCCAAGTACAACACTTGCCTACTTCCACGTTGTGGCGTCCCAACGGACGAGGGTTGCACTCAACCCCTCTCAAGCGGTCCAAAGACCTACTTGAATACCACGGTGTTTGCTTTTCTTTTCTATATCCCGTTCGCGAGGAATCTCCACAACTTGGAGTCTCTCGCCCTTACAAAGATGTTCACAAAGAAGCACGGAGTAAGGGAGGGATTAGCAACTCACACAAGACACAAAGATCACAGCAAATACGCACACACAAGACCCAGACTTAAGCTCAAGAGACTTGCACACTAGAACGGAGCTTAAATCACTAGAATGTCGAACAAGTGCGCAAGAATGGAGTGTGAGTGATCAAGAGTGCTCAAGGAATGCTTGGTATTCTCCTCCATGCGCCTAGGGGTCCCTTTTATAGCCCCAAGGCAGCTAGGAGCCGTTGAGAGCAATCCGGGAAGGCAATTCTTGCCTTCTGTCGCCTGGCGCACCGGACAGTCCGGTGCACCACCAGACACTGTCCGGTGCAGATTTCCTTCCTTATTTGGCGAAGCCGACCGTTGTCAGCCTTGGAGCCGTTGGCACACCGGACATTGTCCGGTGCACACCGGATAGTCCGGTGCCCCCTCCCGACCGTTGGCTTGGCCACGTGTCCCGCGCGGATCACGCAGCCGACCGTTGGCCCGGCTGACCGTTGGCTCACCGGACAGTCCGGTGCACACCGGACAGTCCGGTGAATAATAGCCGTACGCCGTTAATTCCTTCCCGAGAGCGGCAAGTTCGCCTGAGCCAGCCTGGCACACCGGACACTGTCCGGTGCACCCAGACCGAGCTGACTTTGGCTGAACAGAGCCATCTCATTTTCAATTCATTCTTTCCTGTTTCCGACACTTAGACACAATATATTAGTCCATAAAACAATGTACTAAGTCTAGAAACATACCTTTTGACATGATTTGCACTTTGTTCACCACATTGCATAGATCAACACAAAAGCACTTGCGTTGGCACTCAATCACCAAAATACTTAGAAATGGCCCAAGGGCACATTTCCCTTTCAGCCACCCCTTGGCCGTGCTCGCCCGTGCCTTTAAGACCACCCCAGATGCGCTTTACCTCACTCCGCTCTCACTTTCGCTGGCTAGACACCATCCTTAGCTCCGGCGAGCTCTTCACCACTCGTCCGAGCCACCCAAGCGCCGGCCACCATGGCCAGCCATTTCCAGAGACCCTCAGCCTCAACCGAGCCCTTGGACAGCTTCCTCGAGGAGCCGTGAAGCTTCTCCAAGCAAAAATCGAAGCCCTGCCTCACCGGAACAGCAAGATCATCATCGCCGGACTTCAATCGCCTGCCGCCGCGCATAGACCGAGCTATCCGGTGAGCCATTCTTCAATTCCTCGCGCCTATGTCTTCCCCGACCTCTAGTGAAGCTCACTGACCAGTTTAATTGAACTCTACCGCCCTGGATAGGCCGGAGCCCTTGCCGCCGACGAGCTCCCCCGCTTGCGCACGTGGACCGGCCTACTCTGACCATCCCTAGAGACGATGCGCACATTGGCGTGACTGTCACGACCTCCCCTACACCCTCGGCCACCTCACCGGAGCGATCTCACCGTCGGTAAGCCCTTCCACCCTTTCCTCCGCTGCGGGTACTGTTTAATTGGGAGAAGGACCTCGGGTTAGGTTTAGCAAAACCCTAGGGGGTTTCTGAACTGTCAGTGGCACATTTGAATAGTGACCCGAGGACTAGTCTGTAAGGGAACTTAAAAACATTCGCCATGGACCCCGATGCAAAACCTATTTCCATTAACCATTTCTATTTATTCTTCTTTTAATAAGTAGAGAACTTAGGAAATTCATAACTTGAGTATTATTCAACCAAATTTAGCCAAACCAATTTTGTTGGATCCCAAATAATATGAACCATTAAAAAAATACTGAACTCCATGCTTTCTGTAATAATTTTTAGATTTTTGAAATAAATAGGGAAACTGCTCAAACCTTATTAATATAAAAAAAATAGATATGCTTCTGTTCTAGGCTTAAGAAAAATTGTAGAGATACATACCCAACTTAGGTACTGTTTAAAAATACGGAGCACCCTGGTATACAAGATTAACTCAAGTTTTGCTATTAAAAACTATATCTGTCCAAAACTTAGAAAATTAAGAAAGGTAGGGGAAAATAATAAACAGAGAATGAGCATATTTTTCCTAGTATACTTAAGTGATGAGGAACCTAGGAAAAATACAGAGAACCCTAGTCCAGCGCTAATCCAAGGTTAAAAATTTATTAGACACTAAGAAATCCAAAAAAGCCATAATTTAAAATATAAGGATCAATGCAAAAATGACAAGAAAAATCCAGTAGACTCCTAACTACTAGGACACCACTACAAAAATAATAGACACCCCAACCCATCATAATAAGTGGGTTGAACAATTAAAACTTGATTTTGGCCCATGTTCTAATTAAATCATAAGAAAGCCTAAAATTGTGCAACAGTAGGCAAATAAATTTTCACCCAACTATTGATGAAGTATACCACTAGAGAATAATATGAAACCTATCTAAAAATGTAAAGTAACACACATTACCCCCTACCCCATGAAAAAGACCATATATTCCAAGAATTTGTACCACCCTCTCCCCTAAGCAAAAAGTTGCCAAATTTCACAATGATTGCTCTTGCACAAAGAAGAAGATAGAAAAAATTGTAAATCTGTTGTTTGACATTTTTCAAGTATAGTGGTAGTAGAAAGCACCATTTGGCCAAAAAACTTTAGAAAATCACAGTAAAATAACCAATAAGTATTAGTGGCTAACATTTGGTACAAAGTCATATTATAGCACCTAAATACCAGCAAAAATGAGCCTTAACGAATAATTCACTGTTAGAAGAGAGTTGTAGTTCAAAGCACCCCCTCCCTCTGCCCTAAAATTTGATAATTTTGTATAGAGAGAACCCTTATTTTTTTAAGCCCCAATTTTTGAGACAGAGAGTTACACGCCACTGAGAAGCTACTGTAATATTTGCAGAATTTTTGGAAATTTATAAAGGTAGGTTGTAGTTCAAACCCACCTTAAAGGCATAAAAGAAAAGGAAAAGAAGAGATAAATTGGAAACAATAATGAATCTCACCCCAATGAATTCAGCTAGGAATCTTAAAAAACTTTCACTAAAACATTAAAAGGAAATCAGTGGAACACTGAAATAATCTGATCATTTAACCTAACCAAACTTGACCCTAAATTTGCTAAGTGTACCACTAGAATCCCCGTAGTAAGATTGAAACTTTACTTCATCAATGTAATCACTCCTATTACTACCACATTGCATATCATGCCATACTTGTATCTTACTCGTTGCATTCATTAGATTGCAACCTCGCCGACGGAGAGTACATGCTCATTCTCGAGCAAGGAGCTGTCCACGAGGAAGACCAAGAGCCAGCTCCCGAGCCTGCCACAGAAGATCTCCCCACAGCCCCAATATTTGAAGGCAAGCCCCGGTTTTATGCATAACCAGTTTATATATGCTACTTTACTTAATGTTTGTAGGCTTGTAATGTGCACATAAGTGTAGGAGTTGCTTGAAACCCTTAGCTGCATAAACTCAGGATTCCTTTTTGAGATGGATACTAGTATGCTAGGTCGAGTAACTGCTTTGCTAATTAAGATCTCGGTAGAAGTCGAGTGATTTTTCTAGCAGTCGCGCGAGGTCAGGAATTGATTGTATTCATCTTGATAATGGGATCTATGATGGTCTATGGACTTGGATCCAGGGTGGATGCCTTGTCCATGAGACGGGAAAAAGTAACTAAGGATTAATGTGTGGATATGTGAGTCAAGCGTTTGAACGTACTAAACACATGTTGGGAAATATGGTAACTGGTAAACCTAGTACCTGAGTGAAGCCGGGCGCGGACTTTCCTCCTCACTTGTCCTGAGACTGGGTCGTCTCCCGTGCTAGCTATGGTGGGTACAAGTGCGGTCACTGCACGGCGGCAGCCAGGTTCAGTGGAGCATTGTATGCCAAGGCGGTGAGCCCTGGCCACGAACGGGGAATTGATGGGGACGGTTGACGTGTGTGGGGACAGAGTGCCCCTACATGTCGTGTGTTTAGGTTTACCTTGCAAGGTTTAAAAACTCGATTCGAATCGTCTGCTTCTCGCAGCTAATGAAACTGCTTGACCGCTTGTACTACATTGAGTAAGAAGTGAAATGAGGTTTCACTTGAGATAACATGTTGATTGTACTAAGTGATTGTTACCATGTATGCTTAGAAGGAGCAAACTTAGCTAAAATTAATGATACTAGTAAAGCAAAATTTGATTTTAGACTCAAATAGTGCTTTTGGCAAACCAAACCGCTCAGCCAAACAGTTGCATGGTCTAGAGGTAGAGGAGTAGATTCCTCACACCGGGTAAGTCTAGCTGAGTATTAGTATACTCGGCCTTGCTTGTGGCACAATTTTTGCAGGTTCACCTCAGGACATGGTTGATGGTGTGACTTGGCCTACCACCCTGCCACCGGGTTGGACGGTCGAGTGGGATAGTGCTCCAGCAAGAGAGGAGCAGGAGGAGTAGTGGGCTAGGCCTTGCCCGATTCCTCATCATTCGACGTTATCGACTATCCGCTGCAATTTAAATTATGAACTTATTTCAGTTTACTTGAAAAACTCTAATTTATGTAATAACCGCAGTACTTAATTTGAGGTTTCCTGCTTTATTGTATTCTCTCTGTGACTCACCTTCGAGTGAGCTGGTGGTATTTGATTCTGGATAAGTGGCTTTATCAGACTAGATCTGAGGGACTGACGGGTTGTTCTCATTTAAGTGTGTTGCGGCCTCTAAGGAGTGACTTGGGCACTTAAGCTGGAATAATTCGGGCGGTTCTGCCACAGCACGCTGGCATGTGGCCCTGCCCGCACTAGTGGCCGACTGGTGGACCCACTCCATCATTCACTTGGGGGAACCATGCATGTGCTTGCTAGGTCTGTGCCGCGTGGGCCCTTTGGCTTGATGTTCGCCTCACTCGCACTTGCGGGCATGGACCCGCCACTGAGCCGCTGCTTGTGGGCCCCCTTGGTCAGCGTCGTCCCTATCATCTCTAACAAAAACGCCGCATGGGACGCCGCCACGTTCGCCAAGTCTGCTCGCAGGCCACTGCAATCACTCGCCCTCACACCTATTTAACCAGCCGAGCCCTCACGACCTCCTCCCTCCTCGTCCTCGCTGGCGGACACGTCGTTCGCCAGAATCCTCGTGCCACCAGACACCGAAACCCACCGCTGTCGGCGGCACTCCGCCGTGGGCACTATAGACCGCAAACGCCGCTGGTTGTGTTGCTGTCATCCCAATTCGGGTGCATGCGGTCACAGGGGCAAGAAGACCGTGCGCAAGGCATCTTCGAGATTTGGAGTGGTCGACGTACGATGGAGTCTCACCGGTGTAGGTATACGGCCGCAGGACCACACCCCGCCATGGACGGGTTTCCCAGTGCAACCATCCATCAGTAAGAACCTCCTCTACTAGCTCGTTTCAGCCTCCGCCTCACATAAGGCCGATCGAATTCCATTTTCGGTTGGGGAATTAGGAAGCCAAGTTGGTATACACCGGCGCGGGGCGCCACCGTGGGCACCAATGGGATGGCTGGGCGACTTGGGGAAGAAGATGACTCGAGGAACCTTGATCTCCGCGCGAACGATCCTGATCAGATCCCTTGTGCCCCCCCTTCGGCCGAGATCTTGACCGTTGATCTGCTAATCGGATGGGCGTGATTGGGGGAGAAGGGTACCCGTTCGGACCAGGGGATCGTAGTCGTTGATCTAGTGCTGGGCGATTAATATTAGATCTCACGTCATGAATTTTTATCCGTGGATCCTAGATCCTATGGACCTCACGGCATACCAGTTCGGTTAAGCTAGGATTTAATATGGTCCATTGAATTATGATCAGACGGGTGTGGTGGGAGGATACCACTTCGACCAGGTTTAATTTCTTATGAGTCCTCGGGGTTCTAGGAATTTGACCCACCGTCCAAGCACAGTGAAAAGTAATTGCAGATCAGTCCAAAACTTTGCGGATTTGACCTTAGGCTTATAAACAATAGGCGTCGCAGTCCATTAATAAGGGATTATTCATAAATTAAATTAGGAATTTTTTTAGTGTATAAAGTGATTCAATAAACTTAGAAAATCGACAACTTTTGCGATCTAACTCCCTTTTAGTCTGTTCCAGTTGCGTTGGATTGGTAATAAAACTATCTACACATTAGTAACCCTACTTTATCATGTAACATGTTTTTAAATAATTATTTTGTTTACCCTATGTTCATGAGATTAAATTCTCTAATTAAAATTAAAGTAATGTTTTGAGTCCCTAGTTATGAATTGACTAAAATATGTTTTCTAATCAAGTTATAACTTGGATTAAAATTAAATTAATGGTTTCTTAGGAATATCTTTCTCACATGATTTATAATAATCAACATAGAACATAGTTTTCTTGTTTAATCACATAAACCTTTGAAAAGTCATAACTCTTTAACCGTAACTCTGAATTTAGTGATTCTTGACCCAACGATCTAGTTGCGACGCGTAGATCATTATTATGCAGTATGTTCTTATGTTTGGTGTGATATTAATTTTGCCTATATCATGTCTGTTTGTATTGCTACGACTAGCAGTGAGGTCACGAGAATTTGAAGATTATCCTGGTACCTGACATCTCAAGTCTAAGGCACGTTGTGCCCTTGACCACTTTTATTTACCTAATAATGTTCTCTATAATCATTTTATTATGCATAGGCTTAATTTTGATGGGACCCAATAGGTCACCCTAGTTTGGTCATCTTTACACCTTGTTTACCCTTGAACTTTTGGGTAGTCTTTGATATTGCTATATATGGTTTTGGGTGTTGAGATAACTACTACACATGGTCATTCTTGGTTATTATTGTTCTATTCTATTCATGATAAGACTATTATGTTAATTGGGACATCGAGCTTAACTTGAGAAAAACATGCCGCCACAAGGGTGGAATGGGACGCCCTTGGCTGACTAATTAGGAAAGCTAGTGGAGAACTACCTTACCCGAAAGGGGCAAGGCCAGTAGGGTTGTAGGTGTGTAGGGATGTTCTCGGGTTGATTTTGCTGCGATGGTGGTTAGACGGTGGATTCCTACATTGCTCTTCCTAGAAACTGTAGCGGGTTTTCTGAAGCTAGTGGAACTTTATAAAGGCCTCGTAGTGAATCGCTAGCCATTCACCTCGGAAGTGTCCAAGGGTCTAGCTAACCCTAGCTAGACGGGATACACAACTTGTGGGTAAAGTGTACAACCTCTGCAAAGTGTACAACTGGTATATCAGTCGTGCTCGCGGTCATGAGCAGCTCATGACTCTCGCATGATTAATTTATGTAGTCGTGCTCGCGGTCATGAGCAGCTCATGACTCTCGCATGATTAATTTATGTAATTAAATTCAATTTGTCATTTGCATCGCATTGTGGTTTATTATCAATTTTGATCTATTATTACTCTAGTTTGGTATCTACTTATACTTAGTAACAGCTAATAAAATTTTGACCAACTTTATAAGCATTTCTTAGCTTTAAACATCCTCTTTGGTAAGCCTTACACATCACATGAGCTCCCACTTTTGGTGAGTTCATGCACATTATTCCCCACAACTTGTTGAGCGATGAACGTATGTGAGCTCACTTTTGCTGTCTCACACCCCCACAGGTCAAGAACAGGTACCGCAGGATGAGGCACATGGAGGATGTTGTGATGAGTTCGAGAGAGGTCTAGGCCGTCGTCTCCCAGTCAACTTTGGGGTTACTGGATCGTTGTCTTCGTATGATATAATTATTTAACTATTTTGTGCAGAACTCCTATTATATAGTAAAGATGTGACATTCGTTTCTGTACCATGTTTCATCAAATGTGTAAGACTTGGTCCTAGCACACTTGGTGATTATCTCGCGCTCGAGTTTTGGACCCCTAGAACCCGGGTGTGACATCATCACCTTCACCGGCCGACTGTAACAGACTTGTCGGGTACCATAATTAGGGGTACCCCCAACACTCCTAAACTCGGCTGGTAATCACCATCAGCGCAAACTGCAGAGACTGATGGGCGCAATTCAGGTCAAGGCTTCGTCTACTCAAGGGACACAATCTCGCCTCGCCCGAGCCCAGCCTCGGGCGAGAACAGTAGTCCCAGGCGAATTCACGCCTCGCCCGAGGGCCTCCTCAGCAACGGGCGCACCCTCGACTCGCCCGAAGCCTAGCTCGGGCAGGCTTCGTAGTGAAGCAACCTTGGCCAAATCGCCTCACCAACCGACCGTATCACAGGCGCATTCAATGCAAGGATCGCCTGGCATCTTATCCTGACACGCGTACCTCAGTCGGCAAGGTCGAAGTGACCGCAGTCACTTCGCCCTCCCACTGACTGACCTGACAGGAAAACAACGCCACTCGCCCCTCTCCGACTACTGTGCCACCCGCCAGGGTGAGGCTGACAGCAGCTGAGTCCAGCCTCAGGCGCCATAGGAAGCTCCGCCTCGCCCGACCTTGGGCCTCGGCCTCAGGGGAAGTCTTCGCCTCGCCCGACCCCAGGGCTCGGCCCCCGCCTCGGCCTCGGAAGGCGGTCTCTACCTCGCCTGACCCTAAGGCTCAGCCTCAACGACCTCGGTAGGCGGTCTCTGCCTCGCCCAACCCTAGGGCTCGGCCTCAACCTCGACCTCGGAAGGTGGTCTCCGCCTCACCCGACCCTAGGGCCTGGCCTCAACCTCGACCTCGGGCGGAATCGCGTCCTCGCCCGACCCCGGCCTCGGCCTCAGGAGGAGTCTCCGCCTCGCCCGACCTTGGGCTCGGACCGACCACGCCGCAGGGGGTACATCATTACCCTACCCCTAGCTAGCTGAGGCTACGGGGGAACAAGACCGGCGTCCCATCCAGGCTCGCCCCGGTAACAAGTAATGATGGCACCCCGCGTGCGTCCATGACGACGGTGGCTCTCAGCCCCTTACGGAAGCAAGGAGACGTCAGCAAGGTCCCAACAGCCCCGACAGCTGTGCTTCTACAGGGCTCAAACGCTCCTCCGACGGCCACGACACCACGTACACAGGGCTCTAGCACCTCTCCGACAGCCACGTTGGCATGTACATAGGGCTCCGGCTCCTCTCTGCCGGACACGTTAGCATATTGCTACACCCCCATTGTACACCTGAACCCTCTCCTTGCATCTATAAAAGGAAGGGCTAGGGCCCTCATACAGAGGGTGGTCGCGCAGGACTCCCTCTCTCCCTCGCGAGCGCTTGTAACCCCTACTGCAAGCGCACCCACTCTGGCGCAGGATAACACGAGCCGCGGTTTTCCCCCCTTTGTGTTCTGTCTCGCGCCAACCCATCTGAGTTGGGGCACGCAGCGACAATTTTACTCGTCGATCCAGGGACCCCCTAGGGTCAAAACGCCGACAGTTGGCGCGCCAGGTAGGGGCCTGTTGCGTGTTGACGAACAACTTCCCGTCGAGTTCCAGATGGGTAGTCTCCAGCAACCTCTTCAGCCCGGGACGCTGCTCCGTTTCGTGAGTCTCGAGTTCATGTCCCTCGACGGCAGCTACGACATGGTACTCCTTCCCCCGCAGCGCGACAGCGACAACGATGGCCGCCAGCCCGCCCGGCGGCGGTGGACTCGGCGACGCCTTCCCCCCATGGCGGAAGAGTAGCATCCGGGTTTGTCCCGTCGCCTTCCTCGCCGCAGGAGAAGGAGGCGGGGCAACCGTGGCCAAGCAGGAGGCGGCACCTCGTCGGCTGTCGAGCGAGTCGATGACGCTGGCACCCCAGCGGGGGACATGTCGGGCGCTGACCTCGCGCCTGAGACAACGACGAGTGTCGTTTCCCCTCAACACGCCAACCCCAAGCAGACAGATGACGCCAGCACGCTCGTGAAGGGCCTGCTGGGCGTTAGCCTTGTACCTAAGATAACGGTGCAGTCTATCCCCCGACGTGACTTTGTCACCGTTCATCGGTCGAGAGGTACCGTCCGTTTTTCACCCTGTGCCTTTTAGATTCAGCTTCGATCCACCAAGCGATCCCGCTTCGGTGAGCGCTTTCATAAAGGCATATCCTAACCTTCCGGGGTACCATATGTGGTCAACCTAGGACCGACTGACGGCCGTCTCGACCTACAGGCCCCTGGGTTCCGAGGAAGACGACGAGCCCGACTCTGGTTGGGATTTCTCCGGGCTCGGTAATCCTAGCGCCATGCGAGACTTCATGACCGCATGTGACTACTGCCTCTCCCATTGCTCCAATGATGGCCACAGCCTTGACGATGGAGGTTGTGGCCCAAGTCGCGAAGGTTTCCACGTCGATCTAGGGGGTCACGACGAAGGCAACCACCTTGGTATGCCGGAGGATGGTGATCCCCCTGAGCCTGCGCCTCGCGTTGACATCCTGCGGGAGCTAGCTGTGGTCCCAGTCCCTACGGGGGGTCAGGACACATAGCTCGAGCAAATCCGCGAGATGCAGGCCAAGCTCGACGAGGAAGCAGGACAACTTGTGCAGCTCCAGCAAAACATCGAGCAGGAGTGGGCAGGCCGAGCACTAGCCAGAGAAGCACGTCATCAGGCCCAGGACGTCCAGCGCCGTATCACTGACGATGCCAGGGCAAGGCTGCCCCGGCTTCCAGTGGAGTCGGCCAGAACCTGGCTGCAGCGACAATACTACTCCGAGCGATGCCGGAGCCATCCACTACCGAGGGGCCGCGTATCCAGGGAGAACTCAAGAATCTCCTGGAGGATGCCGCGGTCCGATGGGCCGAGAGCTCTGCCTCCCGAAGGCAAGGGTACCCCCCGGAGCATCGTGCCACGACTTCCCGATTCATGCGGGAAGCCTCGGTCCACACCGGGCGCACACGGGACGCGACGCCTGCAGCCCCGGGTCGCCTCGGCAACGAGCACCGCCGCCACGACCGTCGAGCCCGCCTCGACGAAAAGGTGCGCCGAGGCTACCACCCCAGGCGTGGGGGACGCTACGACAGTGGGGAGGATCGGAGCCCCTCGCCCGAACCACCTGGTCCACAAGCCTTCAGCCGGGCCATACGACGGGTGCCGTTCCCGACCCGGTTCCGAGCCCCGACTACCATCACCAAGTACTCGGGGGAAACAAGGCCAGAACTGTGGCTTGTGGACTACCGGTTGGCCTGCCAGCTAGGTGGAACGGACGATGACAACCTCATCATCCGCAACCTCCCCCTATTCCTCTCCGACGCCGCTCGAGCCTGGCTGGAGCATCTGCCTCATGCGCAGATCTCCAACTGGGACGATCTGGTCAAAGCCTTCGCTGGAAACTTCCAGGGCACATACGTGCGCCCTGGGAACTCCTAGGATCTCCGAAGCTGCCGCCAGCAGCCAGGGGAATCCCTGTGGGACTACATCCGGCGGTTTTCGAAGCAGCGCACCGAGCTGCCCAACATCACTGACTCGGATGTCATCGGCGTGTTCCTCGCCGGCACCACTTGCCGTGACCTGGTGAGCAAACTGGGTCGCAAGACTCCCACCAGGGCGAGCGAGTTGATGGACATCGCCACCAAGTTCGCCTCTAGTCAGGAGGCGGTCGAGGCCATCTTCCGAAAGGACAAGCAGCCTCAGGGATGCCAGCAGGAAGACGTCCCCGAGGTGTCCGCCCAGCGCGGCACGAAGAAGAAAGGCAAGAAGAAGTCACAAGCGAAACACAACGCAACCGACGCAGATCTTGTCGCCGTTGTCAAGCACATGAACCCTCGGAAGCCTCCTGGAGGGGCCAACCTGTTCGACAAGATGCTCAAGGAGTCGTGCCCCTATCATCAGGGTCCCGTCAAGCACACCCTTGAGGAATGCGTCATGCTTCGGTGCTACTTCCATAAGGCCGGGCCCCCGGTGGAAGGTGGCAAAGGCCATGACAACAACAAGAAGGAGGGCAACAAGGCAGAGGAGTTCCCTGAGGTCCACGACTGTTTCATGATCTACGGTGGGCAAGTGGCAAACGCCTCGGCTCGGCACCGCAAGCAGGAGTGCTGGGAGGTCTGCTCGGTGAAGGTGGCGACGCCAGTCTACCTAGACTGGTCCGACAAGCCCATCACCTTCGACCAAGGCAACCACCCCGACCGCGTGCCGAGCCCAGGAAAGTACCCGCTCGTTGTCGACCCCGTCATCGGCAATGTCAGGCTCACCAAGGTTCTCATGGACGGAGGCAGCAGCCTCAACATCATCTACGCCGAGACCCTCGGGCTCTTGCAGATCGATCTGTCCACGATCCGGGCCGGTGCGGCGCCCTTTCACGGGATCAGCCCCGGGAAGCGCGTCCAGCCCCTTGGACAACTCGATCTGCTCGTCTGCTTTGGGACTCCCTCCAACTTCCGAAAGGAAACCCTCACGTTCGAGGTGGTCGGGTTCCGAGGAACCTACCACGCGGTGCTGGGGAGACCGTGCTACGCCAAGTTCATGGCCGTCCCCAACTACACCTACCTCAAGCTCAAGATGTCGGGCCCCAACGGGGTCATCACCGTCGGATCCACACGCGTACGAATGCGACATGGAGTGTGTGGAGTACGCTGAGGCCCTCGCTGAGTCCGAGGCCCTCATTGCCGACCTAGAGTGCCTCTCCAAGGAGGTGCCAGATGCGAAGCGCCACGCCGGCAACTTCGAGCCAGCAGAGGCGGTTAAGTCCGTCCCTCTCGACCCCAGCAACGACGCCTCCAAGCAAGTCCGGATCGGCTCCGAGCTCGACCCCAAATAGGAAGCAGTGCTTGTCGACTTTCTCCGCGCGAACGCCGAGGTTTTTGCGTGGAGTCCCTCGTACATGCCTGGCATACCAAGGGATGTCGCCGAGCACTCGCTGGATATCCAAGCTAGAGCCCGACCCGTGAAGCAGCCTCTGCGCCGTTTTGACGAAGAAAAGCGCAGAGCCATAGGCGAGGAGATCCACAAGCTGATGGCTACGGGGTTCATCAAAGAGGTATTCCATCCTGAATGGTTAGCCAACCCTGTGCTTCTGAAAAAGAAAGGTGTGAAGTGGAGGATGTGTGTAGACTACACTGGTCTAAACAAAGCATGTCCGAAGGTTCCCTACCCTCTGCCTCGCATCGATCAAATCGTGGATTCCACTGCTGGGTGCGAAACCCTGTCATTCCTCGACGCCTACTCAGGGTATCACCAAATCAAGATGAAAGAGTCCGACCAGCTCGCGACTTCTTTCATCACACCTTTTGGCATGTACTGCTATACTACTATGCCATTTGGTTTGAGGAATGCAGGTGTGACATACCAAAGGTGCATGAACCATGTGTTCGGAGAGCACATCGGCCGAACGGTCGAGGCTTACGTCGATGACATCGTAGTCAAGACGAGGAAAGCATCTGACCTCCTCTCTGACCTTGAAACGACATTCAAGTGTCTGAGGGCGAAGGGCGTAAAACTCAACCCCGAGAAATGTGTCTTCGGAGTCCCCCGAGGCATGCTCCTGGGGTTCATTGTCTCCGAGCGGGGCATCGAGGCCAACCCGGAGAAAATCGCGGCCATCACCAACATGGGGCCTATCAAAGACTTGAAAGGAGTACAAAGGGTCATGGGATGTTTTGCGTCTCTGAGCCGCTTCATCTCGTGCCTCGGCGAAAGTGGCCTACCCTTGTACCGCCTCTTAAGGAAGACCGGGCGCTTCACTTGGACCTCCGAGGCCGAGGAAGCCCTCGGAAACTTAAAGGCGCTCCTTTCAAACGCGCCCATCTTGGTGCCCCCCGCTGCAGGAGAAGCCCTCTTGATCTACATAGCCGCAACCACTCAGGTGGTTAGCGCCGCGATCGTAGTCGAGAGATGAGAAGAAGGGCATGCACTGCTCGTCCAGAGGCCGGTCTACTTCATTAGCGAAGTGCTATCCGAGACCAAGATCTGCTACCCGCAAATTCAGAAGCTACTGTACACAGTAATTCTGACGCGGCGAAAGTTGCGACACTACTTCGAGTCTCATCCGGTGACTGTGGTGTCATCCTTCCCCCTGGGGGAGATCATCCAGTGCCGAGAGGCCTCGGGTAGGATAGCAAAGTGGGCGGTGGAGATCATGGGCGAGACAATCTCGTTTGCTCCTCGGAAGGCCATCAAGTCCCAAGTCTTGGCAGATTTTGTGGCTGAATGGGTCGACACCCAGCTACCAACAACTCCAATCCAACCGGAACTCTGGACCATGTACTTCGATGGGTCGCTGATGAAAACAGGAGCAGGTGCGGGCCTGCTCTTCATCTCGCCCCTCGGGAAGCACCTCCGCTACGTGCTGCGCCTCCATTTCCCGGCATCAAACAACGTGGCCGAGTACGAGGCTCTGGTTAATGGGTTGCGCATAGCCATCGAGCTAGAGGTTCGGCGCCTCGACACTCGTGGCGACTCGCAGCTTGTCATCGACCAAGTCATGAAGAACTCCCACTGTCGCGATCGGAAGATGGAGGCCTACTGCGACGAGGTTCGGCGCCTGGAAGACAAGTTCTACGGACTCGAGCTCAACCACGTCGCCCGACGGTACAACGAGACTGCGGATGAGCTGGCTAAGATAGCCTCGGGGCAGACAACGGTTCCCCTGGATGTCTTCTCCAGAGACATACATCAACCCTCCATCAAGACCGACGACACGCCCGAGCCCGGGGAAGCCTCGGCCTAGCCCGAGGAGGCCTCGGCCCAGCCCGAGGCACCCCCGGCCGCCGAGGGTGAGGCACTACGTGTCGAGGGAGAGCGGAATGGGGTCACGCCTAATCGAAACTGGCAGACCATGTACCTGCAATATCTCCACCGAGGAGAGCTCCCCCTCGACAAAGCCGAAGCTCAGCGATTGGCGTGGCGCGCCAAGTCGTTCGTCTTACTGGGTGATGAAAAGGAGCTCTACCACCGTAGCCCCTCAGGCATTCTCCAACGATGCATATCCATCACCGAAGGGCAGGAGCTATTGCAAGAGATACACTCGGGGGCTTGCGGTCACCATGCAGCACCTCAAGCCCTCGTTGGGAACGCCTTCCGACAAGGCTTCTACTGGCCCACCGCGGTGGCCGACGCCACTAGGATTGTATGCTCCTGCCAGGGGTGTCAATTCTACGCAAGACAGATGCACCTGCCCGCTCAGGCCTTACAGACAATACCCATCACCTGGCTGTTTGCTGTATGGGGTCTGGACCTCGCCGGTCCCTTGCAGAAGGCACCCGGAGGCTTCTCGCACCTGCTGGTCGCCAACGACAAATTCTCCAAGTGGATTGAGGCCCGACCCCTAACGAGCATCAGGTCCGAGTAGGCAGTGGCTTTCTTCACCAACATCATCCATCGCTTCGGGATCCCAAACTTCATCATCACCGACAATGGCACCCAGTTCACTGGCAAGAAGTTCCTGGACTTCTGCGAGGACCACCACATCTGGGTGGACTAGGCCGCTGTGGCTCACCCCATGACAAATGGGCAGGTCGAGCGTGCCAACGGCATGATTCTGCAGGGACTTAAACCGAGGATCTACAACAACCTCAACAAGTTCGGCAAGCGGTGCATGAAGGAACTACCCTCGGTGGTCTGGAGTCTGAGGACGACACCAAGTTGGGCCACGGGTTTCTCACCGTTCTTTCTAGTCTATGGGGCCGAGGCTATCTTGCCCATAGACTTAGGATACGGTTCCCGAGGACAAGGGCGTACGACGACCAAAGCAACCAGACCAGCCGAGAAGACTCGCTGGACCAGCTGGAAGAAGCTCGGGACATGGCCTTGCCACACTCGGCGCGACATCAGCAGTCTCTCCGACGCTACCACGCCCGAGGGGTTCAGCCTCGAGACCTCCAAGTAGGAGACTTGGTGCTTCGGCTGCGGCAAGACGCCCGAGGGTGCCACAAGCTTACTCCTCCCTGGGAGGGGCCATTCATCGTCGCCAAGATTTTGAAGCCCGGAACATACAAGCTGGCCAACAATCAAGGCGAGGTCTACAGCAACGCTTGGAACATCCGACAGCTACGTCGCTTTTACCCTTAAGATGTTTTCAAGTCGTTCATATACCTTGTTTTCTATACATACACAAATAAAGTCTAACCGTCAAGGAAGGGTCAGCCTTGCCTCGGCAAAGCCTGACCCTCCCTCGGGGGCTAGAAGGGGGACCCCCTCTGCATCAAAATTTTCCTCGGAAAAAGTTTTGTACCAAAACGAATTTCGTGCTTTCCGACTATATCAATAGCAGAACGAATAAGAGCGCACGTAAGCGGCAAGGCCGACCGAGCCGAGGGACTCCTACGCCTCTGGGATACAGATACCTCACTCGTCACCTTCCGCGAAAAGTAACACTTACTCGGATAAATGATTTTGCTACTGACGAACAAGTCCGGATACTCGAAACGAGAGGAAAAGAAACGCAGCTTTATAACACGACAACAAAGTGTTTAGGCCTCGGCAGCCACGAAAGACACATGCATGCTCCAAACAGACTGCTCCGGCAGAATCAGGCATCACCCGGGGGGAGGAGTGACACCCTCGGCTTCGTCTCCACCCTCAGCGAGATCTTGCCCAACCTCGGACGGCGACACGGGCGGAAGGATCTCCACCTCGAAGGAGGACGCCAGCACCGCGCTTGGGCCCGCGACGGCCGTGTCAAGCCTCTGGACCTCGGCTAAGGCAGCCTCGTCTTCGTCGGGTAGGTAGTACCCCTCGCTGACCCGCTCCAGATCCACGTCGTAGTGGGAGGCGAGCACGGCAAAGGCCCGCCTAACGCCGTGATGCAGCGCCTCGCGGAGTCTGCTGCGCACATGGCCGCCCAAGGCCTGCAGGCGACTCTGGGGGGAGCTACCCGAGGGGACGTCATCGAGGACAAAGACCTGGCAGAAGGCCGAGATAGCTTCGGACATGGCCACGCGATCGACCTCTTTCTGCTCAGCTGCCCGGGCAAGTGCCTTGACGGACTCGTTGAAAGTTGTCTCGAACTCTGCAAACGGCCAAACAGAATTCTTCAGACACGAGTTGAAGAATGAAGCTGAATTGAAGTCACAAAGCGGCTAAAACATACCTTCAGCCCGGGCATGCTGCTTCGAGGCTACGACATGGGCGGACTGGGCAGACCCGACAGCCATGGCCAGGTCCTCCGCAAGGGCTCCGGCCTGAGCAGACACCTCGGCTAGCTGGCCCCCGAGGACATCAGCCCGGCCTATAGCCTCGGCAGCCTGGTTCCGAGATTCGTCCCGCTCGCCAATAACCTTGCCAAGCTCCAGCTGCCGCTGCTGCGCCTCCGCCTGTGCCGACGCCGCCTCTGCCCGCGCCGCTGCTGCCTCCACCTCCAGCTCGTCACAGAGCAACCGAAGGTCCACCGCCTCGGTGCTCCGTTGGGCGAGGCGTTCAGTATCCTCGGCGAGCGCGGCCCTCAGGAACCACAGCGAGCCCCAGACATCGGTCTCGTGGTGGATGAACAACGACTTGGCGGTGCTCAGATCCGTCAGATCGTGAGGAAGGGAAGCGGGGTGTCACAAAGAATGCCCTGGTCACGCGAAAGGTATGCCTGAAATCCTTACCTGGAGGACCCTGGGAACGTCCCTGGAAAGGAACTCCATGGTCGTCCGAAGCGACCCCATTGCTGCCTCGGCATACTCACAGAGCTCATCCCGAGACTGCTCCTCCTGCTCATCGTCAAGGACGAAGAGGGGTTTCGAGGCGCCGTGGGTCCAGAACCGGAGCGCCTGCCCACGCCACTCATTGGGATCGCGCCGCGCGGGGATGAGGTTGCCGCTCCCCGTGAGGGGTCGCGGTTCTGCGCACCCCTCCTCCAAGGTGTCGGGACCCCCTGCAGTCGACACATCGGGTACCACCTCGGCTAAGGAGGCGGGCTTCCGATCACCGACCTCGGCAACAGCGGCCGCCCCCTCCTTATGGCCGAGACTGGGAAGATCGGAGACGACCTCGGGCAGCGGCACCTCAGCCATCCCAGCATCAGCGGCGACGGGTGACTCCATGGTCAAAACAGCAACGGCCTCGGCATAAGCTGGTGCCGGCGCCGACAACGCGTCAGGTGGGCTCAGGGCCACTGCCACGCCAGCAGCCTCCCACGGCACGATGGCCGCCCCAACGGAAGGATTGGCCAGGGGGGCTTGCCCCATGGCAATTCGTGCCGCCTGGGCCCCCCGCTTGAGGTCGTCTTGTGCGGAGGCCAGCCAACCGGCGTGGCATGGTGCGGCACTGGCTGCAGAAGCCGGCGCCATCTTAAGGGCCTTCCGGGGAGCTAGACCGGCCGAACCTTGCCTCCATTTGCTGAGAGGAAAAGGTAAAGCAGGATCAGGACACACGAAGAAGGAGCCAAAACAGAGGTATCCTCAGATACTTACCCGCTCCGGACCAAGGCCAATCATGCCTGCGGGGAGGCCCCTCGGGCCTCGGTCCCCACAGGTGCCGCCGAGGTTCGCCTCGCTGCCGGCTTCAGTGTCGTTCCCACCTCAGGCGCCCGGGGCGCCAAAGGGACGGCCTGCCCATGCGCCGTCACGACGGCCCGAAGATCAACCTCCTGTATAGCCGGCACGAGCGACCGCTCTTGGGAGATAGGCAGGTCGGCCCGACTCCCCGGAGTCACCTCAACTACCTCGACCAAGGGGTCAAGTACCCCCGCAGCCTGCCCCTGCTCTTCGGACCGGGACCCTGATGTCCCGGCCCTAGATACCAACGGTGCCAGCCCACTCGGGGGCTGGCTCGACGACCCCTGGCCCAGCCTCAGATCCGGGCTGAGGCCAAGGCGGGCCGCCATGTCGTCGTCCTCGTCATCATCGTCGTCATCGTCGTCGTCAGGCGTCTCCGGCGACGACTCCCTCGGGAGCCCGTCCCTCTCCTGCCTCCGACGACGCCTCTCCAAGGTGTCCCGAGCCCGCATCCGCTCGCGAGCCCGAGCCTTTTCCGCGTCCTTCTTCTCCTTCTTCTTCTCCGCAGCGACCCTCCACGCGGCTCGGTCCACCGCGTCCTCCGGGACCGGTGGCAGGGAGGGCTTGTAAGACCCCAACTCCTGGAGACGAATGGAAATCCCGACTGTGAGAATCAAAGGCAACCTGGCACAAGATAGGAGAAGGAGCGGACACTCACCAGGGACACGTACCCATGCTCGGGACGCATCAAGGGCTGGGTAAGGGCGCCGGCATCCAGCCTCCCTACCGTGCCCGCTACCCGCCTGCGGAGGTCATCGGCAGAGAGGGAGACCGAGGACATCTGCGAACCCTCCAAGTCGACCCCCGGCGTCATCTCCGAAAGCGGCAACCGCCGCTCTGCCAAGGGAAGCACCCTCCAGCGATGGATGGCGGCAACCACCCCCGCGGCGGTGAGCCCCCCATCTCGTAACTCCTGCAAGGCCTCCAGAAGGGGCTGGAGTTTCTCCTGTTTCTCGCGCGTGGCCCCATAGCGCCAGTTGCTGCCGGCGGCAGTCACCACTCGTTGAGAAAACGACGGGAGCCTTCCATCGTCATTCCGGAGGTAAAACCACCGGCGCTACCACCCCTTGTTCGAAGGCACAAGGATGGCGGGAATGTACTGCTGCGCGCGCGCCTGCCTCAACTGGAGGGTGCAGCCACCGGCCCGCACCGCCATGCGGACCTTCTTTTCCCCCGTCGTCAAGGCAAAAAGCTCCGCGGAGAAGAGATGGGTCCACAGATCCCAGTGGGGGTCAATCCCCAAAAAGCCCTCGCAAACCGTCGCAATGATGGCCGCTTGCGCAATGGAGTTGGGGTTGAAGTTTTGCAGCTCCACCCCGTAGTAATGCAGGAGCGCCCGCATGAAATGGCTTGCTGGCACTCCGAACCCCCGCTCATGGAAGGAGACAAAACTAGCACATACCCCCGCGGCAGGGTCAGGTCGGCCCCGCTCGGAGGGACCATCCACTCCGGCTGCGGGTCACCGGAGAGGGGACGGAGCAAACCATCAGCGACGAGGGCCTCCAGATCGTCCACCGTGACCGTGGAGAAAGGCCACGGGTCGCACGCGGGAACGACGGTCACCCGGTCGGCCATCGCCAAACGAAGGGGGTGGTGGCGGAGCGGACAAGGTGCGCGTTTTTCTTTCTCTGGCTATTCTCTTAGGTTGCGAAAACCAAAGCAGGAGGCGAGCAGCAGAGTAAAGAACCACCGCTGGTCCCTCTTCTGGGTATATAAAGGCCCGGGCAAGACCCGTTCAACACTTCGCCCGAATCCGCCGCGAAATTCAAACTCAAAGACGAAACGCCCGTTCCTCGAACGACTCGCGCACGTGCAACGGTCGCCCCGCGAACCACCCGTCCCGTCGCATTAACTTCGCGGCAGGGCAAGCGACACCTTTGGCAGGCGAAGCGGGCGTCGTTTCATCTCCGCCATGATGACAGCGTCAAAAAAGGTGCGCCACACCGTTTAATTTTGTATCCTTTCCTCTTCCCCTTTCTCTCTCTTGCTACAGGGACCGGGAAAGGGGATATTTCGAAAGGGATCCTTCTCCGCGAAGGAAGCGGGCCCTGAGCCCTCCTACTGATCAGGGGTTCGGAGGCTGGCCCCTCGGAAGGGTTCGACAGTCGTCCCAAAGCACTCGGGCTTCAGGCTCATTACTGATCAGAGGTTCGAAGGCTGGCCCCTCGGAAGGGTTCGACAGCCGCCTCAGAGCACTAGGGCTCCGCGCCCACTACTGATCAGGGGTTCGAAGGCTGGCCCCTCGGAACGGTTCGACAGTCGCCCCAGAGCACGCAGAGCGAGGGATGACTCTGGGTACGTCCGATACATGGCCGAGGCTCGTGCTACGCTCCCGAGGTACCCTAGGACATTTCCGAGACCAGCAGGAGCGATTTTGTAATGGAATCCCATCAAAGGGAGGCATCGAGCCCTCGGACCCTATCAAACGGGACCGGGTCCGGCAAATCACCTGCAGGTACTTTTGGAGCGCGCCTCTGGGCCACTAGCTGACCCTTATCGAATGGGGCACGGGCGTCCACTCGGATCACCCGTTAGCAACTCACTGGAGACACCATGTTCGGCGTCCTCCGAGGGCAACATGGCGCTTTCCCCCCTCCTCCTTGCGGAAAGGCGACGAAGGGGCGTATGATAAAAGCCTAGTCAGTTCTTGATCGTCCTCTCGCTCTGTGCAGAGGCTCAGGGGCTGCTCTCGCAAACCCGGCTCCGGCCAAACCGTTGACAACGTCAACAAACCAGCCTAAAAACTCAGAACCTGACCATGCACCCGGGTTACGATCAAATCGCATGAGGGAACAACCAGACCGGCCAAGGCATAACGAAAGGCATTAAGACCTCGGAGGAGTCAAACCACTCCTCCGAGGCCTCGGGGGCTACACCCGACGTGTGCGCTCGCGCGCACCCACCGGAACAAAATATTACTGAGAAAGGCCGGTCCCCTTGCCAAAAAGTGCGACAAAGCCTCCAAGCGAGTACCAACACTCCCTTTGAGGCTCGGGGGCTACTGTCGGGAACCATAATTAGGGGTACCCCCAACACTCCTAAACTCGGCTGGTAATCACCATCAGCGCAAACTGCAGAGACTGATGGGCGCAATTCAGGTCAAGGCTTCGTCTACTCAAGGGACACAATCTCGCCTCGACCGAGCCCAGCCTCAGGCGAGAACAGTAGTCCCAGGCGAATTCACGCCTCGCCCGAGGGCCTCCTCAGCAACGGGCGCACCGTCGACTCGCCCGAAGCCCAGCTCAGGCAGGCTTCGTAGTGAAGCAACCTTGGCCAAATCGCCTCACCAACCGACCGTATCGCAGGCGCATTCAATGCAAGGATCGCCTGGCATCTTATCCTGACACGCATACCTCAGTCAGCAAGGTCGAAGTGACCGCAGTCACTTCGCCCTCCCACTGACTGACCTGACAGGAAAACAACGCCACTCGCCCCTCTCCGACTGATGTGCCACCCGCCAGGGTGAGGCTGACAGCAGCTGAGTCCAGCCTCGGGCGCCACAGGAAGCTCCACCTCGCCCGACCTTGGGCCTCGGCCTCAGGGGAAGTCTCCGCCTCGCCCGACCCCAGGGCTCGGCCCCCGCCTCGTCCTCGGAAGGCGGTCTCTGCCTTGCCCGACCCCAAGGCTCGGCCTCAACCTCGACCTCGGAAGGTGGTCTCTGCCTCGCCCGACCCCAAGGCTCGGCCTTGTTGGGGACCTTCGGCATCCGAAGGTCCTCAAAAACAGGATTTAATAGTATTCCTGGAGTATAATGTGTGAACAGGTATCTTCGGACTCAAGTCGGCATCACAGTAGACCAGAATAATACGAAGGTTGGTGCAGCGCCGAAGGTGTAAGCAGGAAAGCTTCGGCGTGACAGCAGAAGGTGAAACCGACTTAAAGATGAAAAGGCTATTTAGACCTCGACAGATTACTATAGAATTATTATCAAGTGTAAAGGGCATGAATGTAATTTTGTATGGGTTGTGTCCCGCGCCTATAAATAGGTGAACAGTACCCCCGTACTGAACACGCTGACTTGGCATTCGCTTTTTGCGTCACGCTCGTACTATCATCTATTTCCAGTTGAAGGTACACTTGTAATTCAACGATATTTCTGTTTATGCTTAATAATAATGTATAGTCGTTCATGTTCTCATTTATATTCCTTACATTTCATCCTTCGTCATTATATAATAAATTTATGAAGGTATACCCTTCATAACCTTCGTCCGAAAACCATTATGCCCTCAGGGAAATAATGTTTCGAAGGACGAAGGACTTTAACGATTAACATTTTCTATGTTGCCTTGTTCTTAATTCATAGCATTTGAGAACAAGTCCCCAACATTGGCGCCCACCTCCGGTGAACTCACTTCCACTCTTTGAAGTTTTTTGAACACCTTCGGCGATCATAAATCTTCGTTATGGTGCCGAAGAAAGCTTCAGCGACTGGGGCTGCAGCTCTGCAACCACTGGACCACAATCAGGAGACAGTCTCCCTGCGGGAGGCCCGAAGCCAGAAAAGGAAGGCTGTCAGTCCGACACCACCAGAGGACGAGATAGATCAAGAAATCAGAGATATGGAGATGCTTCATCAACAAGTACAGAGGAAGAAAGAAAAGATGGCCAGGCTAGCTGAACTGCAGAGGCAGATAGACGAAGCCTCTGAAGAAGTTCGTCATCTTGCTCAGGATGAGCAACACCGAAGGCCTCAGCACCAAGACCTTCATCAGGAGGGTTTTCCCAACGAAGATGACTGGTATGACAATTTCCATCATGGGAATTTTGTTTTTGATGATGCTTCTCCTCTATCCGCTGAGCTGCAGGCTACACCTTGGCCTCCGTCCTACAAGCCGCCTCAGCTTCCCGTATTCGATGGCCACTCGGACCCGAAGCAGTTTTTGATGAGCTACGAAGCAACAGTATCTTCGTATGATGGCAATGCTTCAGTCATGGCCAAATCTTTCGTTATGGCTGTCAGGAGTGTTGCTCAAACCTGGTATTCCTCCCTTCGACCAGGAACGATCACTTCATGGCAGAAGCTGAAGGACTTGTTGTTAACTAGCTTCCAAGGGTTTCAGACGAAGCCGGTCACTGCTCAGGCTCTGTTCCAGTGCACCCAGGATCACGAAGAATACCTTCAGGCGTATGTCCGAAGGTTCTTGCGTCTGAGGGCACAGGCACCAACGGTGCCCAATGAAATTGTCATTGAGGCCATGATCAAGGGGCTTCGGCCAGGACCGTCAGCTCAGTACTTCGCTAGGAAGCCCCCTCAAACTTTGGAGAAGCTGCTCCAGAAGATGGACGAGTACATTCGGGCCGATAATGATTTTCGCCAAAGAAGGGAGGAGGCCTTCAGGTTTTCTGAAATGACCAGGGGCTTCGAGGGAGGTTCTACCCGAGGCATGTTAGATCAATTCATAACTCTACACAAAATGATGATAGAGGGAGCCAACAGCAAAGGCCACAATGTTCCTCACAGGCTTCGGGGCAACAGCAAGGCTCCTTCCGACCACCAGCTCCAAGGGGCAGAGGCGCCAGGGGCTTCGGAGGAAGATTTGGTGATCAACCAAGAAGAATTTTTTGCTTATTCTGTGGTGAGAACAAAGGTCATACCACCAGAATGTGCCATGTTACCATCCAGAAGCAAAAAGAAATAGCCGAAGCGGCAGCACAGCAGGCTCAGCCGAAGCAGGTCATGCACACTGCTTCGTATCATTCGCCTTATATCCCAGAGTATGTAGGCAATCACCCTGCAGTTTCTGTTGCTTCGGCGAGTCAACCTCAGGCTTCCTGGCAACAACCTCCGCCTCCACCACCGCTGCAACAAGGCCAGCAGCCAGAAGGGAGCCAATATGCTCCACACCAAAGGGACTTCAGAGAGCAGTCCGAAGCTCGCACAGTCAACAGCACCGTGCCAGAGTCAAAGCACATCTATTGACAAATATCCTACCTTAATAGCAATCTTTTTCTTTCAGTTTTATTTTCTGTAATAAAGGACATTGTCCAGGTTTCATGTAAATAGTTTCGTCGATTCCCACAAGGAAAATATATTTTCTTCACAGGCTTAAATTGTTGAAAGACTTGTGACAGCAAAGAGGACCTTCGCACTATTGAAAATTCTTCGAAGTAACAAAAAGTCGTTCTAAGGAACGCAGAGTAAGTTTGCCGAAGTCGCAAAAAGCCGCTCCAAAGGGAGCGCAGTGTAAGTTTTCTGCTCCAAAGTCGTTCCAAAGGGAATGCAGAGCATACAGCGAAAAGTCAACGCTGATACCGCCTAAGTAAAAGGCGAAGCGCGAAAAGTCAACGCGAATACCGCTGAAAGTAAAAGGCGAAGAAGCTCCTAAGGGAGGCTTACAGCGAAAAATAAACGCTGATTCCGCTAAAGTAAAAGGCGAAGAAGCTCCTAAGGGAGGCTTGTAAAAATTATGTTTTATTGCAGGGATGCGTGTGCATCTTCGGAATACTCATCGCATCACATAACATAACATCATCGCATCATGTTGCATGGCATAAGCATCATACATCATATTGCATATGGCACAAAAGGTGGACACAATATCAATCTACAGAAGAACGTTTTGAAGAAAGGGAAAAATCATAATGTCACAAGGAGATACATTATCGATCTTCGGAGGTGTAGCTTCGGAAAATATTTTCACGAAGCCTGGATATTATTCATCAGAACACTGGATATTGTTGAAAAATTCTTCTTCACGAAGCATGAAAAGAAGGGAAGGTGTTTTTTCGTCAAAGACTCAAAAGCGGTACGTGTAAAGTTTCATGCATCGTAAAGAATTAAGCAAGAAAAACAGGTATATTACATTCAGGGTTACAAAATGTTACAATATATATTACATTTCAGAAGTTTTTACAATAATACTTAATCCTCTCTCAAGACGACTTCTGCAGCCTCGTTTAGAAGTCGATTGACGACTTCGTCCATAATAGCTTCAGCCATCTCTTTTATTTCGTCGTCTCCTTTCGGCTGAGTGTCCGAAGGGGCTTTAGCAGAATCTGAAGTAGAACAGGGTACGGTAACATTGCTATGACAAATTGCAAATGAACCTTAAAACCTAAAATTACAGCACAATAAAAACTATTAGATAATACCTAATTGACCTTCGGGCTCTGCGCTCTTCTCAGCAGCCTCAGCTACTTCTCTAGCATCGTGAATGCCCTTTTCGCTTCTTTGAATAATCTCTCGAGCCATTTCTCGGCCACCATTATCCCAGATATCGGTGAAAAATTTTCCACCAACCATGCTAGCTTCGGCCGATGGATCCCTTGCATCTTCGAAGGAAAAAGCACCTTCGGATTGCGCTAGAATCTTTACATGTTCGCAGCCTTTTTTCTCTAGAATAGTGGCAATTCCTCTGGCACCCGAGAAGGCACATATATCTCCACGGCTATTTAAAATTTCTTCGAAGGCTTCAGCTTCGTGGTCGATCCATTCGATGGGGCCTTCGGGATTGCCTCTCGTAAAGTTTTCCTCACTTGAGAATGCGCCGACCTTGGCGAAGCTAGCCTTTAGCTTCTTAACACATTCTATAGATTTGTTATAGCATCTCTTTTTGGACGACCGAAGCTCTTCAACAGTTCCTTCTAGGTGATCTGCCCATTGGTCGCTGAGTTCTCGCTTTGTTTCTTCAAGTATACGTTCTTCCTTGGCTCTGGCCAGTTGTTTCCGAAGATCTTCAAGTTCACGTTTATGAGCTTCAGCTTGACCTTTAAAAACAGCTTCGTCTTCCTTTATTTTATTTAGCAATGAGTGTAATATTTTATCTTTCTCGAGACCTTCGTTCCTCAGTTCAATTACTTCGGAACGAAGGTTGCTCAGGGCTATAGTACACCCTTCGTCTTCAGCATCTTTCTGTGCCCTGAGGGCATTGCTAAGTATCAGGCCCTGCAAAGAGAAATATGTGTGTGTCAATAGGTTTAAACAAACAAAAAATTTTGGTCTCAACAAAAAATGCAAAGATTCCATTTGTTGCACCTTCAAGCTATTATACGCCAGGCTGTCGGCCAAATCATTTTTCGATAGCACTGAGATCCCGTCTTCTAGTGTTGGGAATCCGAAGCTCTTGCTCATCTCCCGACAGACAGAAATCTCTTTGCTGTCAGGGAGACAATACAAAAAGTCTTCTTCTCCACTGCCATTGAATATTAATGCCCCCTTTGGATACTTCAGTTTTTGGGCGTAAAGTTGGGCCTCTTGTTTTTCTTTTTCTGATAGTTGTTTCCCCGAAGCATGGCGAATAATATAATCAAGGACTTTGGGAGATGCTTCGGGGGCAGCAGCACTGATTTCTTCAACAAAAGTTGGCTCTGCAATTTTTTCTTCCTCGAATTCCAGGGATTTTATTTTCGTGGGTTCTGAGGACCCAGCTTCGGCTTCAGTTTCTTGTTCTGGAGCTTTAGTATCAGAGATTTCAGTTTTTTCTTCGGGGATGATAGCAGTCTCCTTCGGAGGTGTGTTTGAAGATTTAATTGTCTCCAGAACATCTAGCACGTTGACCATTCTCTTCCTTTTCGGAGTCACTGCTGGCACCTTTTGGTTTTTTACTGCTTCAATATTTGCTGCAGGACTCAAAACTTCTGATGTTTTTGATCCCTCAGTTGCTTCTTTCACTGTGGACGGCGCTTCGGCCTTCTCTTTCGTTTCTGATAACAAAATCTTTGATTGTTCCAATTCTATTTTTGTCGGCACTTCGGCCGTTTCTGGGACTTCTGGCAGCAGGGTTGGCTCGGTTGGTTTTTCAGCTTTGGTGGCCGAAGAGGTTTCTCCGGTAAATTCAGGCACCGAAGCTGGTTCAATATAGCGCGGCCGATGTGTGAGGACCTTTATCTTTTTTCTTTTCGGTTCTGGCTCGCTAGGAGCAGTTGCAACTTCTTCTTTTGCAGAGGTTGGGTTTTTTCTCTTTTGCCTTCGAATGGGATAGCAATAGTCAGGGTAGACAAACCCGATTGCATCAAATACCCGATTTAGCCTCTTCTTTTTTCGGCCTCCGAAGGCTGCTGACATTGCAGTGTCTTCGGCCTTCGAATAAGCCCCAAGCAGTTCATCACTTAAATTTTCAATGCTTTTTAACCAGTCATCATCTGGCTCAAAGAATTTATCTCCCAATTTAAAAGTGTACTTCAATCTGATAAGTCCACCTTCGTCGGCCTCTTTTATGGTTTCCTGTGGCATTTCCCATTTCTCCACGAGCGGCCATACCCTGAAGGCAATATGCTCTTGTACTAAGTCTCTCGTTCCAATAAAAGAACAGATAACGCCGAAGGCCCTCTGGCATTCTTCGGCAGCTTCATTCATTTCAACCTTCGGCCTCCGAAGGCCGAAGCTTTGCCAAATAGCGCGCATAATTATACCTTTGATATCTTCTCGTACTGTCAGATCATTCTTCACATAAAACCATTCTGTCATCCAGTCTCCGGGCCATCTCTTCCGAAAGGTTGGCACGGGGCAGCTTGACCCGGACCGAGAAACGAAACTGTAGCAGCCAAAATTATTGTGATACTGTTCCTTACCCCAAGGTTTTGTTTCATATGATAATTCATGTATATTGCAGAAGCTTTTTGCGTCAGGCTTCAGACCTTGGCTTCTCACGGCCCACACGAAGATATTCAGCCTTATAATTGCCTCGGGGGTAAGTTGATGGAGATAGACTTCGAATATTTTCAGCACCTCTACAACGAAGCTGCTCAAAGGAAATCACAGTCCAGCTTTCAAAAAGCTTCGGTATACTACGACTTCATTCTCTTCAGGGTGTGGGCAAGTTTTTTCCCCTTCGTCGGCCCTCACAATGGACAAATCCCAGAAATACCTTCCTCTCATGTTGATAAGATGATTCTCTTTGATAGTTGATTTACCATAAACTGAATGGCTTGGTCGCCAGGGATGATCTTCGGAGTCTTCACCACCACTGTCCACATCATAGCTGTCACTGTCACCAGTATCTTCAGACAAACCTTCCAGAATCTCCTTGGTAATTTTTTCTGTGTTGGTCTTTGACATCGCTATGAGAAACCCCAAGTTTTTCTCTTCGTCGAGGCTCAGCTTCATCTCAGCAGCAGTCTTCTTATCTTCAGACATCTTCGGAGACACTAAAAAACTATTTTCAAAGCCGAAGCTTCAAAACTAAAAGCTTAGCAAATCGTAGTGCACAAGAGCTAAAAATTGAGTGAGCGGGAGCAGTTGGCCAGAGAGCGTGTCAAATGAGTTTGCGGTATGGCCGTATTTATACGCCAAGTGCGTTGAAAATTGAAAGACCCCGCTTGTCAGTGAATGTTGCTATTCTAGCAAAGGGAAGGTGTTTTTTTCGGACCTTCGGCGTAAAGCCTTCGTCCATGTCGCAATCTAAATTTATTATTTTAAACAAATTATTATTGCGAGGGGCTACTGTTGGGGACCTTCGGCATCCGAAGGTCCTCAAAAACAGGATTTAATAGTATTCCTGGAGTATAATGTGTGAACAGGTATCTTCGGACTCAAGTCGGCATCACAGTAGACCAGAATAATACGAAGGTTGGTGCAGCGCCGAAGGTGTAAGCAGGAAAGCTTCGGCGTGACAGCAGAAGGTGAAACCGACTTAAAGATGAAAAGGCTATTTAGACCTCGACAGATTACTATAGAATTATTATCAAGTGTAAAGGGCATGAATGTAATTTTGTATGGGTTGTGTCCCGCGCCTATAAATAGGTGAACAGTACCCCCGTACTGAACACGCTGACTTGGCATTCGCTTTTTGCGTCACGCTCGTACTATCATCTATTTCCAGTTGAAGGTACACTTGTAATTCAACGATATTTCTGTTTATGCTTAATAATAATGTATAGTCGTTCATGTTCTCATTTATATTCCTTACATTTCATCCTTCGTCATTATATAATAAATTTATGAAGGTATACCCTTCATAACCTTCGTCCGAAAACCATTATGCCCTCAGGGAAATAATGTTTCGAAGGACGAAGGACTTTAACGATTAACATTTTCTATGTTGCCTTGTTCTTAACTCATAGCATTTGAGAACAAGTCCCCAACAGGCCTCAACCTCGACCTCGGAAGGTGGTCTCTGCCTCGCCCGACCCCAGGGCCCGGCCTCAACCTCGACCTCGGGCGGAATCGCGTCCTCGCCAGACCCCGGCCTCGGCCTCAGGAGGAGTCTCCGCCTCGCCCGACCTTGGGCTCGGACCGACCACGCCGCAGGGGGTACATCATTACCGTACCCCTAGCTAGCTCAGGCTACGGGGGAACAAGACCGGCATCCCATCCAGGCTCGCCCCGGTAACAAGTAATGATGGGACCCCACGTGCGTCCATGACGACGGTGGCTCTCAGCCCCTTACGGAAGCAAGGAGACGTCAGCAAGGTCCCAACAGCCCCGACAGCTGTGCTTCTACAGGGCTCAAACGCTCCTCCGACGGCCACAACACCACATACATAGGGCTCTAGCACCTCTCCGATAGCCACGTTGGCATGTACATAGGGCTCCGGCTCCTCTCTGTCGGACATGTTAGCATATTGCTACACCCCCATTGTACACCTGGACCCTCTCCTTGCATCTATAAAAGGAAGGGCCAGTGCCCTCATACAGAGGGTGGTCGCGCGGGACTCCCTCTCTCCCTCGTGAGCGCTTGTAACCCCTACTGCAAGCGCACCCACTCTGGCGCAGGATAACACGAGCCGCAGTTTTCCCCCTTCGTGTTCCGTCTCGCGCCAACCCATCTAGGCCGGGGCACGCAGCGACAATTTTACTCGTCGGTCCAGGGACCCCCCGGGTCGAAACGCTGACAAGACTCCATGGATCTCACCGAGGGCGTCAGGCTGGGGGTTGTTCGGTGCGCCTCCTCGAGGTATTTAACCATCTCGGGTCGGTGCTTCCTCTGTCGTCGCCTTGTGCCCATCACGATAGCCAGCAAAGAGAGGGAGGGAAGAGAAGAGAGAAATCGAGCAGAGAGCATCGCGGCAACCTCTCACTGCCACTACTGTTTGGGGTCGATCAACTGGGTGGGGAGGTTCGCTTGAAGGGGAAGATCACGTACGTGGGGGATTTGGTGCTTGGGTGACCGCAGTGGTGTGGTGATTGCTCATCGGAGGTCTTGCGTCGTCGCAACACCCCTGTGCGTCGTGGGCAGCGGTCATCCTGACCTAATCGCAGGTAATGTCACCACCATGGAATTTGCCCTCCTCTCCTCGTTGCGTAGCACGTTCCCGACGTCTGGTCAGAATACCTAGGTGCTGGGTTGGCGAACAACGGCATGCCTCCGGCGCTCGGTTCGAACGCACCGCCGCCCTCCGGTGAGGTTAGACACGAATGGATATGCACTGTCGGTTTGTGGATGTGCGGGTGTGATTAAGTCTAGCCATACCGCTTCGACGATTTGATCTCGGTCGTGGGTTGTCCATCGATCAGTCTCCGGGGAGCCCTGTTTTCCACCATCGATATAGGAATCGATGGCCTCAGTGTCAGCCCTGCAATGATTGGACCGATCTATTCTGGACCATCGATCCAGATCGGACGGTGTAGATCGGCGTGTACCCCTTTGCCATGTTGGTTTCACTAAAGAGCCCCTGCACTCTTGTTAAACTAACCCGCAGTCCAATAGGTTGTTAGAATCATTGCATAGAGGTCCTGAAATTTACACGTGACCCCTAGGCTTCTAGAAAATTGTGTCCCCTGTCCAGAACCTATAGGAAATTCGAGATTAAATAAGAAAATGGTTTTTAGTATAAAAATAAATCCAAAAACTTGTTTAATTTATATTTAATTCATTCTAACTCCAAATTGATCCATTCCAGTTGCATTAGATCCATAATAATATTGTTTAGCCCCTGGTATCTTTATTTTGTTATGAAACCTAATTTAAAATTTTGTACTTGATTTCTTTTGCACCCACTCCTAAATCTTTAGGAATTCATAACTTTATAACCGTAGCTCCGAATTTAGTGATTCTCGAGCCCACGATCTCGTTACGACGCGTAGACTAATCTTATGCAGTTTGATCTTATGTTTGGTGTGATGTTAATTTTGTCTATACCCTGTTTGTTTGTATTGCTACGACTAGTGCGAGGTTACGAGTCATCTGAAGAACATCCTGGTACCTAGGAATCTTGAGTCTTAGGCAAATTGTGCCCTTGATCACTCCTTTTTACCTAATAATGTTCATATTTTAATCACTGTGACATGCTCAAGTTATTTTGATGGGACCTAATAGGTTCCCCTAGCATTGTTTATCCCTCACCTTGCAGACATATGAATTATTGGGTAGATTTGCTATTGCTCTACCTGGTTTTGGGAAGATAATGTTTTATTATGATCATGTTCCAATTATGATGTTGTTTAATTATTGTTCATGATAAGATCATATTGTTAATTGGAACATAGAGCGACCACCCGGTAAAATTAGTGCTACCACAAGGGTGGTATGGGATGCCCTTGGCTGACTAATTAGGAAAGCTAGTGGATGACTGCTGTCACGGAACCTCTCAAGGTATTAGGCCCACCTACAGATGTCCTTGTCCTAGGGACCTCAGGCAGTCATGCAGGTGTGCATAATGACTCGGCAAGTTCGGTTATCTGTATCTCTATCATATTTCCCAAGAGCGCTTAACCCATCACGCAAATATTACACATCATCGGAGTAGAGAGTAAGCGGAAAAGATTACAATATCATAATTTACATTCATATGAAAATATAGAAAGAGTAGTTATTACATATCCGGGTACTTGAGTGCGTAACACATTATTACATCACCGGGAGGCAAAACACCCTCCAAAATAAGTTTATTGTTCATCCTCCTGCATGGGAACCACCTTTGAAAAGAAACAGCAGAACTCAGCTGTTTCATCACCTAAAGCAACATTAATTTGAAAACCCTGAGTACGGAGTGTACTTTCGCAAGTCTTACCCGTCAAAGGAAAAGACTTGCAAGGATATGCTGGCCTTTTGGGAATCAAGGCAAAGCTTAACAAGATTCAAAGATTCCTTTTGCGGAAAAGCTTACTATGAGTCAATCCTTAAAAATTCATTTTTATTATCAGGTTAAGTAGTTACCTGCATCTAGATTTTTTCTATTCTAGATCAAGCACTTGACCTGTACTAGCCATCTTTTACCAACCCTTCATTTCACTAGATGCTACGTGTAGGGCAATGACCAAGTCTTCATGTCCGATAAGTAACGACAATCTGAATCGATTAATACCCAGCTGGGGATCTCCAACCACAAGACATATGTGTCACACCCGGTTTTAAGGAACAAAGCCGGGTGCATCTTGTAACACCCCAGGTGTTTATCTTCCGTAAACAGCGATTATGGATTTAAGCACGTAATATCGGTGGATAAAACGGATGCTAAATTTTAATCATCTTCGTCTATCGTGATTTTAATATCTCATCTGTTTCTATCTATTTAGACTCCTCCTGAAGTTTTCGCGAATTTCGGAACGTAATTGTTCTGAAAGTATGAGTCCTGTGCCTATTTAAAATTCATCAGTTAAGTGAATACAAATTTGGAGCCTCGATCCACTCTTGCGATTTTTGTACATAACAAATTAATTAGAACTCAACGACAACGGTTATTGGTCTGAAACAAACCCGACCGAGTGCGCTGTCCTCAGCAAAGAAATAAATGGTGTTCGGAGGGCAAATACATTTTCGTCAGATTTCAACTAAATCAAACCCCATCTAAATATCAAAGCCAATGTTCCTTGGTCTGGTCCGTTTGTTTTACACTCTGATCCAACTGCTCGGGTAGCGAGAGGATTTTTGTTTGGTTTTAGATTAATTAAATACGATCTGAACTATCACGATAACGTTTAAATCTGACCCATTAAAAATTTACCGGGTTTCGAATCAAATCAATCGTGTCACAAGTATCGTCGACCCTTTAGTTATCACTAAAAATCTTGACTCAAAATATATGTGATTCTCTGTCAAAAAAGAGAAGAAATAAAATAATTGGAAAAATCTTCATCCGCTTCCCCGTAGATTTTTTTCAGCTGCCCTCTCTATGCCCTGATATTTCTACGCGCAGCTCCGCACTCAGGCCTCCTTTGGCAGCCCAGGATCCCGAGAGGATCCCGGCCCATTCCCTGGCCCCGAATACCGCGGGCCAAATCACCCTCGGGCATTTTTTTCTCGTTTGGTGACCACGCACCCCGGCCCGATCCACGGAGGAGCACGGTGTTGCCGCCCCCGGCCTCAGAGGGTCGGGAAGGGTTTCCCCGTCTCCACTCTTGTGAAGCCGCCGCCTCCCTCTCGAACTCGTCGTCGTCCACTGCTTCCTCTTCCTTGCGCACGGCGTCTCACGCACAGCTGCCTCCTCTTCTTCACGCTCCTCTTCCTCGCGCATGGTGTCTCACGCACGACAGCCTCCTCTACTTCACGCATAGCACCAAAGCCCCCTCCTCTTCGCCGCGCGCGGCGGCCTACTCTTCCTCGCACAGAGCAGCATACCCCCCTCTTCCTCACGCAAGGTGGCCTCCTCAGCTCGCGCACGGCGACCTCCTATTCCTCGCACAAAGCAGCAGAGCCCCGTTCTCTTCCTCGCGCGCAGCAGTTTCATTTTCTCGCGCCAGCCTCCTCTTCCTGGTTGCTTCTCAGCTCACGTACTGCTTACGACCTCCTCAGCTCACGTACTGCTTCTCCTGATTGCGTTTTTTCATTTTTGGCAAGATTCATCAGGTACTGCTTACGACCTTCTCAGCACAAGGTCAAGAAGCTTCTTCGGAAGGTTGAGGGTAATAATTTTTTTTGCTGGTGGTCTACTGCTTATCTATTTCCTATTTATCTGGTGGTCTACTGAACATAAACTGGTGGTCTACTGAACTACAACAGTATGAGAAAAATACTAAATACACTAATACAGTACTGCTTATCTGTTTTTTTGCTTGGTTCATACAGATCAGTGTGGGCTCTGAACTGTAGGCTAAATTCACGGCTACTGATAGGTATATTTGGTTTACTATGGAGTATGCATTACTTTCAGTTTTGATTTAAGCCTGAACCTGCTTGTGGTATATTTGTTTTAGGGATACTAATAAATGGGTTCTAGAATTGAGTTGATAAGGAAACATTTAAAACAGGAGGAGGAGGATGATGATGAGTTATTTTTTGTGTTAGTTCCAGCTATATATGCTTCCCTTTATTCTGAAAAGAGGCCAGTACACACTTCTTGTCGTAGTGGTGCACGAAAAATTAGAGAAATGCTTGATGGTCATGAGAGCTGGTGCAAATCTGAGTTTCGAATGGAGCCAGAGATCTTTAGAGCTGTAGCAAGCTATCTTAGAAGGGAAGGATTGTTGCAAGACACTTCAAATATGAGCATTGAGGAGCATCTTGGGATATTCATGTACATGATATCTCAAAATGCTAGCAATGCTATCTTACAAAAAGAATTTCAGCATAGCGGGGAAAGCATACATAGAAAGATAAGCAAGTTCTTTGGTATAATCCCTGCTCTAACTCAAAGATTTGTGAAGCTCCCAAGTGTAAACCAACCACATGTGAAGATTACATCCAATCCTCGGTTTTGGCCTTACTTTCAAAATTGCATTGGTGCAATTGATGGGACACACGTCCCCATAACTATTAGTGAAGAGAGAGCCCCTCCATTTAGAAATCGAAAAGGAAACCTTTCTCAAAACGTGATGTTGGCGTGTGACTTCGATTTGAATTTCACATTCATCTCATGTGGGTGGGAAGGGTCCGCATCTGATGCGGGGGTTCTTCAATCAGCTTTAAGAAAGGGTTTCAGAGTGCTAGATGGTAAATACTATCTTGTAGATGGGGGATATGCAAACACTCCTTCTTTTATTACCCCATATCGAGGAGTTTCTTACCATCTAAGTGAATATCGGAGGCGAGGGTTGAGTACTGTATATGCTGATTATAAGGAGTTATTTAATCATTCTCATGCCCTCCTTCGCAACCACATAGAAAGGTCCATCGGTGTCTTGAAGAAGCGATTTCCCATCCTCAAAGTGGGCACCTTTTATCCCATAGAGACTCAGGTTTTGATTCCATCAGCAGCAGTTTTATTTCATAACATGATTAGAGGTTTAAATGGTGAAGATGGATGGTTGGATCAGCACCCAACTAACATCAATTCTAGTCAATTTGTTGAATTACCAGAGGGAGATAGCAATTATCAGTATAGTAGTCAGTCCAATGCTGGAAATGCTCTTAGAGATCAAATTGCTATGCAGATGTGGAATGATTATAATAATCATTAGTATCATTTTGATGTAATAGTCATTGGCTAATGTATACTATGTAGTCATGGCTAGAGCTTCGTGGAATATGAACTATGAGAAGATTCTTGTTGACATCTTGCACGAGCACAATCATGTGAAGTACCGGGGCCAGAATGGTTGGGCACCAGAAGGTTGGCGTTCTATGACACAAATGTTCAATAAGAAGTGCCTGTTGGCTAAGTTTACAAAGGCACAGATCCAGGAAAAAGAAAAGGAACTTAAGGCAAACTATAAGGTGTTGAAGGAAGCCCGCAAGCAAAGTGGTGTTGGATGGAATGAGGCCATGGGTATGATCATTGCGGAGCCACCAATATGGGCAAATATAATTGTCGTAAGTTTTTTACTAACCATTATTATTTCATTTGACTAATCGTTCTTATTTAATTTTGATTTTGGTTACATTCTAATTGTAATATATTTTTATATAATGAATAGAGTAATCCAAAGGTCAAGAAATTTCAGTCAAGGCCATTCCCTTTGTATAATCAGTTGTCAGCACTCTATGATGGCAGTTGTGCCACCGGTGATCTCAATTTTACATCAACTCAGCAACATACATCATCCCGACAACAATTACATATTCAAGCTGAAGCTGAAGCTGAAGCTATGAGCTCTTTCAGGATTGATGATGACCTCGGGGTTAACCCTGAGTTGAACCAAATCTCTTCAAATTTGCATGGGTTGGGATCTTCAAGTACCCGTGTTGAGATTGGTGGACATGACCGCACCCTGGCATCTTCAGAACAGCGAGCGGAGAGTCATGGAAGGAAGCGTAAGCAAAATCAGATTGCTGGGGTTCTTGAGGAATATTTGGATTACAAAAGGCAACATAATGATAAGTTGCTTGATGTGGTAAATCAGATTGATCAGCAAGCTGAGGGATGTAACAAGAAGGAAGAATATTGTATTGGAAAGTGTGTTCATGTGTTAGAGTCGATGGAAGAGTTAACTGAAGAGGAGATGGCAGCAGCAATGGGCGTGTTTAAGTGTGAGGAGAACAGAGAAATATTTCTGAACAGCCAGAGGCCATGTGTTCGATTGTTGTGGCTTAGGGACGAGATCGACAAGCAGGTAATTATATAAAGCACTCAGTTTCTACAATCACAGCTATATCATTTCTTATACTAACCACTTGCATGACAAATTTTGTAGAAGAAGAACTTATATCACTTCCCCAACACAACTTGGAAGTAACAAAGTGAGTATTCTTCTTGTTTCTTCTTTGACCAGATTATCACAGCTAGTGTTTATTTCCTCAGCTTGCCTTTTATTCTTTCATTCTTGCTTTGCTGATTTTTGTTCTCTTTTGTGTGCGTCATAGGTTTACGTGCACGAAGAGCTTGGAAGTAACAAAGTGAGTATTCTTCTTGTATCTTGTTTACAACCAGATTATCACAGCAAGAACGTAGGACATTTAACAAGTTCTTGCCTAATTTCTCGCTCAAAGTTACTACTGTCTACAGTTTCTTGGTGTTCAATTAAGCATTGTTTCATGTCTGCTTATGAGCTGTTGGTGTCTGGATGATGACCATGATAAGACACCCCCACAAACATGTATCTTTTTGCATGCTCTAATTTAGTTACCTTGTTTTGTTTCTATATAATCATGTTCAACTAATATCTGATTTGGTTAGCTATTTATATGTTTTTGTAGCTGTTGCAAGGAGACAAGGGATGGAGCTCTCTGGTACTAAATAGAAGCTATTCAAAGGAAAGTCAAGATGATCATAGTCATTGTTGTGTTAATGTTTTGGGCAAGCCAAATACTATTTTTTTATGAGTATGTGAAACATATGTTAAATTTGTTTTGGGCTATGTTTTATTATGACTATGTTTTTTATGAGACTATGTTTGACATTGGTCTTGTACAGTAGCTGCACACATGTGCTACTACTTGTACATGTGATGTTTATGAACTCTACTTGAGTGCATGTGATGTTTATGAACTCTACTTGAGTGCATGTGATGTTTATATTTGATCTCGTTGACATGTTCTGAATTACAATACGCTGCTGCCAATTTGTATAATTGTAATCAATTTTCTGGTCAATTTGCTAGTGATGCATGACAGGGTAAATATTCAGGAGATATCATACTAGCTGCTGGCTACTCCTTGGCTACCAGTTTCTTGTAGCAGGGGAGGGTATCCTTGGCTGTTGGCTGCCAAAGAGCAATAGGGGAGGACAGCCCCATCGGACGGTGCTCACCCAGGGATCTTGGGTAGCACGGATTATGCTCCCTGGGTGCTGACTCCCCTGGCTCCTCTACCACAGCTGCCAAAGGAGGCCTCCGGGAAAAATCCCGCCGCCCCTGTCCCTGCTCATTTCCCACGCGCGCGCCGAGCTCCTCCCATCTCTTTCCCTGCTGAGCTCGGCCCTGCTCGCCAGCGCTCCTCTACTCCATCCATGGCGCCGGCGTGAGTCCTTCTCTAGTGTTTATCTCCCGGCCGGAGTTCCCTGTCCACTCGGCGCCTCTGCTCCTCAATCCATGGCACGGCACTCCCTCTGGTCAGCACTCCCTCCAGCTCGGTCGTCCATCTCCCTGCTAGCCGTGCGCAGCCGGCTTTCTCCCATCTCCCATGGCGCCCGGTCCTCCCTGCGTCAGCTCGGCCAGGCGGACATCGCTCCCTACTGCGCTCGCCCAGGTCGCCGCCATCGCTCAGCTCGGCGCCCATCTATCTGCTCGCCCTCTCCAGCGCCTTCCCCTACTGTGGAGCTCCCGTGCGCGCGCGTCCCTAGCCCCTGCTCGACTCTCTAGTGCTCGGCTTCCTCTCCCTGAATCCCCGGCCGCCGTCGAGCTTCCTGCGCGCGTGCTCCTCTGCTCCCATGGCGTGTTCCTGTGCCCGGCCGGAGCTCCCTGGCTCGCCCCTGCGCGCGCCCAACTCTCTACGCCGAGGTCCCTCCATGGCACCGCGCCCTCCCCTGCTGGCAGCCAAACTCCCTACTTGGCCGTGCGCCTCCCTTGCTCCTGCTGCTCACCGTGGCCGGCTCTGGATCCTGCTAGCGAGTTTTTCCCCAGCGCCGTCTGGTTGCCGGTCATCTTCTGCTCCTCCCCATGTCGGTGATGTACTCCACCACCGCTCAAATTTCCGTGCTCGACTCATGGATGCCTCGGCTCCGCGGTATTCGTCGGGTCTCATCCTTGACGTCGGTCGCTCCTGTTAGAGGCATTTTTCGTATTATTTTAATTCTATAAATTAACATTATGATGATAACATATAATAAATAATTAACCATAAAAATCGTGATCTTAAATTGATCCATACCAATCTAAATCAAGAGAACATAGAGCATGTGAATTATATAAATCATATAAATACGATAAACATGTAAACTGACTGAACAATTGAGAATAAACAGATAGAAACATAAACAGCTTGACTGTAAAATTAAAACAGACAGATCTATCATATTATAATAAGACAGAACAAATAAGATAAAATCATTTGAACATATGAAACAACATAGATGAATATATGAAACATATATAATCTCTAGAACACAAAACAGTAAGTAAATAAACTGATCATACCCTCCCATGCGCTCTGATGATCCAGATCCTTGGCCAGCTTCCTTTGTCATGTTAGAGATGTTTTGGGCAGTCGCGTAGACGCTCCCCAAAAACCTAATTGCCGATCCCCCGTGTAAGGTCTTGAACGACACCGGCTTCGGAGGCACCTGCCCTCTCGCTTCTCTGTGCGCGCAGAGTCACGAGATGGAAATTCCCTCACTCTGCGGCTGGACTGTGATTCTGAAAGTGTGCTCTCGCGTGTACCGAGTGACAGGGGTGCTCCTCTATTTAACCTCTCGCAGAGGGAAGCTGAAGGAGAAAGGTCGCCGAGTCACGCCAAGAGTCGGTCAGCTCTCGCCGAGTCATGTCATGAGTCGGCCAGCACTCGTCGAGTCACGCCATGAGTCGGTCAGCTGAAGGAGAAGGGTCACTCGGCTGGCTGACGAAGAGACAGGGTCACTCGGCTGACGAAGAGACAGGCAACTGAAAGGTTAACGCGGTTAGTGAGTGCTAAAAATTAACACAACCACACCACGCCCGCTCGCTCGCCTGCCTGCCTGCCTGCCTGCCTCGCCTCGCCTCGCCACGCCACGCCCGGCCCGGCCGGCGGCGGCGGCGCGCGCGCGTGTGGCACGCCCTTGTCCATTTCTTGACTTATCAAGATAAGTGGAATAAATCCCACCATATAAGTCAAGCCAAAAGACCCTTCGACTACCAATGTGGTACTATTGGTATTCTCCACCATTACACACCATAGAGTTTATTCAATAAATGGGCCAAGCCCATAAAAGATCCAACAATCCCCACCAAACTCTAGGGTTTGTAATGATGAAGTATCAGAATCACAATCCTTTGATATACCAGTGTTTCGATGGAGACTGTTAAGTTGAACATCCATCTAGAATAAGAGTTTCACTCATTCACAACTGAACAATGGACTATGCCTTGAATTGACAGTTTTGTGCGAAGTAAGATTCACTCAAATCCTTTGCTGATACTAGGCTGCAAAAGGGTATTCCCGCTGTTTAGAAGCATATAAGTCACACTTCATTGCCTTTCATGAGTATTTAGGGATTACCCAAGTCCCATAGACTGTGACCAGCAGTCAAACTCATATAGGTGTATTCCTCAAAAGATGTTCTGTAGGACAACATCTCACCTTTATAAGACTCTTGGAATACATTAAGGTAAAAACCATCCTGCCTTACAGATAGGAAAGATGTGCATCAGAAATGAGTTAAAGAAGGGATCTTTCCTCACAATCTACTGCTAGCTTGTTTCTCCACTCTACTTCACGGGATCTCCGATCACATAGAGCAGGTTACCACTAGAGTAGATTTCACATGGGTCTCATACCCATTTCCCTCGATGCACTTTCTATCACATTGCGTGATAAACCCTTAGTGAATTGATCTGCCAGATTATTCGATGTGTGGACATAATCCACAGTTATAACTCCGGAGTTTTTCAACTTTCTGACAGATTTCAATCTCCTCTTAACATGCCTTGTAGACTTCATGTTATTCCTAGAACTGTTAACCTTTGTAATCACTGTTTGATTGTCACAGTTCATGGAAATAGCCGGTATCGGTTTTTCAACTACCGGTAAGTCCAATAGGAAATCACGAAGCCACTCGGCCTCAGCCCCAGCAGTGTCTAATGCTGCGAGTTCTGCTTCCATTGTAGACTTCGTTAAGATAGTCTGCTTGCAAGACTTCCAGGAAACAGCGCCACCTCCAAACAGAAACACATATCATCTTGTGGCATAAAGCTCATCAGCATCAGAAATCCAGTTGGCATCACAATAGCCTTCCAGCACTTTTGGGTTTCCGGTATAATGAATACCGTATGTCATAGTACCTTTCAAATATCGCAACACTCTCTCAAGAGCACGCCAGTAATCATCTCCTGGTTTCGACACAAACCGACTTAGCTTACTCACAGCATAAGAGATGTCTGGCCTTGTTGCACTTGCAAGGTACATGAGCGAGCCAATGATCTGGGAGTATGTCAATTGATCCCTTGCTATTCTCCGATTCTTTCTTAATAGCACACTGGGGTCATAAGGTGTTGGAGCAGGATCACAGTCACTAAAACCAAAGCGACTCAATACCTTTTCCACATAATGGGATTGTAACAAAGTTACCCCACCATCAGCTTCTCTAATAAGCTCGATGTTTAGAATGATATCAGCTTCTCCCAAATCTTTCATTTCGAAATTGCTCGATAGAAGATTTTTAACTTCCTCAATCACATTGAGATTTGATCCAAAGATCAAGATGTCATCAACATAAAGACACAACATAACAGACTCACCCCCACCATACTGATAGTATACACACGTGTCAGATTCATTTACAACAAATCCAGCTGCTGTAAGAGTATTATCAAACTTTTCATGCCATTGCTTATGTGCTTGTTTTAGGCCATACAATGATTTTATCAACCTGCACACCTTGTTCTCTTGACCATCCGCAATGAACCCTTCTGGCTGATCCATATAGATCTCCTCATCCAACTCTCCATTTAGGAAAGTTGTCTTAACATCCATATGATGAATGATAAGACCATAAGAGGCTGCCACGGCTATTAATGTGCGAATTGTAGTCAATCGAGCCACTGGTGAGTAGGTATCAAAGAAATCTTCACCCTCCTTTTGGGTATATCCTTTGGCCACAAGCCTTGCCTTGTACCTCTCGATTGTACCATCAGGCCTAAGATTTTTCTTGAAGATCCATTTGCAACCTATAGGTTGACAACCATAAGGACGGTCAACGACCTCCCAAGTTCCATTAGACATAATAGATTCCATCTCACTCCTTACTGCTTCCTTCCATAAGTCAGCATCAGGAGAGGAATATGCCTCACTAATGGTAGTTGGTGTGTCTTCCACAAGGTACACTATAAAGTCACTACTAAAGGATTTTGCAACCCTCTGTCTCTTGCTCTTTCGAGTGACTATAGTGTCATCCTCCTCAGGGATGTGCACGTGAGAATCCTCAGCATGATCTATAGGAATCGACAGTTCGTGCTCATGGGGAATTATAGTCTCATGACTTGTATCACTAGGTGTATTCTTCATGGGAAACTCATTCTCAAAAAATGTTGCGTCTCTTGATTCCATGATAGTATCAACATACATATCAGACACATCAGATTTTATAATTAAGAACCTATACCCAGTGCTGTGAAAAGAGTACCCAAGGAATATACAGTCAACAGTTTTAGGCCCAAGTTTACGCTTTTTGTTGATTGGCACATTCACTTTAGCCAAGCAACCCCAAGTGCGCAAATATGAGAGATTTAATCTTCTCTTTTCCCATTCCTCGAATGGTGTGATCTCTTTGTTCTTTGTTGGAACTCTATTCAGGACATGACATGCTGTCAAAATCGCCTCACCCCACCATGCCTTGGATAATCCCGCTGTACTCAACATGGCATTCACCAAATCTGTTAGAGTGCGGTTTTTCCTTTCAGCAATCCCATTGGATTGTGGTGAGAATGGCGGTGTCCTCTCATGAATAATACCATGTTCCACGCAGAACTCATCGAACACATTAGAGAAATATTCTCCACTTCGATCAGACCTTAACCGTTTTATTTTCCTCTCAAGTTGGTTCTCAACTTCAGCTTTATAGGCCTTAAAATAATTGAACGCTTCATCTTTTGTTTTTAAGAGATACACATAACAAAATCTAGTGGAGTCATCTATAAAAGTGAGAAAGTATCTTTTACCACCTTTGGTCAAAATTCCATTCATCTCGCACAGATCAGAATGAACAAGTTCTAGAGGTGCCAAACTCCTCGCCTCAGCAGCCTTGTGAGGCTTGCGGGGTTGTTTTGATTCAACACACACATGGCACTTAGACTTTTTGACCAAGTTAAATTTAGGAATTAGATTTAGATTTTCTAACCGCATAAGACAGCCAAAGCTTGCATGACAAAAACGTGAATGTCATAAATCTGACTCATCAGAAAAATTAACAGAATTCACCATTTTATTACACACATCATGCAGTGATAAGCGGAACAAGCCTCCGCAGTTATATCCTTTACCAACAAAAGTACCATGTTTCGACACAACACATTTATTAGACTCAAGAACAACTTTGTATCCATCTCAACATAGCATAGAAGCGCTAACGAGATTCTTCTTGATAGAGGGCACATGCTGCACGCCCTTCAATGGCACCGTCTTTCCCGAAGTAAACTTCAGAATGACCGTACCAACACCAAGAACATGAGCACGCGACCCATTTCCCATTAACAAGGCGCCAGACCTCCCGACCTGATAGGAAGTGAACATAGAGGCATCAGCACACACATGAATGTTTGCACCACTGTCCATCCACCACTCAGGTGAATTACAGACTGAAAGAACAAATGGTAAAGAATTACCATACCCAGATGTTCCACCTTCAGTTTCAGTGGTTACAACATTAGCTGATTTCTTGTCTTGAGTGAACTTGCGATCAGGGCACTCTCTTGCCCAATGTTGATCACTGCCATAGACAAAGCATCCTCCCTTTCCCTTGTTATTGTTGTTCTTCTTTTTAAACTGTGCTGTTTGAACAGGTTTATTCGCGTTCTCTGGTTTGTTCTGGTTTTTCTTCTTGTTAAACTTGCGGAAGTTTCTCTTCTGCACCACATTAGCAGTAGAGGTCTCAACACCTTTTCCACTGTCCTTTGTTCTAGCCCTTTTCTCAACATCAAGAGTACCAATGAGCTCTTCCACATTGAACTCTTGTCTCTTATGTTTGAGAGAGGTAGCAAAGTCCTTCCAAGAAGGTGGCAACTTGGCGATTATACCGCCAGCCACAAACTTGTCAGGTAAAGGACAAGGAAAAAGTTCGAGTTCCTTAGCTAGTGCCTGAAACTCATGAGCCTGTTCCACTACAGATCGGTTCTCAACCATCTTGTAGTCATACAGCTGCTCCATGAGGTACAGCTCGCTACCAGCGTCAGTTACTCCAAACTTTCCGACAAGTGCATCCCACAGCTCTTTCCCTGTGGGAAGGATGATATAGCTTTTCTGGAATTTTGTATCCAGTGCGCTAATTACTGCTCCTCGAAAGAGGTTGTCATCAGCCTTAAACTTAGCCTCATCCTCAGGAGGTAAGTTGGCAGGCTTGCCCTCAGCGGCATAATAACATGACATTGCAGTTAGCCACAACTCCATCTTAGCTTTCCATATCAAGAAGTTTTTACCATCAAAAGGATCAGGCTTTAGCACAGCAGCAAAACCTCTGATAGAAAAATGCCTAACATTAGGTTTTTGGATTGTTAGACATATAGGCATTTTCCGTATTATTTTAATTCCATAAATTAACATTATGATGATGACATATAATAAATAATTAACCATAGAAATCGTGATCTTAAATTGATCCATACCAATATGAATCAAGAGAACATAGAGCATGTGAATTATATAAATCATATAAATACGATAAACATGTAAACTGACTGAACAATTGAGAATAAACAGATAGAAACATAAACAGCTTGACTGTAAAATTAAAACAGACAGATCTATCATATTATAATAAGACAGAAAAGATAAGATAAAATCATTTGAACATATGAAACAGCATAGATGAATATATGAAACATATATAATCTCCAGAACACAAAACAGTAAGTAAATAAACTGATCATACCCTCCCATGCGCTCTGATGATCCAGATCCTTGGCCAACTTCCTTTGTCATGTTAGAGATGTTTTGGGCAGTCGCGTAGACGCTCCCCAAAAACCTAATTGCCGATCCCCCGTGCAAGGTCTCGAACGGCACCGGCTTCGGAGGCACCTGCCCTCTCGCTTCTCTGTGCGCGCAGAGTCACGAGATGGAAATTCCCTCACTCGGCGGTTGGACTGTGATTCTGAAAGTGTGCTCTCGCGTGTACCGAGTGACAGGGGTGCTCCTCTATTTAACCTCTCGCAGAGGGAAGCTGAAGGAGAAAGGTCGCCGAGTCACGCCAAGAGTCGGTCAGCTCTCGCCGAGTCATGTCATGAGTCGGCCAGCACTCGCCGAGTCACGCCATGAGTCGGTCAGCTGAAGGAGAAGGGTCACTCGGCTGGCTGACGAAGAGACAGGGTCACTCGGCTGACGAAGAGACAGGCAACTGAAAGGTTAACGCGGTTAGTGAGTGCTAAAAATTAACACAACCACACCACGCCCGCTCGCTCGCCTGCCTGCCTGCCTGCCTGTCTCACCTCGCCACGCCACGCCCGGCCCGGCCGGCGGCAACGGCGCGCGCGCGCGTGTGGCACGCCCTTGTCCATTTCTTGACTTCTCAAGATAAGTGGAATAAATCCCACCATATAAGTCAAGCCAAAAGACCCTTGGACTTCCAATGTGGTACTATTGGTATTCTCCATCATTACACACCATAGAGTTTATTCAATAAATGGGCCAAGCCCATAAAAGATCCAACAGCTCCTGGTGCCGAACCCCCAGCTTTTGGTGTCACGCATCTTCTCATCGTCGCTCCGTATGCCAGCGCTCATACTCGTCATCAGTTGTGCTATCAATGTGCCTCCTTGCGTAAGTGTCATCGGGCGCTTGCCAGCGCTTTCCCTGCTCGCCGACGGCTCAACCGTTGTTTCCCCGCGAGCTTGCCTCCATGCTCGGGCTTTACTAGCAGTCGAGCTCCTTCTACGTCGCGCCCTTCCTGCCCGGTCTCGCAAACGCTGAGTTCGCCCAGGTCGCAAGCCTAAGTGTCCTCTCCGCGTCCTTGCTCGACTTCTCCAGGACGCTTGTTCTTTATGCGCACGTGTCATCGCCTCCCTAGCCATTATGTTGGGCCGACGACTCGCTTCATGCCACTGCGTCGGTGTTTGCACAGGCCTGCGACATCCCGTCTTAGCTGTCAGTTTCAGCCCTTCTCTGGCCGTGAGGCCATGCTCCTCGTTCGACCTCGCCGTCGACCTCTTACTCCTGTCGTCGTGCAAGCTATCAGGTCGTCGGTCGTCTGATGCTGCTCTAGTACTCGCCAGTTGGATGCTGAACTGAAGAAGGCGATGTTCCGATGCATCACTCATCAAGTGTTCGATCGAAGACTTCAATCGGAGGCTGTCGTCGTTCTCGCAAATATTGAGTCGAATTAATTATGGTGAGCCGATTCACTGTTTTTACTATTGATTTTATGATCGGGAAATAAGACGCTTAGTTTGCGTATGAATTTTAAGTTAGAATTACCAGTGATGTAAGGTGTGCTTCGATGAGTTTAGTTGCCGAGTATATTCGAAGTAGTTTTATTTTGCAGAGTGTAGTATTTCGGTGACGCGTAGGTTAAGTTTAGTATTTTAAGCAATTATCGATATGTCTGTCGATGCTAATTGTGTTCAGTGCGCGTAAGATGAAGTTGATGTCCTGCGCTAGTAGGTAGTATCATCTATTGTTTGTGATCGATAATGTTGGAGTCGGATATTGATTAGTTAGATTGATAGCTATGAATAAATAGTTGTTATCTTGTTTTCGATTGTCCAAATTATTTGAAGGCGAACAACATTATTTGGTCCGCTTCAGTTGAAATCTAAAAAAAGACGACTCAGTGGACATGGTTCTTTAGTATTTTAAATCTTTAGGATTTAAGTGGTGTACAAAATTCATTAATATGCTTCCTTACTCTAAATCGTCGGTATTCAAAAATAGTGAATGAAAATGTGACGAGTAATTTGATATTGGGTGTTTTGACAAAAGACTTGTGCTTAGCTTATTATTACTTGATGTTTGAAGTAGATGCGATTACGCTAGAAAAGTGTGATAATTGGACATAGTCGTATATCGATAACTAGTGTTTCCGTATGAAATGGTACAACGCCTCACCACTAGGTGTTTAATTCGCTATTGTGTAGCATTATTCAGGTTTGTGATATTCCTGTTTATATGCATTCATGTGCATTATGCAAATCATTTAGGTACGTTTATTGACTACATGATATGGAGGACCAAAGTTGAGTCGACCACAAGATATCGCTACGCGTAAGCTTCTCCAAAAGATGATGCTGATGAACGAACCTGAAGATGGATAATCTGAGCGAGTGGCAAGACAAAGAATGATCGCCAAGTGGTCACCACTTAACCAACACTAACCTAGTGTTTTTCCAGGCAAGCCCCGGTGCATTTGCCACTTCCTTGCTATTTTAAAATCTTTATCACCTTGTTTGATGCATTAGATGATAGGAGTTGTGTGCTAAACAGTTGATGCATTCCCTTCATTGAAAAATTAATTACCCTTCCTTGACACCCTTTTATAAAAAGGATTTTTATGATGCTTAGCCTTGCTTTAGAAAAACAAAATGTTTTGTTTTAAAACAAAAGATGATGCTTCACAGTGGATGGGAATTTTTACAAAAAAAGACTGATGATGGTGGATCCATCACGGCCGCGATGGGTTCAACATCTGAAAAGATGTACCTCTGCCAGGTACCAAACTTTGGGTTTTAAATGATTAAAACGAGACCGGGCGAGTGACTTGCACGAGAAGGAAGTCTCGGTGTAGTGTCTCCGTCTGAGTCGCTTAAGGACCGTACCGATGTGGGCCTGCTGACCGAGGACCCTTTAACTGGTAGCATGCCTCGTTATGGGTAAGCTTTGCCTCGGGCAGACCAATACTAGAAATGCCAACAGACAATGGGAGTGGAGAGATGGCGAGAGTAGTGTGTACCCTCCGTGGCAAGAGGCTGGACGGTGGTGTATCTGTGCTCTTGGTTGGCGTGAACCCGGTCTGGTCTTGAGAACCCCGGTGGCGAGTTGACATATGCAAGGGTTAAGTGCTACATATGTCGTGTGATTAGAGATCCTCAGCTGAGTATTAATCGATTCAGATCGCTGTTACTTCTCGGATATGAAGACTTGGTCACTGACTTACCCGTAGCAATCCAGTGAACTGAAGGGTTGATAAATGGCTAGTGTAGGCTAAGTGCTTGAACTAGGATAGAAAGAACTCTAGATGCAGGTAACTTTACTTAACTTGACAAGTAAAAATGGATTTTAAGGATCCACTCATAGTAAGCTTTTCTGCAAACAGAGTCTATGATTCTTGTTGAACCATACCTTGATCCCAAAAGGCTAGCATATCCTTGAGAGTCTTTTTCTTTAGACGGGTAAGACTTGCGAAAGTACACTTCGTACTCAGGGTTTTCGAACCCATGTTGTTGTAGGTACTAGATTTGTGCTGTTGTGGATGGTGTTAAGCGTCGGTGGGCACAACCTTCTTATAAGTCTAAGTAACTCTTCTATACTTCTTATTGAGGATGGTCACTTAAGCTAGCATATATTTCAAGTTATAAATAATTTATAACATTTCAAAGTTTGTCACTTTGAACCACTTTTGTAACCACTCCGATAAACATAATGTAAATTTGTTGTAACTTGTAACCTTTTGTAATAGAGAAATTCTGCTGCAAAATGTTGGTGTGTGATTTGTGTTTACTTAATTTTGTGATCGTGGTTGTAAGTGGTTTATCCGAGGTCCTTGGGGCACTCGGACGGATCTTGTTAAGTTATCTGGTGCACATGCATAGCCATCTGAGGTCTGTGAGACAAGGACAGGTGCATGTGGGCCTAATAACTTGGGAGGTTCTGCCACAGCTTGGTATCGGAGCAAGATTAAGTATAATACGGTCACATACATATTTTCAAAACAAAGTTTTGGTTTCGAAAAACTTATTTTCAACTAAACACATTGTTTGGTTTTGAAAAACAGTTTTGAAAAACTATAATGCTAGTGACATCCTCTGTTAAGCCCTAAATTAAGGACTATCTGGTGGCCTAGTTCAAAACACTAAACCACAACCGGGGAATATTGCATACATGTGTATTGTTATTTTTAAGGCCATTCAGTCTTGAATGGATCGACACTCAAGGTAAGGTGAGATGTGAGAGCATGACCGAACAAACGTCGGTCTAGGGAAGAGTATAGAAAGCGCTTGATTATATATATACATGTTACACATATGTATATATGAAGGCTGCGATGTGGAGTATTTACTTTTCTGGGATTCAGTACCCCTTGAATGTGTATGGGTATACAAGCATGGGAATACTGAGAAGTGTAATGTACTTGTAACGACGCACCTACGCTCAGGTAAGAAGGTGAGTTACCATAATGAGCTGCCCTATGGTTAAAGTGTGGCAGCGGCGCCTATGTGTGGCTCGACACTTAGGGCATGTTTGGTTTGAGGACTAACTTGCCACACTTTGTCTAACTTTTTTGCCTAAAGTTAGTTCTTCAATTTGGATGACTAACCTTAGGCAAAGTGTGGCACAGTTAGCCACGAACCAAATAGGCCCTTAATGATGAGCTGGCCTCCATATAGCAATATATGGAGTATAAACTGTGATAAACTGTCATGTGTGGATCTTGCATCATGGGAAATTGGGTTGTGATAGATTTTTCTGCAGGTACACTGTAACGCCCTGAATTTGGGGGTAGAATTTTTTCTTCTTTTCTCTCACCAAATTCGGGCGTTACTCTCTTTTCTCTTTCCCCGTTTGCTCCTTCTTCCCAATTTCAAACCAGTATAGCGGCAGGTGTCCGTGTCATGTATAAACCAAAACCTAAGTGTCATGGGTGTTGCATCATGCCGAAGCACTTTTCTTTGTCTGATGTTGAGTGTTCGTCTCGTTCCGTTCCGGATTTCGGTTCGCGATTTAATTCCGTTTAGTGGTCGTGCACGTCGTGAGTTTTCGATCCGCGAAGTGGCCCGGCCCAACCTAGTCCAGCGCAGCCCAGCCGGCCCGGCCCGCCCCGGCCTGCGCGCCCCTGGCGCCCCAAACCCCCCATGCGCCCCCTCTCCCCTCTCTCTCTCTCATTTGGATCTCCCGCGCAACAACCTCTCCTCTCCCTCTTCCACCTCTCTCCCCCCGTGGTGCCCTAGGATTTGGAGACGGCGATCACCGGATTTTGGACCCCGAGGTGAGCTCCCCTCCCCTTCCCTTCTCCCTCTCTCTCTCCCTCCTCTTCTTCCCCCCGCGCGTGCCCTCCCTCTCCCCCTGCCCGCGCGCGACCCCCGCTCGGCCCCCTCGGCGCGGCGGCGCGGCGGCGCGGCCCCCCGCCCGGCCTTCCTCCCCGGCGGCGCGCGGCCCCGCCCCGGCCCCCGGCGGCGCTCGGCCCCGCCCCCTGCCCCACCCGCAGCGCGGTGAGCCCTGCTCGCCCGCCCCCGGCGAGCTCGGCCGCCCCTGGCCGGTTCAACCGCCCTGGCCCCGGCCCGGTCGCCCTGCCCCCGTCCCGGCCTCGCCCGACCATGTCCCCGCTCGCCCGCGCTCGCGGTGATTATTTGTTAATTAGCGTGTTGCGTCGCGCGCTTCGCCGCGCGACAGATTTGTCTAATTTCAGATTCTATCTTGTGTTGCGTCGTGCGCTTCGTCGCGCGACGATCCATTTTTGTTTCAGGTTGTTTAAGGTGTAACGCCGCGTGTGTATTCGCGCGACGTTCCACTTTGGACTCAGTTTAGTCGACGTATGCCGTCGTGCGCTTCGTCGCGCGACGCTTAACGTCTCCTCATAACTAAGGCGAAGTGTCTCGTTGCGTGCCCGGTCGCGCGACGAGTCGTTAACTTCTTAATTTGTTTTAGAGAGCTTTGTCGCGCGTCTCGCCGCGCGACCATCCTTTTATTTATCTCCACCTGCTTATAATAATTAGACATGAAACATGACTTTACTTTACGCTAAACATAGTGTCTACATTAAATTTCCTTCCATTAAGCGAGTGGTTAATTTATAATCATGTAACGCGATCGTTTCTCGACTGTCTTTTCCTCTTTCTCTCTTAATCGTACTCGCGAGCCCGCGTGGAACGTCTGTTTACTTATTGCATTCTATTGTATGGTGTACTGTTCTTTTGTATTAAATATGTGGATGTATGTATGTTTGCAATCGCATAGAGAACGATCCGGTCGAAGAACCCGAGGAACTCGCAGGAGAAGCCCCTGAGCAGCAGTCGGTTGGTGGAGGCAAGTGTCCCTTGACCTATCTCTGTCCTATTCATTATTTAATTCACCTCCCGCTTTACACATTTATGCCTAAGGATTGACTAGCTTTTGTTATCCATATCCTTGTTTACCTATTTGGGTTGGATTATTATTGTTTAGCTTTATGCTATTGCTCAAACTCTAATCAATGAACATGATGAGATTATCTATGATACGCTGTTTTCCCTTCTCTTATTATGATGTTGTACTTGTGGTCTTCAAGGGGGCTCGAGCGGTTTCTCGAGTGCCTCTCCGTAAGGACCTGTTCTATGGATGACCGCCCGGGAAAACAGTGCAACCATGAGGGTGGAATGGGATGCCCTTAGCTGAATAATTAGAGGATCCGGGGTGTAGTTCACTTAGCCGTCGTGCCGTCAATGGGGCTCGGTGTATGCGGCTCGCTCTGCCAAGTTTGGGTTCGCCCCTTGGGGAGGAGTGCGGTGCATTTAGGAAACCTAACGGGTGGCTACAGCCCCGGGGAATCTTTGTAAAGGCTACGTAGTGATGCCCTGCTGGGTCACCTTGGTAGTGATCAATGGAGAGTCATGACCTCCGGGCAGAATGGGAATCACGGCTTGTGGGTAAAGTGCACAACCTCTGCAGAGTGTTTGAAAACTGATATATCAGCCGTGCTCGCGGTTATGAGCGGCCAAGGGAGCTCCAGTGATTAGTGGTACTTGATCAGAGATACTTTGGTACAGGTGGTTATGAGATTGATGGTTTTGGTTATGACTATGGTGCTGGTAAGTGGTATTCTTTCCGTTTGGAAAGGGTACATCGGGTTAATAACTTGGGTTAATGCTAAAACTTGGCTTTCTACTAGTAAGTAATAATCTGACCAACTAAAAGCAACTGCTTGACTTATCCCCACATACAGCTAGTCCACTACAGCCAAACAGGATACTTGTTGAGTATGTTGATGTGTACTCACCCTTGCTCTACACACCAAACCCCCCCCCATCCCCAGGTTGTCAGCATTGCAACCACTGCTCAGGCGAAGATGAAGCTGTGGAAGGAGACTTCCAGGAGTTCCAAGACTACGACGAGTTCTAGGCGTGGGTTAGCGGCAACCCCCAGTCGGCTGCCTGTGAAGGCCGCGGTTATCTACGTTTCTTTTCCGCACTTTGATTTATTGTAAGGACTATATGGACGTCTCAGACGTATGATGTAATCGACTATTTCCCTTCTTAATACTATTTGAGCACTGTGTGATGATGTCCATGTTATGTAACTGCTGTGTACGTGAATAACTGATCCTGGCACATACATGGTTCGCATTCGGTTTGCCTTCTAAAACCGGGTGTGACATAAGTGGTATCAAAGCCGTGCTGACTGTAGGACCGCTAACCTAGAATAGAATGGTCGTTCTAAGGACTATAGACCTCTGTCCCTGCCTTGACTTTGATATCCCTTCAAAAGTTGGTCATACCGACCAAACCTATGTTCTACTATATAATATACCTTGCTGAAAATTGTGTTTTATTCTAATCCTTCATTTACTTATGATTCATTATTTGCTGGTCATATTAACTCTGTTCTCACCCTTTTGCTTGCGATGTCTTTTGTAGATGGCTCAACTTAGACACACTGCACAAAAGTCCGTCATCCCCTTCTTACCCTCCCGCCTTGCTGAGCGTCCGCTTCGCCGTCCCGTGGCCGGACAGTCTAGCCACTTGGAGAGACTGCACCACCGCCTGCATGAGGAGCAGGAACGTCGACGACAGGAGCGGCAGGGCTCTTCCTTCTCGCTCCAGCAGGAGATAGAGTCCGTGAGGAGCTGCTCCCCTGTGCTTCCTCTGGAGGCGCCCCCTGCACCACCACTGGGCGCCCCAGCTTCTGGAGTAGCTGCTGGAGGAGACCCAGACGACGGAGGTGGCAACGACAGCTCGAGCCACGACACCGACTTCTCTGCTAACCATGAGCCGGAAGGATGGGTTGCTCGACCCATCACTCGTGACGCTGCTCGTGGGTGTCACTTCCACGATGCGCTCGACACCCTGCTACGTCGGGCACTTAACCGGCATACTTGGTCTATCGAGTTTCGCTGTGTGGTCTACCAGCACAGTCGCGGGGTCTACCCGGACCGCTGGGAGGCAACCTGCTTGGTGCGCCGTCCGGAGAACAGTCTCCAGGGTGCGGAGGCCTGCTCAGAGCACTATTCTATCTCTGAGCGGGACTCAGCTGAGGCAGCCATGCAAGATGCTGCACGGCGTGCACTTTCGCACTACTGCTCGGTTTTCGGTGGGGTAGCTGACGGCCTTGACCTGAAGTATTACCCCCGCCGTCCATCTGGCAGCACAGGAGGCGTGATTGTCTCACCTGTCGGTGAGGGCAATCCTAGGTTGAGCAGCACAGTCAACCTAGCCGCCGTGCTAAACACGGAGCTGGACCATGCATTAGACGAGCTGAGTAGGGCTCGTGCTGAGATCGCCCTGCTGCGGGCTGAGCGCGCGGAACGTCGTCACCTGGATGATGGTTCCCCCGCTCCCGTCGGGACTCAGCACCCGTACCGCTCACCTCAGCGTGGACACCAGTCTTATGGCAATCCCGACTGCAAGACCAAGATAACTCTAGAACCATAGATCGTTAGAGTTGGATCTTGTAATTAATACGAAATATATACATAGAAGCTACAGTCTTAGCGTTAGTCTCGGTCTTAGTTAGTCTTAGTTAGACAGGGTAGTTTGCTATATCCTGTGCATCTATGTTTGTCATGATGAACTATGTTTGGTTTGGATCTTTGTAATGACTGTCACCAGAATGTGGGTATCCCCTGCATTTTGGTTTACCTATTATGTTAATGGAGTTAGTTATATAGTTGGGAAACCTTTTATTCCACTTTCCTCTTTATCTGAGAAGCTGTGTGGTCTGTGTTGGAGATCAGTGAAGATGCTCATCTGTTCAGTGCTGTTGAAGAATTCTATACTCTTTTCTTATGCTGCAAGATTTGTCGGATCAGTTCTGATGTGTGGTTGCATTCTGCAGATGTCAGAGAACAGGCGCAGAGGAGGAAGGCGTGCTCAGCAGGAGCGAGCCGCTCAACAAGAAGAGGTGCCCCAGCAGCAGCACCTGCCGCCCCCGCCCCCGATGTCCATCGAGCAGATGTTTCTGATGCAGACTCAGGCAGTTCAAGCCATCAGTCAGACTTTGGCCGCCATTCAGCAGCAGCAGCAGCAGCAGGCCCCACCTCAGCCTCAGATGCCTCAGATGCCCAGAGACAAACGTGCTGAATTCATGAGAGGTCATCCACCAACGTTCGCTCACTCCTCTGACCCCATGGATGCTGAAGACTGGCTGCGCACTGTGGAGCGGGAGTTGCATACCGCTCAGTGCGATGACAGGGAGAAGGTTCTGTATGGTCCCCGTCTGTTGAGAGGAGCAGCCCAATCATGGTGGGAGTCTTACCTCGCCACCCATGCCCACCCTGACGCCATCACCTGGGAAGAGTTCAGAGGTAGCTTTCGTCAGTACCATGTTCCCGCAGGTCTGATGACTGTGAAGAAGGAGGAGTTCCTGGCTCTCAAGCAAGGGCCATTGTCTGTCAGTGAGTACCGGGACAGGTTTCTGCAGTTGTCTCGCTATGCTCCTGAAGATGTCAACACCGACGCCAAGCGACAGTACCGTTTCCTGAGAGGCTTGGTTGACCCTCTGCAGTACCAACTGATGAATCACACCTTCCCGACATTCCAGCACCTGATTGATAGAGCAATCATGACAGAGAGGAAGCGTAAGGAGATGGAGGATCGTAAACGCAAGATCAGTGGAACCCAGCCTGGAAGCAGCAATCGTCCTCGTTTCTCAGGCAATCAACCTCAGCAGTTCAGGCAGAACCAACGTCCACCTCAGCAGCATCAGCAGTTCCAAAGGCAGTATCCTCAGCACCAGTACCAGAACCGTCAAAGCAATCAGTCAGGAGGTCAGTTTCAGAGGCAGAATCAGCAGGCACCTCGTCTTCCTGCCCCAGCAAACCAGCAGAACAGTCAAGCAGCACCAGTTCAGGTTGGAAACAGAGCATGTTTCCACTGTGGAGAGCAAGGCCACTGGGTGATGCAATGTCCGAAGAAGGCAGCCCAGCAGCAGTCAGGCCCCAATGCCCCAGCAAAGCAGAATGTGCCTCAGCCTGGAGCAGGCAATCGCTCTCATCTGTGCTACAATCATGGAAGGTTGAACCACTTGGAGGCTGAAGCAGTTCAGGAGAGCCCCGGCATGATAGTAGGTATGTTCCCAGTCGACTCCCATATTGCAGAGGTGTTATTTGATACTGGAGCAACGCATTCTTTCATTACTGCATCATGGGTAGGAGCACATAATCTTCCAATTACTACCATGTCAACCCCCATTCAAATTGACTCAGCCGGTGGTAGAATTCGAGCCGATAGCATTTGTTTGAATATAAGTGTGGAAATAAGGGGGATAGCGTTTCCCGCCAACCTCATAGTAATGGGTACTCAGGGAATAGATGTCATCCTAGGGATGAATTGGCTAGATAAGTATCAGGCAGTTATCAGTTGTGATAAAAGGACAATCAAGTTGGTGTCCCCACTAGGAGAGGAAGTGGTGACCGAGTTAGTCCCGCCTGAGCCAAAGAAAGGAGGTTGTTATCAGATGGCTGTTGATAGTGGTGAAGCAGACCCAATCGAGAGTATCAAGGTTGTGTCCGAGTTCCCAGATGTGTTTCCAAAGGACTTACCGGGTATGCCACCAGAGCGGAAAGTTGAGTTTGCCATAGAGCTTCTTCCTGGAACCGCCCCTATCTTCAAGAGAGCTTACAGAATATCTGGACCAGAGTTGGTTGAGCTTAAAAAGCAAATTGATAAGCTGTCAGAGAAAGGTTACATTCGGCCAAGCACCTCGCCTTGGGCCGCCCCTGTCTTGTTCGTGGAAAAGAAAGATGGCACCAAGAGGATGTGCATCGATTATCGAGCTTTGAATGAGGTCACGATCAAGAACAAGTATCCCTTGCCCAGAATAGAAGATCTGTTCGGCCAGTTGAGAGGAGCCAGTGTGTTCTCCAAGATTGATCTGAGGTCAGGTTATCATCAGCTCAGGATCCGACCTTCGGACATTCCGAAGACGGCATTCATTTCCAAGTATGGTTTGTATGAGTTCACTGTGATGTCTTTTGGTTTGACCAATGCGCCAGCGTTCTTCATGAACTTGATGAACAGTGTATTCATGGATTACCTTGATAAGTTTGTGGTGGTATTCATCGATGACATTCTGATTTATTCTCAAAGCGAAGAAGAGCATGCAAGTCATTTGAGGATGGTATTGCAGAGATCGCGAGAGCACCAGTTGTATGCAAAGTTGAGCAAGTGTGAGTTCTGGATCAGTGAAGTCCTGTTCTTGGGTCACATAATCAACAAAGAAGGATTGGCTGTGGATCCAAAGAAAGTGGCAGACATTTTGAACTGGAAAGCGCCAACAGATGCTCGAAGAATCAAGAGTTTCATTGGAATGGCCGGGTACTATCGGCGATTTATTGAAGGGTTTTCGAAGATTGCGAAACCAATGACAGCGTTGCTAGGCAACAAAGTTGAGTTCAAGTGGACCCAGAAATGCCAAGAGGCCTTTGAAGCGCTGAAAGAGAAGTTGACTACAGCGCCTGTCCTAGTCTTGCCTGATGTGCACAAGCCCTTCTCGGTGTATTGTGATGCTTGTTACACAGGTTTGGGATGTGTGTTGATGCAAGAGGAAAGAGTTGTGGCTTACTCGTCCCGACAGCTGAAGGTTCATGAGAGGAATTACCCAATCCATGATCTAGAGTTGGCAGCAGTGGTTCACGCACTGAAGACATGGAGGCACTACTTGTTTGGACAGAAATGTGATGTTTACACAGATCACAAGAGTCTGAAGTACATATTCACTCAGTCAGAGTTGAACATGAGGCAACGAAGATGGTTAGAGTTGATCAAAGATTATGAGTTGGAGATTCATTACCATCCAGGCAAAGCAAACATAGTGGCAGATGCTTTGAGCAGAAAGAGTCAAGTCAATCTGATGGTCGCTCGTCCGATGCCTTATGAGTTGGCCAAAGAGTTTGACAGGTTGAGTCTCGGATTTCTGAATAATTCGCGAGGAGTCACAGTCGAGTTGGAACCTACCTTGGAGCGCGAAATCAAAGAAGCGCAGAAGAATGATGAGAAGATCAGTGAGATCCGGCGACTGATTCTAGATGGCAGAGGCAAAGATTTTCGAGAAGATGCAGAGGGTGTGATATGGTTCAAAGACCGCTTGTGTGTTCCCAATGTCCAGTCCATTCGGGAGTTGATTCTCAAGGAAGCTCATGAGACAGCCTATTCGATTCACCCTGGCAGTGAGAAGATGTATCAGGATCTGAAGAAGAAATTCTGGTGGTACGGAATGAAGAGGGAAATCGCAGAGCATGTGGCTATGTGCGATAGTTGCCGAAGAATTAAGGCAGAACACCAGAGACCTGTTGGATTGTTGCAACCGTTGCAGATCCCTCAGTGGAAATGGGATGAAATTGGTATGGATTTCATAGTCGGATTGCCTCGCACTCGAGCCGGCTACGATTCCATCTGGGTAGTAGTGGACCGCTTGACCAAGTCAGCCCACTTCATACCTGTCAAGACCAACTACAGCAGTGCAGTATTGGCAGAATTGTATATGTCTCGGATCGTTTGTCTTCATGGTGTGCCAAAGAAGATAGTGTCAGACAGAGGAACGCAGTTCACCTCTCATTTCTGGCAGCAGTTGCATGAAGCTTTGGGCACGCATCTGAATTTCAGTTCAGCTTATCATCCGCAGACAGATGGCCAGACCGAAAGGACCAATCAAATTCTTGAAGATATGTTGAGAGCCTGTGCGTTGCAAGATCAGTCCGGATGGGATAAGAGATTGCCTTATGCGGAGTTTTCCTATAACAACAGTTACCAGGCCAGTTTGAAGATGTCACCATTTCAGGCGCTTTATGGAAGGAGTTGTAGAACTCCGTTGCAATGGGATCAGCCTGGAGAAAAGCAAGTGTTTGGGCCAGACATTTTGCTTGAAGCCGAAGAGAACATCAAGATGGTCCGAGAGAATCTGAAGATAGCGCAATCGAGGCAGCGAAGCTATGCAGACACAAGAAGAAGAGAGCTGAGTTTCGAGGTCGGAGACTTTGTCTATCTGAAAGTGTCACCGATCAGAGGAGTGAGAAGGTTCGGAGTGAAAGGCAAGCTAGCACCCCGCTACATTGGTCCGTATCAGATTCTTGCAAGACGTGGAGAAGTGGCCTATCAGCTCAGTTTGCCCGAGAATTTGTTTGATGTGCATGATGTCTTTCATGTGTCTCAGTTGAAGAAGTGCTTGCGTGTGCCAGAAGAGCAGTTGCCAGTGGAAGGTCTTGAGGTCCAGGAGGACTTGACCTACGTTGAGAAACCAGTGCAAATCCTTGAGGTTGCAGACAGAGTCACCCGAAGGAAGACCATCAGAATGTGCAAAGTCAAATGGAATCATCACTCTGAGGAAGAAGCAACCTGGGAGCGTGAAGATGATCTGATGGCTAAATACCCTGAGCTCTTTGCTAGCCAACCCTGAATCTCGAGGGCGAGATTCTTTTAAGGGGGATAGGTTTGTAACGCCCTGAATTTGGGGGTAGAATTTTTTCTTCTTTTCTCTCACCAAATTCGGGCATTACTCTCTTTTCTCTTTCCCCGTTTGCTCCTTCTTCCCAATTTCAAACCAGTATAGCGGCAGGTGTCCGTGTCATGTATAAACCAAAACCTAAGTGTCATGGGTGTTGCATCATGCCGAAGCACATTTCTTTGTCTGATGTTGAGTGTTCGTCTCGTTCCGTTCCGGATTTCGGTTCGCGATTTAATTCCGTTTAGTGGTCGTGCACGTCGTGGGTTTTCGATCCGCGAAGTGGCCCGACCAAACCTAGTCCAGCCCAGCCCAGCCGGCCCGGCCCGCCCCGGCCTGCGCACCCCTGGCGCACCAAACCCCCCATGCACCCCCTCTCCCCTCTCTCTCTCTCATTTGGATCTCCCGCGCAACAACCTCTCCTCTCCCTCTTCCACCTCTCTCCCCCCGTGGTGCCCTAGGATTTGGAGACGGCGATCACCGGATTTTGGACCCCGAGGTGAGCTCCCCTCCCCTTCCCTTCTCCCTCTCTCTCTCTCCCTCCTCTTCTTCCCCCCGCGCGCGCCCTCCCTCTCCCCCTGCCCGCGCGCGACCCCCGCTCGGCCCCCTCGGCGCGGCCCCCGCTCGGCCCCCTCGGCGCGGCGGCGCGGCCCCCGCCCGGCCACCTCGGCGCGGTGGCGCGGCCCCCGCTCGGCCCCTCGGCGCGGCGGCGCGCCCCCCCCCCCCCCCGCCCGGCCTCCCTCCCCGGCGGCGCGCGGCCCCGCCCCGGCCCCCGGCGGCGCTCGACCCCGCCCCCTGCCCCGCCCCGGCCCCCGGCGGCGCTCGGCCCCGCCCCCTGCCCCACCCGCGGCGCGGCGAGCCCTGCTCGCCCGCGCGCGCCCGCCCCCGGCTCGGCCGCCCCTGGCCGGTTCAACCGCCCCGGCCCCAGTCCCGGCCCGGTCGCCCTGCCCCCGTCCCGGCCTCGCCCGACCGTGTCCCCGCTCGCCCGCGCTCGCGGTGATTATTTGTTAATTAGCGTGTTGCGTCGCGCGCTTCGCCGCGCGACAGATTTGTCTAATTTCAGATTCTATCTTATGTTGCGTCGTGCGCTTCGTCGCGCGACGATCCATTTTTGTTTCAGGTTGTTTAAGGTGTAACGCCGCGTGTGTATTCGCGCGACGTTCCACTTTGGACTCAGTTTAGTCGACGTATGCAGTCGTGCGCTTCGTCGCGCGACGCTTAACGTCTCCTCATAACTAAGGCGAAGTGTCTCGTTGCGTGCCCGGTCGCGCGACGAGTCGTTAACTTCTTAATTTGTTTTAGAGAGCTTTGTCGCGCGTCTCGCCGCGCGACCATCCTTTTATTTATCTCCACCTGCTTATAATAATTAGACATGAAACATGACTTTACTTTACGCTAAACATAGTGTCTACATTAAATTTCCTTCCATTAAGCGAGTGGTTAATTTATAATCATGTAACGTGATCGTTTCTCGACTGTCTTTTCCTCTTTCTCTCTTAATCGTACTCGCGAGCCCGCGTGGAACGTCTGTTTACTTATTGCATTCTATTGTATGGTGTACTGTTCTTTTGTATTAAATATGTGGATGTATGTATGTTTGCAATCGCATAGAGAACGATCCGGTCGAAGAACCCGAGGAACTCGCAGGAGAAGCCCCTGAGCAGCAGTCGGTTGGTGGAGGCAAGTGTCCCTTGACCTATCTCTGTCCTATTCATTATTTAATTCACCTCCCGCTTTACACATTTATGCCTAAGGATTGACTAGCTTTTGTTATCCATATCCTTGTTTATCTATTTGGGTTGGATTATTATTGTTTAGCTTTATGCTATTGCTCAAACTCTAATCAATGAACATGATGAGATTATCTATGATACGCTGTTTTCCCTTCTCTTATTATGATGTTGTACTTGTGGTCTTCAAGGGGGCTCGAGCGGTTTCTCGAGTGCCTCTCCGTAAGGACCTGTTCTATAGATGACCGCCCGGGAAAACAGTGCAACCATGAGGGTGGAATGGGATGCCCTTAGCTGAATAATTAGAGGATCCGGGGTGTAGTTCACTTAGCCGTCGTGCCGTCAATGGGGCTCGGTGTATGCGGCTCGCTCTGCCAAGTTTGGGTTCGCCCCTTGGGGAGGAGTGCGGTGCATTTAGGAAACCTAACGGGTGGCTACAGCCCCGGGGAATCTTTGTAAAGGCTACGTAGTGATGCCCTGCTGGGTCACCTTGGTAGTGATCAATGGAGAGTCATGACCTCCGGGCAGAATGGGAATCACGGCTTGTGGGTAAAGTGCACAACCTCTGCAGAGTGTTTGAAAACTGATATATCAGCCGTGCTCGCGGTTATGAGCGGCCAAGGGAGCTCCAGTGATTAGTGGTACTTGATCAGAGATACTTTGGTACAGGTGGTTATGAGATTGATGGTTTTGGTTATGACTATGGTGCTGGTAAGTGGTATTCTTTCCGTTTGGAAAGGGTACATCGGGTTAATAACTTGGGTTAATGCTATAACTTGGCTTTCTACTAGTAAGTAATAATCTGACCAACTAAAAGCAACTGCTTGACTTATCCCCACATACAGCTAGTCCACTACAGCCAAACAGGATACTTGCTGAGTATGTTGATGTGTACTCACCCTTGCTCTACACACCAACCCCCCCCCATCCCCAGGTTGTCAGCATTGCAACCACTGCTCAGGCGAAGATGAAGCTGTGGAAGGAGACTTCCAGGAGTTCCAAGACTACGACGAGTTCTAGGCGTGGGTTAGCGGCAACCCCCAGTCGGCTGCCTGTGAAGGCCGCGGTTATCTACGTTTCTTTTCCGCACTTTGATTTATTGTAAGGACTATATGGACGTCTCAGACGTATGATGTAATCGACTATTTCCCTTGTTAATACTATTTGAGCACTGTGTGATGATGTCCATGTTATGTAACTGCTGTGTACATGAATAACTGATCCTGGCACGTACATGGTTCGCATTCGGTTTGCCTTCTAAAACCGGGTGTGACATACACTAACCTCAAAAACGTATGTGTAGCTGACGACTAGAAAATTACCGAGAGAGACGTAAGTATGCCACCGAGATAGAACGTTATTGCCACATTATGTTGGAAAAACTTGTGAGGACGAACAGGACGAGCATGCATCCTGATTGTTGCATCTTGTTTGTCACATGTGCACGAAAATGTTGTTCTCACCTTTATTCTAGTAGCTGGTGATTGTAGAAAATGTGGTGTAATGTTGTATTATGAACTTCTATGAAATAGTTGTTCTCCATTCCTTAGGAAATCTGTTTAGGTGTTATATGTGTTGGCTCTTGTACTTGATGTGTCGATAGAAGGTTGGTGACTTGTTTGCCTAAACCCAAAACTAGGCTATGTTCTCGTTTAGTGAACCATAACCCAAATCTTTATCAGTCCTTCAAAATCCTTCCAAGTTTCCAAACATGGATGAGTTCGAGTTTCTCGTTACTACTACATGACCGCTTAGACAAGCTTTTTGTTGGATGTAAAATGCACGTAGACTTAAAGCGAGGATCTTGAGTCCGTGTTCTAGACAATAATCCGTGACTCTTTTGTAGTCATCTTTCCATCCTAAATTATGCCTTTGCTCGATTGATGCAAGCTGTTGTCCCTATTCTATTTTGCCTCTCCTGGAGGATTGCATTGTCGCTTTATCAATCTGACCTAGGAAAGACATGACCGATCAATTTCTTTAATTTGATGCCTTTGGTTTCCCCATCTCTATTGAAGGCATACCAACTTAATCTTATGATTGTTTTCCCTCTGTATCTAATTAGATACTAATCCTTGACCTTGTAATCTCTATGATCGGCATATAAATATGCTTGGGGCTGAATTAACAGTCTCTCATCATACTCCCTTCATCAATCAATTTAGGTTTTAGCCATGTTGGGTTCATTTCATTGGTCCATGATCTACTTGGCTCTCTACTTGTAATCATTCTTATGTGGCGGAACCGCCCGAATTATTCCAACTTAAGTGCCCAAGTCCCACCTTAGAGGCTAGACCACACATAAATAAGAATAAACCGACAGTCCCTCGGATCTAGTCCGACTAGGCCACTAACAGGATCAAGCACCACATACTCACTCGAAGGTGAGGCACAAAGCAAATACAATAAAGCATAAAACCATAATTTAAAGAAGTGCTTAAGGTTATTACAACATTGTTCGAGATGCAGCGGAAATCAACTAACGATAGATAAAAGGGAGGATGGGGAAGCCTGGCCCATCACTCCTCCTGCTCCTCACCTGCTGAGGTAGGGTCCCACTCAACTGTCCAACACGGTGGCAAGGTAGATGGCCAAGTCACTCCAGCAACCATCTCCTCCAGAGAACCTGTAAAAATTATGCCACAAGAAAGGCTGAGTATACTAATACTCAGCTAGACTTACCCGGTGTGAGGAGTCTAATCCTCTACCTCTAGACATGCAGTTGTTTGGCTGAGGGGTTTGGTTTGCCAAAAGCACTAGCTGAGTCTAAAATCAAGTTTTAGCTTTTCAAGTTTTAGTATGATTTTTTTTTAAACTAGATGAGTACCTAGCTATTCATACATGGTATCAAACATTTTATCAATCAATGTCTTTTGCTAGTCACCTCAATTCCACTTATTACTCAATGTAGCAGCATGGATCAAGCAGTCTCATTAGCTGCGAGAAGCAGAAAATTCGAATCAAGTTTTAACCTTGCAAGGTAAACCTAAACACACGACGTGGCGAGGCACTCCGTCCCCACACATATCAACCGTCCCCATCGATTCCCTGGCAACAGAAAGAGGCCCACCGCCTTGTCGTACAATGCCTCACTGACCCCGACTGCCGTCGTGCAGTGACCGCACTTGTAACCACCATAACCGGAATGGGAGACCACGTCTCAGGTCGCGTGAGGAGATAAATCCGTGGGCAGGTTCACTCAGGTACTAGGCTTACCATTTACCATATTTCTCGGCATGTGCTTAGTACGTTCAAACGCTTGACACACGGTACCACACCTTAATCCTTATTCCAATTTCCGTCTCGTAGACAACACATCCCCATGGATCGTTGTCCACGGACCATCATCATTACAATATAAAAATGGATACAACCAATTCCTGACATCGCGCGAGTGCTAGAAAAATCACTCGACTTCTACCGAGATCCCTAATTAGTAAAGCAGCTACTCGACTTAGCATACTAGTATCTATCTCAAAAGGAATCCTAAGTTCATGCAACTATGGTTTCAGTCAACTCCTACACTTAAGTGCACAGTACAAACCTACAAACATTAAGTGCAGTAAAATAACATATATAACGGTTATGCATAAAATCGGGGCTTGCCTGGAATTCGACACTTAGATAGTGTTTGCTGGGGGGGTACTCGCTTGGCGAGCATCCACTGGTTAAGTCCATCCTTCCTTAGGTCATCCATCAACTGCGTCTTGTGGTTGGCACCACTTCACTTGCACGATCATTATCTTTTAGAGACGAATTTTAAATTTGACAAATTTAGATACAATTTTTGAGAGCCGAAATGATTTCAAATAAAAAAGTTGTAAACTACAAAGTTTTATAACTTTTAGAGATCTACAACTTTTATTTTGAGGGTTTCATCATACGAGGTCGTTTGAAAAACTCAAAAAATTAAGGATAAAAATGATTTCTAGTGGCGGTTCCTTAAGAAAACCACCACTAGAAATCGATTTCTACAGGCGGTTCCTTAAGAAAACCGCCACTAGAAATCATGGATTTCTACTGGCGATTTTCATAAAGAACCGCGTCTAAAAATACGATTTCTAGTGGTTGTTTTCTTAAGAAACCGCCACTAAAAATAGCACAGACGGTTGATAACTGAATCCACCTATAAAAATATACCGCACCGCAGGCTTTGAGCCTTTTTCTACTAGTGTAACGAAAATACCACAAGATATACAAAGACATAGTAGCGAACTAACATTAAATTGGAAAAGACCGTAAACCACCACACGTTAGCATTAGTTATCTACACGTCATCGAGCGCACAACATTAACACCACTAGAAGGATGACGATTACTACCTATAAATAATCCAACACAACACGACATCACAAGTACAAGCACTTATTTAATTGTATACGGCTTTTCATTAGTCCTTCCTTTGATCGCACAAAAGCATCCCAAACACAAGTTTAATAGAGGATCTATGCATCAACGCCTATGGAAATTTTATATCACAATCAACTAGAGGAAGAAACATATAAAACATGACACATAAGCAATATTAAGCTTAGTCATGGCAACTCTACATTAATTAAGTGCTAATCAAACAATTTTAGCAAAATGGGTGAACTAAACAATCAAATGCGCACTAGCAAATTTTTGGGACAGCAACACAGCAGTCACTCATTTTAATCATAACTCTTCAAATAATAATCCAAAAATAGCAAACTAGAACTTTTTGGAAATCTTAAAAAGTGAACTACAACTTTGGTATTTTTACCTCAACATGATTCAGCACTTAGCAAGGTCAAAAAGTGCTAACACAATAGCTCTGTCCAGATTTGGACAGATTCAGACTTGCGACTTCAAAAATTCATAACTAGAGATTCATGCATCCAAAACAGGTCATACTAGACTTTTTGGAAAGCTAATGAAATTTTCTACAAATCATTTATAAACATCTCAAGGTGATTCCATATGCACTTTAGGATAAAAGACATTAGAAGGCTTTGCTGTCCAGAACTGGACAGATTCAGACTTCATACTTCAAACGCATGTAACTTAATCATCACGCCACCAAAATGAGTGATCCAAGACTTTTTGGAAAGATCAGAAAAAGTACTACACAACGTTTATAATCACCAAGAAGTGATTCCATGTTTAATCAAATCAAACATTACAGTTTTCGAAATCTGTTCTGACAGTGGACAGAACACAACAACCCGTTTGTAAAATCCATAACGCTTACACTATCAGGCCTATGGTTATGAAATTTTAACACAAGCAAGATAAGAAAAGCATCTACAACTTTCTTATAATTACCATGAACATATTGTAAAATTAACTTAAGCAACCAATTCGATCACTTAAATCTATACAGAAATTGGACAGGTTTAGTGACTGAATTTGCAAAAAACATAACTCCTACACGATCAGACTTGTGGCTGTCAAGTTTTAACACAAGTAAGATAATAAAGTTATCTACAACTTTTCTGTATGACATTTCTACAGAAAACATAATTTATTTCATCAAACATACAACGCGACGAAAATAGTGCGTGCAGCCTAAAACAGCAAGTAGTAAATTTCAGCTCCTACTTACTTCCAGAATTTACCATTTTCTGGAGATTTGGACTACACTAACACTTCACCATTCGTTAGAGTTAAAACAACCAAATGAGGAATAACAAGTCGACTTACAAATTTTTATTTAAGTCATTTCGTGCCTAGAATTACCATACACAATTAACCACGCATTCACCACAATAATCAAATTCGGTATATATGTATATCGAAGCGCTTTTCACCCAATAATTTGCATTTCAACTTAGGCATCACATGAGCACTACTACTTTTTACCCGTGACCATAACCATGCGCATTTAGGGCATAACAAGCAAATTATCGTGATTACGGGCTTTAACCAAAGGCATCTAACAATTCGGCTAACTAGCGCAACAACATATGCTGCTATACATCCTACACGTCGGCTTGCCTATTATTATCGCAATCCGAGACAACATATATGTAACAATCACTTAACGCAACTAACTCTTACTTAACAGGAGTTGGCCAACACAGTATAAAACTTAGCAAACTATTTTTGACATCGCAACTCAAAAACATGGGTTGGAGCAGATTAATCAGCGTTTTTTAACCATTGCTCAACTTAAATTAGTTAACACACAAGTCACCTAAAATATCACATTTTAGGGGGTCTAACATAGAGGCATTAACACATGGCATAAAACTCTATAAGACTACATTTGCTACTGAAGGACCTAAAGCACTTATGTGCATATCTTATCGGATTGTTCTTCAATTTTAACAAAGATCGACTTATGAACACTACTCGCCTCCAATAATTATTGGGCTGCGATAACGCTCATATAAAACCTTTAACCAATCAACAAGACATTTATTTATCCACTGGGCATGGAATGTAATGATGGATAAAGTGAAGCATCACATTACCATACAACAAAAATCATGACAACACCGATAGATACTATCCACTAACCGTTTGAAAAACTCAACTTACTTCTCGCTTGCCACTACAAACCTCCTCAATCACACGACCATCATGAGCATCCTTCGCATGATTATACGACAGCAACCTAAACGTTGGGTTACACAATACATGCATCTTTCTTCGTCGCGAGTATAACCATATTACGGCATATACCCGCACACCTCAATCAAATATCTTACGCCACCACCACTACAATACACCACGGCACACGCACATACGTGTCCCCATACTACGCACAAGACATCAACCACACCAGTGACCCCAACAAGATTAATCATACTCCACATTCGCCTCGACTATCCCAATCGCTGATCACATGCATAAAACAAAAACACTTTTCACGTAGACACCTATCGATGCATTCCCCAACACATAATCCGCATTTTAAAAATTATCCTCACAGCAAACCACACATCAAATACATTCTTACCGAAACTTAAAAACATTCGAGCCCTCTTTCTAACTCATTTTCTTTCGCCACAAACTTCAATCCATACTAATACATTTTCATACACATATACACACATGCACATAATCGACCAATTTATACGAATCGTAAACCACCAATCTCTAACTCGAAATCATGAACACCACCATACTACGACCTACCACCGAAACATTTCAACATTGTCTATAAAATTTATTAATCGAGTCAAATCAAGAGTGACATGCATCAGCTCACCATAAACAAACCCAATCGGTGTTTGCAAGAACGATGGTGATTCCGATTTGTGCATTGCTCCGAACATCCGACGAGCATTGAGCGGCTTGCCTTCTCCTCCACGAAAAATACGGTGTTCCTCTCCTCCACAAAACAAAAACAAAACAGCACACATACACAATTAATCATAGGAAAACAACGCCGATGCGGAATCGGACAAGTATTGTCGCGGTCTCACCGGGGTGAACGACGACGTCGCGAGCGGGGCTGCGCACAACACAATATTTCCCACGGGCATTCCGTCGACCAGCCAAGGGGAAAGATTGCAGGGGGGCGCCATGGACGGCGGCGAGCTCGCTGCGGCTGCTGTTTTGTGGGGAAGAGAGGTGGAGAAGGGAAGGGCGTCGGTGCTCTGCTGCTGTGTGCACGCTGGGGCTTGGGTGAGGGAGACGCTATGCAGGGTGCCGGGAGAAGCAAGCCACGACCATGGGGAGAGCAGGGGCGAGGGGAGGTGGAGCTGCTGCCGGGCGCTGGCCAGAGGTAGAAGAAAAGGGGGCGTCAGCATGGAGCAGGGGAACAGGGGTGCCCTGCGTAGAGGAGGGGAAGTCGGCTTGCTAGCTTGAGGAAGAAGAAGGGAAGGAGGGGTGCGCGTCCATGGGGAAGCTCGCGCATCGTCCATTGCAGGGGGTGGAGCTTGCGCCCATGGAGCAGGGAAGGGAGCAGGCCTAGGCGCTCGGATGAGGGAAAGGAAGAAGGCCTGCTGGAGATGTGGCGCCCTGGAGGAGAGGAGGAGCTGCTGCTCGCCTACACCATTGGAGCCGAGGAGAGGAAACCATGGGAGGAAGGGAGCTCCCTGCGCACTGAACAGAGGAGAAGAGAGCTGTGCGTGAGAGGAAAAAGGAGAAGAGAGAGTGGCAGCTAGGGGGTAGATGCAAATTTTCCAATTTGCAAGGGGAGGCACTTCAATTTATAGAGGAGTCCTAGGGTTAGGGTTCCAAATGGGCTGGGTTGGGCTGGCCCAAAACACTAAATCGGGTCGTGCTAAATTATTTTTTGGAATAAAAATGCTCCTGCGGATTTCGCCTGTAAGCAAAACAGAGTGAACTAGAGTTCGGACGAACGGACGATTGCGCGATCAACTCGGCCAAGAGTTTGATTTGATTTCGCTCGAAAATAATTCCCTACGCATGATTCGAAAATAAATCATCTTGAAATATGACCGGCTTTCAGATTTATGATTGAAAGAGACAAATCACGACATTTAAAATAATCGCCGATGTTGATTTTTGACTCCGGATCGAACACAGAGGTATGAAGTCGAGTCGGATAAGAATTTATTTGAGGACGACGCATTGGAGATTCCGCTTTGAAATTTTCTCGTGCACTCTTTTTGAAACAAATGTTTCTCTCAAACATTTGATCGGCTTTGGATTTTTAGTCGGAGAAGGCGAATCGTGATATTTTAAAATCGCTGCCAGAGTGGGTTTTGAATTCGGTTTAGACACAAGGATACTAGGCTAAGTCGAGTAAGAATTTATTAGAGGACGACATACTGAGTATTCCGTTTGCGAGTACAAATCCAGATAAAATAGTCGAACATAGATCAAAGTTTGAGGAATTAGACTCGTGCTCAGATCAAATAACAGCCGTCGAGAGTTTGATTTAATGAGCTTCAGATGAGATTTATAATTTGAGAATGATTTTCGAGTTTGCATTCGTTCCGAGAAATAAAAGTTTTAACATGCTCCAAAATTGGCTGTTTCTCGCGATCGAATAACTCCGACTTCGGTGAGCTTCCATGATTAATCCTGATAAACAGAGATAGACACGATCGAGAAATAGGAATTTTCACTGAGCATTCATGTTAGGGACAAATCTTCTGACATAACACGAAACTGACATCTGGGGTGTCACAGCCTTCCCCCTTAAAAAGAATCTCGTCCCAAGATTCGAATGAGGATCTTTAAGGGTGGAGAAGCATGTAACTCCTAGACTGAAGATAGATGCAAATTCATGAGAGGGTATCTGACAAGATACTGGAGACAGATTTGGATAGAATATCGTGACATATCGAGACAAAATGCAACGATCATTCTGAGAGAGTGTCCACAAAAGATAGCACATCGGTATAGTCTCGTAACGGATCACGACTATTAACTGTGATACCAGCGCGTGCCGAGCAGCTCAACCTTGTGTGCACCATAGTAGGCTCTCGGTTTTGTCGCGGCACCATCAGTCGTTTAGTCATAACACCATTACTAGACGCAACCAATGAGAATGCACGAGGCATAGATATATGGAGCCCTTGAGAGTATGGCTCAGAAAATAAGAATGTGACTGGAGTTGAAGCAGAGGTTGCTGGCAAAAAGAGCATCACATGAGAACTCTTCAACTCTACGAACTTGTCATGATCACCACATGGATTATCAAGTCAAAGATTGATACGATATTTGATATGAGGAGGAACCAACCATGAGATCAAGGTTGATGAGCTTTTAGAGACATGAGAGAACTAAAGACAACAACATAATCCATTGAACCAAATGGATACACTGCTTAGAGATAAAATCGACAAAACCGATAAAACAACGTCATGATCCTCCAAGAAGGGGGTATGAGAATGACTAGAAATGAGAGATTTAGGCAAATCAACATCCGATACTTGAGAACGGGTTATAGCAGATAACCAGATAATAGGGAAGAATCATTAAAGGACCCGGAGATTTGGATGATAAGGCTACAACATGATTCATAAAAGTAAAGGTTTACTAGATCCAGGTGAAAAGAGAGGTCATCAAACAAGATCAGCTAGGATGATCAACAAAAATGCTAGGAAGTTTTTGGGGCAAGGATTTATGGAAGGAAACATGGCTTGGTCATGGTTTGCGCAACTAGACAACAAACGATGTTTTTTTGACATAACCACGTGCACAAGGAAGTTTCGGTTTGGCTAGTGGTTAAGCTATGGGGGTCTACAAGTTGTGTAGGTGCAACGTCAGGGTAAAACACACAAGTGTTAGAAAATACCCACACAAGCATGAAAATATTTTTTAAGAGGTTTCACTTGCTAAGCTCAAGGTTGTTTGGAGGGGGGTCTTTTTGTGGGCAAAATAGGCAACAATTTATTTTGGTTGGAGGCAAAATGGACTGAACAACTATCGTACCTTCTAGATAGCAAGGCAAGAGAAACACATAACACAACCTAGTCAAGACTATCATGACACACAGGATAAGACATTTTTTTGCAGTTCATAGCAATACAGCACATTATTCATAATTTCTTATTATTGGAATAAAGGTGAGAGATGCATGTTGGTGCACAAGAGACAATATGCGACAACCATGATGCATGCTCATTCTAGACGTCTTCTCAGACCTAACTAATTTTTTGGATGCTAGACCACACTTAAATAGGAATAACCCGTCAACCCCTCGGATCTAGTCCGACTAGGCCACTAACAGGATCAAGTACCACATACTCACTCGAAGGTGAGGCACAGAGCAAATACAATAAAGCATAAAACCATAATTTAAAGAAGTGCTTAAGGTTATTACAACATCATCGGAGTTTTGCAAAAGTAGTAGTCATTGTTCGAGATGCAGTGGAAATCAACTAACGATAGATAAAAGGGAGGATGGGGAAGCATGGCCCATCACTCCTCCTGCTCCTCTCCTGCTGAGGTAGGGTCCCACTCGACTGTCCAACCCGGTGGCAAGGTAGACGGCCAAGTCACTCCAGCAACCATCTCCTCCAGAGAACCTGTAAAAATTATGCCACAAGCAAGGCTGAGTATACTAATACTCAGCTAGACTTACCCGGTGTGAGGAGTCTAATCCTCTACCTCTAGACATGCAGTTGTTTGGCTGAGGGGTTTGGTTTGCCAAAAGCACTAAGTCTAAAATCTAGTTTTAACTTTTCAAGTTTTAGTATGATCTTTTTTTAAACTAGATGAGTACCTAGCTATTCATACATAGTATCAAACATTTTATCAATCAATGTCTTTTGCCAGTCACCTCATTTCCACTTATTACTCAATGTAGCAGCATGGATCAAGCAGTCTCATTAGCTGCGAGAAGCAGACGATTCGAATTGAGTTTTAACCTTGCAAGGTAAACCTAAACACACGACGTGGCGAGGCACTCCGTCCCCACACATATCAACCGTCCCCATCGATTCCCTGTCAACAGAAAGAGGCCCACCGCCTTGGCGTACAATACCTCACTGACCTCGACTGCCGTCGTGCAGTGACCGCACTTGTACCCACCATAACCGGAATGGGAGACCACGTCTCAGGTCGCGTGAGGAGATCAATCCACGGGCAGGTTCACTCAGGTACTAGGCATACCGATTTCCCATATTTCTCGGCATGTGCTTAGTACGTTCAAACGCTTAACATACGGTACCACACCTTAATCCTTATTCTAATTTCCGTCTCGTAGACAACGCATCCCCATGGATCGTTGTCCACGGACCATCATCATTACGATATAAAAATGGATACAACCAATTCTTGACCTCGCGCGAGTGCTAGAAAAATCACTCTACTTCTACCGAGATCCCTAATTAGTAAAGCAGTTACTCGACCTAGCATACTAGTATCCATCTCAAAAGGAATCCTGAGTTCATGCAACTATGGTTTCAGTCAACTCCTACACTTAAGTGCATAGTACAAACCTACAAACATTAAGTGCAGTAAAATAGCATATATAATGGTTATGCATAAAACCGGGACTTGCCTGGAATTCGACACTTTGATAGTGTTTGCTGGGGGGACTCGCTTGGCGAGCATCCACTAGTTAAGTCCATCCTTCCTTAGGTCATCAATCAACTGCGTCTTGTGGTTGGCACCACTTCACTTGCACGATCTTCATCTCTCGGTCCTAAATGAGATGAAAGATGCATATGTATGAATATAATGAAAATACCACAAGATATACAAAGACACAGTAGTGAACTAACATTAAATTGGAAAACACTGTAAACCACCACACGTTAGCATTAGTTATCTACACGTCATCGAGCGCACAACATTAACACCACTAGAAGGACGACAATTACTACCTATAAATAATCCAACACAACACGACATCACGAGTACAAGCACTTATTTAATTGTATACGGTTTTTCGTTAGTCCTTCCTTGGATCGCACAAAAGCATCCCAAACACAAGTTTAACAGAGGACCTATGCATCAACGTCTATGGAAATTTTATATCACAATCAACTAGAGGAAGAAACATATAAATCATGACACACAGGCAATATTAAGCTTAGTCATGACAACTCTACATTAATTAAGTGCTAACCAAACAATTTTAGCAAAAAAGGTGAACTAAACAATCAAATGCGCACTTGCAGATTTTTGGGATAGCAACACAGCTGTCACTCATTTTTATCATAACTCTTCAAATATTAATCCACAAATAGCAAACTAGAACTTTCTGGAAATCTTAAAAAGTGAACTACATCTTTGGTATTTTTACCTCAACATGATTCAGCACTTAGCAAGGTCAAAAAGTGCTAACACAACAGCTCTGTCCAGATTTGGACAGATTCAGACTTGCGACTTCAAAAATTCATAACTAGAGATTCATGCATCCAAAACAGGTGATCCTAGACATTCTGGAAAGCTAATGAAATTTTCTACAAATCATTTATAAACATCTCAAGGTGATTCCATATGCACTTTAGGATAAAAAGACATTAGAAGGCTTTGCTGTCCAGAACTTGACAGATTCAGACTTCACACTTCAAACGCATGTAACTTAATCTTCAGACCACCAAAAAGAGTGATCCAAGACTTTTTGGAAAGCTTCGCAGAAGTACTACATAACTTTTATAATCACCAAGAAGTGATTCCATGTTTAATCAAATCAAACATTACAGTTTTCGAAATCTGTTCTGACAGTGGACAGAACACAACAACCCGTTTGTAAAATCCATAACTCTTACACTATCAGGCCTATGGTTATGAAATTTTAACACAAGAAAGATAATAAAAGCATCTACAACTTTATTATAACGACCATGAACAGATTGTAACATTAACTTAAGCAACCAATTCGATCACTGAATTCTGTACAGAAATTGGACAGATTTAGTGACTGAATTTGCAAAAGCATAACTCCTACAAGATCTGACTTATGGATGTCAAATTTTAACACAACTAAGATAATAAAGTTATCTACAACTTTTCTATATGACTTTCTACATAAAACATAATTTAGTTCATCAAACATACAACACGACGAAAACAGTGTGTGCAGCCTAAAACAGCAACTAGTAAATTTTAGCTCCTACTTACTTCCAGAATTTGCCATGTTCTAGAGATTGGGACTACTCTAACACTTTACCATTCGTTAGAGTTAAAACAACCAAACGAGGAACAACAAGTCGACTTATAAATTTTTATTCAAGTCATTTCCTGCCTAGAATTACCATACACAATTAACCATGCATTCACCACAATAATCAAATTTGGTATACATGTATATCGAAGCGCTTTTCACCCAATAATTTGCATTTCAGCTTAGGCATCACATGAGCACTACTACTTTTTACCCGCGACTATAACCATGCACATTTAGGCCATAACAAAAAAATTATCGTGATTACGGGCTTTAACCAAAGGCATCTAACAATTCGGCTAACTAGCGCAACAACATAGACCGCTATACATCCTACACGTCGGCTTGCCTATTATTATCGCAATCTGAGACAACATATATAAAACAATCACTTAACGCAACTAACTCTTACTTAACAGGAGTTGGCCAACACAGTATAAAACTTAGCAAACTATTTTTGACAGCGCAACTCAAAAGCATGGGTTGGAGCAGATTAATCAGTGTTTCTTAACCATTGCTCAACTTAAATTAGTTAACACACAAGTCACCTAAAATATCACATTTTAGGGGGTCTAATATAGAGACATTAACACATGGCGTAAAACTCCATAAGACTACATTTGCTACCGAAGGACCTAAAGCAATTATGTGCATATCTTATCGGATTGTTCTTCAATTTTAACAAGGATCGACATATGAACGCCACTTGCCTCCAATAATTATTGGGCTGCGATAACGCCCATATAAGACCTTTAATCAATCAACAAGACATTTATTTATCCACTAGGCATGTAATGTAATGATGGATAAAGCAAAGCATCACATTGCCATACAACAAAAATCATGACAACACCGATAGATACTATCCACTAACCGTTTGAAAAACTCAACTTACTTCTCGCTTGCCACTACATACCTCCTCAATCACACCACCAACATGAGCATCCTTCGCACGATTATATGACAAAAACCTAAACGTTGGGTTACACAATACATGCATCTTTCTTCGTCGCGAGTATAACCATATTACGGCATATACCCGCACACCTCAATCAAATATCTTACGCCACCACCACTACAATACACCACGGCATACACACACATACGTGTCCCCACACTACACACAAGACATCAACCGCACCAGTGACTCCAACAGGATTAATCATACTCCGCATTCGCCTCAACTATCCCAATCGCTGATCACATGCATAAAACAAATACACTTTTCACGTAGACACCTATCGATGCATTCCCCAACACATAATCCACATTTTAAAAATTATCCTCACAGCAAACCACACATCAAATACATTCTTACCGAAACTTAAAAACATTCGAGCCCCCTTTCTAACTCATTTTCTTTTGCCACAAACTTCAATCCATACCAATACATTTTCTTACACACATACACACATGCACATCATCGACCAATTTATACAAATCGTAAACCACCAATCTCTAACTCGAAATCATGAACACCACCATACTACGACCTACCACCGAAACATTTCAACCTCGTCTATATAATTTATTAATCGAGTCAAATCAAGAGTGACATGCATCGACTCACCATAAACAAACCCAATCGGTGTTTGAAAGAACGATGGTGTTTCCGATTTGCGCATTGCTCCGAACATCCGATGAGCGTTGAGCGGCTTGCCTTCTCCTCCACGAAAAACAAGGGGTTCCTCTCCTCCACAAAACAAAAACAAAACAGCACAAATACAGAATTAATCATAGGAAAACAACACCGATGCGGAATCGGACAAGTATTATCGCGGTCTCACCGGGGGTGAACGACGACGTGGCGAGCGGGGCTGCGCACAACACAATATTTCCCACAGGCATTCCGTCGACCAGCCAAGGGGAAAGATTGCAGGGGGGCGCCATGGACGAAGGTGAGCTCGCAACGGCTGCTGTTTTGTGGGGAAGAGAGGAGGAGCAGGGAAGGGCGCCGGTGATCTGTTGTTGTGTGCGCGCTGGGGCTTGGGGGAGGGAGACGCTGCGCAGGGTGCCGGGAGAAGCAGGCCACGGCCATGGGGAGAGCAGGGGCGAGGGGAGGTGGAGCTATTGTCAGGCGCCGGTCAGAGGTAGAAGAAAAGGGGGGCGTCAGCATGGAGCAGGGCAATAGGGGCGCCCTGCGCATAGGAGGGGAAATCGCCTTTCTAGCTTGAGGAAGAAGAAGGGAAGGAGGGGTGCGCGCCCATGGGGAAGCTCGCGCAGCGTCCATTGCAGGGGGTGGAGCTCGCGCCCATGGAGCAGGGAAGGGAGCAGGCCTAGGCGCTCGGATGGGGTAAAGGAAAAAGGCCTGCTAGAGATGCGACGCCCTGGAGGAGAGGAGGAGCTGCTGCTCGCCTACACCATTGGAGCCGAGGAGAGGAAGGGCACCATGGGAGAAAGGGAGCTTCCTGCGCGCTGAACAGAGGAGAACAGAGTTGTGCGTGAGAGGAAAAAGGAGAAGAGAGAGTGGCGGCTAGGGGAGTAGATGCAAATTTTCCAATTTGCAAGAGGAGGCACTTCTATTTATAGAGGAGTCCTAGGGTTAGGGTTCCTAATGGAATGAGTTGGGCTGGCCCAAAACACTAAATCAGACCGCGCTAAATTATTTTTTGGAATAAAAATGCTCCTGCAGATTTCGTCTGTACGCAAAACAGAGTGAACTAGAGTTCGGACGAACGGACGATTGCGCGATTAACTTGGCCAAGAGTTTGATTTGATTTCGCTCGAAAATAATTCGCTACGCATGATTTGAAAATAAATCATCTTGAGATATGACCGGCTTTCAGGTTTATGATTGAAAGAGACAAATCACGACATTTAAAATAATCGCCGATGTTGATTTTTGAATCCGGATCGAACACAGAGGTATGAAGTCGAGTCGGATAAGAATTTATTTGAGGACCACGCATTGGAGATTCCGGTTTGAAATTTTCTCGCGCACTATTTTTGAAACAAATGTTTCTCTCAAACTTTTGATCAGCTTTGGATTTTTAGTCGGAGAAGGCGAATCGGGATATTTTAAAATCGCTGCCGTAGTGGGTTTTGAATTCGGTTTAGACACAAAGATACTAGGCTGAGTCAAGTAAGAATTTATTAGAGGACGACATACTGAGTACTCCATTTGCGAGTACTGTTGGGGACTTGTTCTTAAGTGCTATGAGTTAAGAACAAGGCAACACAAAAAATATTAAATGGTAATGCCCTTTGTCCTTCGAAACATTATTTCCTTTAGGATATAATGATCTTCAGACGAAGGTCATGAAGGACATACCTTCATGATCACAGTATATGTTAATAAAAGAAGAAGCATATGAAATGTAAGAGATAACATGAACAATTATATAACATTATCAACTCAAGCCCCTGTAAAAGAAGAAGCTATTGTAGATGAAGTTGTTACCAAACTGCTGACCGAAGCTGCAGAAAAAGTTCTGAAGGAAGAAGAGTAGCTATTGTAAAAACATTTCTAGAATATTAATGTAACATTTGCTGAACTATGTTTGTAATATTTGGTGCTTATAGATTTGAATGTAATATATGAATGGTTTGTAATTCAGTTCTTTGCGATGCATAAAACTTTATGTACATACCGTTTTTGAGCCTTCGGCGAAAAAACACCTTCCCTTCTTTTCATGCTTCGTAAAAATCATCCATACTTTGTAAAACATCAATGCTTCGTGAACAATAGATCCCTTTTTCCGCATCAGAACTGATGAAGCTGTAATTCTCAGCTTACTTTGTGCCTTGGCATCTTTTCATTCTTTGTAAAGTATTGCCCGAAGATCGGCTTCGTTTTCAATTGATGTCATTGATGTGATATGATGTATGATGCGATGCTATGCGATATGATGCGATGATATGATGCAAAGAATGATGCTAATGCCGAAGACACATACCCACGCTAAAACACAATATCTGTGTCCCCTTAGGAACCATCAAAAATCTTTTTGTCGTTTATTTTTCGGCTTCACCACTTATTTTTCGGTGTAAGTTCTGCATCCCCTAAGGAACGTCTTTTGAACTTCTTCGCCTTCTATTTCGGCGGTATTCGCGTTGACTTTTCGCGCTTCACCTTATATTTCGGTGGTATTTGGCTCTGTATTCCATTTGGAACGACTTTTGAGCATAAAACTTACACGCGCTCCCTTGGGAACGACTTTTTGAAGCTTCGGCAACTTATGATGCGCTCTTTAAGGACGACTTTTTGTAGCTTTGGTGAAACTTTCACTGCGATTTTTAGCTCCGCATTCCTGAAAGAATATCTCTTTGTAGCTTCGGTATTCTCGTAAGTCTGTGACGAAGGTATATTTCATTTTGATATAAACGAATCTAGTACAGGAAATTAAAAATGACAAGAAAACTAGGTTTACATTGATTGTTCCTTATTAAAAAGAAAATGACAGTGAATGTAAAACTGTGCCAAAGGTAGGATATCTCTCAATATATGTGTTTTGATTCTGGCACAGTACTGTTAACTGTGCGAGCTTCGGACCCCTCCCTGAAATCTCGCTGCTGATGGGTCTGTTGGCTCCCTTCTGGCTGCTGACCTCGTGAGTAGGCAGGCTGTTGTGGCGGCGGAGGTGGAAGCTGTGGCCAAGAAACTTGCGGCTGACTAGCCGAAGCAATACAAGCTGCGGGATGATTATCCACATATTCTGGTATGTAGGGTGAATGACACAAAGCAGTGTGCAGGACCTGCTTCGGTTGACTTTGCCGGGCTTCGGCTTCTGCAATCTCTTTTTGCTTTTGGATGGTGATTTGACACGTTCTTGTATTGTGGCCCTTGTCTTCACCACAAAATAGGCAGTAGATCTTCCTGGGCTGGTCCCCATATCTTCCTCCGAAGCCTCTGGCCCCTCTACCTCTTGGAGCTGGCAGCAGGAAAGAGCTTTGTTGCTGCCCCGAAGCTTGCGAAGAATACTACGACCTCTGTTGTTGACTTCCTCTGTCATCACTCTGGGTGGAGTTGTGAATTGACTTGATGTGCCAAGGGTGGATTCTTCCTCCGAAGCCCCTGGTCATTTCAGAGAACCTATATGCTTCCTCCCTTCTTTGGCGGAAGTCATTGTCAGCCCGGATGTACTCATCCATCTTCTAAAGCAGCTTCTCTAGAGTCTGTGGGGGCTTTCTAGCAAAATACTGGGCGAGAGGTCCTGGACGAAGCCCCTTAATCATGGCCTCAATGACAATTTCATTTGGCACTGTAGGCGCTTGTGCTCTAAGACGCAAGAACCTTCAGACATATGCCTAGATGTACTCCTCATGATCTTGCGTGCATTGAAACAAGGCCTGAGCTATGACTGGCTTCGTCTGGAAGCCTTGGAAACTTGTCACCAGCATATCCTTGAGCTTCTGCCACGAAGTAATGGTCCCTGGTCGAAGAGAAGAATACCATGTTTGTGCCACATTCCGAACTGCCATGACGAAGGACTTGGCCATGACAGCTGCATTGCCTCCATATGAAGATATAGTTGCTTCATAACTCATCAAAAACTGCTTCGGGTCTGAGTGCCCATCATACATGGGAAGCTGAGATGTCTTGTATGATGGGGGCCATGAGATAGCCTGCAGTTCTGCTGCCAAGGGAGAAGCATCATCAAAAGTAAAGGTATCATGATTTAAATCATCATACCATCCATCGTTGTTGAACAAGCCTTCTTGATGAAGCTCCCTGTGTTGGGGCCTTCGATCGTGTTCGTCTTGAACAAGATGGCGTACTTCTTCAGTGGCTTCGTCGATCTGCCTTTGAAGATCAGCCAGTCGGGCCATCTTCTCCTTCTTCCTTTGCACTTGCTGATGGATTATCTCCATGTTTCTGATTTCTTGGTCCAACTTCTCCTCCTAGAGTGTTGGACTAGTGGCCTTCCTCTTCTGGCTTCGGGCCTCTCAAAGGAAAAGGGTCTCCTGGTTCGGGTCCAGTGGCTGTAGTGCGGCAGCCCCTGGCGCTTAAGCTTTCTTCGGTGGCATGACGAAGGTCAGTGCTTGCCGAAGGTGGTCGAAAAAGGTTCACCGGAGGTGGGCGCCAATGTTGGAGACTTGTTCGTCAGTGCTATGAGTTAAGAACAAGGCAACACAAAAAATATTAAATGTTAATGCCCTTCGTCCTTCAAAACATTATTTACTTTAGGATATAATGTTCTTCAGACGAAGGTCATGAAGGACATACCTTCATGATCGCAGTATATGTTAATAAAAGAAGAAGCATATGAAATGTAAGAGATAACATGAACAATTATATAACATTATCAACTCACCTTTATTTTATTATCATGGAAAAATAGAAATACAATTGAATTACATATGTACCTTCGGCTTGACAGAAGGTAAAAAAGTACAAGCGTGACGCACGAGCAAATACAAGTCAGCGTGAACAGTACAGGGGTGCTGTTCATCTATTTATAGGCGCGGGGCACAGCCCATGTAAAATTACACCCATGCCCTTTACATTTGCTAATAACTTTAAAGTAATCCACCAAGGTCTAAATAGCCTTTTCCATTTTAAGTCGGTTCTCTTTTCTGCCATTATGCCGAAGCTCCCTTGCACGTCACTTCGGCGCTGCGTCAACCTTCGTATTGTTCGTGCTTTTTACACTGCGTGGTTCTGATCCAAGTCCAAAGGCACCTGTTCATATATTACACTCGGGAAACATTGTTAAATCATGTTTTTGAGGACCTTTGGAAGACGAAGGCCCCCAACAAGTACGGATCCAGATAAAATAGTTGAACATATATCAAAGTTCGATGAATTAGACTCGGGCTCATATCAAATAACAGCCGTCGAGAGTTTGATTTAATGAGCTTTAGATGAGATTTATAATTCGAGAATGATTTTCGAGTTTGCATTCATTCCGAGAAATAAAAGTTTTAACAGGCTCCAAAATTGGTTGTTTCTCTTAATCGAATAACTCTGACTTCGGTGAGCTTCCATGATTAATCCTGATAAACAGAGATAGACACGATCGAGAAATAGGAATTTTCACTGAGCATTCAAGTTAGGGACAAATCTCCCGACATAACACGAAACTGACACCTGGGGTGTCACATCTTACATGTGGAGTATGTCTTTATATATTGTCACCTTGCTCAATCTATTTGTGCCATGTGAGATTTCTTATTGGTTACGTCTGGTAATGGTGTTATGACTAAAATTGATGGCACCGCGCTGAAACCGAGGGCCTCCTGTGGGTGCACACACATGGTTGCGCTACTTGGCACGCGCTGGTATCACAGTTAGTAGTCATAATCCATTATAAGACTATATCGATATGTTGTTTCTGCACAAATTGTTCTTACCATGTGAGATTCATTATTGGTGCCAGTTCGATAATAGTGTCTCGATTAATGACTTATGGTACCGCCGCGAAACTGAGAGCCCCTTGTGAATGTACACTCAAGGTTATGCTGCTTGGCGCATGCTGGTATCAAGGTCTCTATTCATGATCCGTTATGGAATTACACTGATGTGTTATCTTCCGTGGACCTTCTCTTGAAACAATTTCTATGTTGTTTGTCAAATGATCAAGCAACATCTATCATCTCTGTTGGATCAAAAGGGCATACCACTTTTATGTGTGGTCTCTTTTCTTTTGACTTTGGTAGTGACTACTCATACAAGTTCCCTTTGCATCCTTTTTGCGAAAGGGGACGTCTTGGAGCTTTCTAGTGTTGAGAGACAACTGATTAGCTCTCAAAATGGAGATCTGTTTTCCCTGCTGTTGAGACGCAGGGGTTTGTTCATTCGCTCCCTTATTTAATCCATGTATTCCCTAACCAAGTCAGTTCATCTCGCAAGAAGAAACGGATGAACAATTTGACCAAATGGATTTGTACCCAAATGCATGACCTTTTGCTAGCAAATGTGAACTCTCAACCCTTGGCTTACCGATGGTACTGAGATGGCTTACTCAATGTCAAAGGTAGTTCAACAAGTTGGTTTTACTAACTTGCTACATTGTGAACAAAGGTTGAGTTTAGAGATCGTTTTGTCGAGTTGGCTAAACTCACTTTTGTACAACCCCTCTCTTAAGGAAGTGTTTATAAGAATCGAGATTAAGTCGGCCAATAACTACCTAATTATCGCTTTAGTCATGCCTTGATCGCCTCACGTGTGCTTTCCAGCATGTGTGATCAAGTCGAGCCATGCCTAGTGCTTGATAAAATGGATTAAACACGAAGTCAGTATTTACAGATCCCTCCGCTGGTGATTTTCACGAATCTATATCACCTTCCATGGGCTTGGATTCTCTGGCTAACACGAGTCAACTGTGATGTTATTCGACATCCACACTCGTCTTATGTGTTATGAATTTCCAATGACCACTTGTTGGTAAACCTATTTTTATGTGTTTTACCCAAGAGATTGTATCTGGTTCTGTTTGGTTAAAGTCGCATATCTACCGCTCGCCCAACAGACTCAGATAGTACAGTGTCATCAGAAAAAGCAAACTGCACACATGGAACCTTATGTGTTCTTCTGGCAGACATCGTCTCTATTGTTGGACATCTCTAAGTTAGCTTAAGGCGATACATGTTACGTCCACTAGAGAAACCCCATCATGGGATACTCCCCTTTGCTTGGAACTGTCTTATGCTATCGCTGATATGGACAGGAGTTACATGCTGCTCTACTCTTAAAAGTCTTTCGCTCCGAATCTCGGGACGAGATTCTTTTAACGGGGGAGGGCGTAACACCCCATGTGTTTATCTTCCGTAAACAGCGATTATGGATTTAAGCACGTAATATCGGTGGATAAGACGGATGCTAAATTTTAATCATCTTCGTCTATCGCGATTTTAATATCGCATCCGTTTCTATCGATTTAGACACCTCCTGAAGTTTTTGCGAATTTCGGAATGCAATTGTTCTGAAAGTTTGTGAGTCCTGTGCCTATTTAAAATTCATGAGTTAAGCGAATACAAATTTGGAGCCTCAATCCACACTTGCGATTTTTGTCCTTAACAAATTAATTAGAACTCAACGACAATGGTTATTGGTCCGAAACAAACCCGACCGAGTGTGCTGTCCTCAGCAAAGAAATCAATGGTGTTCGGAGGGCAGATACATTTTCGTCTGATTTCAACTAAATCAAACCCCATCTAAATATCAAAGCTGATGTTCCTTAGTTTGGTCTGTTTGTTTTACACTCGGATCCAACTGCTCGGGTAGCGAGCGGATTTTTGTTTGGTTTCAGATTAATTAAATACGATCTGAATTATCACGATAACGTTTAAATCTGACCCATTAAAAATTTATCGGGTTTCGAATCAAATCAACTATGTCACAAGTACCGTCGACCCTTTAGTTATCGCTAAAAATCTTGACTCAAAATATCTATGATTCTCTACTAAAATAGAGAGAAGAAATAAAAAAATTTGGAAAAATCTTCAGCCCCGTAGATTTTTTTCAGTCGCCCTCTCTCTGCCCTAATATTTCTACGCGCAGCTCCGGCCGCGATATCTTGCCCGCTCAGGTCTAGTTTGGATACTTTGGGATTAGAGTGTTTTGGAGGGATTGGAGAGGATGTAAATCCCTAATAGATCAAATACTCTCTTAATACATCTCAATCCACTCTAATACCAGTCATTATTAGAGTATCCAAACTAGACCTCGGCGAAAAATTCCGCCGCCCCAGCCCCTGCTCATCTCCCACGCGCGCGCCGAGCTCCTCCCATCTCTCTCCCTCGCGTCTTCATCTCCCTGCTGAGCTCGGCCCTGCTCGCCAGCGCTCCTCCTCTACTCCATCCATGGCGCCGGCGCGAGTCCTTCTCTGGTGTTCATCTCCCAGCCGGAGTTCCCTGTCCACTCAGCGCCTCTGCTCCTCAATCCATGGCGCGGCACTCCCTCTGGTCAGCACTCCCTCTAGCTCGGCCGTCCATCTCCCTGCTAGCCGCGCGCAGCCAGCTTTCTCCCATCTCCCATGGCGCCCGGTCCTCCCTGCGTCAGCTCGCCAGGCGGGACATCGCTCCCTGCTGCGCTCGCCCAGGTCGCCGCCGTCGCTCAGCTCGGGGCCCATCTATCTGCTCGCCCTCTTCAGCGCCTTCCCCTGCTGTGGAGCTCCCGTGCGCGCGCGTCCCCGGCCTCTACTCGACTCTCTGGTGCTCGGCTTCCTCTCCCTGAATCCTCGGCCGCCGTCCAACTTCCAGCGCACGCGCTCCTCTGCTCCCATGGCATGTTCCTGCGCCCGGCCAGAGCTCCCTGGCTCGCCCCTATGCGCGCCCATCTCCCTGCGCTGAGGTCCCTCCATGGCCACCGCGCCCTCCCCTGCTGGCAGCCGAACTCCCTACTTGGTCGCGCGCCTCCCTTGCTCCCGCTGCTCGCCGTGACCGGCTCTGGATCCTGATAGCGAGTTTCCCCCCCCCCCCCCCCCCCAGCGCCGTCTGTTTGCCGGTCATCTTCTGCTCCTCCCCATGTCGCATGTCGGTGATGTTCTCCACCACCGCTCAAATTTCCGTGCTCGACTCGTGGATGCCTCGGCTCCGCGGTATTCGTTGGGTCTCATCCTCGACGTCGGTCGCTCCTGGTGCCGAACCCCCAGCTTCTAGTGTCACGCATCTTCTCATCGTCGCTCCCTGCGCAAGCGCTCATACTCGCCATCATTTGCGCTGTCACTGTGCCTCCTTGCGTAAGTGTCGTCGGGCGCTTGCTAGCGCTTTCCCTGCTCGCCGATGGCTCAACCGTTGTTTCCCCGTGAGCTCGCCCCCGTGCTCGGGCTTTACTAGCAGTCGAGCTCCCTCTACGTCACGCCCTTCCTGCCCGGTCTTGCAGACGCCGACTTCGCCTAGGTCGCAAGCCTATGTGTCCTCGCCGTGTCCTAGCTCGGCTTCTCCAGCACGCCTGTCCTCTATGCGCACGCGTCATCACCTCCCCTAGCCATTATGCTAGCCCGACGTCTCGCTTCGTGCCACTGCGTCGGTGTTTGCACAGGCCTGCGACATCCCGTCTTAGCTGTCAGTTTCAGCCCTTCTCTGGCCGTGAGGCCGTGCTCCTCGTTCGACCTTGCCATCGGCCGCTTACTCCTGTCGGGTCGTCTGATGCTGCCCTAGTACTCACCAGTTGAATGCTGAACTGAACAAGGCGACGTTCCAATGTGTCGCTTATCAAGCGTTCGATCGAAGACTTCAATCGGAGATTGTCGTCGTTCTCACAAATATTGAATCGAGTTAATTATGGTGAGCCGATTCACTATTTTTGAATATTGATTTTATGATCGGGACATAAGACACTTAGTTTGCGTATGAAGTTTAAGTTAGAAATACCAGTGATGCGAGGTGTGCTTCGATGAGTTTAGTTGCTGAGTATATTCGAACTAGTTCTATTTTGCAGAGTGTAGTATTTCGGTGACGCGTAGGTTAAGTTTAGTATTTTAAGCAATTATCGATAAGTCTGTCGATGCTAATTGTGTTCAGTGCACGTAAGATGAAGTCGATGTCCTGCGCTAGTAGTTAGTATCATCTATGTTTGTGATCGATAATGTTGGCGTCGAATATTGATTAGTTAGATTGATAGCTATGAATAAATAATTGTTATCTTGTTTTCGGTTGTCCAAATTATTTGAAGGCGAACAACATTATTTGGTCCGCTTCAGTTGAAATCTAAAAAAAGACTACTCAGACTGTCTCCAACAAGGAGTGCTATATGGCTCTGTCCTCTAAATTTAGCGGATATGGAGCACCTTTTTTCGTCCAACAACACACTGCAAAGTGTCCGCTAAATATAGCGTGCGTCGCCGGACACCCTAAACGTGGAGGTTCTTCAAGCGTCCGCTATCCGTCGCTCCTTCTCTCCCGCGCCGAAGAGGAAGCTTCTCCTCGTACTCTCTTCCCCTCGCGAAGCACTCGACGCCGGCCGCGTACTCTCTTCCCATCGCGAAGAAGCACTCGACACCAGCCGCCGATGAGCTCGACGGTTGCACTTGAATCCACCATGAAGCCTAGAGTTGCTGATTCGGGTACTATCACCTGGCTAGAGCAGCCGCACACTTGTACATCACAGGAACTTCAGGAGCGACGGCAACCTCAATCTTCGTCGCTACGGTGGCGATGGTGGACACAGTCAGACAGACAAGGCACGACGCCGGTGACAGGAAACAAAGCGAGCAACACAAGGAGAGAGAAGTGATTGTTCACTGCAAAGTACCGACGAGTAGTAAAAAAACAAAGCAAATGAAGAAAAGAAAATAGGATCTTATGTGGAGATGGAGGATAACCTATGTGAATTTGTTTAGTTTTTTAGTTTATAAAATATTTATTAATACATGTCAATTTTTTTGTTAATATGGTTGTTGGAATGCATTTTACAATTACCAAATTCCGATATTTTTTTCCGGATTCAATATTACATTCCATACAGAAAAGCAAAATTCAAAAAATGTAATAATCATTATCTCGTGTGTGAGGTATTTTAATTATCTTGTGATAAAAAACAATAAATTAAATAGAGAAAAGAAAGTCTGTTAATACTGTAGCTATAGAGGACTAAATTTAGAGGACGTTGCTGGAGACTGAGAAGATATAGAAGACGGAATCTTTTAGAGTGTCCTGTAAAGTACAAGGAATATTCCTTTAGAGGATGAAATTTAGGGAACGTTGCTGGAGACAGCCTCAGTGAACATGGTTCTTTAGTATTTTAAATCTTTAGGATTTAAGTAGTGTACAAAATTCATTAATATGCTTCCTCACTCTAAATTGTCGGTATTCAAAAATAGTGAATGAAAATGTGACGAGTAATTTGATATTGGGTGTTTTGACAAAAGACTTGTGCTTAGCTTATTGTTACTTGATGTTTGAAGTAGATGTGATTACGCTAGAAAAGTGTGATGATTGGGCGTAATCGTATATCGATAACTAGTGTTTTCGTATGAAATGGTACAACGCCTCGCCACTAGGTGTTTAATTCGCTATTGTGTAGCATTATTCAGGTTTGTGATATTCCTGTTTATATGCATTCATGTGCATTATACAAATCATTTAGGTACGTTTATTGACTACGTGATATGGAGGACCAAAGTTGAGTCGACCACAAGATATCGCTACGCGTGAGCTTCTCCAAAAGATGATGCTGATGAACGAACCTGAAGATGGATAATCTGAGCGAGTGCCAAGACAAAGAATGATTACCAAGTGGTCGCCACTTAACCAACACTAACCTAGTGTTCTTCTAGGCAAGCCCCGGTGCATTTGCCACTCCTTGCACTTTTAAAATCTTTATCACCTTGTTTGATGCATTAGGTGATAGGAGTTGTATGTCAAACAGTTGATGCATTCCCTTCCTTGGAAAATTGATTACCCTTCCTTGACACCCTTTTATAAAACTTGACACCCTTTTATAAAAATGATTTTTATGATGCTTAGCCTTGCTTTAGAAAAATAAAATGTTTTGTTTTAAAACAAAAGATGATGCTTCACAGTGGATGGGAATTTTTACAAAAAAAGACTGATTATGGTGGATCCATCACGGCCGTGATGGGTTCAACATCTAAAAAGATGTACCTCTGCCAGGTACCAAACTTTGGGTTTTAAATGATTAAAACGAGACCGGGTGGGTGACTTGCACGAGAAGGAAGTCTCGGTTTAGTGTCTCCGTCTGAGTCGCTTAAGGACCATACCAATGTGGGTCTGCTGACCGAGGACCCTTTAACTGGTCACATGGCTCGTCATGGGTAAGCTTTGCCTCGGGCAGACCAATACTAGAAAGGCCAACACGCAATGGGAGTGGAGAGATGGCGAGAGTAGCGTATACCCTCCGTGGCAAGAGGCTGGATGGTGGTGTATTTGTGCTCTCGGTTGGCGTGAACCCGGTCTGGTCTTGAGAACCCTGGTGGCGAGTTGACATATGCAAGGGTTAAGTGCTACATATTTCGTGTGATTGGAGATCCTCAACTGAGTATTAATTGATTCGGATCGCCGTTACTTCTCGGATATGAAGACTTGGTCACTAACTTACATGTAGCAATCCAGTGAACTGAAGGGTTGATAAAAAAGACGGCTAGTGTAGACCAAGTGCTGAACTAGGATAGAAAGAACTCTAGATTAGGCTTGGCAATGGGGCGGGTTCAGGTCGGGTCCCCGCGGTTTTAGACCCGGTGGTGTTCGGGGCGGGTTTAAATTTTGCCCCGCGGGGGCACGGGTTTGGGGCCCCGAATTAATTCGGTTTCGGGGCAGTTCTCCATTTTCACCCGTGGGGTTTTTGCGGGGACCCGAAAACCGAATCAAACTGAGTGAGCCCACCCAACGCAGGCAACCCAACTCATTGAAACCGGCCAGGCCCAGCCCAACTCGGACGCAAAGTGGCAAAAGCCGCAAAACCCTAGGCTCCCACCGACCCTCGCCTCGCAGGCTCGCCGCTCGCCCCTCTCCCTCGCCCACCCACGTCCACTGCGCCGCCGCCCGTGGCTCGTCGTCCGAGATCCAATCCGACCATCCGCCGGTCCACCACCCTCCTCCTCGCATGGCTGCTCGGGCCACCGGCGCAGGTGGACGCGCAGGCACGACCGGTGTCTGGGAGCGGATACGTCCAGGCGCGGGGCGCCATCGGCGACGTCCAGGCGACCGCGCATCCGTCGCTGTGTCTAGGCCACCGGCGACCGGACGTCCGTGGTCCTAAGCACCCGTCCGCTGCGCGGTACTACTCCCTCAGCCCCTCTGCAAGTCTGCTACTCTACTGGCGTACAACTATGTGGATGGATATGCATGTTCCTGCAGCGTTTTTATCCTTTCATTTTTCTTGTTTTTTCATTATTACTGGCTGTATGCAGACCAGGGCCACCTCGTGTGCCTCGTGCATATGTATATATAATTATATATACGCATGCATTATTGTTGAGCGGTGAAGCATGCAGCCTGTGTAATCCTGATAAGCGATGACACACACACATGCTGCCTTGTTGGCTGCAACAGCAGCTCTATAATTAGTTATTGCCCGTAATTAGTTATTGCCCAGGCTCTTGGATTAGTTATGACACACACACACAAAGAAGCTCCATAATTAGTTATTGCCCGTAAGTACTGTGCCTCTCTCTCTTAGTATATAATATCACGCTCTTGGATTTTTTTGCAATAACATAGTAGTAGCTACCAGTAGTTTGTTAGTTTTTGTTTAACGCCATCATTGATTGATTTGCAGTTTCAGTTCGCCATCGGCAGACTACTGCCTTTAACATTTAGATGTTGCTGTTTTTAACGAACATATAGTTGGGTTTGGGTTTAGTATATATTTAGGTAAGGAAACAAACATATAGATGTTGCTGTCTTTAACATTTTGCATTTTTTTCAGAGTATTAGGGTGAAGTGAAATGTCAACTGCAGGTACTAGTGCTTCTCATGCTCCTACAACCAGATCCAGATCAGCTGCTATATCCCAAGCGGAAACACAAGCAGCAGCAGCTCCTCGATCTGATTCAGCAGCTGCAGCAGGTACAGATGATGTGTTAGAAATAGAGGATGATGTTGCTGTTGGTAGTAAGAGGAAACGAGGACCAAAATTAAAATCTAAAGTTTGGTTAGAGTTTGATAGAATTGAATTAAATGGGGTTTGGAAAGCAAAATGCAAATGGTGTAAGAAGCATTTAGGAGGGGACACAAGAAATGGTACAAGTCACTTGAGTGGTCATCTTGAGATTTGTCCAGATAGGGCTGTTAGGAAGGGTATAAAACAGTCATCTCTTAAATTGACTGCAAATCCACAAGATGGGACTGTGACTATGGAGAAATACGTTTTTGATCAAGAAGTAGCTAGAAAAGAGCTTGCATTAATGACTATTATCCATGAGTACCCTTTATCTATGGTGGACCATGTTGGATTTCGCAAGTTTTGTGCAGCATTGCAACCATTATTCAAAGTAGTGTCTAGGAATACACTTAGGAAGGACATCCTTGATATGTATGAACTGCAAAAACAATCCATGTTGAAGTATTTTCGGAAGTTGAGTTCTCGAGTTGCTATTACTACCGATTTATGGACAGCAAACCACCAAAAGAAAGGCTACATGGCTGTGACAGCACACTTTATAGATGATGATTGGAAGCTAAAGAGTTTTCTTATTAGGTAATAGATAATTATCCATACTGTTCTTTATATCCTAACTTCCTCAATTAATCTCCTCATATAGTGTTGAACTCATTTTGTGCAGATTTCTTTATGTTCCAGCCCCACATACAGCTGAGGTTATTGCTGATATTCTTCATGATGTTCTCCTTGATTGGCATATTGAGAGGAATTTGTCTACTATAACTCTTGATAACTGCAGCACAAATGATAGTGTTATGAGGAATATGGTTGGGACCTCCAATGACAGCCTCAGGCAAAGAGTGGACACTGTGAAAGGCAAGTTGCCCCTCCCCTCTTGTATGTTACAAGGTAAATTAATCCATATGAGATGTGCTTGCCATATTTTAAACCTGGTTGTGAAAGATGGAATGAGTGTAATGGAATATGGAATTGATAGTATTAGAGAGATTGTGGGATTTTGGTCTGCCACACCTAAAAGACATGAGAAATTTGAGAAAATGGCATTGCAAATGAAGGGTAAATATGACAAAAGAATAGCTCTTGACTGCAAAACTAGATGGAACTCTACTTATCTAATGCTTATCACTGCTTTGTTGTACAAAGATGTGTTTGAACGCCTTGCTGCTCGTGCCCCTTGTATTCCAACTGAAGATGATTGGCAGTTTGCTAAGGACCTTTGTGATAGATTAAAGATATTCTATGATGTCACAGAGTTGTTATCTGGCACTAACTATGTCACAGCCAACATTTTCTTTCCCAAAATCACCAACATCTATTTGGCAATTAGGAAGTGGCAAGTAAGTGCTAACCCAAAGGTTGAAGAAATGTCTAGTAAAATGAAAGAGAAGTTCAATAAATATTGGATTGATGTGCATGGTTTGATGGCTGTTGCTGTTGTCCTAGACCCTAGGTATAAACTTCATCTTTTGAATGCACTTTTTCTAAAAATACATGGATCTGAAAGTACAACTATGGAGGTTGTTAACAAAGTTAAGGACATTCTTTATAACTTGGTCTTGGAGTATCAAGATTCTCTAGAAGTTGTTGCCACAACAGATGGTGCTCGACCTAGGGCAAGTAGTGGTCCTAGTGACATGTTAGAGGAGGATTGGATGGACACTTTTGATGATTACATGTCCAAGCAACCAGATGTGACCTCCACTTATGTGCGCACAGAGCTGGATTTGTACTTAGAGGAACCACTGCTTCCTAGGACACAGGGTTTGGATATCATCTTGTGGTGGCAGCATGCTGGGCTCAAATATCCTACTTTGAGAAAGATTGCACGTGATGTGCTTGCAATACCTGTTTCAACAGTGGCATCTGAGTCCGTGTTTAGCACAGGAGGCCGAATAATTAGTCCACACCGTAGTAGGCTTGCACCATCAATGGTGGAAGCACTCATGTGTATGCAGGCTTGGTCCCGTGCTGACATGTTAGGTATGTGATCTAATTTTTATATGTTCTTTGATTTCTTGCATAGTACATGAAACAACCAATTTCTGAGTTTTTTTGCAATGCAGGGTCTCCTCCAACTATTGTGGGTGCTTTGATGACTTGTCTTGATGACCAAGATGAAGACGCGGTACTATTTATTTGTTGCTTTGTGAATTTGTGACTTATTCAAGATAGCATTGAAGAACATGACTCGATCATTGTTTTATTATTTTGTAGGACGAACATGAATCGACCGTTGTTGATTGACCATTTGAGCTGGAGCTTGGTGCCTGGAGCTGCTTGGTTTCTTGTTGGATGTGGACGGCTACAAATTGCTTGCTGCTGCTTACTGTTTTACTTAGCTGCAAAAACTTGTAATAATATTATACATTGCTGCTTGTTGACTTAGTGGAACTTGGAAGTTGAAACTGCTATTTTGCTATGTATGTCAGTATGGGCTTGCTGAGTTAGTTCAAACTTCAAACTGCTATTTTGTTAAATATTGTTCAAACTGTACAGTACATGCTGCCTGTTGCGCCAGTAAGCCAGTTTGTGTAATTGTGTTTGCTGTCATGTTGTATTGTTGTGCGCCTGTAACTTGGAAGTGCTTGCTGTCATGATGTATTGCTGTGCGCCTGTGCGCCAGTTTGTGTTGTGCAGACTACACAGTACATGTTGCCTATTGCTGTGAATTATGTATTGCGTTTGCTGCTGTCTTTCGGGTCCACGGGTCCCCCGTCGGGTTACGGGTCCCCGCGGGTTCGGGTGTGGGTCTCTGTTTTCACCCGTATTATATTTCGGGTTCGGGTCGGGTTTTTAATTCGGTTTTCGGGGGCGGGTCCGCGGACGATCCACCCGACCCGAACCCGCCCCGTTGCCAACCCCACTCTAGATGCAGGTAACTTTACTTAACTTGACAAGTAAAAATGGATTTTTTAAGGATCCACTCATAGTAAGCTTTTCTGCAAACAGAGTCTTTGATTCTTGTTGAACCATACCTTGATTCCCAAAAGGCCAGCATATCCTTGAGAGTCTTTTTCTTTAGACGGGTAAGACTTGCGAAAGTACACTTCGTACTCAGGGTTTTCGAACCCATGTTGTTGCAGGTACTAGATTTGTGCTGCTGTGGATGGTGTTAAGCGCCGGTGGGCACGACCTTCTTATAAGTCTAAGTAACTCTTCTATACTTCTTATTGAGGATGGTCACTTAAGCTAGCATATATTTCAAACTTATAAATAATTTATAACATTTCAAAGTTTATCACTTTGAACCACTTTTGTAACCACTCCGATAAACATAATGTAAATTTGTTGTAACTTGTAACCTTTTGTAATAGAGAAATTCCGCTGCAAAATGTTGGTGTGTGATTTGTGTTTACTTAATTTTGCGATCCTGGTTGTAAGTGGTTTATCTGGGGTCCTTGGGGCACTCGGACGGATCCTATTAAGTTATTTGGTGCACATGCATAGCAGTCTGAGGTCTGTGAGACAAGGACAGGTGCATGTGGGCCCAATAACTTGGGAGGTTCTGCCACACATCTCATACATGCGCCAAAAAAGACAACATATATAATAACAGAGTGTATAGAGATAAATGTCACAATATCATCAGAGTACTTATTACATAGCGGAAGTCTTAAAAAATAAATGATAAATATAAAATGAACTAAAGTCCATCCTTGGCGCCAATAAGTCAACTGGGAGACGCCACCTAGATCAAATCGAACTCCTCGTTGTGTGCCTCCTCTTGAACCACATGTTCTTCTCCTGTGGGGGGTGTGAGACAGCAAGGGTGAGCTCACACATGTTCATCGCTCAACAAGTTGTGGGGAATAATGTGCATGAACTCACCAAAGGTGGGAGTTCATGTGAAGTGTAAGGCTGATCAACAAAATAAAGGTTGAAGCTGGGCATTGCTTTTATAAGTTGGACAAAATTTAATTAGCAGTTACTAAGTGTAAGTAAATATCAAACCATAATAAATAATAGAACAAAATTAATAAATAATCCCATGCAATGCAAATCTATACTATACTTAAAGCACCAGTTTCAACGGTCGTCATGCGTAATTTTTTACAAATAACCCCTCATAGCTATTTCAAATTAATCCGCTACATGTCTATAGATGTCAAACGATGCCCGACACGGGCTAGATGCACGCGGACCACAACTATGGCACAGGCACGTCATGCCAGTCTGCTAACTGTGTCGAGCCAGCCCGTTAACCCATCGATCCATTTAATTAAATCAGCGTAACGACGCCCGACACGGGCTAGATGCACGCGAGCCACAACTATGGCACAGGCACGTCATGCCGGCCTGCTAACTGTGTCGGGCCAGCCCGTTAGCTCGTCGACCATTTAATTAAATCAGCGTAAAATGTTAAAAACGGTGCAGGAGGTGGGGTTCGAACCCATGCCCTAATGGAAGAAGGGCGAGAGACACTGGGTGAAACTATCTAACCAGTAGAACATCACGCTAAGATGTCTTTAATATTGAATATAAATTGTATATAGGTATATACGTTTTTTTGTAAAATAAAAAAAAATAATCATGTCGGGCCGAGCTAGCACTATGGGCCGAGGCTATAGCTCAACCATGGCACGACGTTCTTGGCTCTTGCAAGCATTAGGTCGTTTCTGAGACCATATTGGCGCAATGGACTACATGGTGTTTGAGGTTGCTGAATTGGATGGAGCAGCAATGATTTGTCACACTAACAGTAAAATGAAATGTTATTTATTGGTTTTAAACGTTAGTAATTGCTACGAAGTAGCATAATTTATATGGAGCGCATCCAGTTTTTATTGATGCCTAACTTTAGCAATCACTCCATATTTTAATTTATCTTTTTTATAACTTTGACTTCATGGGACTTATTTTAGAAACTTGATCTCACAAACTCTCTTATTTGGTCTATGTATGATGGAATTATGTCATTTTATAATCTCTGTTCATTCAGTCAATCGTTGTGAACTTTCTTCTAATCGCTCACTTCATTGGTCGTGTTGTACCAAGACATATTTGCATGGAGTAAACAATAATATCAATTAGTCAAATAAAAAAATATATTATACAGAGAGCAGAGACAATCAATAAAAAATCTTGAAATTTTTTTGATGGATAGTTTACGTGGGTATTGTTGTAAGCCGTTGCAACGCACGGGCAACCGACTAGTGAAAAATTGAATTTAAGTTCCATAAATTAATCATGTGAGTGTCTGAGTCGCTCATGACCGTGAGCATGGCTAGTATACCAGTTTTACACTTTGCAGAGGTTGTACCATGTACCCACAAGTCGTGTATCCCATGTCGCCAGGGTTTGCAAGGCCCTTAGACACTACTGAGGTGATGGCTAGGGATCCACTACGAGGCCTTTACAAAGTTCCACTAGCTTCCAAAAACCCGCTACAGTTTATGGGCAGAGCACTTGCAAGAATCCCTCGTCTGACCGCCATCGCAGCAAAATCAACCCGAGAACCTCCCTGCATGCAACTCCCCTACTGCCCTTGCCCCTTTCATGTAAGGTAGTCTTCCACTAGCTTTCCTAATTAGTCAGCCAAGGGCGTCCCATACCACCCTTGTGGTGGCACTTTTTTCCCGGGTGGTTCTCCATGTTCCCATTACATAATGATCTTATCATGAACAGTAAATAATAAACTGATAACAAAAGTGTGAACATGAGTAATGTATATCTCTATACCCAAAACCACATAAAGCAATAGCATATACTACCCAAAAATTCAATGGTAACACAAGGTATAAAGATAGCCAAAACTAGGGTAACCTATTGGATCCCATCAAATTAACCTATGCAGATCATTATGATTAATAAGAACATGACTGGGTAAAAAGGAAGTGATCAAGGACACAACTTGCCTTCAATGAGCTCCTGCTCAGCAGTCTCCACCCGCTGAACCCCTAGATCCTCTGTGGCTTGCTCGTCTACTCGCATCAATACAAACATACATAGTATGGCAAAAATTAACATCACACCAAACAATTGAACATAATGCATGATAATATTATACGCCGCGTAACGAGATCGTAGGAACAAGAATCACTGAAAGGGAAATAGGGTTAACCTTTTCCTACAATTAATTTTAGTGGTTGATTGTCCAACACAAACATATGGACTAACTAGTTTGCTCTAGAATTCATGTATTACAGGTGCATAAGGTTCAACACAAACCAATAAAAGATTCAAGTTAGGAACTAAATTGGACCGGAGCAAAGAATTGAGTGTGTTGTGGTATGGCGCACCAGAATGTCCGGTGTGCCACCGGACAGTGTTCGGTGCACCAGACCCGTACAGGGTTAAACCAGCCACTCTCGAGAAAACACAGACGCGCTCCGCTATAATTCACCGGACTGTCCGGTGAGCTAGCGGGCAACGGCTATCCAGCGCGCAATGGTCAACTCTGATAGCGGAAATAGTGTAGCACAGTGCGTGGCAGAAGTCAGAGCAGCGAGTCAGAGGTGCACCGGACTGTCCGGTGCACCACCAGACTATACGGTGTCGCAAGAGGACAAAGCTCCAACGGTCTCCCGAGCTCCGAACCCTAACGGTTGGGTGACATGGTGGCGCACCGGACTGTCCGGTGGCGCACCGGACTGTCCGGTGCACCCATCGCAAGCAGCCTCCCCAACGACTACTTTGGTGGTTGGGGGCTATAAATACCCCCCAACCACCACAACTTCAGGCATCCAAGTTTTCTGAACATCACATTCAATACAAGAGCTCTAACATTCACTCCAAGACACAATACTAAAGATCAAATCCTCTTCGAGTCCCAAATTCACTCCAAACACTTAGTGGCTTGTGAGAGAGAGATTTTTGTGTTCATTTGAGTTATTGTCGCTTGGATTGGCTTTCTTCTTTTCCCATTCTTATTCTCAAGTGCTTTGTAAGCAAGGCAAGAGACACCAAGTGTGTGGGGGTCCTTGCGGGGTCTCAGTGACCCATGAGATTAAGGAAGAAGGCTCACTCGGTCTAAGTGACCGTTTGAGAGAGGGAAAGGGTTGAAATAGACCCGGCCTTTGTGACCTCCTCAATAGGGACTAGATTCTTTGGAACCAAACCACGGTAAAACAAATCACCGTGTTCACTCACCTTATTTCTTGGTTGATTTGTTTTCCCTCTCTTTCCGACTTGAATCTAATTCTAACGCTAACCCCTGACCTTAGTGCGTGTTTAAAGTTATAAATTCCAGGTTTCGCCTATTCACCTCCCTCTAGGCGACTTTCAATTGGTATCAGAGCCCGGTGCTTCATTAGAGTTTTACAACTCGAAGTGATGTCGGGAGATCACGCCATGAGGGAGATTATGACCAGCGACAAGTCCGCAAGCTCGGGGAGGAATCTCTCAAGGGAGTCCGGCAACAAACACAAGGAGGAATCCTATTCCTCCATCAAGTCGCATCGGAAAGGTGACAAGAAGAAGAAGATGAAAAAGATCGTCTACTACGAGACTGACTCTTTGTCACCCTCCACATCAGGCTTCGAGTCGTCCGTCGCTTCTAAGTGCCATGAGTGCAAGAAGTATAGTAAGATGCCTCTTCGCTATCCCCGTATTTCTAAGCGCGCTCCATTACTTTTCGTTCCCCTAGGAAAACCACCATATTTTGATGGTGAAGATTATTGTATGTGGAGTGATAAAATGAGGCATCACCTAACCTCACTCCACGAAAGCATATGGGACATAGTTGAATTTGGAGCGCAGGTACCACAAGTGGGGGACAAGGATTACGACTCAGACGAGGCCGCCCAAATTAGGCACTTTAACTCCCAAGCCACGTCTATACTCCTCGCCTCCTTGTGTCGAGAGGAGTATAACAAGGTGCAAGGGTTAAAGAGCGCCAAAGAAATTTGGGATGTCCTCAAAACCGCGCACGAAGGGGATGAGGTGACCAAGATCACCAAGAGCGAGGCGATCGAGGGGGAGCTCGGTCGTTTCGTCCTCAACAAAGGAGAAGAGCCGCAAGCAATGTACAACCGGCTAAAAACCATGGTGAACCAAGTGCGCAACCTCGGGAGCACCAAATAGGATGACCATGAGATGGTCAAGGTTATTCTTAGATCCCTCGTATCTCGTATTCCTACTCAAGTTCAATTAATACGTGGGGATCCTAGATATAAACTAATGTCTCCTGAGGAAGTGGTAGGCAAGTTTGTGAGCTTTAAACTAATGATCAAAGACTCCAAACATATTGTCAACTTAGAGCAAGGTGCCACCTCCACACCCGAGGTGCAACCTGTTGCATTCAAAGCGATGGAAGAGAAGAAGGAGGAGTCTACACCAAGTAGGCTTCCAATCGATGCCTCCAATCTCGACAACGAGGAAATGGCGCTCATCATCAAGAGCTTTCGCCAAATCCTCAAGCAAAGGAGAGGGAAAAACTACAAGTCCTACTCCAAGAAAGTTTGCTACCGGTGTGGTAGGTCCGGTCACTTCATAGCTAAATGTCCTATTTCTAGTGAAAGTGATAGGGACGACGACAAGAAGGGGAAGAAGAAGGAGAAGAATAGGTACTACAAGAAGAAGGGCGGCGATGCCCACATATGTCGGGAATGGGACTCCGATGAGAGCTCCACCGACTACTCCTCCGACGAGGACGCCGCCAACATCGCCGTCAACAAGGTCCTCCTCTTCCCCAACGTCGGCCACAAATGTCTCATGGCTAAGGACGAGAAAAAGAAGAAGGTACAATCTAGAGCCACCCCTAAATACACAACATCTAGTGACGAGGGTAGCTCTAGTGATAGTGAAGATAATCTAATGTCTCTCTTTGCCAACCTTAGCATGGACCAAAAGAAAAAATGAAATGAATTAATTGAAGCAATCAATGAGAAGGACAAACTCTTGGATAGCCAAGAGGACTTCCTAATTAAAGAAAATAAAAAAAATTGTTAAATTGAAAAATGCCTATGCTCAGGAAGTAGAAAAATGTGAAAACCTGTCTAAAGAGCTTACCATTTTCCATGATTCTATTTCTAGCCTTAGAAATGAAATGCTAGTTTAAATTTTAAGGTTAAAGAATTAAATGTTTGCAATGATTCTATTTCCTGTCTTAGAGATGAGAATGCTAGATTAAGTGCTAAGATAGAGGAATTAAATGATTGCAAACCCTCTACATCTACTGTTGATCATGTTTCCATTTGCACTAGATGTAGAGATATTAATGTTGAGGCTATAGATGATCACCTTGCCAAGATTAAGAAACAAAATGATCACATAGCTAAATTAGATGCTAAAATTGCCGAGCATGAGCTCGAAAATGAAAAATTTAAATTTGCTCGTACCATGCTCTATAATGGGAGACACCCTGGCATTAAGGATGGCTTTGGTTTCCAACAGGGAATCAATGTCAAGCTTAATGCCCCTAAAAGATTGTCTAACTTTGTAAAGGGTAAAGCTCCCATGGTTTAGGATAGTGAGGGTTACATTTTATATCCTGCTAACTATCCTGAGCACAAAATTAGGAGAATTCATGTTAGGAAACCTCACACTGTTTCTCATCATGCATTTATATATATAAATAAGGCTTCTAGCTCTAGGCAATCAACTCATGTTAAATTGCCTAAAAGGAAAACTCCCACTGCATCAAATGAGCATAACATTTCATTTAAGACCTTTGATGCATCATATGTTTTAACTAACAACTCAGGCAAAGTAGTTGCCAAATATGTTGGGGGCAAACACAAGAGCTCCAAAACTTGTGTTTGGGTACCTAAGGTGCTTGTTTCTAACGTCAAAGGACCCAAGACTGTTTGGGTACCTAAGAACAAGGCCTAAAATTGTTTTGTAGGTTTATGCATCCGGTGGTTCAAGTTGGATAATCGATAGCGGGTGCACAAACCACATGACAGGGGAGAAAAGGATGCTCTCCTCCTATGAGAAAAATGAAGATCCCCAAAGAGCTATCACATTTGGGGATGGAAATCAAGGTTTGGTCAAAGGATTGGGTAAAATTGCTATATCAACTGACCATTCTATTTCCAATGTTTTTCTTGTAGATTCTTTATATTACAATTTGCTTTCTATTTCTCAATTATGCAAAATGTGCTACAACTGTCTATTTACTGATATAGGTGTTACTGTCTTTAGAAGAAGTGATGATTCAATAGATTTTAAGGGAGTGCTAGAGGGTCAGCTATACTTAGTTGATTTTAATCAAGCTGAACTAGACACTTGGTTAATTGCTAAGACTAACATGGGTTGGCTCTGGCAGCGCCGACTAGCCCATGTTGGGATGAAGAATCTCCACAAACTTCTAAAGAGAGAGCACATTTTAGAACTAACAAATGTTCATTTTGAGAAAGACAGGGTTTGTAGCGCATGCCAAGCTGGAAAGCAAGTTGGCACTCATCATCAACACAATAACATAATGACGACGGATAGGCCACTAGAGTTGCTCCACATGGATGTATTCGGCCTGATAGCTTACATAAGCATCGGCGGGAGTAAGTACTGTCTAGTTATTGTGGATGACTATTCTCGCTTCACTTGGGTATTCTTTTTGCAGGAAAAATCTCAAACCCAAGATACCTTAAAAGGATTCTTAAAAAGGGCTCAAAACGAGTTCGGATTGAGGATAAAAAAGATAAGAAGCGATAATGGGACGAAGTTCAAGAATTCTTAAATTGAAGGATTTCTTGAGGATGAGGGCATCAAGCATGAGTTCTCTTCTCCCTATACACCTCAACAAAATGGTGTTGTGGAGAGGAAGAATAGAACTCTATTGGATATGGCAAGGACCATGCTTGATGAGTACAAGACACCGGACCGGTTTTGGGCAGAAGCAATCAACACTGCTTACTACTCCATCAACCGGTTATATCTTCACCGAATCCTCAAGAAGACATCATATGAACTCCTCACCGGTAAAAAGCCCAATGTTTCATATTTTAGTGTCTTTGAAAGCAAATGTTTTATTCTTGTTAAAAGAGGTAGAAAATCTAATTTTGCTCCTAAGGCTGTAGAAGGCTTTTTACTTGGTTATTACTCAAACACAAGGGCATTTAGAGTCTTCAACAAATCCACTGGGTTGGTTGAAGTTTCTTGTGACATTGTGTTTGACGAGACTAATGGCTCCCAAGTGGAGCAAGTTGATCTTGATGAATTAGATGATGAAGAGGCTCCATGTGTCATGCTAAGGAACATGTCCATTGGGGATGTGTGTCCTAAGGAATCCGAAGAGCCCACACAAGTACAAGATCAACCATCATTTTCCAACCAAGCATCTCCACCAACTCAAGATGAGGAACAGGCTCAAGATGATGAAAATGAAGATCAAGAAGATGAGCCACCTCAAGAGGAGGACAATGATCAAGGGGGAGATGAAGAGAATGAAGACAAGGAAGATGATAAGGAAATTCAGGGTCAAATATCGCCACACCCAAGAGACCACCAAGCAATTCAACGAGATCACCCTGTCAACTCCATCCTTGGTGACATTCATAAGGGGGTAACCACTAGATCTCGAGTTGCACATTTTTGTGAGCATTACTCTTTTGTTTCCTCTATTGAGCCATACAGAATAGAGGATGCACTACGAGATCCGGATTGGGTGCTGGCAATGCAAGAGGAACTCAACAACTTCACGAGGAATGAGGAATGGCATTTGGTTCCACGTCCTAATCAAAATGTTGTAGGTACCAAATGGGTATTCCGCAACAAGCAAGATGAGCATGGTGTGGTGACAAGGAACAAAGCCCGACTTGTGGCCAAAGGTTATTCACAAGTCGAAGGTTTGGACTTTGATGAAACTTATGCACCCGTAGCTAGGCTTGAGCCAATTCGTATATTACTTACCTATGCTACTTACCATGGCTTCAAGCTCTATCAAATGGACGTGAAAAGTGCCTTCCTCAATGGACCTATCAAGGAAGAGGTCTATGTTGAGCAACCTCGTGGCTTTGAAGATAGTGAGTACCCTAACCATGTGTATAAACTCTCAAAGGCGATTTATGGGCTCAAGCAAGACCCAAGAGCACGGTATGAATGCCTATGGGATTTTCTTATCACTAATGGCTTCAAAGTCGGTTAAGCCGATCCTACTCTATTTACTAAAACTGTTGCAAAATATTTTTTTGTATGCCAAATTTATGTTGATGATATTATATTTGGGTCTACTAACAAGTTAACTTGTGAAGAGTTTAGTAGGATCATGATTCAGAAATTCGAGATGTCAATGATGGGGGAGTTGAAGTATTTTCTAGGATTTCAAATCAAGCAACTCCAAGATGGTACCTTCATCAACCAAACAAAGTACATTCAAGACATACTTAAGAAGTTTGGGATGAAGGATGGCAAACCCATCAAGACACTCAAGGGAACCAATGGGCATCTCGACCTCGACACGGGAGGTAAATCCGTAGATCAAAAGGTATATCGGTCGATGATAGGATCTTTACTCTATTTATGTGCATCTTGACCGGATATTATGCTTTCTGTATGCATGTGTGCAAGATTTTAGGCCAATCCTAAGGAAGTTCACCTTAGGGCCGTAAAGAGAATCATGAGGTACTTAGTTTACACTCCTAAGTTTGGGGTTTGGTACCCCAAGGGATCCACTTTAGATTTAATAGGATATTCCGATGCCAATTGGGTAGGGTGCAAAATTGATAGGAAGAGCACATCAGAGACTTGTCAGTTTCTGAGAAGATCCCTTGTGTCATGGGCTTCAAAGAAACAAAACTCAGAGGCTCTTTCCACCTCCGAAGCCGAGTACATTGCCACAGGCCATTGTTGTGCGCAATTACTTTGGATGAGGCAAACCCTTAGGGACTATGGCTACAAATTGAGCAAAGTCCCTCTCCTATGTGATAATGAGAGTGCAATCCGCATGGTGGATAATCCCGTTGAACACAGCCACATTAAGCACATAGACATTCGGTATCACTTTCTGAGAAATCACCAACAAAGGGGGGATATCGAAATAGCTTATGTAAACACCAAGAAATCAATTAGCCGATATCTTTACCAAGCCATTAGATGAGAAAACCTTTAGCAAACTTAGGAATGAGCTAAATATACTTGATTCTCGGAATTTTGATTGAAACATTGCACACATAGCTCATTTATACCTTTGATCATATCTCTTTCATTTTGGTACAAATGCATATTTCTTATTATTTATGTACCAAGGCTACGACTAATGTGTTTTCAAGTGTATTTCTATACTAAGTCATAGATTGAAAGGGAAATGGAGTATTCGGCAAAGACAAGGCTTCCACTCCAACTCTAACGGTATCATTTACCCTTTGTCGTTACTCCCAGACATTCCTCAAATTGGTACAATCCTTCACTCATATTTCCTTTACCAATGGGGGAGAAAATATTTTGAGGGCTCTCAAAGTCTCCATTTTTGGCGATTAATGCCAAAGGGGGAGAGAATATTAAGTCCAAAGCAAAACGACCGCACCACCACCATTTCAAAAAATTTCGAAATCAAGTTTTATTTGGTATTTCTTAATTAGTATTTATGCTTCACTTAAGTTGTGAAAATAAAATTTCAAATTGGTATCTAATTTACAATTAATCCTTCAATTGGTGTCTTTTCAATATTCAAAATTGGAATCTATTTCAAAAACCCTCTTGAAAGCTAAGAGGAGAATTTCATTGAGGGGGAGTCTTATTTAGTCAAAGGAAAAAGCTTTTGAAACAGGGGGAGAAATTTCAAATCTTGAAAATGCTTCTCACAATCTTATTCATATACCTTTGACTATTTTCAAAAGGCTTTGAAAAGATTTTCCAAAATTTATTTGCAAAAACAAGTGGTGCAAATGTGGTCCAAAATATTAAATAAAAGAAAAGCAATCCATTCATACCTAGTGAGATTATCAATTGGTCTAATTCCAAGTAACCTATGCACTTACCATATGCAAACTAGTTCATTTATGCACTTTATATATTCGCTTTGGTTTGTGTTGGCATCAATCACCAAAAAGGGGGAGATTGAAAGGGAAATAGGGTTAACCTTTTCCTATAATTAATTTTAGTGGTTGAATGTCCAACACAAACATATGGACTAACTAGTCTGCTCTAGAATTCATGTATTACAGGTGCATAATGTTCAACACAAACCAATAAAAGATTCAAGTTAGGGACTAAATTGGACCGGAGCAAAGAAATGAGTGTGTTGTGGTCTGGCGCACCAGAGTGTTTGGTGTGCCACCAGACAGTGTCCGGCGCACCAGGGCCATACAGGGTTAAACCAGCCACTCTCGGGAAAATGCAAGCACGCTCCGCTATAATTCACCGGACTATCCGGTGAGCCAACAGGCAACGGCTATCCAGCGCGCAACGGTCGACTCTTACAATGGGAACAGTGCAGCACAGTGCACGGCAGAAGTCAGAGCAGTGAGTCAGAGGTGCACCGGACTGTCCGATGCACCACCAGACTGTTCGGTGTCACAAGAGGACAAAGCTCCAACGGTCGCCCGAGCTCCGAACCCTAACGGTTGGGTGACGTGGTGGCGCACCGGACAGCGCACAGTGCCTGTCCGGTGGCACACCGGTCTGTCCGGTACGCCCATCGCGAGCAGCCTCCCCAACGACTACTTTGGTGGTTGGGGGATATAAATACCCCCAACCACCACAACTTTAGGAATCCAAGTTTTCTGAACATCACATTCAATACAAGAGCTCTAGCATTCACTCCAAGACACAATACTAAAGGTCAAATCCTCTCTGAGTCCCAAATTCACTCCAAACACTTAGTGGCTTGTGAGAGAGATATTTTTGTGTTCAATTGAGTTCTTGTCGCTTGGATTGACTTTCTTCTTTTCCCATTCTTATTCTCAAGTGCTTTGTAAGCGAGGCAAGAGACACCAAGTGTGTGGTGGTCCTTACGGGGTCTTAGTGACCCGTGAGATTAAGGAAGAAGACTCACTCGGTCTAAGTGACCGTTTGAGAGAGGGAAAGGGTTGAAATAGACCCGATCTTTGTGACCTATTCAATGGGGACTAGGTTCTTTGGAACCAAACCTCGGTAAAACAAATCACCGTGTTCACTCGCCTTATTTCTTGGTTGATATGTTTTCCCTCTCTTTCCGACTTGAATCTAATTCTAATGCTAACCCCCGACCTTAGTGCGTGTTTAAAGTTATAAATTTCAGGTTTCGCCTATTCACCTCCCTCTAGGCGACTTTCAATCACTAAATTTAGAGTTACGGTTATTTAGTTATAAATTTCTGAAGTTATTTAGTACCTAGAATAGATTAATTCAAATGAACATTTTAATTCAAGTTTCATAGTTAAACAGAGGTACTAGGTGATGAATAATCTTAAAACAAAATTAATGCCACTGGAATGAATCAATTTGGACTTATAATGAATTGAATATGAATTATATAAGTTTCTGAAATTACTTTTGTATTAAAAATCAATTTTCCTTAACTATTTCTCTAATTTCTCTGATCTCGGGATTGGGTGCCAAATTCTGGAAAAGCCAGGGGCTGGCGCGCAAGTTTCCCCGAGACACAGAATCTACCAGGACAGACCGCGGGTTGGTTCCCCAAAAACAGAGGGGCTTTTCTGCAAAACGTGCACGGCGAAGGGGTACCGTGATCCCTCGGCCGTTGGATCTGGGTTTAGCGTGTAGGATTAGATCTACTCTAGTTATTTAACCGCGGTCACTCTTGGTCGTCGGATCCGAGATCCACGGTCCATACCTGATCGGAACCAATGGCTCGGATTTAACTATCCTAAACGGCTGTGCGCCACGATCCAAGCCGTCCGCTTCAAGATCCGCAGGCAGGGAGCCGTCTTCCTCGACCCGTCACCCATAAGCCATCGGCGGCAGCTAAGCCCCACGGCGACGCCCAGAACAGAGACGCCATACCGGTTGCGCTTAGTGCACCAAACTCACGCACAACCCCTGCTATGCGTAGAGACGGTTACAGTGATCACGTGGGAGTAAAAACTTACCAGGATATGGCAGCGCAGGATTCGGTCCATGAGACGAGGCGGCACCGCGACGGTCAGGGAAGTCCGGCGAGCAATTCGTCGACACCCCGAACACAACACCCACAACTATCGGATTCCAGGGATGACGACGGATCATCCGCAACGGCCCTTGCTGGCACGGGGGGCGCTACCGGCGTCAATTGCCTGCGGCGGCAACGGAACTGACTTGGCAGCGATGCACAGCTACGGGGGCACTGACCTAAGGTTACGGAAGGTCAGGGCAGCCGCGCTGGGGTGGAGCTTTATGCAGGGTCAACCCCATCACTCCGCCCCAGCAAGCCGAACTCTGCGGATGGTGGTTGGGAACCATTCTTGCCGAGATTCACGGGAGGAAGAGGAACAGTGGAAGTCGCTGGGTCCTGCACGCCAGAGAAAACGGAAGCCGCGATTGACCCGCGGTGTCTAGTTGAACGGGCCTGCATGGTAGCCAAAAGCACAAACAAACGCGCGCGGTTCTGCACAGCCGGGCCCACGGGTCGGCCACACACACGCGACAGCGCACAGAAACGGACGAGTGGGGGGTAATGGGCTGCCTTGGTAACCAAGTTGAACCAAGACAGGGAATTCAGCCCAGCGTCCGTTTTCCATTTTTTTTCTCTTTATTCTTTTCTTTTCTATTTTTTCAAATCCAAGTGCTCAAATGAATTTGAATCCGTAGTTTGATTTTCAGACTTTCAAATTTCAAATAAGATTCTGATGTGAATGGTACTACATTCTTTTTGAGAAAATTATTTATGTACCGTTATATTTGTTATTTATCACACATTTTAACTCTATTGCTCCCAATTTATTTAGTGCTTTTAATTTGAACTTGTGTCTAGTCTTATTTCATTGATAATTTTGTATTTGATGCACAGACAAAAGGAAATCCAACATGATACATCGAGTATTTTACGAGTTATTTGTTCACTTAAATCATGATGTTCCCATGTTGAAATGAATAGATGGCAAGATATTTACGGTGATCAACTCACTTCGTATTATTTATATTTTGGGTATTACAATATGTAGCACTTAACCCTTGCATATGTCAACTTGCCACCAGGTTTCTCAAGACTAGAATGGGTTCACGCCAACCGAGAGCATGGATACTCCATCGTCCAGACTCTTGCCACGGAGGGTACACGCTACTCTTGCCATCTCTCCACTCCCATTGCGTGGTGGCCTTTCTGGTATTGGTCCGACCGAGGCAAAGCTTACCCATGATGAGGCATGTGGTCAGTTAAAAGGTCCTCGATCATCAAGCCTACATCGGCTCGGTCCTTAATCGACTTAGACGGAGACACTACACCGCGACTCGTTTCTCGTGCAAGTCACCCGCTCTGTCTCGTCTTTATTACTTAAAAATCCAAAGTTTGGTACCTGACAGAGGTACTTCTTTTTAGATGTTGAACCCATCACGGCCATGATGGATTCACCATCATAAGTCTTTTCTTTTTAAAAATCCCCATCCAGTGTGGAGCATCACCTTTTATTTAAAACAAAACATTTTGTTTTCTAAAGCAAGACTAAGCATCAGAAAACTTGTTTGAATAAATCAGGTAACAAGGAATGGTAATCAATTTTCCAAGGAAGGGATTGTTGGGCACAAAACTCCTATCACCTAATGCATCAAACAAGGTGATAAAGTTTTAAAACAACAAGGAAAAGGATAATGCATCGGGGCTTGTGTTGCAGGAGGTTAAGGGTCCACTCCGCAGATGTTGAAGTAAAAGTTGTTCTCCGCTGGAGGATTTTCAGCTTGGGAGACAACCTCTTTGTCTATCACAGTTTCTTCCTCGTGTTCTATACATGACAATACATGTACATGAATGCTTATGTGATGTTATGAATATGCAGTTACGCAATATAAACATACTAAGTTGTATCTTGAATACAACTTTCCTTCACGGTACAAACTAGTAACTAGGGTTTCCTAAGTAGATATTCTTTTAGGATTAGTATAAAATAATTAATCCAAGGAGGCTAGTTATTGGGTTTCTGATCAAACACTGCCCAAATCATTTCAAACTTCACTTAGGAGCTTTAATTATCATATTAAGCTTACCTAAAAAGTTTTATGATTTTTGGAATTACTAAACTATTTCTAAAATTCTGAAATGCTTGGTTTAAGCACATTTAAATGCTATATAATTCTAGGGTTGGGATGAAAATATATAAACTATTTTTATTACATACTATGTGATTTTAGGAGTCTAGCAAAATTGGTCTCATGATTTTAGCTATTTTCTACTATTTTCTACAAATTTCCTAAGCCGACAGTAAAAAAAAGGAGAAATGATGAATAGTGTCGGGCCGGATCTAGCCCAAGTCAGCCCACGAATAGAGAAAACGCACGCGCGCCCACGCCTGCATTTCAGATTTGCGTGAAGGCCCCTAGGTATTTGAATATCCAGTAAAGAGCCCTAGGTACTATTTACATGTCTCACTGACAGTTGCACAAAGGCCCGTGTGCTTTTGTTTCTTCACGACTCTAGGTCCTCAACGACGGCGCGCTCGCCCGCCGGCCACCCCTTACTGGGACTCGCTTCAAACGATGATGACCGTCGTATCCGAGTATCAGATTATCATCCTCGATCCAAGACGATCCTAGTCCATGTACTATACTAATTGAGCTAATCTGACCAGGAATCCCCCCGTCCACAACGACGACGAACACCGAGGATCGGCATAGCTGTTCCCGTAGACCTAGCGCGGTAGAGTTCAATTGGTCGGGTTTACAATCAATAGGAGACCCTAAGGTACTAGAACACAAACCAGAGAAGTATGAACTGACCTAGAATTCTCTAGCCACGGTGAGATGTCTCACAGTGGCGTTCCGGCCGATTTGGGGGAAACATGAAATTCGTGAGCTATGGTGGATGATCGGGAGTGAGGAGTGGTGCTCTGGGTGTGTAACAAGAAGGTGGAGCAGGGAGGGCCTTCAATTTATAGTGACCACTCGAGTGCTTCGCAGATTTGGGATAAGATGATCTTGCGGCCGGAAAGAAGGTGAGTCACTGGAGTATAACTACAGTGGCACTCGGCTTGGCAAGGACTCTGGTGGTAAATTGGTTGTCCACTGTGACATCTTGTGATGTGGTAACAACCTTAAGTACGTGGCACGACTACAAGGAGCAGCGAACTCCGGTGATGGCACCTCGGTCGATCGCACGGCAAGTGGCGCAGTGAGTCCGGCGATAAGGCTCAAGCTCCCCTCTACGTTGAGATCTTTACCCCGCTTGCGTTGTACGTGCTATTGCAGCGTAAATATCCCAGGCGAGCATGAATCATAGCGGAGGATCGCCGACGTTGGATTCACTGAATCGGAGATCTTTTCAGCTATTGTACCATTGTGATCTTCTTTAGTGCGCCTGACAGAGCGGTTTGAGGAGCTTCGTTCTGAAATTTTCATGTGACAAACTGCTAATCTGACTGCATCAAAATTATTGCCCAATATATCAGCTTCCACTTTGTTATAGAGTTCTTGATCGAATACTCACTGACTCATGCGTATTTCGGCCTCAAAGTTCACTAGAGTTCACAGACAGTCTCTGTTTAGGGTAAAGCCCGACTGACACCCGATTTATAGGGCAATTTGCTCCAAATTCTGTACAGTTCTAGGGCTTAATCACTTAATCAAACTTGGACTACTATAGTAGCTCTACCAATGTGTTGTAGTGACACATGGCAAAATCTCCACACATCAGGAGATATTAGGGCTTGAATTCGGCTAGTTAACACTGCATTTCAAGGTCAAGTATAGGGGTGCTTTTGGGATCTTTTTGCAATTTACTCAAATTTGTTCCACAAAACATGGAAATCTCCAAATTTAAAAGTTGCTTAATTTTTATTACTATACCACTTTGATATATGCACTTTGGTCCAAAAGTGCATAGAAATAGGAGTCATCTTATGGAGCACTAATTAGGGTTTCTAGGCTCTCTATTAGGGTTTTAAGTGTTCTAGGGTTTATGTGGTACTCAAACTCTCCAAGTTGAATCTTTCTTGAACATCTCCACTAACCCTTGAGATCATACTCTAATTCTCATCTCATACCCCCACATGCTTCTATTCCTTGGGTAAGTGCCCTATCCTAGGGTTAAAGATCAAGTCATGTCATCACATCACAAGCTTGTTTTGAAATTTGTACCTAGTGGATGCACTCTAGGTGTAACATACATAATGAAATGCTAATGCATATGATGCCATGCCAAAGTTTTAGTTATTGTAACACTAGAGGTGTTACATCCTTCCCCCCATAAAAGAATCGCGTCGCGAGATTTAAGGCTCTAGGGTAAGTAATGGAAAAGGAAACACGTCACAACTTTATTTCCTATTTTCTCTTACAGGGCAGGAGGTGGGTGTGGGGGTTCGTTCTAACTTTACAATAAAGTACATAAACTTTAAAGATTATAGGAGGCTAAAAACTTAGGAAAATGTTTCTCTGAGAAGTGTCGAGTCTCCCAGGAAGCTTCTTCTTCGATGTGTTGGTTCCACTGTACCTTATAAAACTTGAGAGTCCTCTTTCGAGTTATTATGTCCTTCTGATCCAAAACTCGAATGGGATGTTCTGAATAGCTTAAGTCCGGTTCCAATTTAACATCAGCCACATCCATAGTTTGATCAGGAATCCGAAGACACCTCTTTAACTGAGATACATGGAACACATTATGCACAGCAGACAGTGATTCTGGCAACCGAAGTCTGTACGTGACTTGCCCATATCGCTGAAGAATGGGGAACGGGCCAATGCATCGGGGTGCTAACTTTCCTTAAACCCGGAATCGACTAACACCCTTCATTGGTGATACTTTCATGTATACATGATCGCTGACTTGAAAAACCAATGGTCGACGTCATTTATCCGCATAATTTTTCTATCGAGCATGAGCTTCTCTCAAGTTATGTCCTATGCATTGGACCTTTTCTTCTGTTTCTTTAACCAAATCAGGCCTGAAAAACCACCGTTCTCCTAGTTCTGATCAATTTAAGGGTGTTCTGCATCGCCGTCTGTATAGAGCTTCAAACGGTGCCATTTTAATGCTCTCTTGGTAAACTGTTATTATAAGAAAATTCTACCAGTGACAGACAATCATCCCATTTTTGTGGGAACTCCAAGACACAGGCTCGTAGCATATCTTCCAATATTTGGTTTACTCTTTCAATTTATCCGCTTGTTTGTGGATGATAGGCTGAACTGTGGAGCAATTTAGTGCCCAAAGATTTGTGCAGCTCTTCCCAAAACATGGATACTAATTGCGTTCCTCGGTCCAACACTATCGTCTTTGGAACTCCATGTAAACTGAGAATACGAGCGATATAAAGTTCTGCATATGTAACCACTGGATATTTCACCTTAACGGGGAGAAAATGAGCAGTTTTTGTAAGCCGGTCCACTATGACCCAAATAGAGTCGTATCCTTTTGATATCTTGGGTAATCCCACAACAAAATCCATACTGATGTCTTCCTATTTCTAGGTTCGTATCGGCAATGATTATAAAGGTCCAACATTTTTCATATGCACTGCCTTAACTCGTCTACAAGTGTCACATTTTGCCACATAGCGAGTGATCTCAATCTTCATCTTAGTCCACCAATAATGATGTTTCAAGTCTTGGTACATCTTAGTACTTCTAGGGTGAATTGAATACCGACTAAGATGAGCTTCATCCAAGATTTGTTGACAGACTTCAGCATCCTTAGGCACCACTATGCAGTCTTTAAACCATATCACTCCTTGATTATCTTTCCTAAAACAATTAGCTTTGCTGGCCTCCATTTTCTCATGACTATATTTTATTCCCTTATCAATCCTTTGAGCATCAATAATATTTTGTAGAATAACTGACTCAAGCTTCAAATGCATTAAGGTTCCTTGTTGCACTATCCCCAGATTTAATCTTTTCATTTCTTGACATAAGGTGGTGTTAGGAAATCCCAAAGTGAGACAATGACAAAAGGCTTTACGATTTAAAGCATCCGCCACCACATTAGCCTTTCCTAGGTGATAATGAATTTCCAGGTCATAATCCTAGATCAGCTCGAGCCACCTTCTCTGTCTCATGTTTAGCTCCGACTGAGTGAAAATGTACTTTAAACTCTTGTGATCTGTATATATATGACATATATTCCCCAGTAGATAATGACACCAAATCTTAATGGCATGAACTACTGCGGCCAGTTCCAAATTATGTGTTGGGTAGTGTTCCTCATGCCGGCACAGCTACCTTGAAGCATACGCTATTACTTGTCCCTCTTGCATCAGAACACACCCAAGCCCAATGTCGGATGCATCACAATAAACATCAAATGGCTTCTCAATATCCGATGGTGCCAAAACCAGTGCAGTGGTCAGCAATACTTTCAATTGTTCAAAGGCCTCATTGCACTTGGGAGACCAGTCAAACTTAACATTATTCTTTAGCAACTCAGTAATAGGTTTAACGATTTTGGAGAAATCCGGGATAAACCTGCGGTAATAACCAGCTAATCCAAGGAAACTTCTATCTTGATGCACTGAAGTGGGAGATTTCCATTCCAGAATATACTTGACCTTGCTGGGATCAACCGCAATCCCTTTGGCTGATAAAACATGTCCTAGAAATTGGATTTCCTCCAACTAGAATGCACACTTGTTGAATTTGGCATAAAGTTGATGTTCTCTCAAGTGCATTAACACAATTCACAAATGTTTTGCATGCTCCTCCTCATTCTTGTAATAGATCAAAATGTCATCAAAAAAGACCACCACAAACTTGTCTAATTCGGGCATGAATACCAAATTCATTAAGTATGTGAAGTGGGCTGGAGCATTTGTCAATTCAAAAGACATAACCAAATATTCGAATAACCCATACCGAGTGGTGAAAGCAGTCTTGGGCATATCCTCGGGTCGAATTCTGATCTGATGATAGCCCGATATGAGATCAATTTTAGAAAACACCCGGGCTCCAGTGAGTTGATCGAATAAAAGATCAATCCGAGGAAGTGGATACTTGTTTTTAATAGTCACTTCATTAAGGGGTCTGTAGTCCACACACATTCGAAGGGTTTGATCCTTCTTGACAAAGATTGATGGACATCCCCATGGCGATGAACTCGGTCTAATAAATCCTTTCTTCAATAAATCTTGTAATTGCGTCTTGAGTTTTTCCAGCTCATTGGGTGGCATATGGTATGATCTTCTAGGGATAGGAGTTGTACCGGGCTTCAATTCAATCACAAACTCCACATCCCTCTCTAGAGGTAATCCGGGCAAATCTTCAGGGAATACATCTAGGAATTCACACACAACTCAGATGACTTGTATCTCTTGTGCTATGGCTTCAAAAACTTGTCCAGATACTTTAACTGGGGCAGATACAGGGATGGACAACTTGACTTCTTCTTGTCCATGACTTAGCTGAATAGTCCTCTGATCCACATTGATTATAGCCTTATTCTGGGCTAACCAATTCATGCCTAGAATTACATCTACATCTTGTCCCTTTATATCTATCATGTTGGTAGGGAATTCATGTCCGGCCGATCTCGCGGGTATGTGGAAGACTACTTCCTTAGTAAAGATTTGACCCCTAGGTGATTGAATAACAAACCCCTCCTTTGATTCAATACTATGTATGCAATGCTTCTCAACAAAAATCTTGCTCATAAAAGTATGTGATGCACCAGAATCAAAAAGGATGACTACGGGATGGTTGGCAACGAAAAACGTACCCATCATCACCGGTTCTCCTTCTGGGGTGATTGCCACATGGGTGTAGTAGACTCGCCCAGATTTCCTTGGATTTTTGCCCGCTGGTGTGTTGGCCACATTTCCCTTTCCTTGAGACGTGTTCCCAGAAGTCTGTTGAGAATTTGATTTATTCTGCTTTGGATAGGGACAATCTTTGATGAAGTGTCCAGACTTCCCACAATTAAAGCAGCCATTAGAGGAACTGGGTAGGGCAGGGTAACGAGCACCAGGGGCACTCGGCTGATTGTTCTGAGCGGGGGCAAGAGTGCGACGGATAAAAACTGGTTGCTTGAAAGGATATGCGGTTGGACGAGGAGAAAAGCGATTTGGGTTGAAAGGGCGAATCACCAACCTCGACCGCTTTCTCAGATCCTTGAGACGATCCTTCGCTCACATATCTTTGTTTTTCCTTGTCCCGAATTCTTGTCTTCCACTGAAAGTGTTGTGCTTACGGCCCTGCTATAAGTGAGGTCCAGGAAAGTGGCCATCTTTTGCTGGAGTCGGTCATTTAAACCTCTCATGAAGCAATTCTTCTTCTTCAAATCTGTGTCCACTTGGTCTATAGCATACTGGGAGAGATGATTGAATTTGGTGAGATATTGCATCACCGAGTCTCCTCCTTGCTTTAAACGTATAAACTCCTCCAGTTTCATCTGTAAAACCCCTTCTGGAATATAGTGTTCCCTGAACGCTTGCTTGAATTCTGCCCACATGACAAGATGTCCTGCATGCTGAACAGGTGCAAAATTTGCCCACCAGGTGCTGGCAGGGCCTCTCAATTGTTGGACAGCGAACATGGGCTTTTGGGTCTCGGTACACTGAATCAATCCGAATTTTTGCTCCATAACCCAAATCCATTCATCTACTTCCAAAGGTTCTTCTGCTTTAACAAAAAGCGGTGGACGTGTTTCAGAAAACTCCAAATATGTGGTGTCTCGGGGGCCTTGGGGTTAACCTCTACCTCCCTGCTGATGAAACTGATTCCTAGCCATTTCACGCAGGAAACGGGTGCTATCAGCAGTGGCATTAACTAAGGCAGCGATAGCCTCAGCCAACATGGGAGGTACAGGCGGCGGGTTCGAAGTTTCCTCCCCACCGCGGGAAGTTCTCGTCCCGTCTTGAGCACGAGTTCTTGATGGCATCTGAGGAAGAAAAACATACTTAATTATTACATGCCACAAGTACACCACCTTTATTACATTATGCCAGACTGGTGCTAATTATACATACTCACTAGTACAACTCAACTTTCCTTATTTAATTTACATAAGGATACCACCTACTACTATACAATTCTAGTTATCTTCGTCCGTGGCTGCTCCCGCTCCACTGCCTGCTTCGGGAGAACGATCATCTGCGAGGTTCATGGAAGGAAGGGCTCCAAATAGATCCAACTCCCCATAAGGTCCTCCACCAGTTGCTCCATATGTTCTGGCTCCCATTGCTGCAACCTCTGGTGGCACGTTCGGGTGCAGCTGGTCGTATAGCACATGCACTTCCTCATGTAGAGTGTTATTGTATGCTTGCAGATTCTCCAGTGCTATGTTTAGCTCCATCACCCGGCTCGGGCATTTGCCTCTCAATCCCAAGCTATAGAGCGTGAATTTACGACCTAGTCTATAGCCCTGTCTCGTTCCACAATCTCCTGCTGCAAGCGATCAATCTCCGCTGATAGCTCAGCAATACGGCGGCTATCTCGCGCACGTTCCATGTTTCCATGGCGCAGTTCCGACGTGAGTAGGGGTGGTAATGGATCACGATCCAAATGGTTCTTCACAAAATGTCAAGGCCCTAAATAAATTATAGTTAAAAAATAAATAGAAATAAAGCCCGATCCTAACCCGATTCGATCCTTAAATCTTATAGTGTAAAATTTGTAGCCCATTGTTAGCCTTAGACGTGAGTCGTTCAACTCTAATCTCTAGACCTGAGAGCACCTAGAGGGGGGTGAATTGGTGATCCTGTAAAACATAAAAACTTATTGCCACAAAAACTTGGTTAAGTGTCAGTGCAATAGGATCAAGTAGTTGGAGAGGAGTACTTGTGAAACACAGAAACCACAGAGAGAAACAACACAATAGACACAATGGTTTATCCCGTGGTTCGGCCAAGTACAAAACTTGCCTACTCCACGTTGTGGCGTCCTGATGGACGAGGGTTGCACTCAACCCCTCTCAAGTGATCCAATGATCAACTTGAATACCACGGTGTTCCTTTTTCTTATCACTTTTCCCGTTTGCGAGGAATCTCCACAAGTTGGAGTCTCTTGCCCTTACAACAAGTATCAAAGTGAAAGCACTAGATTAAGGGAGGGAAGCAACACACAAATCCCAGCAATACGCACACACACAAGCCAGAATTTGAGCTCAATTGAAACACAACAAGTTCACCACTAGAACGGAGCTCAAAACACTAAGAATGTCAATCGAGTGTGCGAGAATGGAGTGCGGAAGTATTAGAATGTTCAGAGTATGCTTGGTGTTCTCCTCCATGCGCCTAGGGGTCCCTTTTACAGCCCCAAGGCAGCTAGGAGCCGTTGAGAGCAATCCAGGAAGGCAATTCTTGCCTTCTCTCGGGTAGCGCACCGGACAGTCCGGTGTGCCACCGGACAGGCACTGTTCACTGTCCGGTGCAGATTGCTTTCCTAATTTGGCGCAGCCGACCGTTGAAGATTTGGAGCCGTTGGCGCACCGGACGCTGTCTGGTGCACACCGGACAGTCCGGTGCCCCCATCAGACCGTTGGCTCGGCCATGCGTCACGCGCGGATTGCGCGGCCGACCGTTGGCTCACCGGACAGTCCGATGAATTTTAGCCGTACGCCGCCGACGAATTCCCGAGAGCGGCCAGTTGACCAAACTCCAGCCTGGCGCACCGGACACTGTCCGGTGCACCACCGGACAGTCCGGTGCATCCAGACTGCGTTGAGTCTTTGCTGCTCCAGCCAAGTCTTTTTCCTTTTGTATTTTCTCTGATTCTAGCACTTAGACAAATATGTTAGTACACAAAAAACAATGTGCTAAGTCTAGAATCATACCTTATTGATGATTTGCACTTCATCCACCATTTTGCACAATTTATACTTAAGCCATTTGTGTTGGGTACTTAATCACCAAAATACTTAGAAATGGCCCAAGGGCACATTTCCCTTTCAATCTCCCCCTTTTTGGTGATTTATGCCAACACAACAAAAAGCAACACATAGAAGTGCAACATCAATGCAAATGAGATCAAGATTTGTTTTTGATTCAAATTTGGCATATTTGGATCATTCTTTGCCACCACTTGGTTTGTTTTTGCAAATCAACTTCAATTTCCTATCTCTAAGTCAAACACACTTGTTGAGGCATAAAGAGAGGTATTCCAAGAGAAATTGATCAAAGATTCAAAAACTCCCCCTTTTTCCCATAATCAAACATTCTTCCCACAATAGACCAACTTTTGACAAAAAGAGACACTTAGAGTATTTTGACAAATCAAAACTTCTAACTCTACTATTTTCAAAATTCTCAAGTGGTAGCTGATCCATTTGCTTGCTTTGGCCTTAATTTCTCCCCCTTTGGCATCAAGCACCAAAATGGGATCATTTTTGGCCCTTAAACCCCATTGCCTCACCAAAATCTTCAATTAAGAGTAAAAATGGCAAAAAGAGCGTGGAGATGAACATGGAATTAGTTACTCTCTCATCGGAGTGCAGTGGAAGTCTTTCATGGTCCAAGTCCACTTTTCCCTTTCAATCCACTTTTGAGACTAAAACAAGTAAACTCAAACACAAGGTTAGTCTCAAAGTGTCAAGTTGTAGCATGCCTCCCCCTAAATAAGTGCATCACTTGCAATTGGACTTGTGAGGTCCGGGGATCATGTGTACAACTTGAGCACCATAAATAAGCAACAATGTGCATAAAGAACATGATCAAAGGCATAAACACATGTATGCTCTAGATCAATCCAAGTTACGCGAATCTAAGACATTTAGCTCACTACGCAGCCTGCAAAAGGTTGACTCATCTAGAGGCTTGGTAAAGATATCGGCTAGCTGGTTCTCGGTGCTAACATAAAACACTTCGATATCTCCCTTTTGTTGGTGGTCTCTCAAAAAGTGATGCCGGATGTCTATGTGCTTAGTGCGGCTGTGTTCAACAGGATTATCCGCCATGCGAATAGCACTCTCATTATCACATAGGAGTGGGACTTTGCTCAGATTGTAGCCAAAGTCCCTGAGGGTTTGCCTCATCCAAAGTAGTTGCGCGCAACACTGTCCTGCGGCAACATACTCGGCCTCAGCGGTGGATAGGGCAACAGAAGTTTGTTTCTTATAACTCCAAGACACCAGGGACCTTCCTAAGAATTGGCACGTCCCTGATGTACTCTTCCTATCAACCTTGCATCCAGCATAATCGGAGTCTGAGTATCCAATCAAGTCAAAGGTTGACCCCTTTGGATACCAGATCTTGAAGCAAGGCGTAGCAACTAAATATCTAAGTATTCGCTTAACGGCCACAAGGTGACACTCCCTTGGGTCGGATTGAAATCTAGCACACATGCATATGCTTAGCATAATATCCGGTCTACTAGCACATAAATAAAGCAAAGAACCTATCATAGACCGGTATGCCTTTTGATCAACGGACTTACCTCCTTTGTTGAGGTCGACATGTCCATCGGTTCCCATTGGAGTCTTTGTGGGCTTGGCGTCCTTCATCCCAAACCGCTTGATCAAGTCTTGCGTGTACTTCGTTTGGGAGATGAAGGTACCGTCCTTGATTTGCTTCACTTGGAACCCAAGGAAGTAGTTCAACTCGCTCATCATTGACATCTCAAATTTTTGAGTCATCACCCTGCTAAACTCTTCACAAGACTTTTGGTTAGTAGAACCAAATATTATGTCATCGAGATAAATTTGGCACACAAATAAGTCACCATCACATGTCTTAGTGAAAGGAGTTGGATCGGCTTTCCCAACCTTGAAAGCATTAGCAATTAGAAAGTCTCTAAGGCATTCATAGCATGCTCTTGGGGCTTGCTTAAGTCCATAGAGCGCCTTAGAGAGCTTACACACGTGGTCAGGGTACCGTTCATCCTCAAAGCCAGGGGGTTGCTCTATGTACACCTCCTCCTTGATTGGCCCATTGAGGAAAGCGCTCTTCACATCCATTTGGAACAACCTGAAAGAATGGTGAGCGGCATAGGCTAACAAAATACGAATAGACTCTAGCCTAGCCACAGGAGCAAAAGTCTCCTCAAAGTCCAAACCTGCGACTTGGGCATAACCTTTTGCCACAAGTCTCGCCTTGTTCCTTGTCACCACCCCGTGCTCGTCCTGTTTGCTGTGGAACACCCACTTGGTTCCCACAATGTTTTGCTTGGGACGTGGCACCAGTGTCCAAACTTCATTTCTCTTGAAGTTATTAAGCTCTTCCTGCATGGCCAACACCCAGTCCGGATCTAGCAAGGCCTCTTCTACCCTGAAAGGCTCAATAGAAGAGACAAAAGAGTAATGCTCACAGAAATTAACTAGTCTAGAGCGAGTAGTTACTCCCTTGCTTATATCACCCAATATCTGGTCGACGGGATGATTCCTTTGAATCGTTGCTCGGACTTGAGTTGGAGGGGCATGTGGTGCTTCTTCCTCCAAAGCATGATCATCTTGTGCTCCCCCTTGATCACACGCCTCTTCTTGATGAACCTGTTCATCAGTTTGAGTTGGGGGATGCACCATTGTTGAGGAAGAAGGTTGATCTTGCTCCTTTTGTTCCTGTGGTCGCACATCTCCAATCGCCATGGTGCGTATTGCGGCCGTTGGAACATCTTCTTCATCTACATCATCAAGATCAACTTGCTCTCTTGGAGAGCCATTAGTCTCATCAAATACAACGTCGCTAGAGACTTCAACTAAACCCGATGATTTGTTGAAGACTCTATACGCCTTTGTATTTGAGTCATAACCTAACAAAAACCCTTCTACAGCTTTGGGAGCAAATTTAGAATTTCTACCTTTCTTCACTAGAATATAACATTTACTCCCAAATACACGAAAGTATGACACATTGGGCTTGTTACCGGTTAGGAGTTCGTACGACGTCTTCTTGAGGAGGCGATGAAGATAGACCCGGTTTATGGCGTGGCAAGCCGTGTTCACAGCTTCCGTCCAAAACTGTTCGGGCGTCTTGAATTCACCAAGCATCGTCCTTGCCATGTCTAAAAGTGTCATGTTTTTCCTCTCTACCACACCGTTTTGCTGTGGTGTGTAGGGAGCGGAGAACTCGTGCTTGATTCCTTCCTCCTCAAGGTACTACTCCACTTGAAGGTTCTTGAATTCGGACCCGTTGTTGCTTCTTATCTTTTTCACCTTGAGCTCAAATTCATTTTGAGCTCTCCTTAGGAAGCGCTTAAGGGTCCCTTGGGTTTCTGTTTTATCCTGCAAGAAGAATACCCAAGTGAAGCGAGAAAAATCATCAACAATAGCAAGACCATACTTACTTCCCCCGATGCTGAGGTAGGCGACGGGTCCGAAGAGGTCCATATGAAGTAGCTCCAAAGGTCTTGATGTGGTCATCACATTTTTGCTATGATGAGTACTTCCCACCTGTTTACCTGCTTGACAAGCTGCACAAGGTCTATCTTTTTCGAAAGTTACATTTGTTAGACCTAACATATGTTCTCCCTTTAGAAGTTTGTGAAGGTTCTTCATCCCTACATGTGCTAGACGGCGATGCCACAGCCAACCCATGCTAGTCTTAGCAATTAAGCATGCATCTAGACCGGCCTCCTCCTTTGCAAAATCAACTAAATAGAGTTTGCCGTCTAGTACACCCTTAAAAGCTAATGAACCATCACTCCTTCTAAAGACAGACACATCTACATTTGTAAATAAGCAATTGTAACCCATATTACATAATTGACTAACAGACAACAAGTTATATCCGAGCGACTCAACTAAAAACACATTAGATATGGAATGCTCGGATGAAATAGCTATCTTTCCTAGTCCTTTAACCTTGCCTTGGTTCCCATCACCGAATATGATTAAATCTTGGGGATCTTTGTTCTTGACGTAGGAGGAGAACATCTTCTTCTCCCCCGTCATGTGGTTTGTGCATCTGTAACGCCCTGAATTTTGGGGGTAGAATTTTTCTTCTTTTCTCTCACCAAATTCGGGCGTTACTCTCTTTTCTCTTCCCTGTTTCGCTCTTTCTTCCCAATTTCAAACCAGTATAGCGACAGGTGTCCGTGTCATGTATAAACCAAAACCTAAGTGCCATGGGTGTTGCATCATGCCGAAGCACATTTCTTTGTCTGATGTTGAGTGTTCGTCTCGTTCCGTTCCGGATTTCGATTCGCGATTTAATTCTGTTTAGTGGTCCGTGCATGTCGTGGGTTTTCGATCCGCGAAGTGGCCCGGCCCAACCCAGCCCGGCCCGGTCCGGCCCGGCCCTGCGCGCCCCTGGCGCCCACACCCCCCCATGCGCCCCCTTCTCTCTCTCTCTCATTTGGATCTCCCGCGCAACAACCTCCCCTCTCCCTCTTCCACCTCTCTCTCCCCGTGGTGCCCTAGGATTTGGAGACGGCGATCACCGGATTTTGGACCCCGAGGTGAGCTCCCCTCCCCTTCTCCTCTATCTCTCCCTCCTCTTCTTCCTCCCCCGCGCGCGCCCCCCTTTTTTCCCTGCTCGCGCGCGCCCCTGCCCTTCCCCGCTCGCTGGCGGCGCGACCGGCCCCGCCCGCCCCCTGCCGCGGCGGCGACCCCGCCCCCGCCCCCGCCCCCGTCCGCGGCCGGCCCCGCCCCTCCCTCCCGCGCGCGGCGGCGCCCCCCGCCCCTGCCCGGCCCCGCGGCGGCGCTTCCCCCCGCCCCTGCCCGGCCCGCGCGGCGGCGCTCGCCCGCCCCTGCCCGGCCCCGCGGCGGCGCCCCGCCCGCCCCTGCCCGGCCCCGCGCTGCGGCGCCCGCCTCCCCCTGCTCGCTGGCGGCGCCCCCCCGCCCCCGTCCGCGGCGGCGATCCCGCCCGCCCCCTGCTCGCCCGGCGCGGCCCCTGCCCCGACGCGGCCTCGACCCCCTGCGCGCGTCGTCCTGGCCCTTGGCGTGGCCTCGCGCTTCCCGTTTGCCGCTAGCGCGTTCCCGCGTGCGCAACCCGCGCTCGCGGTGATTATTTTTGGTTGGTAGTTAATGTCAAACTCCTTTAGTTAGCGTGCTGCATCGCGCGCTTCGTCGCGCGACGGATTTGTCTAATTTCAGGTTCTATCTATGTGTTGCGCCGTGCGCTTCGTCGCGCGACGATCCATTTTAATTTCAGGTTGTTTAAGGTGTAACGCCGCGCGCGTATTCACGCGACGTTCCACTTTGGACTCAGTTTAGTCGACGTATGCCGTCGTGTGTTTCGTCGCGCGACGCTTAACGTCTCTTCATAGCTAATGCGAAGTGTCTCGTTGCGTGCTCGGTCGTGCGATAAGTCGTTAACTTCTTAATTTGTTTTAGATTGTTATGTCGCGCGTCTCGCCGCGCGACAATACTTTTTTATTTATCTTCACCTGCTTATAATGATTAGACATGAAACATGACTTTACTTTACGCTAAACATAGTGTCTACATTAAATTTCCTTCCATTAAGCGAGTGGGTAATTTATAATCATGTAACGTGACCGTTTCTCGACTGTCTTGTTCTCTTTCTCTCTTAACTGTAACTGCGAGCCCGCGTGGAACGTCTGTTTACTTACTTCATTCTATTGTATGGTGTACTGTTCTTTTGTATTAAATGTGTGGATGTATGTGTGTTTGCGCTCGCATAGAGAACGATCCGGTCGAAGAGCCCGAGGAACTCGCAGGAGAAGCCCCTGAACAGCAGTCGGTTGGTGGAGGCAAGTGTCCCTTGACCTATCTCTGTCCTATTCATTCTTTAATTCACCTCCCGCATTACACATTTATGCTTAAGGATTGACTAGCTTCTGTTATCCATGTCCTTGTTTACCTATTTGGGTTGGATTATTATTGTTTAGCTTTATGCTATTGCTCAAACTCTAATCAATGAACATGATGAGATTATCTATGATACGCTGTTTTCCCCTTTCTTATGATGATGTTATACTTGTGGTCTTCAAGGGGGGCTCGAGCGGTTTCTCGAGTGCCTCTCCGTAAGGACCTGTTCTATGGATGACCGCCCGGGAAAACAGTGCAACCATGAGGGTGGAATGGGATGCCCTTAGCTGAATAATTAGAAGATCCGGGGTGTAGTTCACTTAGCCGTCGTGCTGTCAATGGGGCTCGGTGTATGCGGCTCGCTCTGCCAAGTTTGGGTTCGCCCCTTGGGGAGGAGTGCAGTGCATTTAGGAAACCTAACGGGTGGCTACAGCCCCGGGGAATCTTTGTAAAGGCTACGTAGTGATGCCCTGCTAGGCCACCTAGGTAGTGGTCAATGGGGAGTAGCTCTCTCCGGGCAGAAAGGGAATCACGGCTTGTGGGTAAAGTGCACAACCTCTGCAGAGCGTTTGAAAACTAATATATCAGCAGTGCTCGCGGTTATGAGCGGCCAAGGGAGCTCCAGTGATTAGTGGTACTTGATCAGAGACATTATGGTACAGGTGGCTATGAGATCGATGGTTCTGGTTATGACTATGGTGCTGGTAAGTGGTATTCTTTCCGTTTGGAAAGGGTACATCGGGCTAATAACTCGGGTTAATGCTAAAACCTGGCCTTCTATTAGTAAATAATAATCTGACCAATTAAAAGCAACTGCTTTACTTATCCCCACATAAAGCTAGTCCACCACAGCCAAACAGGATACTTGCTGAGTATGTTGATGTGTACTCACCCTTGCTCTACACACCAAACCCCCCCTCCCCAGGTTGTCAGCATTGCAACCATTGCTCAGGAGAAGATGAAGCTGTGGAAGGAGACTTTCAGGAGTTCCAAGACTACGACGAGTTCTAGGCGTGGGTTAGCGGCAACCCCCAGTCGGCTGCCTGTGAAGGCCGCGTTTATCTACGTTTCTTTTCCGCACTTTGATTTATTGTAAGGACCACATGGACGTCTCAGACGTATGATGTAATCGACTATTATTTCCCTTTTAATACTATTTTGAGCACTGTGTGATGATGTCCATGTTATGTAACTGCTGTGTACGTGAATAACTGATCCTGGCACGTACATGGTTCGCATTCGGTTTGTCTTCTAAAACCGGGTGTGACATAAGTGGTATCAAAGCCGTGCTGACTGTAGGACCGCTAACCTAAAATAGAATGGTCGTTCTAAGGACTATAGACCTCTGTCCCTGCCTTGACTTTGATATCCCTTCAAAAGTTGGTCATACCGACCAAACCTATGTTCTACTATACATTATACCTTGCTGAAAATTGTGTTTTATTCTAATCCTTCATTTATTTATGATTCATTATTTGCTGGTCATATTAATTCTATCCTCACCCTTTTGCTTGCGATGTCTTTTGTAGATGGCTCGACTTAGACACACTGCACGAAAGTCCGTCATCCCCTTCTTACCCTCCCGCCTTGCTGAGTGTCCGCTTCGCCGTCTCGTGGCCGGACAGTCCAGCCACTTGGAGAGACTGCACCACCGCCTGCATGAGGAGCAGGAACGTCGACGACAGGAGCAGCAGGGTTCTTCTTTCTCGCTCCAGCAGGAGATAGAGTCCGTGAGGAGCTGCCCCCCTGTGCTTTCCCTGGAGGCGCCCCCTGCACCATCACTGGGCGCCCCAGCTTCTGGAGTAGCTGCTGGAGGAGACCCAGACGACGGAGGTGGTGACGACAGCTCGAGCCATGACACCGACTTCTCTGCTGACCATGAGCCGGAGGGATGGGTTGCTCGACCCATCGCTCGCGACGCTGCTCGCGGGTGTCACTTCCACGATGCGCTCGACACCCTGCTACGTCGGGCACTTAACCGGCGTACTTGGTCCATCGAGTATCGCTGTGTGGTCTACCAGCACAGTCGCGGGGTCTACCCGGACCGCTGGGAGGCGACCTGCTTGGTGCGCCGTCCGGAGAACAATCTCCAGGGTGCAGAGGCCTGCTCAGAGCACTATTCTATCTCCGAGCGGGACTCAGCTGAGGCAGCCATGCAAGATGCTGCACGGCGTGCGCTTTCGCACTACTGCTCGATTCTCGATGGGGTAGCTGACGGTCTCGACCTGAAGTATTACCCCCGCCGTCCATCTGGCAGCACAGGAGGCGTGATTGTCTCACCTGTCGGTGAGGACAATCCTAGGTTGAGCAGCACAGTCAACCTAGCCGCCGTGCTAAACACAGAGCTGGACCATGCATTAGACGAGCTGAGTAGGGCTCGTGCTGAGATCGCCCTGCTGCGGGCTGAGCGCGCGGAACATCGTCACCTGGACGATGGTTCCCCCGCTCCCGTCGGGACTCAGCACCCGTACCGCTCACCTCGGCGTGGACACCAGTCTTATGGCAATCCCGACTGCAAGACCAAGATAAATCTAGAACCATAGATCGTTAGAGTTGGATCTCGTAATTAATACAAAATATATACGTAGAAGCTACAGTCTTAGTGTTAGTCTCGCTCTTAGTTAGTCTTAGTTAGACAGGGTAGTTTTCTATATCCTGTGCATTTATGGTTGTCATGATGAACTATGTTTGGTTTGGATCTTTGTAATGACTGTCACCAGAGTGTGGGTATCCCCTGCATTTTGGTTTACCTATTATGTTAGTGGAGTTAGTTATATAGTTGGGAAACCTTTTATTCCACTTTCCTCTTTATCTGAGAAGCTGTGTGGTCTGTGTTGGAGATCAGTGAAGATGTTCATCTGTTCAGTGCTGTTGAAGGATTCTATACTCTTTTCTTATGTTGCAAGATTTGCCAGATCAGTTCTGATGTGTGGTTGCATTCTGCAGATGTCAGAGAACAGGCGCAGAGGAGGAAGGCGTGCTCAGCAGGAGCGAGCCGCTCAGCAGGAAGAGGTGCCCCAGCAACAGCACCTACCGCCCCCGCCCCCGATGTCGATCGAGCAGATGTTTCTGATGCAGACTCAGGCAGTTCAAGCCATCGGTCAGACTTTGGCCGCCATTCAGCAGCAGCAGCAACAACAGCAGCAGGCCCCACCTCAGCCTCAGATGCCTCAGATACCCAGAGACAAGCGTGCTGAATTCATGAGAGGTCATCCACCGACGTTTGCTCACTCTTCTGACCCCATGGATGCTGAAGACTGGCTGCGCACTGTGGAGCGGGAGTTGCATACCGCTCAGTGCGATGACAGGGAGAAAGTCCTGTATGGTCCTCGTCTGTTGAGAGGAGCAGCCCAGTCATGGTGGGAGTCTTACCTCGCCACCCATGCCCACCCTGACGCCATCACCTAGGAAGAGTTCAGGGGTAGCTTCCGTCAATACCATGTTCCTGCAGGTCTGATGACAGTGAAGAAGGAGGAGTTCCTGGCCCTCAAGCAAGGGCCATTGTCTGTCAGTGAGTACCGGGATAGGTTTCTGCAATTGTCTCACTATGCTCCTGAAGATGTCAACACCGACGCCAAGCGACAGTACCGTTTCCTGAGAGGCTTGGTTGACCCTCTTCAGTATTAGCTGATGAATCACACCTTCCCGACATTTCAGCACCTGATTGACAGAGCAATCATGACAGAGAGGAAGCGTAAGGAGATGGAGGATCGTAAGCGCAAGATCAGTGGACCCCAGCCTGGAAGCAGCAACCGTCCTCGTTTCTCAGGCAATCAACCTCAGCAGTTCAGGCAGAACCAGCGTCCACCTCAGCAACATCAGCAATTCCAAAGGCAGTATCCTCAGCACCAGTATCAGAACCGTCAGAGCAATCAGTCAGGAGGTCAGTTTCAGAGGCAGAATCAGCAGGCACCTCGTCTTCCTACCCCAGCAGCCCAGCAGAACAGCCAAGCAGCACCAGCTCAGGTTGGAAACAGAGCATGTTTCCACTGTGGAGAGCAAGGCCACTGGGTGATGCAATGTCCGAAGAAGGCAGCCCAGCAGCAGTCAGGCCCGAATGCCCCAGCAAAGCAGAACGTGTCTCAGCCTGGAGCAGGCAATCGCTCTCAGCCGCACTATAATCATGGAAGGCTGAACCACTTGGAGGCTGAAGCAGTTCAGGAGACCCCCGGCATGATAGTAGGTATGTTCCCAATCGACTCCCATATTGCAGAAGTGTTATTTGATACTGGAGCAACGCATTCTTTCATTACTGCATCATGGGTAGAAGCACATAATCTTCCAAGTACTACCATGTCAACCCCCATTCAAATTGACTCAGCCGGTGGTAGGATTCGAGCCGATAGCATTTGTTTGAATGTATGTGTGGAAATAAGGGGGATAGCGTTTCCCGCCAACCTCATAGTAATGGGTACTCAGGGAATAGATGTCATCCTAGGGATGAATTGGCTAGATAAGTATCAGGCAGTTATCAGTTGTGATAAAAGGACCATCAAGTTGGTGTCCCCACTAGGAGAGGAAGTGGTGACCGAGTTAGTCCTGCCTGAGCCAAAGAAAGGAAGTTGTTATCAGATAGCTGTCGATAGCAGTGAAGTAGACCCAATTGAGAGTATCAGGGTTGTGTCCGAGTTCCCAGATGTGTTTCCAAAGGACTTACCGGGTATGCCACCAGAGCGGAAAGTTGAGTTTGCTATAGAGCTTCTTCCTGGAACCGCTCCTATCTTCAAGAGAGCTTACAGAATATCTGGACCAGAGTTGGTTGAGCTTAAGAAGCAAATTGATGAGCTGTCAGAGAAAGGTTACATTCGGCCAAGCACCTCGCCTTGGGCCGCTCCTGTATTGTTCGTGGAAAAGAAAGATGGCACCAAAAGGATGTGTATCGATTATCGAGCTTTGAATGAAGTCATGATCAAGAACAAGTATCCCTTGCCCAGAATAGAAGATCTGTTCGACCAGTTGAGAGGAGCCAGTGTGTTCTCCAAGATTGATCTGAGGTCAGGTTATCATCAGCTCAGGATCCGACCTTCGGACATTCCGAAGACGACATTCATTTCCAAGTATGGTTTGTATGAGTTCACAGTGATGTCTTTTGGTTTGACCAATGCACCAGCCTTTTTCATGAATCTGATGAATAGTGTATTCATGGACTATCTCGATAAGTTTGTGGTGGTATTCATTGACGACATTCTGATTTATTCTCAAAGCGAAGAAGAGCATGCAGATCATTTGAGGATGGTATTGCGGAGATTGCGAGAGCACCAGTTGTATGCAAAGTTGAGCAAGTGTGAATTCTGGATCAATGAAGTCCTGTTCTTGGGTCACATAATCAACAAAGAAGGATTGGCTGTGGATCTGAAGAAAGTGCCAGCCATTCTGAACTGGAAAGCGCCAACAGATGCCCGAGGGATCAAGAGTTTCATTGGAATGGCCGGATATTATCGGCGATTCATTGAAGGATTTTCGAAGATTGCGAAACCAATGACAGCGTTTCTAGGCAACAAAGTTGAGTTCAAGTGGACCCAGAAATGTCAAGAGGCCTTTGAAGCGCTGAAAGAGAAGTTGACTACAGCGCCTGTCCTAGTCTTGCCTGATGTGCACAAGCCCTTCTCGGTGTATTGTGATGCTTGTTACACAGGTTTGGGATGTGTGTTGATGCAAGAGGGAAGAGTTGTGGCCTACTCGTCCCGACAGTTGAAGGTTCATGAGAAGAACTACCCAATCCATGATCTAGAGTTGGCAGCAGTGGTTCACGCACTGAAGACATGGAGGCACTACCTGTATGGACAGAAATGCGATGTTTACACAGATCACAAGAGTCTGAAGTACATATTCACTCAGTCAGAGTTGAACATGAGGCAACGAAGATGGTTAGAGTTAATCAAAGATTATGAGTTGGAGATTCATTACCATCCAGGCAAAGCAAACGTAGTGGCAGATGCTTTGAGCAGAAAGAGTCAAGTCAATCTGATGGTCGCTCGTCCGATGCCTTATGAGTTGGCCAAAGAGTTCGACAGGTTGAGTCTCGGATTTCTAAACAATTCGCGAGGAGTCACAGTTGAGTTGGAACCTACCTTGGAGAGTGAAATCAAAGAAGCGCAGAAGAATGATGAGAAGATCAGTGAGATCCGGCGACTGATTCTAGATGGCAGAGGCAAGGATTTTCGAGAAGATGCAGAGGGTGTGATATGGTTCAAAGACCGCTTGTGTGTTCCTAATGTCCAGTCTATTCGGGAGTTGATCCTTAAGGAAGCTCATGAGACAGCCTATTCGATTCACCCTGGCAGTGAGAAGATGTATCAGGATCTGAAGAAGAAATTCTGGTGGTACAGAATGAAGAGGGAAATCGCAGAGCATGTGGCTACGTGCGATAGTTGTCGAAGAATTAAGGCAGAGCACCAGAGACCAGCTGGGTTGTTGCAACCGTTGCAGATCCCTCAGTGGAAATGGGATGAAATCGGTATGGATTTCATAGTCGGATTGCCTCGCACTCGAGCCGGCTACGATTCCATTTGGGTAGTAGTGGACCGCTTGACCAAGTCAGCCCACTTCATACCAGTCAAGACCAACTACAACAGTGCAGTATTGGCAGAATTGTATATGTCTCGGATCGTTTGTCTTCATGGTGTGCCAAAAAAGATAGTGTCAGACAGGGGAACGCAGTTCACCTCTCATTTCTAGCAGTAGTTGCATGAAGCCTTGGGCACGCATCTGAATTTTAGTTCAGCTTATCATCCGCAGACAGATGGCCAGACCGAAAGGACCAATCAAATTCTTGAAGATATGTTGAGAGCCTGTGCATTGCAAGATCAGTCCGGATGGGACAAGCGATTGCCTTATGCAGAGTTTTCCTATAACAACAGTTACCAGGCCAGTTTGAAGATGTCACCATTTCAGGCGCTTTATGGAAGGAGTTGTAGAACTCTGTTGCAATGGGATCAGCCTGGAGAAAAGCAGGTGTTTGGGCCAGACATTTTGCTTGAAGCCGAAGAGAACATCAAGATGGTCCGAGAGAATCTGAAGATAGCGCAGTCAAGACAGCGAAGCTATGCAGACACAAGAAGAAGAGAGCTGAGTTTCGTAGTCGGAGACTTTGTCTATCTGAAAGTGTCACCGATCAGAGGAGTCATGAGGTTCGGAGTCAAAGGCAAGCTAGCACCCCGCTACATTGGTCCGTACCAAATTCTCTCAAGGCGTGGAGAAGTGGCCTATCAGCTCAGTTTGCTAGAGAATTTGTCTGCTGTGCATGATGTCTTTCATGTGTCTCAGTTGAAGAAGTGCTTGCGTGTGCCAGAAGAGCAGTTGCCAGTGGAAGGTCTTGAAGTCCAGGAGGACTTGACCTACGTTGAGAAGCCAGTGCAAATCCTTGAGGTTGCAGACAGAGTCACCCGAAGGAAGACCATCAGAATGTGCAAAGTCAAATGGAATCATCACTCTGAGGAAGAAGCAACCTGGGAGCGTGAAGATGATCTGATGGCTAAATACCCTGAGCTCTTTGCTAGCCAACCCTGAATCTCGAGGGCGAGATTCTTTTAAGGGGGATAGGTTTGTAACACCCTGAATTTGGGGGGTAGAATTTTTCTTCTTTTCTCTCACCAAATTCGGGCGTTACTCTCTTTTCTCTTCCCTGTTTCGCTCTTTCTTCCCAATTTCAAACCAGTATAGCGACAGGTGTCCGTGTCATGTATAAACCAAAACCTAAGTGTCATGGGTGTTGCATCATGTCGAAGCACATTTCTTTTTCTGATGTTGAGTGTTCGTCTCGTTCTGTTCCGGATTTCGATTCGCGATTTAATTCCTTTTAGTGGTCCGTGCACGTCGTGGGTTTTCGATCCGCGAAGTGGCCCGGCCCAACCCAGCCCGGCCCGGTCCGGCCCGGCCCTGCGTGCCCCTGGCGCCCACACCCCCCCATGCGCCCCCTTCTCTCTCTCTCATTTGGATCTCCCGCGCAATAACCTCCCCTCTCCCTCTTCCACCTCTCTCTCCCCGTGGTGCCCTAGGATTTGGAGACGGCGATCACCGGATTTTGGACCCCGAGGTGAGCTCCCCTCCCCTCCCCTTCTCCTCTCTCTCTCCCTCTCCCTCCTCTTCTTCCTCCCCCGCGCGCGCCCCCCTTTTTTCCCTGCTCGCGCGCGCCCCTGCCCTTCCCCGCTCGCCGGCGGCGCGGCCGGCCCCGCCCGCCCCCTGCCGCGGCGGCGACCCCGCCCCCGTCCGCGGCCGGCCCCGCCCCTCCCTCCCGCGCGCGGCAGCGCCCCCCGCCCCTGCCCGGCCCCGCGGCGGCGCTTCCCCCCGCCCCTGCTCGGCCCGCGGGGCGGCGCTCGCCCGCCCCTGCCCGGCCCCGCGGCGGCGCTCGCCCGCCCCCTGCCCGTCCCGCGGCGGCGCTCGCCCGCCCCCTGCCTGTCCCGCGGCGGCGCCCCCCGCCCCGCCCCTCCCCCGACCCGCGGCGGCGCCCTCGCCCCCGCCCCCGTCCGCGGCGGCGATCCCGCCCGCCCCCTGCTCGCCCGGCGCGGCCCCCGGCGCGGCCTCCGGCCCCGGCGCGGCCCCTGCCCCGGCGCGGCCTCGACCCCCTGCGCGCGTCGTCCTGGCCCTCGGCGTGGCCTCGCGCTTCCCGTTTGCCGCTAGCGCATTCCCGCGTGCGCAACCCACGCTCGCGGTGATTATTTTTGGTTGGTAGTTAATGTCAAACTCCATTAGTTAGCGTGCTGCGTCGCGCGCTTCGCCACGCGATGGATTTGTCTAATTTCAGGTTCTATCTATGTGTTGCGCCGTGCGCTTTGTCGCGCGACGATCCATTTTAATTTCAGGTTGTTTAAGGTGTAACGCCACGCGCGTATTCACGCGACGTTCCACTTTGGACTCAGTTTAGTCGACGTATGTCGTCGTGCGTTTCGTCGCGCGATGCTTAACGTCTCTTCATAGTTAATGCGAAGTGTCTCGTTGAGTGCTCGGTCGCGCGATGAGTCGTTAACTTCTTAATTTGTTTTAGAGTGCTATGTCGCGCGTCTCGCCGCGCGACAATCCTTTTTTATTTATCTTCACCTGCTTATAATGATTAGACATGAAACATGACTTTACTTTACGCTAAACATAGTGTCTACATTAAATTTCCTTCCTGTTGGGGACTTGTTCTCAAGTGCTATGAGTTAAGAACAAGGCAACATAGAAAATGTTAATCGTTAAAGTCCTTCGTCCTCCGAAACATTATTTCCCTTAGGATATAATGGTTTACGGACGAAGGTTATGAAGGACGTACCTTCATAAATTCATTAAACAATGACGAAGGATGAAATGTAAAGAATATAAAAGTCAACATGAACAATTATATATTATTATCAGACATAAACAGAAATATCGTTGAATTACAAGTGTACCTTTAATCGGAAGGAGATGACAATACAAGCGTGACGCAAAAAGCGAATGCCAAGTCAGCGTGTCCAGTACGGGGGTACTATTCACCTATTTATAGGCGCGGGACACAACCCACACAAAATTACATTCATGCCCTTTACACTTGATAATAATTCTATAGTAATCTGTCGAGGTCTAAATAGCCTTTTCGTCTTTAAGTCGGTTCCACCTTCTGCTGTCACGCCGAAGCTTTCCTGCTTACACCTTCGGCGCTGCACCATCCTTCGTATTATTCTGGTCTACTGTGATGCCGACTTGAGTCCGAAGATACCTGTTCACACATTATACTCCAGAAATACTATTAAATCTTGTTTTTGAGGACCTTCGGATGCCGAAGGTCCCCAACAGTAGCCCCTCGCAATAATAATTTGTTTAAAATAATAAATTTAGATTGCGACATGGACGAAGGTTTCACGCCGAAGGTCCGAAAAAACACCTTCCCTTTGCTAGAATAGCAACATTCACTGACAAGCGGGGTCTTTCAATTTTCAACGCACTTGGCGTATAAATACGGCCATACCGCAAACTCATTTGACACGCTCTCTGGCGAACTGCTCCCGCTCACTCAATTTTTAGCTCTTGTGCACTACGATTTGCTAAGCTTTTTGTTTTGAAGCTTCGGCTTTGAAAATAGTTTTTTAGTGTCTCCGAAGATGTCTGAAGATAAGAAGACTGCAGCTGAGATGAAGCTGAGCCTCGACGAAGAGAAAAACTTGGGGTTTCTCATAGCGATGTCAAAGACCAACACAGAAAAAATTACCAAGGAGATTCTGGAAGGTTTGTCTGAAGATACTGGTGACAGTGACAGCTATGATGTGGACAGTGGTGGTGAAGACTCCAAAGATCGTCCCTGGCGACCAAGCCATTCAGTTTATGGTAAATCAACTATCAAAGAGAATCATCTTATCAACATGAGAGGAAGGTATTTTCGGGATTTGTCCATTGTGAGGGCCGACGAAGGGGAAAAAACTTGCCCACACCCTGAAGAGAATGAAGTCGTAGTGTACCGAAGCTTTTTGAAAGCTGGACTGCGATTTCCTTTGAGCAGCTTCGTTGTAGAGGTGCTGAAAATATTTGAAGTCTATCTCCATCAACTTACCCCCGAGGCAATTATAAGGCTGAATATCTTCGTGTGGGCCGTGAGAAGCCAAGGTCTGAAGCCTGACGCAAAAAGCTTCTGCAATATACATGAATTACCATATGAAACAAAACCTTGGGGTAAGGAACAGTATCACAATAATTTTGGCTGCTACAGTTTCGTTTCTCGGTCCGGGTCAAGCTGCCCCGTGCCAACCTTTCGGAAGAGATGGCCCGGAGACTGGATGACAGAATGGTTCTATGTGAAGAATGATCTGACAATATGAGAAGATATCAAAGGTATAATTATGCGCCCTATTTGGCAAAGCTTCGGCCTTCGGAGGCCGAAGGTTGAAATGAATGAAGCTGCCGAAGAATGCCAGAGGGCCTTCGGCGCAGTCTGTTCTTTCATTGGAACGAGAGACTTAGTACAAGAGCATATTGCCTTCAGGGTATGGCCGCTCGCGGAGAAATGGGAAATGCCACAAGAAACCGTAAAAGAGGCCGACGAAGGTGGACTTATCAGGTTGAAGTACACTTTTAAATTTGGAGATAAATTCGTTGAGCCAGATGATGACTGGCTAAAAAGCATTGAAAATTTAAGTGATGAACTGCTTGGGGCTTATTCGAAGGCCGAAGACACTGCAATGTCAGCAGCCTTCGGAGGCCGAAAAAAGAAGAGGCTGAATCGGGTATTTGATGCAATCGGGTTTGTCTACCCTGACTATTGCTATCCCATTCGAAGGCAGAAGAGAAAAAACACAACCTCTGCAAAAGAAGAAGCTGCAATTGCTCCTAGCGAGCCAGAACCGAAAAGAAAGAAGATAAAGGTCCTCACACATCGGTCGCGCTATATTGAACCAGCTTCGGTGCCTGAGTTTACCGGAGAAACTTCTTCGGCCACCGAAGCTGAAAAACCAACCGAGCCAACTTTGCTGCCAGAAGTCGCAGAAACGGCCGAAGTGCCAACAAAGATAGAATTGGAACAATCAAAGATTTTGTTATCAGAAACGAAAGAGAAGGCCGAAGCGCCGTCCACAGAAAAAATGGAAGAGGTAAAGGAAGCAACTGAGGGCTCCAAAACATCAGAAGTTTTGAGTCCTGCAGCAAACATTGAGATAGAAAAAAAATCAAAAAGTGCCAGCAGTGACTCCGAAAAGAAAGAGAATGGCTAATGTGCTAGATGTACTGGAAGCGATCAAATCTACAAGCACACCTCCGAAGAAGGCTGCTGTCATTCCTGAAACAACAACTGAAATTTCTGGTTCTAAAGCTCCAGAGCAAGAGACTGAAGCCGAAGCTGGGCCCTCAGAGCCCGCAAAGATAAAACCCTTGGAAAGTGAGGCAGAAAAAATAACAAAGCCAACTTTTGTTGAAGAAACCGGTGTTATTGCCCCCGAAGCATCCCCCAAAGTTCGTGATTATATTGTTCGTCATGCTTCGGGGAAAAAACTATCAGAAAAAGAAGAGCAAGAGGCCCAGCACTACGCCCAAAAACTGAAATATCCAAAGGGGGCGTTAATATTCAATGGCAGTGGAGAAGAAGACTTCTTGTATTGTCTTCCCGACAGCAAGGAGATTTCTGTCTGTCGGGAGATGAGCAAGAGCTTCGGATTCCCAACTTTAGAAGACGGGCTCTCGGTGCTGTCGAAGAACGATCTGGCCGACAGCCTGGCTTACAATAGCTTAAAGGTGCGACAAATGAAATCCTTGTATTTTTTGTTGAGTCCAAAATTTTTCGTCTGTTTAAACCTATTGACGCACACATCTTTGCAGGGCCTGATACTTAGCAATGCCCTCAGGGCACAGAAAGATGCTGAAGACGAAGGGTGCTCTATAGCCCTGAGCAACCTTCGTTCCGAAGTTATTGAACTGAGGAACGAAGGTCTCGAAAAAGATAAAATATTACACTCATTGATAAATAAAATAAAGGAAGACAAAGCTGCTTTTAAAGGTCAAGCTGAAGCTCAGAAGCACGAAATTGAAGATCTTCGGAAACAACTGGCCAGAGCCAAGGAAGAACGCATACTTGAAGAAACAAAGCGAGAACTCAGCGACCAATGGGCAGATCACCTAGAAATAACTGTTGAAGAGCTTCGTTCGTCCAGAAAGAGATGCTATAACAAATCTATAGAGTGTGTTAAGAAGTTAAAAACTAGCTTCGCCAGGGTCGGCGCCTTCTCAAGCGAAGAAAACTTTACGAGAGGGAATCCCGAAGGTCCCATCGAATGGATCGACCACGAAGCTGAGGCCTTCGAAGAAATTTTAAATAGCCGTGGAGATATATGCGCCTTCTCTGGTGCCAGAGGAATTGCCACCATCTTAGAGAAGAAGGGCTGTGAACATGTAAAAATTTTAACACAATCCGAATCTGCTTTGTCTTTTGAAGATGCAAGAGATCCCTCGGCCGAAGCTAGTATATTTGGTGGAAAATTTTTTATCGATATCTGGGATAATGGTGGCCGAGAAATGGCCGGAGAAATTATTCGAAGAAGTGAAAAGGGCATTCACGATGCTAGAGAAGTAGCTGAGGCTGCTGAAAAGAGCGCAGAGGCCGAAGGTCAATTAGGTATTAACTAATAGTTTTTATTGTGTTGTAATCTTAGGCTTTAAGATTTGTTTGCGATTTGTAATAGCAATGTAGCCGTATCCTGTCTTACTTCAGATCCTGCTAAAGCGTCTTCGGGCCCTCAGCCGAAAGGAGACGACGAAATTAAAAAGATGGCTGAAGATATTATGGACGAAGTCATCAATCGGCTCCTGAACGAGGCTGCAGAAGTCGTTTTGAGAGAAGATTAAGTATTTTTGTAAAAACTTCTGAAATGTAATATACTGTAACATTTTGTAACCCCAAATGTAATATACCTATTTTTGTTAGTCAATTCTTTACGATGCATGAAACTTTACACGTACCGCTTTTGAGTCTTTGACGAAAAAACACCTTCCCTTCTTTTCATGCTTCGTGAAGAAGAATTTTTCTTTGTCACAACAATATCCAATGTTCTGATGATTAATATCCAGGCTTCGTGAAGATATTTTCCGAAGCTACACTTCCGAAGATCAATGATGTATCTTTTTGTGACTTTGATTTCTCCCTTTTTTCAAAGCGTTCTTCTGTAGATTAATAATGTGTCCACCTCTTGTGCCATGTGCAAAATGATGTATGATGCTTATGCTATGCGAAATGATGCGATGATGTTATGTTATGTGAGATGACGTTTATTCCGAAGATACATACGCATCCCTGCAATAAAACACAATCTTTTATAAGCCTCCCTTAGGAGCTTCTTCGCCTTTTACTTCAGCGGAATCAGCGTTTATTTTTCGCTGTAAGCCTCCCTTAGGAGCTTCTTCGCCTTTTACTTTTAGCGGTATTCGCGTTGACTTTTCGCGCTTCGCCTTTTACTTAGGCGGTATCAGCGTTGACTTTTCGCTGTATGCTCTGCATTCCCTTTGGAACGACTTTGGAGCAGAAAACTTACACTGCGCTCCCTTTGGAACGACTTTTTGTGACTTCGGCAAACTTACTCTGCGTTCCTTAGAACGACTTTTTGTTGCTTCGAAGAATTTTCGATAGTTCGAAGGTCCTTTTTATTATCACAAGTCTTTGAACTTCAATCAATTTAAGCCTGTGAAGAAAACATATTTTTCTTGTAGGAATCAACAAAACTAATTACATGAAACCTAAACAATGTCCTTTATTACAGAAAATAAAACTGAATGAAAAAGATTGCTATTAAGGTAGGATATTCGTCAATAGATGTGCTTTGACTCTGGCACAGTGCTATTGACTGTACGAGCTTCGGACTGCTCTCTGAAGTCCCTCTGGTGTGGAGCATACTGGCTCCCTTCTGGCTGCTGGCCTTGTTGCAACGGAGGTGGAGGCGGAGGCTGTTGCCAGGAAGCTTGAGGCTGACTCGCCGAAGCAACAGAAACTGCAGGATGATTGCCCACATATTCTGGGATGTAGGGCGAATGATACGAAGCTGTATGCATGACCTGCTTCGGCTGAGCTTGTTGTGCTGCGGCTTCAGCTATTTCCTTTTGCTTCCGAATAGTAACATGGCACATCCTGGTAGTATGGCCTTTGTTCTCACCGCAGAATAAGCAAAAGATTCTTCTGGGTTGATCGCCAAATCTTCCTCCAAAGCCCCTGGCGCCTCTGCCTCTTGGAGCTGGTGGTCGGAAGGAGCTTTGTTGTTGCCCCGAAGCCTGTGAGGAGCATTGTGGCCTTTGCTGTTGGCTTCCTCTATCATCATTTTGTGTAGAGTTATGAATTGATCTCACGTGCCTCGGGTAGAACCTCCCTCCGAAGCCCCTGGTCATTTCAGAAAACCTGAAAGCCTCCTCCCTTCTTTGGCGAAAATCATTATCGGCCCGAATGTACTCGTCCATCTTCTGGAGCAGCTTCTCCAAAGTTTGAGGAGGCTTCCTGGCGAAGTACTGAGCTGACGGTCCTGGCCGAAGCCCCTTGATCATGGCCTCGATGACAATTTCATTGGGCACCGTTGGTGCCTGTGCCCTCAAACGCAAGAACCTTCGGACATACGCCTGAAGGTATTCTTCGTGATCCTAGGTGCACTGGAACAGAGCCTGAGCAGTGACCGGCTTCGTCTGAAATCCTTGAAAGCTAGTTAACAACAAGTCCTTCAGCTTCTGCCATGAAGTGATCGTTCCTGGTCGAAGGGAGGAATACCAGGTTTGAGCAACACTTCTGACAGCCATAACGAAAGATTTGGCCATGACTGAAGCATTGCCACCATACGAAGATACTGTTGCTTTGTAGCTCATCAAAAACTGCTTCGGGTCTGAGTGACCATCGAATACGGGAAGCTGAGGCGGCTTGTAGGACGGAGGCCAAGGTGTAGCCTGCAGCTCAGCGGACAGAGGAGAAGCATCATCAAAAACAAAATTCCCATGATGGAAATTTTCATACCAGTCATCTTCGTTGGGAAAACCCTCCTGATGAAGGTCTTGGTGCTGAGGCCTTCGGTGTTGCTCATCCTGAGCAAGATGACGAACTTCTTCAGAGGCTTCGCCTATCTGCCTCTGCAGTTCAGCTAGCCTGGCCATCTTTTCTTTCTTCCTCTGTACTTGTTGATGAAGCATCTCCATATCTCTGATTTCTTGATCTATCTCGTCCTCTGGTGGTGTCGGACTGACAGCCTTCCTTTTCTGGCTTCGGGCCTCCCGCAGGGAAACTGTCTCCTGATTGTGGTCCAGTGGTTGCAGAGCTGCAGCCCCAGTCGCTGAAGCTTTCTTCGGCGCCATAACGAAGATTTATGATCGCCGAAGGTGTTCAAAAAACTTCAAAGAGTGGAAGTGAGTTCACCGGAGGTGGGCGCCAATGTTGGGGACTTGTTCTCAAGTGCTATGAGTTAAGAACAAGGCAACATAGAAAATGTTAATCGTCAAAGTCCTTCGTCCTCCGAAACATTATTTCCCTTAGGATATAATGGTTTACGGACGAAGGTTATGAAGGACGTACCTTCATAAATTCATTAAACAATGACGAAGGATGAAATGTAAAGAATATAAAAGTCAACATGAACAATTATATATTATTATCAGACATAAACAGAAATATCGTTGAATTACAAGTGTACCTTTAATCGGAAGGAGATGACAATACAAGCGTGACGCAAAAAGCGAATGCCAAGTCAGCGTGTCCAGTACGGGGGTACTGTTCACCTATTTATAGGCGCGGGACACAACCCACACAAAATTACATTCATGCCCTTTACACTTGATAATAATTCTATAGTAATCTGTCGAGGTCTAAATAGCCTTTTCGTCTTTAAGTCGGTTCCACCTTCTGCTGTCACGCCGAAGCTTTCCTGCTTACACCTTCGGCGCTGCACCATCCTTCGTATTATTCTGGTCTACTGTGATGCCGACTTGAGTCCGAAGATACCTGTTCACACATTATACTCCAGAAATACTATTAAATCTTGTTTTTGAGGACCTTCGGATGCCGAAGGTCCCCAACACTTCCATTAAGCGAGTGGGTAATTTATAATCATGTAACGTGACCGTTTCTCGACTGTCTTGTTCTCTTTCTCTCTTAACTGTAACTGCGAGCCCGCGTGGAACGTCTGTTTACTTACTTCATTCTATTGTATGGTGTACTGTTCTTTTGTATTAAATGTGTGGATGTATGTGTGTTTGCGCTCGCATAGAGAACGATCCGGTCGAAGAGCCCGAGGAACTCGCAGGAGAAGCCCCTGAACAACAGTCGGTTGGTGGAGGCAAGTGTCCCTTGACCTATCTCTGTCCTATTCATTCTTTAATTCACCTCCCGCATTACACATTTATGCCTAAGGATTGACTAGCTTCTGTTATCCATGTCCTTGTTTACCTATTTGGGTTGGATTATTATTGTTTAGCTTTATGCTATTGCTCAAACTCTAATCAATGAACATGATGAGATTATCTATGATACGCTGTTTTCCCCTTTCTTATGATGATGTTATACTTGTGGTCTTCAAGGGGGGCTCGAGCGGTTTCTCGAGTGCCTCTCCGTAAGGACCTGTTCTATGGATGACCGCCCGGGAAAACAGTGCAACCATGAGGGTGGAATGGGATGCCCTTAGCTGAATAATTAGAGGATCCGGGGTGTAGTTCACTTAGCCGTCGTGCTGTCAATGGGGCTCGGTGTATGCGGCTCGCTCTGCCAAGTTTGGGTTCGCCCCTTGGGGAGGACTGCGGTGCATTTAGGAAACCTAACAGGTGGCTACAGCCCTGGGGAATCTTTGTAAAGGCTACGTAGTGATGCCCTGCTAGGCCACCTAGGTAGTGGTCAATGGGGAGTAGCTCTCTCCAGGCAGAAAGGGAATCACGGCTTGTGGGTAAAGTGCACAACCTCTGCAGAGCGTTTGAAAACTGATATATCAGCCGTGCTCGCGGTTATGAGCGGCCAAGGGAGCTCCAGTGATTAGTGGTACTTGATCAAAGACATTATGGTACAGGTGGCTATGAGATCGATGGTTCTGGTTATGACTATGGTGCTGGTAAGTGGTATTCTTTCCGTTTGGAAAGGGTAAATCAGGCTAATAACTCGGGTTAATGCTAAAACCTGGCCTTCTATTAGTAAATAATAATCTGACCAATTAAAAGAAACTGCTTGACTTATCCCCACATAAAGCTAGTCCACCACAGCCAAACAGGATACTTGCTGAATATGTTGATGTGTACTCACCCTTGCTCTACACACCAAACCCCCCCCCTCCCCAGGTTGTCAGCATTGCAACCATTGCTCAGGAGAAGATGAAGCTGTGGAAGGAGACTTTCAGGAGTTCCAAGACTACGACGAGTTCTAGGCGTGGGTTAGCGGCAACCCCCAGTCGGCTGCCTGTGAAGGCCGCGTTTATCTACGTTTCTTTTCCGCACTTTGATTTATTGTAAGGACCACATGGACGTCTCAGACGTATGATGTAATCGACTATTATTTCCCTTTTAATACTATTTTGAGCACTGTGTGATGATGTCCATGTTATGTAACTGCTGTGTACGTGAATAACTGATCCTGGCACGTACATGGTTCGCATTCGGTTTGCCTTCTAAAACCGGGTGTGACAGCATCCGCTGTCGATAATCCAGCTTTAGCCCCCGGATGCATAAACTTGCAAGGTAAATTAGGCTTGGGTTTTAGGTACCCAACTCTTGTTGGGTCCTACAAGGTTAGTTATAATTGTCTTTGGGACCCAAATGCAAGTCTTGTCTCCCTTGCACTTGGCCCCCAACTTCCTAGCAATCACTTTCTTATTCTTACTACAAATTGCAAAGGAAGCATTACAAACATGGTAAATTGTAGATGGTTCATTACTTACTTTCCTAGGCATATGAACAACATTTTTCTTAGGCATATTTCTACCATGCACAATAGAGGAACTAGAAGCAGTCATAGCATGTGAATCATAAGCATAGTTCCTATAAGCATTTCTAGAGAATTTTCTATCACTATAAATGAAAGCATGATTCTTTTGACCACTATTAGCCATAGGGGCCTTCCCTTTCTCCTTGGCGGAGATGAGAGCCTTATGACTTGTTAAGTTCTTGGCTTCCCTTCGAAAGCCAAGTCCATCCTTAATAGAGGGGTGTCTACCAATAGTGTAGGCATCCCTTGCAAATTTTAGTTTATCAAATTCATTTTTGCTAGTCTTAAGTTGGGCATTAAGCCTAGCCACTTCACCATTTAATTTCGCAATAGTAGTAACGTGCTCAACACATGCATCAACATTAAAGTCCTTACACCTATTACAAATTACTACATGTTTAATACATGAGCTAGATTTATTAGCTACTTCTAACTTAGCATTTAAGTCATCATTGATACTCTTAAGACTAGAAATAGACTCATGACAAGTAGATAATTCACATGAAAGCATTTCATTTCTTTTAACTTCTAAATCAAGAGACTTTTGCACATTTACAAATTTATCATGCTCTTCATATAAAAGATCCTCTTGCTTTTCTAACAATCTATTCTTCTCATTCAAAGCATCAATTAATTTATTGATCTTATCAATTTTAGTTCTATCTAAACCTTTGAATAAACTTGTGTAGTCTACCTCATCATCACTAGATTCATCGTCACTTGAAGAAGCATATGTAATAGTATTTCGAGTGCTTACCTTCTTCTCCTTTGCCATTAGGCAGGTGTGACGCTTGTTGGGGAAGAGAGACGATTTGTTGAAGGCCGTGGCGACGAGTCCTTCGTCGTCGGAGTCGGACGAGGAACAATCCGAGTCCCACTCTTTTCCAAGGTGTGCCTTGCCCTTAGCCTTCTTGTAAACCTTCTTGTTCTCTCTCTTGCCATTCTTCCCTTGTTCCTGGTCACTATCATTATCAGGATAGTTAGCAATAAAGTGACCAATCTTACCGCACTTTAAGCAGGAGCGCTTTCCCTTCGTCTTGCTCTTGTTGGGATGCTCTTTGCGACCTTTGAGCGCCATCTTGAAGCGCTTGATTATGAGGGCCATTTCATCCTCATTTAGCCCGGCCGCCTCAACTTGCGCCACCTTGCTAGGTAGCCCCTCCCTGCTGCTTGTCGCTTTGAGAGCAACGGTTTGAGGGTCGTGGATCGGCATTGGGCCATTCAACGCCTCATCAACATATCTTGCCTCCTTGATCATCATTTGCCCACTTACAAACTTTCCAAGTATTTCCTCGGGTGTCATATTGGTGTACCTAGGATTTTCACGAATAGAGTTTACAAGATGAGGATCAAGGACAGTGAAGGACCTTAGCATAAGTCGGACGACGTCGTGGTCCGTCCATCTCGTGCTTCCATAGCTCCTGATTTTGTTGACCAGGGTCTTGAGCCTGTTGTACGTTTGGGTTGGCTCCTCCCCCTTGATCATTGCGAACCTTCCCAGTTCGCCCTCCACCAACTCCATCTTGGTGATCATGGTGACATCATTCCCCTCATGCGAGATCTTGAGGGTGTCTCAAATCTGCTTGGCGTTATCCAAGACGCTCACCTTATGGTACTCTTCCCTGCACAAGGATGCTAATAGAACAGTGGTAGCTTGTGCATTTTTGTGAATTTGTTCATTGATAAACATGGGATTATCCGTACTATCAAATTGCATTCCATTCTCTACTATCTCCCATATACTTGGATGAAGAGAGAACAAGTGGCTACGCATTTTGTGACTCCAAAATCCGTAGTCCTCCCCATCAAAGTGTGGGGGTTTACCAAGAGGAATGGAAAGCAAATGGGCATTGGAATTTTGCGGAATACGAGAATAATCAAAAGAAAAGTTTGAGTTGACCGTTTTCTTTTTCTCGTCGTCGTCGTCTCTTTGGGAAGAAGAGGACTCGTCGCTGTCGTAGTAGACTATCTTCTTTATGCGTCTCTTCTTCTTCCCATCCTTCTTCTTGTGACTTGAGCCCGAGTCTGTGGGCTTGTCGTCTTTTGGCTCATTGATGAAGGACTCCTTCTCCTTGTCGTTGATCACCATCCCCTTTCCCTTAGGATCCATCCCTTCGGGCGATTAGTCCCTTTCGTGAAGAGAACGACTCCGATACCAATTGAGAGCACCTAGAGGGGGGGTGAATAGGTGATCCTGTAAAACTTAAAAACTTATTGCCACAAAAACTTGGTTAAGTGTTAGTGCAATAGGATCAAGTAGTTGGAGAGGAGTGCTTGTGAAACACAGAAACCACAGAGAGAAACAACACAGTAGACACAGTGGTTTATCCCGTGGTTTGGCCAAGTACAAACTTGACTACTCCACGTTGTGGCGTCCCGATGGACGAGGGTTGCACTCAACCCCTCTCAAGTGATCCAATGATCAACTTTAATACCACGGTGTTCCTTTTTCTTATCACTTTTCCTGTTTGCGAGGAATCTCCACAAGTTGGAGCCTCTCGCCCTTACAACAAATATCAAAGTGAAAGCACTAGATTAAGGGAGGGAAGCAACACACAAATCCCAGCAATACGCACACACACAAGCCAGAATTTGAGCTCAATTGAAACACAACAAGTTCACCACTAGAACGGAGCTCAAATCACTAAGAATGTCAATCGAGTGTGCGAGAATGGAGTGCGGAAGTCTTAGAATGTTCAGAGTATGCTTGGTGTTCTCCTCCATGTGCCTAGAGGTCCCTTTTATAGCCCCAAGGTAGCTAGGAGCCGTTGAGAGCAATCCGGGAAGGCAATTCTTGGCTTCTGTCGGGTGGCGCACCGGACAGTCCGATGTGCCACCGGACATGCACTGTTCACTGTCCGGTGCAGATTGCTTTCCTAATTTGGTGCAGCCGACCGTTGAAGATTTGGAGCCGTTGGCGCACCTGACACTATCCGGTGCACACCGGACAGTCCGGTGCCCCCATCAGACTGTTGGCTCGGCCACGCGTCACGCGCGGATTGCGCGGCCGACCGTTGGCTCACCGGACAGTCCGATGCACCACCGGACAGTCCGGTGAATTTTAGCCGTACGCCGCCGACGAATTCCCGAGAGCGGCCAGTTGACCAGACTCCAGCCTGGCGCACCGGACACTATCCGGTGCACCACCGGACACTGTCCGGTGCACCCAGACTGCGCTGAGTCTTGGCTGCTCCAGCCAAGTCTTTTTTCCTTTTGTATTTTCTCTGATTCTAGCACTTAGACAAATATGTTAGTACACAAAAAACAATGTACTAAGTCTAGAATCATACCTTATTGATGATTTGCACTTCATCCACCATTTTGCACAATTTATACTTAAGCCATTTGTGTTGGGTACTTAATCACCAAAATACTTAGAAATGGCCCAAGGGCACATTTCCCTTTCAAGACCCCTATGGGATCATTACTTCCGCTACTGCTCCCTTCATGTCGAGGAGCCAACTGGTGTTGCGGCATGCCTCGGGGTCTAGTTGCCTTCCTTTGGGTAGTCTTGGTACGTGTCATACCTCCATAAGAGTGGGAGATTTATTTAGTATAGTGTAAACAAGATGCATGCATGACCTATGATTATGGAATCAACTTTTTCGTTGATCCCCTACCTCCTACGTATACTATTATTTGGCACTCTATTACCCGACTTCAAAAGATAAGTTACTACAAGAAAGGATCAAGGTAAGAATAAAAAGATTCTAAGATAAGTATTTTTTTTAAAAAAATCTTTTGAAACACTAAGTAATGTCCGAAGAGATGGGCTTTGCTCCGATAAAAGCTATCACGGAACCTCCCAAGGTATTAGGCCCACCTACAAATGTCCTTGCCCTAAGGACCTCAGACAGTCATGCATGTGTGCATAGTGACTCTGCAAGTTCGGTTATCTGTATCTCTATCATATTGCCGAAGAGTGCTTAACCCATCACGCAGACATTACACATCATCGGAGTAGAGAGTAAGCGGAAAAGATTACAATAACATAATTTACATTCATACGAAAATATAGAAAGAGTAGTTATTACATATCCGGGTTCTTGAGTGTGTAACTCATTATTACATCACCGGGAGGCAAAACACTCTCCCAAATAAGTTTTAGTGTTCATCCTCCTGCTCGGGAACCACCTTGGAACAGAAACAGCAGAACTCAGCCGTTTTGTCACCTACAACAACATGGGTTTGAAAACCCTGAGTACAGAGTGTACTTTCACAAGTCTTACCCATCAAAGGAAAAGACTTTCAAGGATATGCTGGCCTTTTGGGAATCAAGGCAAAGCTTAATAAGATTCAAAGATTCCTTTTTGCGGAAAAGCTTACTATGAGTGGATCCTTAAAAATCCATTTTTATTATCAGGTTAAGTAGTTACCAGCATTTAGATTTCTTATTATTCTAGATCAAGCACTTGGCCTACACTAGCCGTCTTAACCCTTCAGTTCACTTGATGCTATGTGTAGGGCAGTGACCAAGTCTTCATGTCCAAGAAGTAACAGCGATTCGAATCGATTAATACCCAGCTGGGGATCTCCAACCATACGACATGTGTAGCAGCACTTAACCCTTGCATATGTCAACTTGCCACCGGGTTTCTCAAGACCAGAATGGGTTCACGCTAACCGAGAGCACAGATACTCCACCATCCAGCCTCTTGCCACGGAGGGTACACGCTACTCTCGCCATCTCTGCACTCACATTGTGTGGTGGCCTTTCTGGTATTGGTCCGACCGAGGCAAAGATCACCCATGACGAGGCATGTGGCCAGTTAAAGGGTCCTCAATCATCAAGCCTACATCGGCTCGGTCCTTAATCGACTCAGACGGAGACACTACACCGAGACTCGTTTCTCGTGCAAGTCACCCGCCCGGTCTCATCTTTATTACTTAAAAACCTAAAGTTTGGTGCCTGACAGAGGTACTTCTTTTCATATGTTGAACCCATCACGGCCATGATGGATTCACCACCATAAGTCTTTTCTTTTTAAAAATCCCCATCCAGTGTGGAGCATCACCTTTTATTTAAAACAAAACATTTTGTTTTCTAAAGCAAGACTAAGCATCAGAAAACTTGTTTGAATAAATCAGGTAACAAGGAATGGTAATCAATTTTCCAAGGAAGGGAATGCATCAATTGTTTAGCACACAACTCCTATCACCTAATGCATCAAACAAGGTGATAATGTTTTTTAAAACAACAAGGAAAAGGATAATGCACCGGGGCTTGCCTTGTGTTGCAGGAGGTTCAGGGTCCACTCTATAGATGTCGAAGTAAAAGTTGTTCTCCGCTGGAGGATTTTCAGCTTGGGAGACAACCTCTTCTTCTATCACGGTTTCTTCCTCGTGTTCTATACATGACAATACATGTACATGAATGCTTATGTGATGTCATGAATATGCAGTTACACAATAGAAACTTACTAAGTTGTATCTTGAATACAACTTTACTTCACGGTACAAAATAGTCACTACGGTTTCGTAAGTAGATATTCTTTTAGGATTAGTATTTAACAATTAATCCAAGGAGGCTAGTTATTGGGTTTCTGATCAAACAGTGCCCAAATCATTTCAAACTTCACTGATGAGAGTTTTATTTTCCCTTCTGCACGCAACCAGACAAACAGGGATAAGGCGGCGGCACGACTCGACTTAAATCACTAGGTGAGGTGCCAAACCGCGCGTGGCGCTTGGGTTGTTGCAACGAGCTCCGGTCTTCGCGCGGTTGACGGCGCCCAGGATCGTGCCATGGTGTTCCGGTGGAGTGCTAGCGGCCGGTCTCACAAGACAGTGGCCAAGACGCAATGTGGCGGTCTGGAAAAACTCAGGGTGTGGGCCTCGACCGTCGGTGACACACACGCGGTAGTGGACCGAGCTGGCTATGCGACTATGTAGTTTGGCCAAGCAGGGAGTAGATTCAGCCCAAAATCAGTCCCGGTGTTTTCTCCTTTTTTACTCCTAATTCTTTTCTAATCCCATTTGAATGTATTTTTAAACTATACTATTCAAATTCAAATTCTTTGGTGAGTTTTCCCACAGAGATTACACGTTCAATTAGAAATATCATCATGAAAAATTATATTTATTTGTCTATATTTTCCTTATAGTGCACATGGCTTTCCTTTTTCTTCATTTTAAATCCCAAATCCTAATTTAGGTTTAATCTCAATTTCCAAAATTGTATTTTTGGGTTAAATCCAACTTCTCAACTCATTATTATATTTTTATTCATATTATATATATGGCTTTTTCCTATTTTCCTCTTCTCCCTCTATATCTTATTTCCAAATTCTAGAATTTAATTTAGGCTAAATCCCAAATTCTCATTATTAATGTATCCCTATTAATTTTATCATTATTAAATGCACAAACACTTAAAATCTAGCATGATGCACAAAATCTTTGGTGTCTTTAACTAATTATTCTATCTAAGTATGGTTATTCCCAAGTGATGATAAGTAGAAGACAAAACAACTAATGAGATCACCCCTTTCTCGTATTATTTCCAAACTGGGTATTACATGTATAAGCAATGTTGCAGAATGTCGAAGCTCGATAGCTTTGGCTCGGACCAAGTAAAGAAGTAAAAGACTAAATAGACCTTATTAGCTTTAGTGACTTGTAAATAAGTGTTCGAGGGTATGGATGTAATTTCAATCGGGCTGCGTCCCGTGCCTATAAATTGATGAACAGTAACCCTGTACTGTTCACGATGGATTGTATTTACTCTCTCGCATCCTCGCCTTCGAACAAGCCCAAGGTATCAATGAAATATTAACATTGTTGGTATTCATACATGTTTTATGGAATGCAATAATAAATGAATTATTAAGATATAATTATCATATTCACCCCTTCGCATTTCCTTTCGTATATTAATATGATGAATGTATGTCCTTCTCGACCTTCGTCTAATGAGCATTATTCCCTTGAGGAAATAGTGCTTCGAAGGACGAAGGTCCTTAATGATTAACAGTTGTGTTGTCTTGTTCTTGATTCACAGCATTTGAGAACAAGTGACCAACACTATCCTTGCCTACAGGAAGACCGTCCGCGGGCCGAACCGTCCTGTCCTCTGGGTCGAACCGTTTGGCCGTGCTCAATGCCACAAATGGTGCTCAACACATGCACCTGCCTTGTGGAGAAGCTGAGCGAACCAAAAGCACGGACACAAGCTAGAACTAACTCGATGTAATCACCTCAGTTCTCTTAGGCATCTTGTCACATACTAGGATGGTACTGCTTGAGGAAACACCCGTTTAGTGCCTTAGGCAAGTCTTTGCCTTGTATTGTTTGCAACAAGTAGGGGTTACCAGATATTACCTGTGTGATTTTGTAAGGGCCTTCCCAGTTTGGCGACCACTTTCCAAACTTTCGGTCTCTGCTCCTTATTGGGAAGATGATCTTCCGTACCACTTTCCAAATATTTTTAAGTACCTCAACTAAATAGATTTTGGTTTTCTAGAAATAGAAAAATATTCTGAAAAATATGAAAATTTATCGAAAGCTTCTATAAGATATATTAACATGTTTCACACACCTTTTGCACTTAGAAACACCATGCATCGGCATGAATGCAACAACCAAAGCACCCCTAGGACTCATTCCACTAGGTTTATGCTAATATAGAACAAAATAATTCTCTATTATTTATAAAAAGAGAAGGAAAGCAAAGAATGAGAGGATAACATCTGAATTTGGTGGATATTAGAAAACAAATTGTATACCCCCAAATTTAGGGTGTTACATCTGCAATTCTTGACCCTGGATATGTGTTGAGTGTTGAATTCATCAAAAGAATGGATTATGTCCCAGCATTTTCAAGTATCTATTTTGAGTACCATCTAAACATTCATAGTCTTCCAATATCTGCTAGACAACCAGCTGAGAATCACCAAATGCCCTCACATGCTTTACTCCCATACAGTTTAGAAGTTCCAAACCGAACAAGGGGCCTCATATATGGCTTGATTGTTAGTGCAAAAAGTTTTAAATCGGCTAGAGAAGTCGAAGGAAGCATTACTTGGCGACACAAGCACGATGCCAATTCCTTGTCCTTCGTTGCAAACCAATCCATCAAAATATAGAGTCCAGGGAGTAACAGTGAGATATCACATACCTAGTCTATGAGTATCATCAATCCAATGCTCTACAATAAAATCTGTTATGACCTTGCCTTTCGTAGATTTTAATGATTCATATGCCAAGTCATATTCTATGAGTGCGTAAGCCCATTTACCAATTATACCACTCATGATTGGGTTTTGCAACATGTATTTGATCACATCGGTTTGACCAGACATGGTGCAATGACTAGATAATAAATAACACCTACACTTGGTGCATGCATAAAACAGGCATAATCATAACTTCTCAATGAAAGTGTACCTTGTTTCAGCGTCCACCAGCCTCTGACTTAGGTAGATTACCATGTGCTCTTTTCCTTTGGTCTCTTGTGTTAGAACAGCTCCAATAACTTTATCTTCGACTGCAACGTATAACATAAATGACACTCCTGCTTGTGGCACTTTTAATACGGGAGCCGAAGATAAATTCTTTCTAATAAGATCAAATGCTTCGTGTTGTTCTACCCCCAGATGAATTCGACATCATTTTTAAGATGAAGGATAGGAGTGAAGGCATCAATCTTCCCGGCTATGTTAGAAATAAACCTTCGTAAATAATTTACCTTGCCGAGGAACTTCTGCATCTCAAGCTTATAGGTTGGAGCTCCCACATTCCGAATTGATTTAATTTGGACGAGATCTATCTCTATACCATGTTCATGAAAAATAAATCCTAAGAACTTACCAGCTGACACCCCAAAAGCACATTTACACGGGTTCATTTTTAGAACGTACCGATGCATTTTATCAAAGACATTGTGTAAATCAGCTATATGAGAACCAAACTCAGTCGATTTGACTACAATATCATCGATATAAACCTCCATAGTGTTTTCCAACAGCTTGTGAAAGATTAAATTCAAAGCCCTCAGGTAAGTAGTTGTAACGCCCTAAAATACTATTTTGATAACATAGATGAATACTCAAAAAAATAGGATAAAATGACCTTAATCAGACTTTCCTTGCCTTGAAGTCATTCTTTTCTAGATGAATGGGAATATTAAAATCTTGGTAGTTTAAATGCTTAGAATTAATCTTTTGAAACTGTAATTCAATTTGAAAATTCAAAAGAAATTCATAATCCTCAATTTAATATCAACTATTCGTAGTAATCGTCCTTAAATGAGATAAAAAAGTATCTTCTAATAAATTCTATACTAGAATTTATGTTTTCTTAAAATTACCCCGTAATAGGGATCTTGAATGTCACCCAAAACAATATTTTCTTGAAGTAAATAATGAGTGTGTATTTCATATTCACAACATAGCATAAATAAGTCAATAAGTAATTATATAAATATATTTGAATTTCATGCTAGGGATTTGAACTATGCATTCTAAAAAGAATTTGAAATTTAAAACTGAATTGGCAAATAAAATAGAAAACAGAAAATAAATAATATGAAAGTGGTCCTTAATTAATCATTGTGTGATTTGATTTATATGCGTTGAACCATTTTCTTAGAAATAGAATCATAGTGTTGAGCGCCGTATTGAGCGGCCGGACGGTCCGGCCCTGAGGCCGGACGGTCCGTGGTCCGGACAGTCCGCGCCTGTGGGCCGGACGGTCCGCGGTCCGGACAGTCCGCGCCTGTGGGCCGGACGGTCCGCGCATGCGCAGAGCAGTTTAGGGTTCCGAGTTTTGTGCTATGTTTGTTGGCTAGATTTGCGGAATTAACACGGAATCCAGTCGTGTAAAGGGTCCAGCCCCCCTCCTCTATATAAAGAGAGGTCTACGGCCGATTTGTAATCATCAACAATCGAATCAATACAACTTTTATTCGCATTTTATCCTAGGAGTAGTTCTAGTCTAGTTTAGGTTTAGCCTCCCAATCCCCAAATTCTCCGCCTCTCCTCGACTCTACGTCGATTAGAGGAGTCTAGGTCGGCCTGCCCGAGCCTAGACACCACCTAGGATCTCTACTCCCCGACGGGGTCCCTCCCGGGAGCGAGATCCAGGCGCCGTCGGCGATCTTCCGCCATCCCTGCGTACGTGCGGACCGTCCGGCCCCAGGGCGCGGACCGTCCGGCCGTCAGGCAGAAGTCCCAGCCGCGCACCAGGCCGCGGACCGTCCGGCCCCAGGCCGCGGACAGTCCGCCCTTGCGCAGAGAGCACCACCGCGCCTCGCACCAGGCCGCGGACCGTCCGGCCCCTGCGCGCGGACCGTCCGCCCCTGTGCAGAGGGCACCGCCACGGTTCTTGTTGAGTGTTTGGCGCTCCGAAAAAGCGTCAACATACTTTTTGGCGACTCCGCTGGGGACAAACACCTAAGCTCATCAAATCGGCCCTCAATGGCCGGTTCAAGGGAAAGCTCTGATATTTCTCCAAGCAACATCATAGAGCCGACTTGGGAAACCTTGCCGGCTGACGAGCAGCTCCAGTTCGAGGAGCACAAGGAGCGGATGATCCAGGAGGCGAAAGCAAAGTTCTTGGCCAACTTCAAAGTGGACAGGAACAACAAGGTCGTCCGACATCGGGCGACGGATCCGGCTTCGCTCCAACCCACGCCAGATATCCCCAATGTAAGTAATACCAACGATCTGCACTCTCTTAGAAATTATGTAGAAGATCAGCGTGAACAAATGCAGAACATCATAGGGGGTATGCAAAGCGATCTTAAGAGACTAGTGCGTGCATTTGATAAATCTAGTATCACAAATTTTCCGTCGCACGAGGTTGAGTTAGGAGGTAACACGCGTAACACATCGGCTACAGGTTGTCACGACCAGTCACAACCCCTTTATGGGATGCCGATGGACACATACCCTGAGCAACCGCAAATCGGCAGCAAATCAGCCGATTTGCACATGACCGGACCGTCCGCACGTGAGCGCGGACCGTCCGGACCAACAACAGTCGGGCCGATTTTTAATGAGTTACCTAGATATGCGCCCGAACCACCACACACAACACAGAATCTAAACTACCCAGGCGGGCCGTCCGCGTGCAACGACGGACGGGCCGCACATAATCACGGACGGTCCGGGCCAATGACCGGACAGTCCGCACATGAGTCTTTTGAGGAGGATTATTACTTGAATCCTCGCCCGCCCCAGCAACACTTCCCATCACACTATGCAATGCACCAGCCCATTAATTCAGGATCCAGAGCCCAGGAAAGCTTTTCGGCCCCACCTAGAAGGCCGGAAAGAAACGATCAAACCTATGAGCCATATAGGGCAAATGGAAATGCACCACGTAGCTCATACCAATGGGGGGAACGACAACATACTAATATACAACCAACTCCACCTATGTTTGACCAGAGAGCCGGTGGTCTTGCACCGGCTGCCATTGATATAGTGAGGGAAGAAATAGCCGGGGCGTTCCGAGATAAGCTCGGAGTAAGCATGGTCCCTGGGGGGCAATCATATCGGAAACCTTATGACAGCCGATTTGATCACCACCCATACCCACAGGGAACCAGGATACTCGAATTCACAAAATTTTCGGGTGATCAAGGAAAGAACACACGTGAACACATAGGCCAATTTTTAGCACAATTAGGAGAGTTGGCCGACACAGAGGCATTTCGCGTACGTTTATTTTCATTATCTTTAACAGGAACTGCGTTCGCATGGTACGCCACTTTACCTCCTAATTCCATTTCATCATGGGGGGATTTAGAACAAAAATTTCATGATCATTTTTTCTCCGGTGACTATGAGTTGGATTTGGTAGATTTAGCGTCGTTGCGACAGACAAAAGATGAATCGGTTAATGATTACATCCGGAGATTCCGAGATACAAGAAACCGATGCTTTCAAATTCATTTAGCAGAGAAACAGCTAGTAGGATTAGCCTTTAATGGTCTACGATATTATTTAAAAGAAAGATTAGAAGGCATCCAATTTTTTACACTAGCACAGTTACACCAGAGAGCTTTGGCTTGCGAAAGCCGGAGCAAAGAAACTGCTAAAACAATGCGTCACAACGTACACATAGTAGAATGCGACCAAAGTAGCTCAGATGACGAATCAACAGAAGTGTACGCTGCTGAAATGGTTTGGCCAAAGCAGGCCAAATCTTCTGCTTGTGCTTCCTTACAGCCGGTTCAAAAGAAACGGCAAGAGGAGGTAAAGTTTACATTTAATGTTGGTAAATGTGATAAAATATTTGATGAGTTACTTAAAATGGCAATATTAAAATAAATCACACTGTTCCATCCGCCGACGAGCTAAAACATCGTGCGTACTGCAAGTGGCATAACTCATTTTCGCATGCCACTAATGATTGTAATGTATTTCGGCGACAGATTCAATCGGCCATTAACGAAGGACGATTGAATTTTCAGGAAATGCAGGTGGACACAGAACCCTTTCCGATGAACATGATTGACTTCGAGGGCAAGAAAGTCTTGGTTCGGCCAAATACAGCCGATAAAGGCAAAGGCAAGGAAACAATCATCGGCAATGCTAAAAGGGCCGATGGAGATTGTAAAGTTGATTGCAGGAAGGTGGTGGCCGAGAAGACTCCCGATGGAGGGGAGACACTGAAGGTGACCATCACAGCCTCTAACACTGGGGGCCAAGCGCAGACAGGGAGATAGTTGTGGGAACCCGTGCTGCGCATCACGGACAGTCCGCCGTCCCGACGCGGACGGTCCGACGCTTCCCCGGACGGTCCGGACGACTCTGGCGGACGGTCCGGCCATGCTCAGGACTCGCAGCGACCACGTACCTTCAAACCACGACGACCAGAGATAGGTACGTGGAAAACAAATACATTTAAAGCAGCTGGTCGGCTGATCAAGCCTGGCCCGACTTTCGATCAATTGTTGTCTAAATATGTGAAAAAGAAGGCCGGCCCCAGTGACCGGCCACCAAAGCGACCCCGCTCACCCATTCATGAGCAACGTCAGGTCAGGCCGATTGGACCACTTCACCAATCGGAAGAAATGAAAGGTCCTATTGTACAATTGAGACCTAACATGCTGACATGGACCCCTCCACCCCTTATCCATCTATGCCATATCCATACACATACTTACCTCCACCATATGTCCCAAATCAAATGTGGGGCATGCCACCATATCCATTTGGGATGCCACAGTACCCCGCCTGGGGGGCACCCCAAACATCCGTTTTTGATAGATTGGCGCCGCCAGTGCAAGACCGATTGAGCGCTGCTGAATCTGGTCATCAGGCACAGGCCCAACAAGATTGCCGGACTACTCGGCCTCCTAGGCCGACCAATCCGGCAGGGGGGCATATGCCTGCAACAAAAAAGGACATCATCAAAATAGGCACTGCAGATGTTGTCATACAAGAAGATAATAAAGGGCCGATGATTTTCGGCGAATCGGCCAACACAACCGAAAAGGATACGGCTACCATCAAAACAGTCGATCCAAAATACTCCATGCCTCGATGGTGCCCAGCGGGATTGACACGATCCCAAAAGAGAAAATTACAGCGCCTAAGAGCAAAGGAGAGCCAGGAGAAGGAGGCGGAAAAGACATTTAATGACACACATCCACTATACCCGCCACCGCAAAAGAAATGGAGACCGAAGGCCGTTGAGAAAAAACAAACGGCCACAGAAATAGAAAGTCAATCTGCACCAGGCGCGGACCGTCCGGCCCCTGCGCACGGACCGTCCGCCGTTCACCAGGAAGCCTCCAACGACACGACAACATCAATGGAAGAGGACGATCTGCTGGGAGAAGACCTGGTCGACTACGAGGCTTCTCCAGAACGCCCAGGTATGGATGTAAATATTATTACATTTTCTGCCGATTGTACTATTATCGGCGACGATGAACCTGTTGTTGCCCAGTTTGATTTTGGTCCTAAAGAAGCCGCCTTTACTAAACCAAAAGAATCGGTAAATCATTTAAAGCCGCTCTTCGTGCGCGGCCACATTGATGGGATACCGATTGTTAAGATGTTGGTAGATGGAGGGGCGGCTGTAAATCTGATGCCTTATTCATTATACAGAAAATTAGGTAAACAAGATGACGAACTTGTCAAGACCAACATGACCCTCAGCGGTGTTGGAACTGATAGTTCGATCAAAGCTAGGGGAGTCACGTCCGTTGAATTAACCATCGGGACTAAGACCCTTGCTGCTGCATTCTTCGTCGCTGATGTAGAAGGAAATTACAGTTTAATCCTAGGCAGAGATTGGATTCATGCCAATCAATGTATACCTTCTACATTACATCAAATGCTGATACAATGGGTAGGCGATGACATAGAACAAGTACATGCTGATGTATCGGCCTGCATCGCTGTGGCCGATGCCCCTGTACTCTGGACTTATGAGACTGCTACATGTCTCACAGGAGTAGACTTTTCTGATTATCAATTCATAAGTATAGATAAGAAAGGTTTCATTCCTGTAATGCTAGAGCCGATGGAGAATCGGCTAAATCCTAAATAAAGTTGAAATGATGAATACACACAAAGTTCATGAGTCTTTGGTCACAGACAGTTCGGCCGCCAAGGCCGGATGGTCTGGTCTTTCACAAAAGAGTTCGGACTTTAAGACCGAGCATCTATCACAGCGAAAAGACAGTATTGCGGATGATCCGGTCCCTGAGACCGGAAATTCCGCCATCACACAAAGATCATCTGATTCCTCTGTGGGGGACATGATAGAGGAATTCAGAGATCTTGATAAACTAGGACAGGGGTTTACATCGGCCGATCCTTTGGAGGAGATTGACATAGGAGATGGTAAAATTCCAAGGCCGACTTTTGTAAACAAGACCCTAGAGACCGATTCTAGAAATGAGATGATCGGTCTATTGAAAGAATATTCAGATTGCTTTGCTTGGAATTATACTGAGATGCCTGGATTAAGCCGAGAGATCGTAGAGCATCGGTTGCCTATTAAATCTGGTTTCAGACCTTTCAAGCAAAGAGCTAGAACATTTCGTCCGGATCTTCTCCCACGCATCAAGGACGAAATCCACCGGCTGCTAGAAGCTGATTTTATCAGACCTTGCAGATACGCAGAGTGGGTCTCCAATATTGTGCCGGTGGAGAAGAAGGAGACAGGTAAACTTAGAGTATGCATTGATTTTCGCAATTTAAATAGAGCAACTCCTAAAGACGAATATCCTATGCCCATAGCCGACACATTAATCAATAATGCATCAGGAAATAGAATTATTAGCTTCCTTGATGGTAATGCCGGATATAATCAGATTTTCATGGCCGAAGAAGATACGTCTAAAACGGCCTTTATATGTCCAGGCTTCATTGGTTTATTTGAGTGGGTTGTCATGACATTTGGTCTGAAAAATGCTGGTGCTACTTATCAGAGGGCTATGAATTTGATCTTCCATGAATTGTTAGGAAACACTGTGGAAGTTTACATTGATGATATTGTAGTCAAATCGGCTGAGTTTAGTTCTCATATAGCTGATTTGCGTAAAGCCTTTGATAAAATGCGTCAGTATGGTTTGAAAATGAACCCACGTAAATGTGCTTTTGGAGTGTCGGCTGGTAAGTTTTTAGGATTTGTCATACATGAACATGGTATAGAAATAGACCCTGACCGAATCAAGTCTATTCGGAATGTGGGACCTCCGACCTGTAAGGTCGAGGTACAGAGGTTTCTCGGCAAGGTGAATTATTTACGAAGGTTTATTTCTAACCTAGCCGGGAAGATTGATGTGTTCACCCCTATTCTTCGGCTTAAGAATGATGCCGAATTCGCTTGGGGGCAGAACAGCAAGAAGCATTTGATCTCATCAAAAAATACTTATCTTCGGCTCCCGTATTAAAAGCACCACGAGCAGGAGTACCATTCCGATTATACATTGCAGCTGAGGATAAGGTCATTGGGGCTGTTCTGACACAAGAAACCGAGGGGAAGGAGCATGTGGTGACATATCTAAGCCGAAGGTTGGTGGATGCTGAAACAAGGTACACTTTTATTGAAAAGTTATGCTTATGCTTGTTTTTTGCATGCACCAAATGTAGATGTTATTTACTGTCTAGTCATTATACTATTTCTGGTCAAGCCGATGTGATCAAATACATGTTGCATAACCCAATTATGAGTGGTAGAATTGGTAAATGGGCTTATGCACTCGTAGAATATGACTTGGCCTATGAACCATTGAAATCTATGAAAGGCCAAGTCATAGCGGATTTCATTGTAGAACATCGGGTTAATGATATTCATGAACTAGACATGTTATACCTCACTATTACTCCTTGGACTTTATATTTTGATGGATCGGTTTGCAATGAAGGGCAAGGAATTGGCATTGTGCTTGTTTCACCAAGTAATGTCTCCTTTGACTTCTCTAGCCGATTGAAAACTTATTGCACTAATAATCAAGCTGAATATGAGGCCCTCCTATTCGGCTTAGAACTTTTAAATGGTATGGGAGTAAAACATGTGAAGGTATTTGGTGATTCTCAGCTGATTGTCCAACAAGTGTTAGAAGAATATCAATGTTTTGATGGTACTCTAAATAGTTACCTTGAGAAATGTTGGAGCATAATTCATTCTTTTGACGAATTCAGTATTCGGCATATCTCTAGAGTTGAGAATCATAGAGCTAACGATTTGGCACAAGATGCATCAGGTTATCGGATAAAGAGAGGAAAGTTTCACAAAACTGAAAATCTGATAACCGGTGCAAAGCCAAATTCCCAGGTCGCGGACCGTCCGCGTGATGACGCCGGACCGTCCGGGGTTACCAGAAATGTTCTTTTGATCAATTCGGCCGACAATGAGGCCGATGCAAGTGATTGGAGGACACATATACTTAATTATCTACGAAATCCCAATATAAGGACAGATAAGAACATTCGGCGAACAGCTTTCAAGTATGTTTTGATGAGTGATGAACTTTACCGCCGAACAGTCAATGATATCCTACTTAAGTGCTTGGGCCCAGATGATGCTATATTAGCCATGGCCGAAGTACATGAAGGAATTTGTGGTACAAATCAATCAGCCCCAAAGATGAAGTGGTTGTTGCGAAGGTCTGGTTTTTATTGGCCTAGTATGATAGCTGATTGTTTCAAGTACTACAAGGGTTGCCAAGTGTGTCAAAAATTCGGCGACCTACAGTTAGTCCCTGCAGCCGAATTACATCCTATCATCAAACCTTGGCCGTTCAGAGGATGGGGATTAGACTTTATTGGAGAAATTCATCCTTCATCATCAAAGGGGCATCGGTTTGTGTTAGTTGCCACTGACTACTTCACCAAATGGACTGAAGCCGTTGCTCTAAAGAACATGACACACAAGGAGGTAATTGAGTTTATAACTGAGCATATTATTCATAGATTCGGCATTCCCCAAACCTTAACTACAGATCAAGGTACTTCTTTTATGTCAAAGGAGGTACGTGAATTTGCTGAATTATACAGAATTAAGCTGCTTAATTCATCTCCATATTATGCTCAGGCCAATGGACAGGCCGAGTCTAGTAATAGGACATTGATTAATTTGATAAAAAAGAAGATATCTGATAATCCTAAACATTGGCATAAGATTTTATCTGAAGCTTTATGGGCTCATAGGATATCTAAACATAGGGCTACTCAAGTGTCTCCTTTTGAGCTTGTCTATGGGCAGGAAGCAGTGTTACCTGTGGAGATAAGTTTGAATGCTGTCAGGTTCGCCAGACAAAATGATTTAAATGCTACTGATTATTATAATTCAATGATGGATAATATTGATGAGGTGACCGACAAGAGGATGATAGCTTTGGGAGCAATAGAGAAAGACAAGATCATGGTAGCCAGGGCCTACAACAAGAAGGTCAAAGCAAAATCATTTCAAGTAGGGGACCTGGTGTGGAAGACCATTCTGCCTCTAAGGAGTAAAGACCGGAAGTTCGGGAAATGGTCACCAAGCTGGGAAGGCCCTTATAAAGTAAAACAGGTGATGTCTGGCAACGCCTATTTGCTGCAAACATTACAAGGCAAGGACTTGCCTAAGGCTTTGAATGGGCGTTTCCTCAAACAGTACCATCCTAGTATGTGGCAGGATGCCTAAGAAAACCGATGTAATCACATCGAGTTAGTTGCTTTTGGTTTGCTCAGCTCCACCAAAAGGCAGGGGGGCATATGTTGAGCGCCGTATTGAGCGGCCGGACGGTCCGGCCCTGAGGCCGGACGGTCCGCGGTCCGGACAGTCCGCGCCTGTGGGCCGGACGGTCCGCGCATGCGCAGAGCAGTTTAGGGTTCCGAGTTTTGTGCTATGTTTGTTGGCTAGATTTGCGGAATTAACACGGAATCCAGTCGTGTAAAGGGTCCAGCCCCCCTCCTCTATATAAAGAGAGGTCTACGGCCGATTTGTAATCATCAACAATCGAATCAATACAACTTTTATTCGCATTTTATCCTAGGAGTAGTTCTAGTCTAGTTTAGGTTTAGCCTCCCAATCCCCAAATTCTCCGCCTCTCCTCGACTCTACGTCGATTAGAGGAGTCTAGGTCGGCCTGCCCGAGCCTAGACACCACCTAGGATCTCTACTCCCCGACGGGGTCCCTCCCGGGAGCGAGATCCAGGCGCCGTCGGCGATCTTCCGCCATCCCTGCGTACGTGCGGACCGTCCGGCCCCAGGGCGCGGACCGTCCGGCCGTCAGGCAGAAGTCCCAGCCGCGCACCAGGCCGCGGACCATCCGGCCCCAGGCCGCGGACAGTCCGCCCTTGCGCAGAGAGCACCACCGCGCCTCGCACCAGGCCGCGGACCGTCCGGCCCCTGCGCGCGGACCGTCCGCCCCTGTGCAGAGGGCACCGCCACGGTTCTTGTTGAGTGTTTGGCGCTCCGAAAAAGCGTCAACACATAGTAAATAAAGAAATATACTTTGCATTATGGCTGGATGTTTGTTTGTTTACATTTGAATTTATTAAACCCAGCCCATAATCGAATTTGAAATTGGAAAGAAATCAAATTGGGAATTAAAAAAACTGAAAATAGGAAAAAAGAAATAAAAATAGGGAATAGGAAACCAGCCCAATCACAAAGCCCACCTTCCCTTTTGCAGCATAGCCCAGGTCCCTCCCGTTTTTATATGTTTTCTTGACGCGGGTGATGTCATCGTGACATCAAGCTAGCAAGCAATAGTGGTCGTTCGTTCTGTTGACTCTGTGAAGACAATGGCACGTGGGACCCTAATGTCAGTATAGTCATCTTGCTCGCGTCCTCGGATCCCATCACCGAGCAGAACAAGGAGTGGGCAGCGTCGCATTGGTAACTGCGTGTGCGCCATATCCGATTGGGAGTTGATCCCAACAAAATCCTAACAAATAACTTTCCCCCTCACTAACGAAAAGTCAGGGCCTCGGAGGCTTATCCTCATGCGCTCTCCTTATCCATACAGGTCTGACGCTTACGCAGTTGTGCACGCCGGAAATCTCGCATCGTCCTTGGGTTCTGTTGATTCATATACCAAGCTACTCCCTCCGGTTTCCTATTAGTTGTCGTTTATGACAACGACACGGTCTCCAAAATATAACTTTGATCAATGTTTTTTGTTAAAATACAAATGAACTCTTAATACATTTATATTTTTATAAAATTACTTTTTATGACAAATTGGTGCATATAAATATTAGGTTCTAAAACTAAATAAAAAAATAGTTATTTGTAGTCAAAATTTTATAAGTTTGACTTGAACCTTATCCAAAACGATAACTAATAGGAAACCGGAGGGAGTATAAAACTAGGCGCTGTGCTAAGCCAAAGCTTCGTGATATGCGTAGAGTCGACACCCCCTGATGGTGTGGGATGGGGCCGGTGAAAATTTCTTACCGGTGTTTGGAGATTCGCCGTTGACGCTCGGCACCGTTGCCAGAAATTTTGGTGCCATACACGCCGGTGAGTCTCCTCACATACTTTCACATTTACACTCTATCATCGTTGGATTGGGGATTGGAGCACCAGAGCCGCTCAGTCTCCTGGTTGGATGACGCCGCCATGGGCTAGGTGACGCTGCTCGTGGGGAAGATGGTACGGTTGCCGTCCATCTGGGGTTGGACGTCTGGGATTAAATGTAGACTCCTCCCTTCGTCTCAGCGCCGAGTCACCGTCCGATGCTGAGAGGACTGAGATTAGATCGCATGAACCACTTCATCTTAATAGATCAAAACTATCGATTCACTAGCGGGTGACCATGATTTGATCTTGCATACCCCTTCATTCATATAGAATCCAGGCCATAGATCGTTGGATCGACGGCTTTGGGCGCGTACCGTTTCGAGTTAGGAGAACCTAATCTGGGCCGTTGATCTAGTAGTGAACGACCAGATCTAACCGATACCCTTTCGGGCTGGCAAAATCACTAAAGAGACCCCGGACTTTTTAATAACTAACCTGTTGTCCTGTTTTTCACAGCAGTGGCCTCGGAAACAAATTTTAAAATTACAGATCAGTCATCTGAATTTGCAAAGAAGTCCCTGGCCTTTCGGGTATTAATAAAATAAATCCAAGAATTAAATTTTAGTACAAATTTAATCCTAAAAACTTGCAAAATTCGTACCTTTTGCATTTTAACTCCAAATTGACCCGTTCGAATTGTGTTAGACTCGTAGAAATATTTACTACACAGTAACAACATTAATTATACAATATCATACACTTTTATAATTAAGTAACTAATTTGATTTATCTATGTTTAGTGGATTAGCTTTTCTAATATTAATATAATACTCTGTTCTTATAGTTAGAAGTTGGCTAAAAGATAATATCTAATCAAGTAATAACTTAGACTAAAGTTAAACGAAGATTGTTATATATTCTCTCACATAACTTAGGTTAGTAAAGTATAAGTTATATTATTTAAAAACATAAAACTTCGAAAAAAACCATATTTGCTCAACCACAACTCTGATTCTAGTCATTTTCGGACCCACGATCTCGTATCAACATGTAGAATATTATTATGCAGCTTGTGCTTATGTTTTGTGTGATGTTAATTTTGCCTATACCATGTTTGTTTGTATTGCTACGAATAGCAGTGAGGTCACGATAATCTAAAGATCATCCTGGTACCTTGAATCTCGAGTCCCAGGCAAGTTGTGCCCTTGACCACATTTATTACCCAATAATGTTCTTTAATATCATTTATCCATGCATAGGTTTAATTTTGATGGGACCCAATAGGTCACCTTAGTCTGATTAGCTTTTACCTTGTTTACCCCTTAATCATTTGGGTAGTTTGCTATTACTTTATTGGTTTTGGGTTAATATTTCATTATATCCATGTTCCAATTATTCTGTCATTTTATTTATGTTCATGTCAAGATCATTATCTTTAATTGGAACATGGAGCTTAACTGGAGAAACACGTGCCACCACAAGGGTGGAATGGGACGTGTCACACCCGGGCTTTAAGGAACAAAGTCGGGTGCATCTCATATATGCGCCAGAGAAGATAAACACATATAATAACAGAGTGCATAGAGATTAATGTCATAAATATCATAAATGTACTTATTACATAGCGAAAGTCTTACAAAAATAAATGATAAAATAAAGTAAACTATATATTATTCCCTAGCGCCACAAAGCTGACTGGGAGACTCCACCTAGATCAAGTCGAAAGCCTTAGTGTTAGGCGGCTCCTCTTCGACCACCTGTTCTTCTCCTGTGGGGGGGGGTGTGAGACAGCAAGGGTGAGCTCACACATGTTCATCGCTCAACAAGTTGTGGGGAATAATGTGCATGAACTCACCAAAGGTGGGAGTTCATGTGAAGTGTAAGACAAATCAATGTAATAAAGGCTAAAGCTGAGCATTGCTTTTATAAGTTGGTCAAAATTTTATTAGCAGTTACTAAGTGTAAGTAAATACCAAACCATAATAATAATAAGTAAAAGTAATAATAAAATAATCCCAGATGCAATGAAATGACAAATTGAGTTTAAGTTCCATAAATTAATCATGTGAGTGTTCGAGCCGCTCATGATCGTGAGCACGGCTAGTATACCAGTTTTACACTCTTCAGAGGTTGTGCATCTTTACCCACAAGTCGTGTTACCCATTTGTCATGGAGTTGATCAGACCCCATACACCTCTACCTAGGAAGTGAGGCAGGGTATCACTACGAGGCCTTTACAAAGTTCCACTAGCTTCAGAAAACCCGCTACAGTTTATAGGAAGCTCCAGTGCAGGAATCCCTCGCCTGATCGCCATCACAGCAAAATCAACCCAAGTACCTCTCTACACTGACCACTCCCCTACTGCCCTTGCCCCTTTCGGGTAAGTTAGTCATCTACTAGCTTTCCTAGTTAATCAGCCAAGGGTGTCCCATTAAACCCTTGTGGTAGCACTATTTTCCTGGGTGGTTCTCCATGTTCCCATTAACATAATGATCTTATCATGAACAGTAAATAATGAACATATAATAAAAAGTGTAATCATGAGTAATGAATATCTCTATACCCAAATCCACATAAAGCAATAGTATGTACTACCCAAAAAATAGTAGTAAAACCAGTGGTCAAACAAGGTATAAAGATAGTCAAAATCTAGGGTAACCTATTGAGTCCCATCAAAATTAACCTATGCAGATCATTATGATTAATAAGAACATGACTGGGTAAAATAAGTGATCAAGGGCACAACTTGCCTTCAATGAGCTCCTGCTAGCAACTTCTACCTGCTGGGCACCCGGATCCTCAGTAGCTTGCTCGTCTACTCGCATCAATACAAACATACATAGTATAAAGGGAAAATTAACAACACACCAAACATGTAAACAAAATACATAACAATAATCTACACATAAAAATAGGATCATAGGAACTGGAATCATTAAATTTGGAGTTATAGATTTTAAGTTATGAATTTTCCAAGGTTTTATGTGCTTGATATATGATTAAGTGAGACATAAATGTTACTATTGTTTTCATGTCAAAACAGTGGCACTAATGGATAAACAGTAATATTATAAAATTATAGAAATTGGAATGGACCAAATTGGAGTTCATATGCATTTTCTACAAATTAAACAAGTTCTAACATTTATTTATACATTAAGAATCTATATCTATTTTATTTTCTCTGGTTTTTCTGTTCTCTGGACTGGGCCTCAAATACAGAGAAGTGCAGGGGCCAGCGCATAAGTTTTTCCCAGACTCGGTGGACTGTTCCTGTGGACCGCAGGTTGGTTTCTAAGTTTCCCGAGGGCTCTTTAGCAAAGTGGCCAGCGAAGAGGTATTGGCTCCTGTGAGCCGTCCGATCCAAAACGGACAAATCACATTAGATTTAGGTTTAAGTGACTCAGCGAGCGCCCAAGGCCGTTAGATCGATGATCAACGGATGAAGCGCGTCCTCATCCCGATCTGATCTAAGTCATCCGATTACAATCCAATGGGCCAGATCTATCTAGCGAAGGGGTATTTCAATGTTCTAATCGCAGTCGTTCCTGGTGCATCCGATGGCCAGGACCCCCTCACCTACACCCACAACGACCTGGGCGGCGCTGCTTGCCCCACACGGCAGAGAGGCCACCGATGAAGTCGATTTCCAGCCCTACTGCCCCCCAACCCGATCTAAATCTCGCTATGCGTTGCGAACCAGAAATGGAACTGAGCCATGGCCAACTTACCACGGGAACGATGAGGTTGAGGACAAGCAGCGATGACGGTGGACGCGGTTCCGCCGATCGACACCGACGAGGAATTAGTGAAATTCCACCAGCGCGCCGTGGTGTTTCAAGCCGCAACCTCCGTTACCAGCACCGGCAATACTTCACCGATCACCAGAGAACCCCGAACTGTTACCAACCCACGAATTTCTATGGTGGCGCGGATCTTGATCTCTCCGGCGTCGTTTTCACCACGGCCGAACTGGGGTGGTCGCGAGTTTAGGGAGGTGGAGGGAGGAGAAGGGCAAAGTCGGGAGCACTGCTTCCCTCCCTTATAAGCGTGCGGAGGGTCGGGCCGCAACTGACCCCGCGACAATGGCGCGACCCCTCTGCCTAGCTCGGTCATGCTGTTGGGAGGAGGATCTGACGAGTTCGACCCCCGTGTCAGTGAAAGGTAAACGACGCACCTGAGTAAGACGTGAGGCTGACCAAGACGGCCCCACAAGACGGCGACTCAGCGAGTGTGGCATCCCTGGGAGACCGATGACGTGGGCCCATATGTCGGCACCAATACGTTATCTGGGCTGCGCATATCAGTGAATGACGAGGCAGGCCCACGTGACAGCGACACCAGCAAAACGGTGTGGAAAAGGATGACGGGCTGCGTGGTGGAATTCCAGGCTGGGCCGATTTGGTAGCCGCAGCCCATCTAGGTTAGAGCCCCCCTCTTTCCATTTTCCATTTTGTTTTATTTTGAATTCCATTCTCTAAATTTAACTTGCTATTTGATATAAAATTTGGTTTGAAGATTGCACAGGTCATGTGCACAGAAAATAAAATAAAATAAGATTTCTATTTGAATATGATATATTTATATTTTCATTTCTATTTGTATCCTATACTCCTTTCTCTTTTCCATTTAAATCCCCAAATTCAAACCTAGGGTTTAATCTAAATCTTCTACTCATTATAATATTTTTATCCATGTCATAATTGTTTTAAATGCACAATCAAACAAAATCCAATATGATGCAATGATTTATTTGTGTCTTAGTAAAGATATACTCATTTTTAAACAGGAGTAGTCACATGTGATGATAATTAGAGATACACACACAAATAGAGGAAATACCTCCTTTTCCCTTTTATTTTATTTCTTACAAATTACAAGTTGGGTATTACAAATCCTACCCCCCTTAACAAGAATCTCGTCCTCGAGATTTAGGAAGGACTAGGGAAAAGATGTGGAAAATCTATGTGAAGCTCTTCTTCTCTCTCCCAAGTAGATTCATCCTCTCCATGATGGCTCCATTGCACTTTGCACATCTTTATAACCTTATTTCTTGTAACTCAAGTCAAAGTGTCCATAATCTTGATGGGATACTCCGTATAAGTCAGGTCATCTTGAAAACTAAGATCCTCCATTGGTAGCTGCTCTTCAGGTACCCTAAGGCACTTCTTCAGTTGTGATACATGGAAGACATCATGTACATCCGCAAGATGATCGAGTAGTTCAAGCTGATATGCAACTTCTCCCACTCGCTTCAAGATCAAGAAGGGTCTAATAAAGCGAGGGGACAACTTTCCTTTAACTTTAAATCTCCTCATACCCCAAATTGGTGACACCTTCAGATACATGTGATCACCCTCCTTAAACTCCAGTAGTCTTCTCCGGGTATCAGCATAGCTCTTCTGTCTTGATTGTGCAATTCTCAAATTCTCCCTTATCATCCGAACTTGTTCTTATGCCTCTTGTATAATTTCAAGCCCAAAGAACTGTCTTTCTCCAGTCTGATCCCAATATAGTGGAGTCCTGCACTTCCTGCCATATAAAGCCTCAAATGGTGACATCTTCAAACTGGCCTGGTAGCTATTATTATAAGAGAACACCGCATATGGTAAGCTCTTATCCCAACTTCCACCATGTTTAAGAGCACAAGCTCTTAACATATCCTCCAGCACTTGGTTAGTCCTCTCGGTCTACCCATTAGTTTGGGGATGGTAGGCCGAACTAAAATTCAGTTGTGTATCCAAGCTCTCATGCAACTTCTTCCAAAACCGAGAAGTAAACTGTGATCCTCAATCAGACACGATCTTCTTAGGCACCCCATGTAGACAAACTATCCGAGTCATATACAATTCTGCTAGCTTGGCTCCTGTGTAATTAGTCCTCACAGGTATGAAATGAGCCACTTTTGTCAATCTGTCCACAATCATCCAAATAGAGTTATACCCAGCAGGGGTGTGGGGTAGTCCAACAATGAAATCCATGCCTATTTCTTCCCATTTCCACTCGGGTATCTTAAGCGGGTGCAATAGTCCGACTGGTCTTTGATGTTCGGCCTTAACTCTTTAACACACATCACACTTAGCCACATGTGTAGCAACATCTCTTTTCAATCCATACCACCAGTATTTCTGCTTCAAATCCTGATACATCTTAGTGCTACCAGGGTGGATAGAGTAATCAGAATCATGGGCTTCCTTCTATATATTCTCACGAAGGCTATCAATCTCCGGAACATATATCCGATCCTTGAACCATACTGTGCCTTGCTCATCCTCCATGAATTCCGGACCTCTACCTTCAGTAATCAGATCCTTAATCTCTTGAATTTTGACATCACCCACTTGACCTTTACGGATTTCTTGCTCCAAGGTAGATTCCACTTCAATGGTAACTCCTTCAGTGTGTGTAACTATTCCTAGGTTGAGTCTCCTGAAATCCTCAACAATCTCCTCAGGTAGCTGGGCAACAACAACTGAATGAACATGTTCCTTTCGACTCAAGGCATCTGCAACCAAATTCGCCTTGCCCAGTTGATAGTGAATCTCCAAATCATAATCTTTAATAAGCTCAAACCAACGGCGTTGCCTAAGGTTGAGATCCTTCTGAGTGAATATATACTTCAAACTCTTATGATGCGTGCACAACAACTGCCAGTTCTAAGTCATGAGTGGGGTAGTTCAATTCATGTTTCCGCAACTGGCGAGACGCGTAGGCGATCACATGTCCTTCTTGCATGAGCACACAACCCAATCCTTGGCCACATGCATCACAGTAAATGTCAAATCCATTCTGTAGATCTGGCATAACCAACACTGGTGGTGACATCAATCTCTTCTTTAATTGATCAAAGCTTTCTTGGCACTTCTTGTCCCACTTAAACTCTCTTCCCTTCCCCAGAAGCGAGGTCATAGGCTTAGCAATCTTAGAAAATCCTTCAATAAATTTCCGATAGTATCCTGCAAGTCCCAAGAAACTCCGGACCTCAGTAACTGTAGTGGGTATGCTCCATGCCATTATCTCCTTAACTTTCACAGGATCCACTGATATTCCTCCATTAGAAATGATATGTCCAAGGAATGGCACCTTGTCAATCCAGAACTCGCATTTGCTAAACTTGGCGTAGAGTTGATTATCTCGTAGCTTTTGTAGCACCAATCTCAGATGTTCCCCATGATCACTCTCACTCTTGGAATAAATAAGAATATCGTTGATGAATACTACGACGAATCTGTCCAAATACTCCATAAACACCTTATTCACCAAATTCATAAAATAAGCTGGTGTATTAGTTAATCCAAACGACATAACAGTGAACTCATATAATCCATATCGGGTTGAGAAAGCCGTCTTGGGATGTCCGATGGTCTAATCTTCATTTGATGGTATCCCGATCGGAGATCAATCTTCGAGAATACCCTGGCACCTCTCATCTGATCAAATAAATCCTCAATGCGAGGTAACGGATACTTGTTCTTCACAGTAACATCATTAAGGGATCTATAATCCACACACATTCTTTGTGTTCCATCTTTCTTCTGTACAAACAGAACCGACGCTCCCCAAGGTGAGGAACTCGGACGAATGTACCCAGCCTCTTGTAACTCCGTTAGCTGTTTCTTAAGTTCCTTTAATTCTTCTACAGACATTTTGTAGGGGCGTTTAGAAATAGGGGAGTCCCAGGTAAGAGATCAATGACAAACTCAACTTCCCTCTCCGGTGGCATCCGTGGTAACTCCTCTGGAAAGACATCCGGAAAATCCCTAACCACACGGATGTTGTCACCAACAAACTCCTCAGCTATAAAGAACAACGCCCGTTTGAAAGAGGTGGTTACTGCAATTTGGACTTGAAATCTTTCTCCTTTCGGGCTGATGAGTTCTACAGTACCCCTACCACATTGTATAATGGCCTTTGCCTTTCTTAACCATGACATACCAAGGATCAGATCTATACTGCTTGCCTCTAATATTATAGCAGTAGCTCCAAATTCTCTTCCCATAATTGTTAATGTCAATCTATGTGTCATATGATTTGCCTCAACAGGCCCTTTAGGTGTAATTACTATCATTGGTTTTCTCATATTTAGTAGTGGTATCTCATTTGTGTTGGCATATCAAGCAGACATAAATGAATGTGTAGCACCAGAATCAAATAATATGGTTGCAGGAATTGCATTAATATAAAACATACCAAGTGCGATGTCAGCACCATCAGGAGTAGCACCTGCGCTGACTTGATTCACCCTGGCTATAGAATATCCCTTGCCAGGAGTCTGTTGCTTGTTCTTAGCTGGTGTACCAGAATTCCCTACCGGGAAAGCATTAGCATAGTTCCCAATCTGACTGCACTTGAAGCATGTAGGGCCGGTCTTCTGTCCTGCAGACCTCATCGGGGTGCTAGTGGGAGCAGCCTGACGAGTGGGAGGTTTCCGTGGAGACCCCTATGGAGCATACTGAGTTAGGCGTGGTCCTCCTCCTGGACGAGTGGGTGTACCCTGTTGCGGAACGTAGAGAGGATGAACACTGCTGCTACCCTGCCCCTATGAGATAGCCTTCCTCTTCAAGTCTCCTAGTTGAACACGCTTGTGTTCAATGGCAAGAGCCTTATCTAGCAGCCTCTGAAATGATGGAAATGTGTGTGCAACCAGTTCATACTGTAGGGGTCCATTAAGTCCTTCAATGAAGTGCTCCTGCTTTCTCTCATCCTCAGCAGCTTGATCCGGAGCATATCTGGAGAGCTGAATGAACTTATCTCGGTACTCGCTGACAGACATGTTGCCCTGCTTCAATGACAGAAACTCCTTCTTCTTGATCTTCATCAATCTAGCAGGAATGTGGTAGTTTCTGAACTGTGTACTGAATCCTGCCCAAGTAATAGTGTCGGCAGCATCATGGGCAGCAACATAAGAATCCCACCAGTCAGCAGCAGGTCCTGTTAGACAACCAGAGGCATAAAGAACCTTCTCCCGGTCAGAGCATTGGGCGATGTTGAGCATCTTCTCAATAGATTTCAGCCAATCATCAGCATCTAGTGGATCCGGCGAGCTGGCGAAGGTCGGCGGCTTGTGACTCATAAATTCCCGGTGCTTGTCCCGAGGTGGAACTGGTGGTGGTGGAGGCAGTGGTGCTTGTTGTTGTTGTTGTTGTTGTTGTTGTGGCTGTTGTGCCCTTCTCTCCTGCCGAATCTCCTCTCGCTCCTGGCGCATTTCCTGGCTTATATCCTCTCTCTCCTAGCGCATCTCTTGGCGTTCCTGCCGCTTCTGCGCGTGCATATCCGCCATGGTATCTACCATCTGTTGTATCATCCTCATCTGAACTGCAATGGTTGGGTCAACTCCGACTGGTGGAGGTAGTGGTGGAGGGTCCATCTCTGCTGGTTGTGGCTGGGGTTGTCTAAATATCCTCCGAGTGTGTCGATTGGAAGGTAGATCAATTCCACCACCCTTCCTGGTATTGACCATCTGAGTTAGAAACATATGGTAAGAGAATAGTAGACAAGGCAGGTGATTACGAATCATGTCACTTTGGGGGATTTATTAGCTAAGCAAATTAATGTTTTACCTACCTGTGACACCCCAGTGCCACCTAGGGTTTCTTCTCAGTACTAGCTCAAGTACCATCATTTCATGTAAACCAAATTGAGCAAGAGGCACCAAGTTAAAGATAAAATATAAAAGATCCACTAAGTTATATCTAAAGATAAAAGATCCACTAAGTTATATCCACTAAGTTATATCCAAATTGAGCAAGGGTTTCTTCTCAGTACTAGCTCAAGTACCATCAACTTAAAGATAAAAGATCCACTAAGTTATATCTAAAGAATCATGTCTAAAACAAATGAGGTTTTTTTAAAAAAGAAAAGTGTTGAAACCCTAGACCAACCCAAATTAAGCCACTTAAGTAGAAAGGAAGAAAAGGGGTAAAAGAACCATGAAAAACATGGAATCATGGCTTAGGCCAATTATAAAAATTGGAATACACTAACTAAGCTACAATAAAGATTATAAAAGTTTGGTGAAAATAGTTTGTTAAAAACTCCAAGCAAGCCATTCAAGTGGAGGTATAATGGGGAAATCTGAAATTCAGATTTCTGAATTTTCAGCCTCTAAACCAAAACCGAGCGCGTTCACCTTAATCTCTATCTCAAAACTCTAAGCTCCCATTGACAAAAATGTGTCTAACTAACTCCTCTACCTCATACCTGAAGATGGCATTGGGATGCGTGCCCTGGACACGTCAAACCTGGGATCTTCTCTCAGTGTTCGGCAATGAGACAAACCCAACTTCACCCCTCCATATGTCTTGATCCAGTCAGCGAAACCCATAAGCCTCCACACACAAACGACAAAGGAATGTCAGGGGAAGACATCTCTCAACGGGATCATAGCCATAATCTCAAAGATTTGCAGCCAATCCAGGCTTGAACACGACCTCTCTCTGCGCTGCCTCATGCTCAACGCCGTTCCCAGACGCCAGAGCGTGCACTGGCGCTCGCCCGCGCACGCCCCGAGTGCTTGTCAGAGCCTCCCCTCGGCCGTGCTCACCCTCGCCTTTGAAAACACCCTCGGGCACACCTCACCTCACTCCGCGCTCACCCTCGCTGGCCAGACACCCCTCCCTTAGCTCCGGCGAGCTCTCCTCCGCCTACCATCACTGCCCGAGCCTCAGCCACCGCGGCCAGCTCACTCCAGCCACATCCAAGCTCCGCCTGCCACCCGGTTAGCTTCGCCAGTGGCTCGTGAAGCTTCCCAAGCTCTCGGACCCGACAGAACCTCACCGGAGACCCAGGATCGCCTTTGCCGGACTTTGGTCGCCCGCGGCCGCGCGTAGACCGAGCAATCCGGTGAGCCATTCTCAAATTCCTCGCGCACATATCTTCCTTGATCTCTGGTGAAGCTCCTTGACCCGTTCAATTGAACTGCACTGCCCTGGTTAGGCCGGATTCCTCGCCACCAACGAGCTCCCCCGCCTGCACACGTGGACCGACCTGCTCCGACCGTCATCGCTGACGATCCGTACCTCGACGTGATCACCAGAGACCCCCGGACCTCACCCGACCCCTCACCGGAGCAACCTCGCCGCCGGTAAGCCCCTCCACCCTTTTCCTCCGCCGCGGTCACTATTCCATTAGGGGAAGTATCACGGGTTCAATTTCGCAAAACCCTAGGGGGTTTTCTGTAGAGTCATAGACTCAGATGAATAGTGAATCGAGGACCTGTCTGTAATACATTTAAAACCTTTCGCCAGGGACCTCGCACAAAACCATTTTTCCTTTATCCATTTCTATTTATTCTTTTTAAAATTCAGCAGAGAACTTAGGAAACTTATATCTTGAGAAATATTTAGCCATATCTAGTCAAACCAATTTTACTGGATTTAGAATATTATGAACTGTCATAGAAAAATAGTGAACCCTGTGTTTTCTGTTTTAAATTTTAGAGTTTGGAATTAATTAAGAAAACTGACCAAACCTTTTTAAAATAAAGAAAATTAGGTATGCTTCTGTGCTGAACTTAAGAAAAATTGTAGAAGTGTAAACCCCACTTAGACACTGTTTAAAAATAGTGAGCACCCAGTATTAAAGATTTAGACAAGGTTACTTATTAAAAGCCATATTTGCCCAAAACTTAGGAAAATGAGAAAGCCACTGGAAAATAATGAACAGTGGATGCAAATATTTTTCCTAGTCCACTTAAGTAATAAAGAACCTAGGAAAAATAAAGGGAACCCTAGTCCAGAGCAAATTCAAGGTAAAATGTTTTATTAGGCACTAATCAAACTAGAAAGACAATTATTAGAACTATGAAAACAAGTTTAAAATTGTTAAGAAAATTTCAGTAGACTTATAACCACTAGGACACCACTACAAAAATGATAAATACTCCAGTCCATCATTTTAAGTAGAATAAACAAATAGAACTTGATATTGAGCTATATTTCAATTAAATCATAAGCAAGCCAAAAATTGTGCAATAGTGGGCAAATAAATTTTTACCAGATTAATAATGAAGTAGGCCACCAGAGAAAAATGCAAAACCCAATTGAAAGCTACAAAGTAATACCCATTGCCCCTACTTCATGAAAAAGGCCATTTAGTTCAAGAAATTCCGACCACCTTTCCCTTAAGCAAAAAGTTACCAAATTTAAGAATGATTGCTCTTGCACAAAGAAGAAGATAGGAAAAATTGGAAATTTGTTGTTTGATATTTTTTATGTATAGTGGTAGTAGAAAGCACCCCTTTAGCTAGAAACTTTAGAAAATCATAGCAAAATAACTAATAAGTGTTAGTGGCTGAAAATTTGTACAAAATCATGTTATAGCATCTAAATGCCAACAAAAATAAGCCTTAAAGAAGAACCCACTGTTAAAAGGGAGTTGTAGTTCAAAATACCCCCTCTGCCCTAATACTTAATAATTTTATACAGAGAGAACCCCTCACTTTTTAAGCCCCAAAATTTGAGGCAAAGAATTATACACCAGTAAGAAGCCACTGTATGTTTTGCAGAAGTTTTAGAAATTTATTAAGATATCTTGTAATTCAAACCCACCGCAAAAGTATAAAAGAAATAAAGAAGAAGAGAGGAATTAGAAAGATTAATGAGTATTACCCCAACATGGCAGTTGAGAATATTGTTAAAAATATCCATAAGATATACAGAGGAAAATCAGTACAACACTAAACATGGGTTAACCATTTAGTAACCAACTGGTCCTAAGTTGCTAAGTATACCCCAAAAATCTCCAATAGTAAGAATAAGCCCTACCTTATTAAATTGATCATCCCCCATCAAATCTTAATTGTAAATTACATACCATGCCATGCATCTATCTTACTCATTGCATTCATTAGATTACAATCTCGCTGACGGAGAGTACGTGCTCATCCCTGAGCAAGGAGCTGTCCACGAGGAAGACTAGGAGCAAGCTCCCGAGACTGCCATCGAGGATCTCCCCGCAGCCCCAGCAATTGAAGGCAAGCCCCGGTTTTATGCATAACCGTGTATATATATATATATATATATATATATGCTACTTTACTGCACTTAATGTTTGTAGGCTTGTAATGTGCACTTAAGTGTAGGAGTTGCTTGAAACCTCTAGTTGGATTCCTTTTTGAGATGAATACTAGTATGCTAGGTCGAGTAGCTGCCTTGCTGAATTAGGATCTCGATAGAAGTCGAGTGATTTTTCTAGCACTCGCGCGAGGCCAGGAATTGATTGTATTCATCTTGATAATGGGATCTATGATGGTCTAGGGTGGATGCCTTGTCCATGAGACGAGAAAAGGAATTAAAGATTAATGTGTGGATACCTGAGTCAAGCGTTTGAACGTACTAAACACATATCGGGAAATATGGTAACCGATAAATCTAGTACCTGAGTGAAGCCGGGCGCGGACTTTACCCCTCATGCGACCTGAGACTGGGTCTCCCATGCTAGCTATGGTGGGTACAAGTGCAGTCACTGCACGACGGCAGCCGAGGTCAGTGGAGCATTGTATGCCAAGGCGGTGAGGCCTGGCCGTGAATAGGGAATCGATGGGGACGGTTGACATGTGTGGGGACGGAGTGCCCTGACATGTCGTGTGTTTAGGTTTATCTTGCAAGGTTTTAAAACTCGATTCAAATCGTCTGCTTCTCGCAGCTAATGAGACTGCTTGACCCCTTGTACTACATTGAGTAAAAAGTGAAATGAGGTTTACATGAGATAACTTGTTGATTGCATTAAATGATTGTTACCATGTATGCTTAGAAAGAGCAAACTTAGCTAAAATAATGCTATTAGAAATTGAAAAACTAAAATGGATTTTAGACTCAGCTAGTGCTTTTGGCAAACCAAACCCCTTAGCCAAACAGCTGCATGGTCTAGAGGTAGAGGAGTAGATTCCTCACACCGGGTAAGTCTAGCTGAGTATTAGTATACTCAGCCTTGCTTGTGGCATAATTTTTGCAGGTACGCTTCAGGATATGGTTGATGGTGTAACTTGGCCAACCACCCTGCCACCGGGTTGGACTGTCGAGTGGGATGCTACTCCAGCAGGAGAGGAGCAGGAGCAGTAGTGGGCTAGGCCTTGCCCCATTCCTCACTTTCGACGATATCGATTATCTGTTGCAATTTATTTTGTGCACTTATATCAGCTACTTGAAAAACTCCGATTTATGTAATAACTCCAGTACTTTAATTTGAGTTTTTTCCTGTTTTATTGTATTTCTTCTGTGACTCACCTTCGAGTGAGTTTGTGGTATTTGATCCTGGTTAAGTAGCTTAATCAGACTAGATCTGAGGGACTGACGGGTTATTCTGATTTAAGTGTGTTACGGCCCCTGAGGCGTGACTTGGGCACTTAAACTGGAATAATTCGGGCGGTTCTGCCATAGCTGGTATCGAAGCAAATACCACCACAGAGAGGGACAATAAACCATGAATACCGATTTTAAAAATTTAAAACCTGCTTAGAAACTAGTGTGAATCATCAGGACTAGACCGCTAGACCTAGGACGAAAGGCCTTAGTGATAGAGGGAAAAATTTGTGGGTAATTAAGTAGGCCTTGTGGGCCAGTATTTAGATTCTTAGAGGATGCCTTAAAGCACCCTTTTATTCGGAGAGGAGACGTTATTTTCAGCATGCATGCATTATAAACTAAAAGGATTAAGAACTAAAGAAGTAAAAATTTGAGCTAACCCGCTTCCTTTTAAAACCACCCAGGTTCCTTTTATTTTCTTCTTCCACCATAATCTTTACATCTGATACCTTCCGCAGATGACTTCACCTACCCCCGCCAGTGGAGGAGACACTCGTTTCAGTTCTGATTTCCTTTCTCACGATGGATTTCCTTCCATCTTGTGGGAAGTGCTTAACTCCGCCGGTTAACCTACACCCCCTTTGTACACGGTGCAACTGTACGAAGAGCGGGACGGGTACCACGTTGCCGAGTCTGGCTGACTCTGGAGGCTCATCCCCTTCAGCCGGGTTGGCGTTCTCTTGACTCCGAGACGATTGGATTCAGGATGGACGACACCACTGAAGCGGCAGCTATGAAGACCCTGACGACTTTCTGTGGCTACCATCCCCTGGAGATGGTAATGCACCCCTTGGGACTCTTCCCTGCTGAGAAGAAGGATGACCCCATGTGGTGAAACCGCGTGAGCCATGTGAAGGACGTGTGGGCGATGTACCCTGACTTGGTTGGGAGGGTCACTGTTCAGTGCATGAGTGCACTGTACCGCCTTCAGGCCCTGCAGAGCGATGCTATGGCACATCTTGCTAACCTCGCCCAAACCACCAAGCTCACCCTCGACAGCCGAGAAGACTTTGTGGTCGACTTGTCCTCCGAGTTGGTGGAGAAGGACCTACAGGTGGAAAGGTTGAGCCAGCGCATCACTACCCTGGAGCAGCAGGTGAAGATCCGAGACAACACTATTGATGTCTTGGAGAACCAGCTCCATGATGTGCAGCGGGAACTTGAAGAAGCTAATGACCACATGGACATGCACCACCTGGAGATGGAGGCCAATGAGGCCGGAAGCGAGGGAGAAGAGGCTCCTGAGGAGTTAGGACCAGCCCCTGGTACCAATGTGACTACCTCCGTGATGCCCCCTTCACCCGTATCCAGTGTCGCTTCCACTACTTAGGGTTGATGAGTCGTTTTGACGTTTTAGGAGGATAGAAACCTATGCAAGCTTAGTAATGGCAGATTTTGGGCTAGGCTTACGGGTACTTTCCCCTAATTGATGTAACCCTTGAGAACTTTTGAGATCTGTGGGATGTTTGTAACCATGTTATCTTCATTCGAACCTAATGTTCTGATTATGGAAATTTCCTTCCATATGAGATAATAGCATGTTGTTCGAAATTGTGAGTTGGGATAACAATGGCGACCATCTCTGTTTCAGATGGCAGCTAGGCAGCGTCGTGGGCATAACGAGCAAGTTCCCCCGCCACCTCCTCCAGCTCCCATGGTGGAGGAGCTGATGGCTCAGCAGAACGAAATTCTGCGACCGCTCTTGCAGCGCCAGCCCCACCCTCAGCAGTATGGTAGAGGCCAGCCACAGCGACCTCCGGCAGTGGCAACCTACCAGCAGTTCCTGAATACACAGCCGCCCTTGTTCACCAAGGCAGAGGATCCATTGGACGCCGACGTGTGGTTACGCGTCGTGGAGTCCAAGTTTCCCCTCCTCGCGGGAGGCTGCCCTGATGATACCAAGGCTCGCTTCGCCGCGCATCAGCTTTGTGGCCCTGCTCGGACTTGGTGGGACCACTTCCAAGCTATGCTACCTGCTGATCATGAAGTTTCTTGGGAGGAATTCAAGACTGCTTTCAGAGGGCACCATATGTGGCGGAACCGCCCAAATTATTCCAACTTAAGTGCCTAAGTCCCACCTCAGAGGCTAGACCACACTTAAATAGGAATAACACGTCAGTCCCTCGGATCTAGTTCGACGAGGCCACTAACAGGATCAAGTACCACGTACTCACTCGATGGTGAGGCACAGAGAAAATACAATAAAGCATAAAACCAACATTAAGGAGTATTAAATTTATTACAACATCATCGGAGTTTAAACAAAAGTAGTGATCATTGTTCGGAATGCAGAGGAATAAAACTAACAATAAATAAATGGAAGGATGGGGAAGCCTGTCCCATCACTCCTGATGCTCCTCCTCAGCCGAGGTAGGGTCCCACTCGACTGTCCAACCCGGTGGCAAGATGGACGGCCAAGTCACTCCAGCAACCATGTCCTCCATAGAACCTGTAAAATTATGCCACAAGCAAGGCTGAGTATACTAATACTCAGCTAAACTTACCCGGTGTGAGGACTCTACTCCTCTACCTCTAGACATACAGCTGTTTGGCTGAGGGGTTTGCTTGCCAAAAGCACTAGTTGAGTCTAAAAAATCAAGTTTTAGCTTTTTCAAGTTTTAGTGTGACTCTCTTAAGACTAAATGTGTACCTATCTAATCATACATGATATTAAACATTTAGCAATCAACAACTTTTGCCAAGTCATCACATTTCCACTTATTACTCAATGTAGCAGCATGGATCAAGCAGTCTCATTAGCAGCGAGAAGCAGACGATTCGAATCGAGTTTCAACCTTGCAAGGTAAACCTAAACACACGACGTGGCGAGGCACTCCGTCTCCACACACATCAACCATCCCCATCAATTCCCTGGCAACAGAAAGGGGCTCACCGCCTTAGCGTACAATGCCTCACTGACCCCGACTGCCGTCGTGCAGTGACCGCACTTGTACCCACCATAACCGGAATGGGAGACCACGTCTTAGGTCGCGTGAGGAGGGCAATCTGCGGGCAGGTTCACTCAGGTACTAGGCTTACCGATTTACCATATTTCTCGGCATGTGTTTAGTACGTTCAAACGCTTGACACATGGTACCACACCTTAATCCTTATTCCGATTTCCGTCTCGTAGACAACCAATCCCCATGGATTGTTGTCCACAGACTAACATCATTATGATATGAAAATGGATACAACCAATTCCTGACCTCGCGTGAGTGCTACAAAAATCACTCGACTTCTACCGAGATCCCTAATTAGTAAAGCAGCTACTCGACCTAGCATACTAGTATCCATCTCAAAGGAATCCTGAGTTCATGCAACTATGGTTTCAAATAACTCCTACACTTAAGTGCACAATACAAGCCTACAATCATTAAGTGCAGTAAAATAATATATAGAACTGGTTATGCATAAAACCGGGGCTTGCCTTCCAAAGCTGGGGCAGGCAGATCCTCGACGGCAGGCTCTGGTGCTGGATCCTGGGCTACCTCTTGAGCAACTTCTTGCTCCGGCACGAGGATGTACTCCCCGTCAGCGAGATTACAGTCTATCGAATGCAATGTATAAGATATATGCATAAAAATGATATGATCATTTTGTGAAAGTTATGCTTCGTAAAACAACATTAAGTTTAGTGTTTCTCTAGGGTTTCTTTTTGGATACAAGTAAGGGTTTTGTATTTTCATCTATTTCTCCCCAAAGTTTCCCTTTCTCTTTCTATTGCTTCTTATTAAGCATTTTTAAACCATCAGGGTTAGTTAACATTTTCCAAAAATGTTATAAAAATTACAGTGGGTAAGTATTGACATTTGTGGGTTCTCCTAAAAATTTGAGGTGGATATTGACTCAGATACTACTTGTGCAAAATTAACAAAAACAAGTGTAAAGTGGCATTTTACACTATAGCTATAATTTCAGTGAGGTTTCTGTACCAAATTTTATTTTTGTCCAGATTCATAGGTGATATTAGGCCTCTGTGTTAAAAATCACAGAAAAGGACCTACTGGATATTTAGTTGTGATTTTCTAAAGTTTAATGTCAAAAAGGTACTTATAACTAACTTGTTAATTGAAAAATATCAAACAACGTAACTCATATTTTTCCTATATTTATAGCAACATTTTATTAGTTATCCTAAGGTTTGGGGTGTTTTCTCCTCAGGGTTATTTTTCTAGGATTTTTCTAAGTTTTCCTTGTTTTCATAAAATAAAAGGTATCTCATTTCTTTTGTACTAAATAAGGGTCTAATAAAATTTTCCAGTGAACTATATTAAATAAGTGAGCTAACAAAAATGTGGTTGCTCCCTGGTTCTTATTTTAAACTACCTTTTTTAGTTTCTTTAATTTTGAGCTAAAATGATTTTAAATAGCAAACCCTACCTTAATTTGGTGTACTGAGGGTTTTACTATTTTTAAACAGATAATGAAGTGATTAAATACTTCTCTGATTTTTCTTAACCTCAGTCTAACAGTGTAACTATTTTCCCTTTATTATTTAGCTTTTGGTTAAATCAATATTTAATTTCAAACTTTAAATTCTTCTGCAATACTAAGGAGGTTTTGCATTTTTCCTATGTAGTTCACATTACTTAGAATTAGGCAAAATTGGTTTGACCAAATTTGGTTGAACAAAACTGAAGTTATGAATTTCACAAGCTCTGTTTGCATTTAAATTAGAAATATTAAAAAGGTTTTCTAGAAAACCAGTTTACACCGAGGACCCCGGGCTTTTCTTAAACCAGTTCTTTAACTTATACCCCTGCGCAACTATTCATCAGAGTCTCTGACAGTTCAAAAATCCCCCTGACTTCTATTCCTTCTTCCCCGAGGTCCCTCCCCCCCCTTTGAACAGTACCTACGAAAGGAAAAAGGGCGGTGCGGCTTACCAGCGGTGAGGGAGGTCCGGCGAAGGGTGGGGTTGGCTTCGGGAGGTCATTGCGATCACAACGAGGTACGACTCGACGACGGTGATGGCCGGAATCGGCCGGTACACGTGCACAGGCGGGCGAGCTCGTCGGCGGCATGTGCTCCGGCCTAACTATGGCGATATGGGTCAATCCAAGGGCACAGGATGCTTCACGGGGTGTTAAAGAGTCGACCCGTGCAAGGAATGGAAGAAAAATTCACCGTGGGGCTCGGTCTATGTTCGCCGGTGGTCGGGTGAAGTCCGGTGACCTCGATCTGGCATCTCCGGTGAGGCAGAGCTCGATTCCTCGCTCCGAGAGCTTCACCGAGGCACGTAGAGTCCATCCCGAGGGTTGGATGGGGCTGGGAATGGCTCTACTGGCCGGTCTACGGTGGCGAGGGATCGGGCGGCCGCTGGCACGCCGTGTGCTGGGCAAACGCCGGTGATCTCTTGCTCCGGTGAGGTCGAGAGCGCGCGGGGGAGTACGGCTGAAGACTTGGCTGGCTTTATAGGCGCGGGCACGGGCAGGGGACACGGGCATGGCTTGGCGCGGCGCGAGGCGCGCGAGGTCGGGCGCTGGGCGTGCTCTAGCGCGTTCAGGGCGCGTCGAACACGTGGAGGTGTTCTTCTGCCCATGTTCAACAGCTCACCGAGATCGCAAACGTGCGAATCTTGGCAAAAATCCGGTGCAGGCCTCCTCCAAGCACCTAGGGCTGTCTCTTGTATGTGAGTTCCAATGGCAGATATGCCCTAGGTAGGGAGATTTGCGAACGCCAAATCTGGCTTGTCTCCCTGTCCACTCCACGACAAAATAGATGCCAAAACATGTCAAATGAATTTGGCTCGGATTCAAACTTTTCCAGTGGGTGCCTTAGGTGGTTTGGCACCTTTTTGGTATTCAGACCAAGTGGTTTTGGCGCCATTTACTAAGTGAACACATCTGCTCTTTAGATTAGGGTTAAATTTTGACTTAGAGAAGATTTGATAGCTCTAGTGTGCTCTCCACTTAAGGGGTGAATTTGGGGTCTTTAAGGGGTCTTTTTGTAATGTTTCTGCTCAGCATTTTGTAGGTTATAATGTTACTTAAACTTTGGTTAAGGATTTGAATCAAGATTTGGCAACTTGATTAACTTATCCATTGATCCTTTGCTTGGAAGTCTAGTGCCTTTAGGGGTCTTAGGGTTTAACCTCTTTGGCTCAAGATGACAATTGTTCAAAATGTTTGGGTGAAGCTTTTGTCATTAACATTTCTTAGCTAACCCATGTTTCCAAGGTTCTAGGTGCTTCTTCTCCTCCACTTAACCACATGTGATAACAAGTCATCAGTGCATAAATGAAGCCAGTGTGTTGGTAACACTTGAGGTGTTACAGTCCTCCTCCCTTAAAGGAATCTCGCCCCGAGATTTTGGGTAGGGATCCTTTAGGGGGTACCCCGAAGGTGTGCTGGTGTGTTGCATTTTCCTTTAGCCAAGTTTCTCTAGTTAACTGCTCTTCGAATGTCATTCTCTTTGCAACTTCAAAAGGAAGTCCTTTTAAAGTTATTTTCAAAGCTTACTATACCTTTAACATCTAAGTTTTTTTCTTATATTTAGATTCAAAGGGCAGGTGGGGGTGGGGTTTTTGGATTACGTACCGACTCCTTTGGGCAGAAAGTCGGGGAAGCGAGAACGTAGAAAATCCTCAGTCTCCCACGTAGCCTCTTCTACTGAATGGTGACTCCACTGAACCTTATACATCCTGATCGACCTTGCCTGCGTTGATCTCTCCTTTTGATCCAATACCTTAACGGGGTGCTCATGATAGGACAAGTCTGGTTCTATTTCCAATTCTGGTTCAGGTAGCACTTCTGTGGGTAAGCGGACGCACTTTCGTAGCTGAGATACGTGGAACACATCATGAACTGCTGACATATGCGGTGGCAACTTCAATTGATATGCTACAGGCCCACAAGTTTCTATGATCTCATAGGGCCCAATGTAGCGAGGAGTTAACTTGCCCTTGATTCCAAATCTCTGAACCCCCTTGGTGGGTGACACCTTAAGATAAACATGATCTCCCACTTCAAACTGCAGAGGCTTCCTCCTCTTGTCATGATAGCTCTTTTGTCTAGCCTGAGCAGCCTCTAAGTTCTTCTTAATGATTCTGACTTTCTCCTCTGCCTCCAGAACCAGGTCAGGTCCAAAAATTTCTCTCTCTCTAGCTTGTGACCAATTTAGCGGTGTCCTACACCTTCTCCCATACAAGGCCTCAAAAGGTGCCATCTTTAGGCTGGACTGGTAGCTGTTATTATAAGAAAATTCTGCCAAGGAAAGACACTTGTCCCAATCCTTTCCATAGTGTAGCGCACATGCCCTCAACATGTCTTCCAAAATATGGTTCACCCTTTCTGTCTGACCATCTGTTTGAGGGTGGTATGCTGAGCTTCTTATTACATGGGTCCCAAGTGATTCTTGCAATTGCTCCCAGAAACGTGCCACGAATTGTGCTCCTCTGTCAGATACAATAGTCCTTGGTATTCCATGCAAGCGAACTATCTGGTCAATGTAGATTTCTGCATACTTCTCTGCCCTGTGGGTGGTATGTACTGGCAAGAAATGAGTTGTCTTAGTCAATCTATCCACAATGACCCAAATAGAGTCGTGGTGCCAGGAGGTATTGGGCAATCCCACAATGAAATCCATGCAAATATCCTCCCATTTCCAAGATGGTATGGGAAGGGACAGTAAGGCGCCTGCTACCTTCAAATGACTAGCCTTGACTCTCTGGCAAGTGTCGCATTCAAATATATACTTAGCAATTTCCCTCTTCATTCTGGTCCACCAGTACAAGGATCTGAGATCATGATACATCTTATTACTGCCGGGATGCATGGAGAATTTAGAAAGGTGAGCTTCATCCAATATTCTCTTTCTAAGCTCGGGGTTCTTGGGAACAACCAATCAGTCTCCAAACCATAGAATTCCTTTGTTGTCCTAACAGAAGCATTTGTATTTGTCCACATTTTGTTTGATCATTTCCTTAATGACTTGAACACCCTTGTCACCAATCTGTGCCATGACTATTTGCTCCTGTAAGGCGGGCTCCACTGAGATATAACTCAAGGTACCTGAAGGAATGACTTCAAGGTTTAATTTGCATAACTCGTCACAAAGAGTGGCGATCTTAGAGTCCATGATCACACAGTTGCACTAGGCCTTTCGACATAAAGCATCTGCCACAATGTTGGCCTTGCCAGGATGGTAATGTACTTCCAAATCATAGTCCTTGATGAGTTCCAACCATCTTCTCTGCCTCATATTCAGATTAGCCTGAGTGAAGATATATTTGGGACTCTTATGATCAGTGTAGATATTACAATGATCAAGTAATGTCTCTATATCTTGAGAGCATGAACTACGGCTGGTAACTCTAGATCATGTGTGGGGTAGTTCTGCTCATGGGGTCTGAGTGCACGGGAGGCATAAGCAATGACTCTGCTGTCTTGCATCAAGACACATCCCAATCTAGTACCGAAAGCATCGCAATAAACCTCAATGGGTTTGGTGTTGTCAGGCTGAGCTAGCACGGGTGCTGTGGTCAAATGTTGCCTGAGTGCATGAAAGGCATCCTCACATTTCTGGCTCCATTCATACTTGACTCCTTTCTTCAACAATTCAGTCATTGGTTTGGCAATCCTGGAGAAATCCTGAATAAATTGTCGATAATACCCTGCCAATCCCAGAAAACTACGGATCTGCCGTACTGTGGTAGGAGGTTTCCAATTCATCACTTCTTGTACTTTTTCAGGATCAACTGATACCCCATCCTAAGAAATGGTGTGACCCAAAAATTTAATCTCTCTCAGCCAGAAATCACATTTGGACAATTTAGCATATAACTGATGGCCACGCAGTATCTGAAGTACGGTATGCAAATGCTTAGTGTGCTCGGCTTCATTCTTGGAATAAACCAGAATGTCATCAATGAAGACCACCACAAACTTGTCCAGCTCTAGCATAAAGACTGAATTCATCAAATACATGAAATAAGCCGGGGCATTGGTCAGCCCAAAAGACATCACCAAGTACTCGTAAAGCCCATATCTGGTAGAGAAGGTCGTCTTCGGAATATCACTGGCCCGTATCTTGATCTGATGGTAGCCAAAGCGAAGGTCTAACTTGGAGAATACTTTGGCTCCCACCAACTGATCAAACAATACATAATGCGAGGCAATGGATACTTGTTCTTGATGGTCACCGCATTGAGAGGGCGGTAATCGACACACAATCTCAGACTCTCATCTTTCTTCTTCATGAATAAGGCGGGACATCCCCATGGTGAAGTACTTGGGCGAATGAACCCCTTGTCCAACAATTCTTGCAACTGCTTTTTCAATTCCGCCAACTCTGCTGGAGACATCCTATAGGGTCTCTTGGATATAGGAGCAGTTCCGAGTTGCAACTCAATTGCGAACTCTATGTCTCTGCCTCTGCTGATTCCTGGGGCAATTCTTGGCATAATGCTCGGTGTTACCACAAGTGAAACACCTATTGTCATTGGTCTGACGGTACTGCTGCTGCTGTGGCTGATTGTTGTTCCCTTGAACTGGGAGTTGAGAGCGGTTGGGTGCCTGCTGCTGCTGCTGTGGTCGGATCACCCAACGTCCCTACTGCTGCTGAGGTCCCTTGTTCTGAGTGTCAGATACAATCCTGAAGCGCTGTGGCTGAGCTGATGATCCTGCCACAGGGTTCTTCCTCTTCTTTTCTGCCTGACAGGCTATGATGCAGTCCTCCTGAGAAATGGCCATGTTGACTAACTCATTGTAACTGTTGGCCCTGACGGTGTTGAGACGGTCGCGGAGCTTAGTGCTGAGCCCCCTCCTGAACCTATCCCTCTTTTTCTCATCAGTGTCTGCATGATATCCGGCATACTGGCACAGGTCATTGAAGGCCTGAGCGTACTGCTACACTGTCCGATTTCCCTGAGTGAGTGCCAAAAACTCATTGAGCTTGCGGTCCATAATGCCTGCTGGTATATGGTGTCCTCTGAAAGCTGCCTTGAACTCTCTCCATTCCACCACGTGGTCAACTGGCTGCATAGCGAGGAAATGGTCCCACCATGTTCGCGCGGGTCCGCGAAGCTGCTGGGTGGTGAACCTGACCTTAGCCACATCTGAACAAACTCCATTGAGTAGTGGGAACTTGGATTCCACTACCCCGAGCCATACATCAGCATCAAGCGGATCCTCTGCCCGAGTGAACAATGGCGGCTGCGTGCTGAGGAATTCCTGATAAGTGGCTGCTGCTGGGGGACGCTGATGGTGATCACCACCACCATAGTGCTGAGGTGGCGGCTGACGCTGAGCCAACTGTCGCAGAATCTCATTTTGCTGAGCCATCAGTTCTTGCATGGTAGGAGGCAGTGGCGGTGGTGGAGGAATGCGTTCATTCTGTCCACGACGCGCTCTTCCTGCCATCTGAAAAAGTACGGATGCTCTCAATATCATATTTCTGATGTCAGGGTTCATACGTGGTGAAAGAGTCGAAAGGGTAAAACCAATATTTTCTTGCATAATTCATAAAAGATATTACGTGGCATAAAACTTTTCTTCATAAATTAAAGCTGACATCATTCATCATCCATACTTCCAAAAGAGTTTGTTACGATTACATCAGTGACCCAAAAGACTCAACTCTGTCTAGCCTAGTACCCCAAGGGTGCAAAAGCTAAGCTAGCTTCGAAGAGTTCTACCGCCACACACTTCTAACTCTATCCCTGCGACCTAGTGAGAAAACAAGGCAACGCTCGACTCGGGGGAAGGTGGTCTCCCTGAGCCAGCAGTGTCCAAGCTGGATGCAGGCTCCGGCTCCTCTCCTCCCTCGATGTCGACATCCTCGTTGGCCTCCATGTCTTGGATCTCCTGGTGGTGCATATCCAAATGTTGGTTGGCTTCCGCTAGTTGCTGCTGAGTGTTGATTAGCTGATCCTCGAGAACCTCAATGGTGTTCTCCTTGGTTCCCACTAGCTCCTCAAGCTCCTAGATCTCGTTGGACATCTGTTCCACCTGTAGGTCCTTTTCCACCATCTCAGTGGACAGGTCTACCACAAGTTCCTCTCTGTTATCCAAGGTGATCTTGGTAGCCTCCAACAATGCCATTAGATGAGACATTGCCTCTCCTCGCATCACTTGCAGACGATACAGAGCATCCCTGCACGCACCATCAAGTGAGCAGTCTGCCCTGGGTAAAGAGCCCATATATCCTTGGCATGCTGCACTCGGTCTTTCCACATTGAGTCGTCCTCCTTTTTAGCAGGGAACAAGCCAATGGGATGAGTAGACAGCTCCAAGGGGTGAAAACCACAGAAGGTGGTCAGCCCGTGGAGAGCAATGGCCTCGATAGTATCCTCATCCCGGTATCCAAAAGACTCGGAGTCCAACGAACGCCAGCCTGGCTGTAAAGGATGAGGCTCCAGGGTCATCCTCACCCTACAGCGGGGCACTCGGTGCTTCTCGAACAGCTGCACCGTGTACTGGGGAGGTGTCGTGTAATCTGCTCCCTGAAGTACCTCCCACAAGATACGGGAAAAACCCTCTCGTGCAAGTCCGTCCATGTGGGAATGTGCGTTCCCTCCTTCCGAGGATCCGTGAGAAGTCATCTGTGTACGGTTGAGTGTAAGTGAAAAAAAGAAAAAGAATTATAAAATAAAAGGGAATCAAAGCTTGGCCTCTCGAAGGTTACGATAAGGTCACTGAATGTACTTAATCTGTCATTATCATGTATTAAGGTTTTTACCTACATATCAAGTAGTTTAAGTAAAGGATGCATGCATGCTCATCCAAAACAACCTTATTCCAACTTAGAGGGGATAGGGAAAACTCCCATCCCCTATACTAGCCTGTAGGGCTTACTCAAATAGCGACCTAGCTACCCCTCTATTATCCTAAGGCTTCACGTCCTAGGCCTATCCTTATCGTCCTGACGATCTATCCAACATTTGTTTCTAACAAGTTTTACTTTTGAAAAGGAGGGTATTTACAGTTTATTGATTCCTCTGTGGTGGTACGAGCTCCGATACCAGCTGTGGCGGAACCGCCCGAATTATTCCAACTTAAGTGCCTAAGTCCCACCTCAGAGGCTAGACCACACTTAAATAGGAATAACATGCCAGTCCCTCGGATCTAGTCCGACGAGGCCACTAACAGGATCAAGTACCACGTACTCACTCGATGGTGAGGCACAGAGCAAATACAATAAAGCATAAAACCAACATTAAGGAGTATTAAATTTATTACAACATCATCGGAGTTTAAACAAAAGTAGTGATTATTGTTTGGAATGCAGTGGAATAAAACTAACGATAAATAAATGGAAGGATGGGGAAGCCTGTCCCATCACTCCTCATGCTCCTCCTCAGCCGAGGTAGGGTCCCACTCGACTGTCCAACCCGGTGGCAAGATGGACGGCCAAGTCACTCCAGCAACCATGTCCTCCAGAGAACCTGTGTGAGGAGTCTACTCCTCTACCTCTAGACATGCAGCTGTTTGGCTGAGGGGTTTGCTTGCCAAAAGCACTAGCTGAGTCTAAAAAATCAAGTTTTAGCTTTTTCAAGTTTTAGTGTGACTCTCTTAAGACTAAATGTGTACCTATCTAATCATACATGATATCAAACATTTAGCAATCAACAACTTTTGCCAAGTCATCACATTTCCACTTATTACTCAATGTAGCAATATGGATCAAGTAGTCTCATTAGCTGCGAGAAGCAGATGATTCGAATCGAGTTTCAACCTTGCAAGGTAAACCTAAACACACGACGTGGCGAGGCACTCCGTCCCCACACACATCAACTGTCCCCATCAATTCCCTGGCAACAGAAAGGGGCTCACCGCCTTGGCGTACAATGCCTCACTGACCCTGACTGCTGTCGTGCAGTGACCGTACTTGTACCCACCATAACCGGAATGGGAGACCACGTCTCAGGTCGCGTGAGGAGGGCAATCTGCGGACAGGTTCACTCAGGTACTAGGCTTACCGATTTACCATATTTCTCGGCATGTGTTTAGTACGTTCAAACGCTTGACACACGGTACCACACCTTAATCCTTATTCCAATTTCCGTCTCGTAGACAACCAATCCCCATGGATTGTTGTCCACAGACTAACATCATTATGATATGAAAATGAATACAATCAATTCCTGACCTCGCGTGAGTGCTAGAAAAATCACTCGACTTCTACCGAGATCCCTAATTAGTAAAGCAGCTACTCGACCTAGCATACTAGTATCCATCTCCAAGGAATCCTGAGTTCATGCAACTAGGGTTTCAAACAACTCCTACACTTAAGTGCACAATACAAGCCTACAATCATTAAGTGCAGTAAAATAATATATAGAACTGGTTATGCACAAAACCGGGGCTTGCCTTCTAAAGCTGGGGCAGGCAGATCCTCGACGGCAGGCTCTGGTGCTGGATCCTAGGCTATCTCCTGAGCAACTCCTTGCTCCGGCACGAGGATGTACTCCCTGTCAGCGAGATTACAGTCTATCGAATGCAATGTATAAGATATATGCATAAAAATGATATGATCATTTTGTGAAAGTTATGCATCGTAAAACAACATTAAGTTTAGTGTTTCTCTAGGGTTTCTTTTTGGATACAATTAAGGGTTTTGTATTTTCATCTATTTCTCCCCAAAGTTTCCCTTTCTCTTTCTATTGCTTCTTATTAAGCATTTTCGAACCATCAGGGTTAGTTAACATTTTCCAAAAATGTTATAAAAATTACAGTGGGTAAGTATTGACATTTGTGGGTTCTCCTAAAAATTTGAGGTGGAGATTAACTCAGATACTACTTGTGAAAAATTAACAAAAACAAGTGTAAAGTGGCATTTTACACTATAGCTATAATTTTAGTGAGGTTTCTGTACCAAGTTTTATTTTTGTTCAGATTCATAGGTGATATTAGGCCTCTGTGTTAAAAATCACAGAAAAAGACCTACTGGATATTTAGTTGTGATTTTCTAAAGTTTAATGCCAAAAAGGTACTTATAACTAACTTGTTAATTGAAAAATATCAAACAACAGAACTCATATTTTTGCTATTTTTATAGCAACATTTTATTAGTTATCCTAAGGTTTGGGGTGTTTTCTTCTCATGGTTATTTTTCTAGGATTTTTCTAAATTTTCCTTGTTTTCATAAAATAAAAGGTATCTCATTTCTTTTGTACTAAATAAGGGTATAATAAAATTTTCCAGTGAACTAACAAAAATGTTGTTGCTCCCTGGTTCTAATTTTAAACTACCTTTTCTATTTTCTTTAAATTTGAGCTAAAATGATTTTAAATAGCAAACCCTACCTTAATTTGGTGTACTGAGGGTTTTACTATTTTTAAACAGATTATGGAGTGATTAAATACTTCTCTGATTTTTCTTAACTTCAGTCTAACAGTGTAACTATTTTTCCCTTTATTATTTAGCTTTTGGCAAAATAAATATTTAATTCCAAACATTAAATTCTTCTGCAATACTAAGAGGGTTTTGCATTTTTCCTAGGTAGTTCACATTACTTAGAATCAGGCAAAATTGGTTTGACCAAATTTGGTTGAATAAAACTGAAGTTATGAATTTCACAAGCTCTGTTTGCATTTAAATTAGAAATATTAAAAAGGTTTTCTGGAAAACCAGTTTACACCGAGGACCCTGTGCTTTTCTTAAACTAGTTCTTTAACTTATACCCCTGCACAACTATTCATCAGAGTCTCTGATAGTTCAAAAACCACCCTGACTTCTATTCCTTCTTCCCCGAGGTCCCTCCCCCCTTTGAAAAGTACCCGCGAAAGAAAAAAGGGCGGCACGGCTTACCGGCGGCGAGGGAGGTCCGGTGAAGGGTGGGTTGGCTTCGGGACATCCTTGCGGTCACAACGAGGTACGACTCAATGACGGTGATGGCCGGAATCGGCCGGTCCACGTGCGCAGGCGGACGAGCTCGTCGGCGGCGTGTGCTCCGGCCTAACTACGGCGATATGGGTCAATCCAAGGGCACGGGAAGCTTCACGGGGTGTTAAAGAGTCGACCCGTGCAAGGAATCGAAGAATAACTCACCGTGGGGCTCGGTCTACGTTCGTCGGCGGTCGGGTGAAGTCCGGTGACCTCGATCTGGCGTCTCCGGTGAGGCAGAGCTCGATTCCTCGCTCTGAGAGCTTCACCGAGGCACGTAGAGTCTATCCCGAGGGTTGGACGGGGCTGGGAATGGCTCTGTTGGCTGGTCTACGGTGGCGGGGGATCGGGCGGCCGCTGGCACGCCGTGTGCAGGGCAAACGGCGTTGATCTGTTGCTCCGGTGAGGTTGAGAGCGCGCGGGGGAGTACGACTGAAGCCTTGGATGGCTTTATAGGCGCGGGCACGGGCAGGGGACACGGGCGTGGCTTAGCGTGGGGCGCGCGGGGTCGGGCGCTGTGCGTGCTCTGGCGCGTTCATGGTGTGTCGAACACGTGGAGGTGTTCTTCTGCCCATGTTCAACAGCTCGCCGAGATCGCAAACGTGCGAATCTTGGCAAAAATCCGGTGCAGTCCTCCTCCTAGCACCTAGGGCTGTCTCTTGTATGTGAGTTCCAATGGCAGATATGCCCTAGGTAGGGAGATTTGCGAACGCCAAATCTAGCTTGTCTCCCTGTCCACTCCGCGACAAAAGAGATGCCAAAACATGTCAAATGAATTTGGCTCGGATTCAAACTTTTCCAGTGGGTGCCTTAGGTGGTTTGGCACCTTTTTGGTATTCAGACCAAGTGGTTTTGGCGCCATTTACTAAGTGAACACATCTGGTCTTTAGATTAGGGTTAAATTTTGACTTAGAGAAGATTTGAGAGCTCTAGTGTGCTCTCCACTTAAGGGGTGAATTTGGGGTCTTTAAGGGGTCTTTTTGTAATGTTTCCCCTCAACATTTTGTAGGTATAATGTTACTTAAACTTTGGTTAAGGATTTGAATCAAGATTTGTCAACTTGATTAACTTATCCACTGATCCTTTGCTTGGAAGTCTAGTGCCTTTAGGGGTCTTAGGGTTTAACCTCTTTGGCTCAAGATGACAATTGTTCAAAATGTTTGGGTGAAGCTTTTGTCATTAACATTTCTTAGCTAACCCATGTTTCCAAGGTTCTAGGTGCTTCTTCTCCTCTACTTAACCACATGTGATAACAAGTCATCAGTGCATAAATGAAGCCAGTGTCTTGGTAACACCTGAGGTGTTACATCATATCCCAGCTGGAATTCTTGATCGCAAGTTGAATAAATTTCTGGCACTCAATCAAGGAACCTGCACGGTATTGCAGTATGCTTAGGCCTTCAACGACATGTGCCAGTACACAGGATATCATGCTGATTCCGATGAGAAGAAGAGAGACCGCTTCCGCAGGGGTCTCAATACCAAGCTGCGTGAGTGTCTCAACACTGTCTGGGCTGATAGCTTCAATGAGTTGGTCAACCTGGCCATCTCCTAGGAGGATTGTATTGTAGCTCACCGGGCAAAGAAGAAGAGAAAGGCACCAATGGCAGCACCCTCCGCTCAGACCCAGAGGTTCAGGATTGTTTCCCACAATCAGAGCAGGGGGTTTCAGCAGCAGGCAGGCACATGGGTGATCAGGCCACCTCAGCAGCAGCCAGCACCCACTCGTTTTCCAGCTCCCGCTCCAAGGAACAATCAGCCTCCGCAGCAGCAGTTCCGCCAGGGAAATGGGAACAAGTGCTTCACTTGTGGCAATGTGAGCCACTATGCCAAAAATTGCCCAAGAAATCAGCAAAGGCAGACGCCAGCACCAAATCAAGATAAGGGAAGAAAGCAGAAGGTGCAAGTCAGACAAGGGAAGCTCAACTTCACTACTCTGGAGGAGTTACCTGAGGGAGCCCCCATCATGACTGGTATCTTTTCAGTTTATAATCAACATGCATTAATTATGTTTGATTCTGGTGCATCTCATAGCTTCATTAGCCAAAAGTTCAGTGCTAAATGTCAACTGGCTTTCTATCACACAAAAGGGTCATTCATGATAGCCACACCTAGGGGTAAAATTACAACTAACCAATTAAACCAGAGTGTGCCTATTCAACTGGGAAGCCACTTTATCAAAACCACCCTCCTGGTTTTGGGTTTGGAGAATGTGGATATTATTCTAGGAGCCAATTGGATGACCAGACACCAAGTAGTGCTTGATGTAGCCAGTCGCATCGTTGAAATCAATTCCCCAATCTGTGGGAGTTCCACTTGTTTGTACCCAGTCAAGATTCTACTCAGTCATGTGCTTTTGCTATGACAGAGTTACCCCTGAAGAAGATTCCAGTGGTCTATGAGTATGCAGATGTTTTTCTGGATGAATTACCAGGAATGCCCCCAGACCGGGATATCGAATTCGCCATCGAATTGGAACCGGGAACGACACCTATTTCCAAGAGGCCTTACCGGATGCCACCCGCTGAGTTGGCAGAATTGAAGAAGCAATTGTAAGAATTGTTGGACAAAGGTTTTATTCGCCCAAGTACTTCGCCTTGGGGATGTCCAGCCTTATTTGTAAAGAAGGATGAAAGCTTGAGGCTATGCATAGATTACCGCCCACTTAACACGGTGACTATCAAGAACAAGTATCCTTTGCCTCGTATTGATGTTCTTTTCAATCAGTTGGTCAGAGCCAAAGTGTTTTCCAAGATAGACCTTCGCTCCGGCTATCATCAGATCAAGATATGAGCAAGTGATATTCCGAAGACTGCCTTCTCGACCAGATATGGGTTGTATGAATTCTTGGATGTCTTTTGGGCTGACTAATGCACCAGCATACTTCATGTATCTGATGAACTATGTTTTCATGCCTGAATTGGACAAGTTCGTAATGGTTTTCATCGATGATATCTTGGTGTACTCAAAGAATGAAGAAGAACATGCCGGGCATTTGCATGTAGTGCTTCAACGTCTGCGAGAGCATCATCTTTATGCCAAATTGTCAAAATGTGATTTTTGGCTAAAAGAGATCAAATTCTTGGGTCACACTATCTCTCAGGCAGGTATAGCTATTGATCCTGATAAGGTGCAAGAGGTGATGAACTGGAAGCCGCCAACGACTGTCCGTCAAATTCAAAGTTTTCTGGGATTGGCCGGTTATTATCAAAGATTTATTCCGGATTTCTCTCGAATTGTGAAGCCCATAACTGAATTGTTGAACAAAGAAGCCAAGTTTTTTTGGGGTCAGATGTGCGAAGATGCCTTCCATGCATTAAGGCAACATCTGACCACCGCACCGGTGTTAGCTCAACCCGACAGCAGCAAGCCATTTGATGTGTACTGTGATGCCTCTGGCACTGGACTGGGTTGTGTCTTGATGCAAGACAACCGAGTCATTGCTTACGCATCAAGAGCACTCAGGCTTCATGAGGAAAATTATCCCACTCATGACTTGGAGTTAGCAGCTGTGGTCCATGCATTGAAAATGTGGAGACACTATTTGATGGGAACCCACTGCAACATCTTCACAGATTATAAGAGCCTTAAGTACATCTTTACTCAGGTTGATCTCAACATGAGGCAGAGAAGATGGCTAGAGCTGATCAAGGACTATGACCTGGAGGTACATTATCACCCAGGAAAGGCCAACGTAGTGGCAGATGCCTTGAGTTGGAAATTGCAATGCAACTGTGTTATGATGGATTCTCACGTTGATACCCTGTGTGATGAGTTGAGCAAAATGAAGATCGAAGTGATTCCTTCTGGTGCTTTGTCTCACATTTCCGTTGAGCCAACTTTGCAAGACCAGATCATCATGGCCCAGCTCAGTGACAAGGGAGTGCAAATTATTAAGGAGAACCTCCATCAGAAGATCGAGAAGTATAAATGTTTCCACCAAGATGGAAAGGGTATATTGTGGTTTGAAAGCAGATTGGTGGTTCCTAAAAATAAGGATCTCAAGAAGAAAATATTGGACGAATCCCATTTCTCCAAATTCTTCATGCATCCAGGGAGCACCAAAATGTACCATGATCTGAAGCCCTTGTATTGGTGGACCAGAATGAAGAGGGAGATAGCCCAATATGTATCAGAATGTGACACCTGTCAGAGGATAAAGGCAAGCCACTTGAAATCGGCTGGAGCTTTGCAACCCCTATCTATACCTTCGTGGAAATGGGATGACATCAGCATGGATTTCATTATGGGTCTGCCCAACACCTCTTGTCATCATGATTCGATTTGGGTTATTGTGGATCGACTGACGAAAGTGGCACATTTTCTCCCAGTGCACACCACTGATAAGGCTCAAAAGTATGCAAAGTTGTACATTGACCGAATCGTGTGTTTGCACGGATTGCCCCAGACCATTGTTTCGGATCGAGGAGCCCAATTTATTGCTAGATTTTGGGAACAACTTATGGTCAGACTGATGGTCAGATCGAGAGGGTAAATCAAATTCTTGAAGATATGTTGAGGGCTTGTGCGATCGATTATGGCAAGAACTGGGATAAGCACCTCTCCTTGGCAGAGTTTGCTTATAACAACAGTTATCAATCCAGCCTGAAGATGGCACCCTTTGAAGCCCTCTATGGAAAAGGTGTAGAATACCCCTCAACTGGTCTCAGCTTGGAGAAAGAGAAGTTTTCGGACCTGACTCAGTTACTGAAGCCGAAAGGAAAGTCAAACTAATCAGGAAGAATCTAGAAGCTGCTCAGGCCAGGCAGAAGAGTTACCATGATAAGAGAAGGAAATCTCTCCAGTTCAAGGTGCGAGATTTCGTATATCTGAAGGTATTACCCACCAAGGGAGTGCAGAGGTTTGGGATCAAAGGCAAGTTAGCCCCTCGTTACATTGAACTTTATGAAAGCATGTGGACCTGTGGCATATAAATTGAAGTTACCTCCAAAAATGTCTACCATCCACAACGTATTCCATGTATCCCAACTAAAGAAGTATGTTCAATTGCCGACTGAGATCATAGCAGAACCAGAATTGGAGATAGAGCTGGATCTATCGTACCAAGAGTACCCTTCCAAGGTTCTGGATTACAAAGAAAGATCAACTCGGGCTAAATCGATCAAAATATATAAGATCCAATGGAGTAATCACTCAGAGAAAGAGGCTACTTTGGAGACTGAGGAATTTCTGCGTTCCAACTTCCCCGATTGTCTATCTAAGGAATTGGTACGTAATCATGCCCAACCCCTCCCCTGCCCTTTGAATCTAAATATCAGAAAAACGATCTTAATATAGAAAGAGTTAATTGTAAGACAAAAATTAAAACGACTTCCTTCTGAAGTTGCAAAGAGAATGACATTCGAAGAGCAGTTGCTAAGAAGAACCTTAACAAGTAAATCACCCCCTTCAAGCAAGCCTTAACCCTCACTTCACCTCGGGAGGACTCCGACCCAAATCTCGGGACGAGATTCCTTTAAGGGGGGAAGGCTGTGACACCCCGGTGTCACCTAGGGTTTCTTCTCAGTACTAGCTCAAGTACCATCATTTCATGTAAACCAAATTGAGCAAGAGGCACCAATCAACTTAAAGATAAAAGATCCACTAAGTTATATCTAAAGAATCATGTCTAAAACAAATGAGGTTTTCAAAAAAAAGAAAAGTGTTGAAACCCTAGACCAACCCTAATTAAGCCACTTAAGTAGAAAGGAAGAAAAGGGATAAAAGAACTATGAAAAACATGGAATCATGGCTTAAGCCAATTATAAAAATTGGAATAAACTAACTAAGCTACAATAAATATTATCAAAGTTTGGCCAAAATAGTTTGTTAAAAACTCCAAGAAAGCCATTCAAGTGGAGGTATAATGGGGAAATCTGAAATTCAGATTTCTGAATTTTCAGCCTCTAAACCAAAACCGAGCGCGTTCACCTTGATCTCTATCTCAAAACTCTAAGATCCCATTGACAAAAATGTGTCTAACTAACCCCTCTACCTCATACCTGAAGAAGGCATTGGGACGCATGCCCTAGACACGTCAAACCCGGGATCTTCTCTCAGTGTTCGGCAGTGAGACAAACCCAACTTCACCCCTCCATATCTCTTGATCCAGTTAGCGAAACCCACAAGCCTCCACACACAAACGACAAAGGAATGTCAGGGGAAGAGATCTTTCAACGAGATCATGGCCATAATCTCAAAGATTTGGAGCCAATCCACGCTTGAACACGACCTCTCTCTACGCTGCCTCGTGCTCGACGCCGTGCCCAGACGCCAGAGCGCGCACTGGCGCTCGCCCGCGCACGCCCCGAGTGCTTGTCAGAGCCTCCCCTCGGCCGTGCTCTCCCGCGCCTTTAAACCACCCCCGGGCGCGCCTCACCTCACTCCACGTTCACCCTCGCTGGCCAGACACCCCTCCCTTAGCTCCGGTGAGCTCTCCTCCGCCTGCCATCACTGCCCGAGCCTCAGCCACCGTGGCCAGCTCACTCCAGCCACATCCAAGCTACACCTGCCACCCTGTTAGCTTTGCCAGTGGCCCGTGAAGCTTCTCAAGCTCTCAGACCCGACAGAACCTCACCGGAGACCCAGGATCGCCTTCGCCGGACTTCGGTCGCCCGCGGCCACGCGTAGACCGAGCAATCCGGTGAGCCATTCTCAAATTCCTCACGCACATATCTTCCTTGATCTCTGGTGAAGCTCCCTGACCCGTTCAATTGAACTATACCGCCCTAGTTAGGCCGGATTCCTCGCCGCCAACGAGCTCCCCCATCTGCGCACATGGACCGACCTGCTCCAACCGCCATCACTGATGATCCGTACCTCGACGTGATCACCAGAGACCCCCGAACCTCACCCGACCCCTCACCGGAGCAACCTTGCCGCCAGTAAGCCCCTCCGTCCTTTTCCTCCGTCGTGGTCACTGTTCCATTAGGGGAAGGATCGCGGGTTCAATTTCGCAAAACCCTAGGTGGTTTTCTGTAGAGTCATAGACTCAGATGAATAGTGAACCGAGGACCTGTATGTAAAACATTTAAAACCTTTCGTCAGGGACCCCAGTGCAAAACCATTTTTCCTTTATCCATTTCTATTTATTCTTTTTAAAATTTAGGAGACAACTTAGGAAATTTATATCTTGAGAAATATTTAGCCAAATCTAGTCAAACCAATTTTACTGGATTCAGAATATTATGAACTGTCATAGAAAAATAGTGAAACATGTGCCTTTTGTTTTAAATTTTAGAGTTTGAATTAATTAAGGAAACTAACCAAACCTTATTAAAATAAAGAAAATTAGTTATGCTTCTGTGCTGAACTTAAGAAAATTGTAGAAGTGTAAACCCCATTTAGACACTGTTTAAAAATAGTTAGCAACCCAGTATTAAAGATTTAGACAAGGTTACTTATTAAAAGCCATATTTGCCCAAAACTTAGGAAAATGAGAAAGGCACTGGAATATAATGAACAGTGGATACAAATATTTTTTCTAGTCCACTTAAGTAATAAAGAACCTAGGAAAATAAAGGGAACCCTAGTCCAAAGCAAATTCAAGGTAAAATGTTTTATTAAGTACTAATCAAACTAGAAAGACAATTATTAGAATTATGAAAACAAGTTCAAAATTGTTAAGAAAATTTCAGTAGACTTATAACCACTAGGACACCACTACAAAAATGATAAATACCCCAGTCCATCATTTTAAGTAGAATAAACAAATAGAACTTGATATTGAGCCATATTTTAATTAAATCATAAGCAAGCCAAATAGTGGGCAATAGTGGGCAAATAATTTTTTACCAGATTAATAATGAATTAGGCCACCAGAGAAAAATGCAAAACCCAATTGAAAGATACAAAGTAATACCCATTGCCCCTACTTCATGAAAAAGGCCATTTAGTTTAAGAAATTCCTACCACCTTTCCCTTAAGTAAAAAGTTACCAAATTTCAGAATGATTGCTCTTGCACAAAGAAGAAGATAGGAAAAATTGGAAATCTGTTGTTTGATATTTTTCAAGTATAGTGGTACTAGAAAGCACCCCTTTAGCTAGAAACTTTAGAAAATCATAGCAAAATAACTAAAGTGTTAGTGGCTGAAAATTTGTACAAAATCATGTTATAGCATCTAAATGCCTACAAAAATAAGCCTTAGAGAATAACATAATGTTAAAAGGGAGTTGTAGTTCAAAACACCCCCTCTACCCTAATAATTAATAATTTTATATAGAGAGAACCCCTCACTTTTTAAGCCCCAAAATTTGAGGCAGAGAATTATACACCCGTAAGAAGCCACTGTAATTTTTGAAGAATTTTTAGAAATTTATTAAGCTATCTTATAGTTCAAACCCACCGCAAAAGTATAAAAGAAATAGAGAAGAAGAGAGGAATTAGAAATATTAATGAGTATTACCCCAACATGGCAGCTGAGAATATTTTTAAAAATATCCATAAGATATACAGAGGAAAATCAGTAGAACAATAAACATGGGTTAACCATTCAGTAACCAACTGGCCCTAAGTTGCTAAGTATACCCCAAAAAACTCCAATAGTAAGAATAAGCCCTACCTTATTAAATTGATCATCCCCCATCAAATCTTAATTATAAATTACATAGCATGTCATGCATCTATATTACTCATTGTATTCATTAGATTGCAATCTCGCTGACGGAGAGTACGTGCTCATCCCTGAGCAAGGAGCTGTCCACGAGGAAGACCAGGAGCAAGCTCCCGAGACTGCCATCGAGGATCTCCCCGCTGCCCCAGCAATTGAAGGCAAGCCCCGGTTTTATGCATAACCGTATATATATATATGCTACTTTACTGCACTTAATGTTTGTAGGCTTGTAATGTGCACTTAAGTGTAGGAGTTGCTTGAAACCTCTAGTTGCATGAACTCATGATTTCTTTTTGAGATGAATACTAGTATGCTAGGTCGAGTAGCTGCCTTGCTAAATCAGGATCTCGGTAGAAGTCGAGTGATTTTTCTAGCACTCGCGCGAGGCCAGGAATTGATTTTATTCATCTTGATAATGGGATCTATGATGGTCTATGGACTTGGATCTAGGGAGGATGCCTTGTCTATGAGACTGGAAAAGGAATTAAGGATTAATGTGTGGATACCTGAGTCAAGCGTTTGAACGTACTAAACACATGTCGGGAAATATGGTAACCGGTAAACCTAGTACCTGAGTGAAGCCGGGCGTGGACTTTACCCCTCACGCGACCTGAGATTGGGTCTCCCTGCTAGCTATGGTGGGTACAAGTGCGGTCACTGCACGGCGGCAGCCGGGGTCTGTGGAGCATTGTATGCCAAGGCGGTGAGGCCTGGTCGCGAACGGGGAATCGATGGGGACGGTTGACGTGTGTGGGGACGGAGTGCCCTGACATGTCGTGTGTTTAGGTTTACCTTGAAAGGTTTTAAAACTCGATTCGAATCGTCTCCTTCTTGTAGCTAATGAGACTACTTGACCCCTTATACTACATTGAGTAAGAAGTGAAATGAGGTTTACATGAGATAACTTGTTGATTGCATTAAATGATTGTTCCCATGTATGCTTAGAAAGAGCAAACTTAGCTAAAATAATGTTATTAGAAATTGAAAAGCTAAAAATGGATTTTAGACTCAGCTAGTGCTTTTGGTAAACCAAACCCCTCAACCAAACAGCTGCATGGTCTAGAGGTAAAGGAGTAGATTCTTCACACCGGGTAAGTCTAGCTGAGTATTAGTATACTCAGCCTTGCTTGTGGCATAATTTTTGCAGGTACGCTTCAGGATATGGTTGATGGTGTAACTTGTCCTACCACCCTACCACCGGGTTGGACGGTCGAGTGGGATGCTGCTCCAGCAGGAGAGGAGTAGGAGGAGTAGTGGGCTAGGCCTTGCCCCATTCCTCACTTTCGACGATATCGATTATCCGCTGCAATTTATTTTGTGCACTTATATCAGCTACTTGAAAAACTCTGATTTATGCAATAACTCCAGTACTTTAATTTGAGGTTTTTCCTATTTTATTGTATTTCTTCTGTGACTCACCTTCGAGTGAGTTTGTGGTATTTGATCCTGATTAAGGGGCTTAATCGGACTAGATCTGAGGGACTGACGGGTTATTCCGATTTAAGTGTGTTACGGCCCCTGAGGCGAGACTTGGGCACTTAAACTGGAATAATTCGAGCGGTTCTGCCACACTACCATAGCTAATTCATTACCATATGGTGGTACATACTAAGATGCCCGTTTATACTATTTCAATCAATCAAAGAAGCAAATCAGGCATTGATCATCAGGACAATCAACCAACATTTTAAAACAGTGAAAATAGTTTTGATTTTGTCTTACGCATCCTATCTCTTAAGATGGTCATAATTGTAGGATTCCAAGGTGTGAAATCCATCTTGTCTTAGAATAGAAAAGATAAGAATGATCAGAGTAGAACAGTAGAAGGTGAGACAGGATCAAGAAAAGTAAAGAAAGAATCAGAGTGAGATAAGTATAGAATGAATCAGAGTAAGATAAGTAGGTAAGTGTCGGGGACCATAATTAGGGGTACCCTCATTACTCATAATTCTCAGCTGGTAACCCCCATCAGCACAAAGCTGCAAAGGCCTGATGGGTGCGATTAAGTCAGGGATCGGTCCATTCGAGGGACTCGATCACACCTCGCCCGAGCCTAGCCTCGGGCAAGGGCAGCTGACCCCGGAGGATCTCCATCTCGCCCGAGGCCCCCCTCCAGCGACGAACATAATTCCGGCTCGCCCGAGGCCCTGTCTTCGCCAAGAAGCAACCCTGACCAAATCGCCGCGCCAACCGACCAAATCGCAGGAGCATTTAATGCGAAGGTGGCCTGACACCTTTATCCTGACGCACGCCCTTCAGTCGACAGAGCCGAAGTGACCGCAGTCACTTCGCCGCTCCACTGACCGGCCTGACAGAAGGACAGCGCCGCTTGTGCCGCTCCGACTGTTGCGCCACTCGACAGAGTGAGGCTGACAGGCAGTCAGGCCCGGCCTCAGGCACCATAGGAAACTTCGCTCCGCCCGACCTAGGGCTCGGACTCGGGCTAAGCCCAGGAAGACGACGAACTCCGCTCCGCCCGACCCAGGGCTCGGACTCGGGCTAAGCCCCGGAAGACGGCGAACTCTGCTCCGCCCGACCCAGGGCTCGGACTCGGGCTAAGCCCTGGAAGACGGCGAACTCCGCTCCGCCCGACCCAGGGCTCGGAGTCGGGCTCAGCCCCTGAAGACGGCGAACTCCGCTCCGCCCGACCCAGGGCTCGGACTCGGGCTCAGCCCCTGAAGACGACGAACTCCGCTTCGCCCGACCCCAGGGCTCGGACTCAGCCCTGGCCTCAGTCGACGGTCTCCGCCTTGCCCGACCCATGGGCTCGGACTCGACCTCGGCCTCGGAAGACAGACTCGACCTCGACCCCGGAGGAGCCTCCACATCGCCCAACCTAGGGCGCGGACCGGCCACGTCAACAAGAGGCGCCATCATTACCCTACCCCAAGCTGACTCAGGCTACGGGAAACAAGACCGGCGTCCCGTCTGGCTCGCTCCGCCAGACAAAGTAATGATGGCACCCCGCACGCTCTATGACGATGGCGGCTCTCAGCCCCCTTACGAAAGCAAGAGGACGTCAGCAAGGACTCGACAGCCCCAACAGCTGTCCTTCCGCCAGGCTTCAACGCTCCTCCGACGGCCATGACACCACACGAACCGGGTGCCAAAACCTCTCCGGCTGCCACGATGGCATGTACTTAGGGCACTAGCTCTCCTCCGCTAGACACGTTAGCACTCTGCTACACCCCCATTGTACACCTGGATCCTCTCCTTACGCCTATAAAAGGAAGGACCAGGGCCCTCTTAGAGAGGGTTGGCCGCGTGGGGACGAGGACGAGACAGGCGCTCGCGTGAGGCCGCTCGCTCCCTCTCCCGCGTGGACGCTTGTAACCCCCTACTGCAAGCGCACCCGACCTGGGCGCGGGACGAACACGAAGGCCGCGGGATTTCCACCTCTCTCACGCCCGTCTCCGGCCGCCTTTTCGCCCCTTCACGCTCGGCCTCGCGCCGACCCATCTGGGCTGGGGCACGCGGCGACAATTCACTCGTCGGCCCAGGGACCCCCCGGTCTCGAAACGCCGACAGTTGGCACGCCAGGTAGGGGCCTGCTGCGTGTTGACGAACAGCTTCCCGTCAAGCTCCAGATGGGCAGTCTCCAGCAACCTCTCCAGCCCGGGACGGTGCTCTGTTTCGGGAGTCTTGAGTTCATGTCCCTCGACAGCAGCTACGACATGATACTCCTTCCCCCGCCGTGCGACAGCAACAATGGCGGCCGACAGCCCGCCCGTCGGCAGCGGAATCAGCGACGTCTTCCCCGCGTGGTGGAAGAGCGACATTCGAGCTCACCCCGCCCTCTCCCTCGCCGACGGAGGAGGAGGCGAGGCAACCAAGGCCAAGCAGGAGGCGGCACCTCGTCGGCTGTCAAGCAAGTCGACGGCGCCGGCGCCCCAACGGGGGGCGCGTCGGGCATCGACCTTGCGTTTGAGACGAAGACGAGCGTCGTCTCCCCGCGACACGCCAATTCCGAGCAAACGGACGACACCAGCACGCTCGCGAAAGGCTTGCTTGGCGTCACCCTCGTACCTGAGACGACGGTGCAGTTAGTCCCTGACGTGACTTCGTCATCGCCCGTCGACCAAGAGGTACCCACCGGTTCCCATCTCACGCCCTTTGGATTCAGCCTCGACCCGCCAAGCGACTTCGCTTTGGCGGACGCTCTCGTAGAGGCGAGTCCAAACCCTCTGGGGTTTCGTATGCGGTCACCCTGGGACCGGCTCGCGGACGTCTCGACCTACGGGCCCTCGGGGTCCGAGGAAGATGATGAGCCCGACTTTTGTTGGGATTTCTCTGGACTTGGCAACCCCAGTGCCATGCGGGACTTCATGACCGCATGCGACTACTGCCTTTCCGACTGTTCCGATGGTAGCCGCAGCCTCGGCGACGAGGACTGCGGCCCAAGTCGTGAATGTTTCCACGTTGATCTAGGGGGTCCCTCCGAAGGCAACCATCTCGGTATGCCGGAGAACGGTGATCTCCCTAGGCCTGTGCCACGCGTTGACATCTTACGGGAGCTAGCTGTGGTCCCCGTTCCGGCAAGGGGTCATGACCCACAGCTCGAGCAAATCCGCGGGGTGCCGGCTAGGCTCGACGAGGGAGCAGGAGCGCTTGAGCCGATCCGCCGGGACGTCGGGCAGGAATGGGCAGACCAACCTCCGGCCAGGGAAGTGCGCCATCTACCCCAGGGTATCCAGCATCGCATCGCCGACGATGTCGGGGTGAGGCCGCCACCCGCTTCCAGTGGGGTCGGCCAGAACCTGGCTGCAGCAGTAATGCTTCTCCGCGCGATGCCGGAGCCATCAACCACCGAGGGGCGGCGAATCCAGGGAGAGCTCAGCTGGAGGGCGCCGCGGTCCGACGGGCCGAGAGCTCCGCCTCCCAAAGGCAGGGGTACCCCTCGGAACATCGCGCCGCGACTTCCCGATTCATGCGGGAAGCCTCGGTCCACACCGGGCGCACGCGCAACACAGCGCATGCGGCCCTGGGACGCCTCGGCAACGAGCACCATCACCGCGACCGTTGGGCCCGCCTCGACGAGAGGGTGCGCCGAGGCTACCACCCCAGGCGTGGAGGACGCTACGACAGCGGAGAGGATCGGAGTCCCTCGCCCGAACCACCTGGTCCGCAGGCTTTCAGCCGCGCCGTACGACGGGCGCCGTTCCCGACCCGGTTCCGACCCCCAACTACTATCACAAAGTACTCGGGGGAGACGAGACCGGAACTGTGGCTCGCTAACTACCGGCTGGCCTGCCAACTGGGTGGAACGAACGATGACAACCTCATCATCCGCAACCTCCCCTTGTTCCTCTCCGACACCGCTCACGCCTGGTTGGAGCACCTGCCTCCGGGGCAGATCTCCAACTGGGACGACCTGGTCCAAGCCTTCGCCGGCAATTTCCAGGGCACGTACGTACGCCCTAGAAACTCCTGGGACCTCCAAAGCTGCCGGCAGCAGCCGAGAGAGTCTCTCCGGGACTACATCCGGCGATTCTCGAAGCAGCGCACCGAGCTGCCCAACATCACTGATTCGGATGTCATCGGCGCGTTCCTCGCCGGCACCACCTGCCGCGACCTGGTGAGCAAGCTGGGTCGCAAGACCCCCACCAGGGCGAGCGAGCTGATGGACATCACCACCAAGTTCGCCTCTGGCAAGGAGGCGGTTGAGGCTATCTTCCGGAAGGACAAGCAGCCCCAGGGCCGCCCACCGGAAGATGCCCCCGAGGCGTCAACTCAGCGCGGCGCCAAGAAGAAGGGCAAGAAGAAGTCGCAAGCGAAACGCGACGCCGCCGACGTGGACCTTGTCGACGCCGCCGACGTGGACCTTGTCGCCGCCGCCGAGTACAAGAACCCTCGGAAACCCCCCGGAGGTGCCAACCTCTTCGACAAGATGCTCAAGGAGCCGTGCCCCTATCATCAGGGGCCCGTCAAGCACAACCTTGAGGAGTGCGCCATGCTTCGGCGCCAATTCCACAGGGTCGGGCCACCCGTGGAGGGTGGCAGGGCTCGCGACGACGACAAGAAGGAAGATCACCAGGCAGGAGAGTTCCCCGAGGTCCGCGACTGCTTCATGATCTACGGTGGGCAAGCGGCGAACGCCTCGGCTCGGCACCGCAAGCAAGAGCGTCGGGAGGTCTGTTCGGTGAAGGTGGCGGCGCCAGTCTACCTTGACTGGTCCGACAAGCCCATCACCTTCGACCAAGCCGACCACCCCGACCGCGTGCCGAGCCCGGGGAAATACCCGCTCGTCGTCGACCCCGTCATCGGCGACGTTAGGCTCACCAAGGTCCTCATGGACGGAGGCAGCAGCCTCAACATCATCTACGCCGAGACCCTCGGGCTCCTGCGTGTAGATCTATCCTCGGTCCGGGCAGGCGCTGCGCCTTTCCATGGGATCATCCCCGGGAAGCGCGTCCAGCCCCTCGGACAACTCGACCTTCCCGTCTGCTTCGGAACGCCCTCCAACTTCCGAAGGGAGACCCTCACGCTCGAGGTGGTCGGGTTCGGAGGAACCTACCACGCGGTACTGGGGAGGCCATGCTACGCGAAGTTCATGGCCGTCCCCAACTACACCTATCTCAAGCTCAAGATGCCGAGCCCCAACGGGGTCATCACCGTCGGCCCCACGTACAAACACACGTTCGAATGCGACGTGGAGTGCGTGGAGTACGCCGAGGCCCTCGCCGAATCCGAGGCCCTCATCGCCGACCTGGAGAGCCTCTCTAAGGAGGTGCCAGACGTGAAGCGTCACGCCGGCAACTTCGAGCCAGCGGAGACGGTTAAGTCCGTCCCCCTCGACCCCAGCAGCGACGCCTCCAAGCAGATCTGGATCGGCTCCGAGCTCGATCCCAAATAGGAAGCAGTGCTCGTCGACTTTCTCCGCGCAAACGCCGACGTCTTCGCGTGGAGTCCCTCGGACATGCCCCCGAGGGATGTCGCCGAGCACTCACTGGATATCCGAGCCGGAGCCCGACCCGTCAAGCAGCCTCTGCGCTGATTCGACGAAGAAAAGCGCAGAGCCATAGGCGAGGAGATCCACAAGCTAATGGCGGCAGGGTTCATCAAAGAGGTATTCCATCCTGAATGGCTTGCCAACCCTGTGCTTGTGAGAAAGAAAGGAGGGAAATGGCGGATGTGTGTAGACTACACTGGTCTAAACAAAGCATGTCCGAAGGTTCCCTACCCTCTGCCTCACATCGATCAAATCGTGGATTCCACTGCTGGGTGCGAAACCCTGTCTTTCCTCGATGCCTACTCTGGGTATCACCAAATCAGGATGAAGGAGTCCGACCAGCTCGCGACTTCTTTCATCACGCCCTTCGGCATGTACTGCCATGTCACCATGCCGTTCGGCTTGAGGAATGCGGGCGCGACGTACCAGCGGTGCATGGATCATGTGTTCGGCCGACACATTGGCCGGACGGTCGAGGCCTACGTCGATGACATCATAGTCAAGACGAGGAAAGCCTCCGACCATGAAGTGACATTCTGATGTCTCAAGGCGAAAGGCGTGAAGCTCAATCCCGAAAAGAGTGTCTTCGGGGTGCCCCGAGGCATGCTCTTGGGGTTCATCGTCTCCGAGCGGGGCATCGAAGCCAACCTGGAGAAGATCGCAGCCATCACCAGCATGGGGCCCATCAAGGACTTAAAAGGCGTACAGAGAGTCATGGGATGTCTTGCGGCTCTGAGCCGCTTCATCTCACGCCTCGGCGAAAGAGGCCTGCCTCTGTACCGCCTCTTAAGGAAGGCCGAGTGCTTCACTTGGACCCCTGAGGCCGAGGAAGCCCTCGGGAACCTGAAGGCGTTCCTCACGAATGCGCCCATCTTGGTGCCCCCCGCTGCCGGAGAAGCCCTCTTGATCTACGTCGCCGCGACCACCCAGGTGGTTAGCGCCGCGATTGTGGTTGAGAGACGAGAAGAGGGGCATACATTGCTCGTCCAGAGGCCAGTCTACTTCGTCAGCGAGGTACTGTCTGAGACCAAGATCCGCTACCCACAAGTTCAGAAGCTGCTATACACGGTGATCCTGACGCGGCGGAAGCTGCGACACTACTTCGAGTCTCATCCGATAACTGTGGTGTCATCCTTCCCCCTGGGGGAGATCATCCAGTGCCGAGAGGCCTCGGGTAGAATCGCAAAGTGGGTGGTTGAAATCATGGGCGAAACAATCTCGTTCGCCCCTCGGAAGGCCATCAAGTCCCAGGTCTTGGCGGACTTCGTGGCTGAATGGGTCGACACCCAGCTCCCAACAGCTCCGATCCAACCGGAGCTCTGGACCATGTTCTTCGACGGGTCGCTGATGAAGACAGGAGCCGGCGCAGGCCTACTCTTCATCTCGCCCCTCGGGAAGCACCTACGCTACGTGCTACGCCTCCATTTCTCGGCGTCCAACAATGTGGCTGAGTACGAGGCTCTGGTCAACGGGTTGCGGATCGCCATCGAGCTAGGGGTCCGACGCCTCGACGCTTGCGGTGACTCGCAGCTCGTCATCGACCAAGTCATGAAGAACTCCCACTGCCGCGACCCGAAGATGGAGGCCTACTGCGATGAGGTTCGGCGCCTGGAAGACAAGTTCTACGGGCTCGAGCTCAACCACATCGCCCGGCGCTACAACGAGACTGCGGACGAGCTGGATAAAATAGCCTCGGGGCGAACAACGGTTCCCCCGGACGTCTTCTCCCGAGACCTGCATCAACCCTCCGTCAAGATCGACGACACGCCCGAGCCCGAGGTACCCTTGGCTCAGTCCGAGGCACCCTCGGCTCGGCCTGAGGCACCCTCGGTTCAGCCCGAGGCACCCTCGCCCCCCGAGGGTGAGGCACTGCGCGTCGAGGAGGAGCGAAGCGGGGTCACGCCTAATCAAAACTGGCAGACCCCGTACCTGCAATAACTCCACCGAGGAGAGCTACCCCTCGACCGAGCCGAAGCTCGGCGGTTGGCGCGGCGCGCCAAGTCATTCGTCTTGCTGGGAGATGGGAAGGAGCTCTACCACCACAGCCCCTCAGGCATCCTCCAGCGATGCATCTCCATCACCGAAGGCTAGGAGCTCCTACAAGAGATACACTCGGGGGCTTGCGGCCATCACGCAGCACCTCGAGCCCTTGTTGGAATCGCCTTCCGACAAGGTTTCTACTGGCCGACGGCGGTGGCCGACGCCACTAGAATTGTCCGCACCTGCGAAGGGTGTCAGTTCTACGCAAGGCAGACCCACCTGCCTGCTCAGGCTCTGCAGACGATACCCATCACTTGGCCTTTTGCCGTGTGGGGTCTGGACCTCGTCGGTCCCTTGCAGAAGGCACCCGGGGGCTACACGCACCTGTTGGTCGCCATCAACAAATTCTCCAAGTGGATCGAGGTCCGACCCCTAAACAACATCAGGTCCGAGCAGGCGATGGCGTTCTTCACCAACATCATCCATTGTTTCGAGGTCCCGAACTCCATCATCACCGACAACGGCACCCAGTTCACCGGCAGAAAGTTCCTGGACTTCTGCGAGGATCACCACATCCAGGTGGACTGGGCCGCCGTGGCTCACCCCATGACAAATGGGCAAGTAGAGCGTGCCAACGGCATGATTCTACAAGGACTCAAGCCTCGGATCTACAACGACCTCAACAAGTTCGGCAAGCGATGGATGAAGGAACTCCCCTCGGTGGTCTGGAGTCTGAGGACAACACCGAGCCGAGCCACGGGCTTCACGCCGTTCTTTCTAGTCTATGGGGTCGAAGCCATCTTGCCCACAGACTTAGAATACGGTTCCTCGAGGACGAGGGCCTATGCTGACCAAAGCAACCAAGCTAATCGAGATGACTAGCTGGACCAGCTGGAAGAGGCTCGGGACAAGGCCTTACTACACTCGGCGTGGTACCAGCAGTCCATGTGAAGCTACCACGCCCGAGGGGTCCGGTTCCGAGACCTCCAGGTGGGCGACCTGGTGCTTCGGCTGCGACAGGACGCCCGAGGGCGGCACAAGCTCACGCCACCTGGGAAGGGTCGTTCGTCATCGCCAAAGTTCTGAAGCCCGGAACGTACAAGCTGGCCAACATTTCAGGCGAGGTCTACAGCAACGCTTGGAACATCCAACAGCTACATCGCTTCTACCCTTAAGATGTTTTCAAGTTGTTCATATACCTCGCTCCCACGCAAAGTTTAGTCATCAAGGAAGGGTCAGCCTTGCCTCGGCAAGGCTCGACCCTCCCTCGGGGGCTAAAAGGGGGGAACCCCCTCTGCGTCGAAATTTTCCTCGAAAAAAGATCCTTTCTGCCATAAAGTCTTTCGTGCTTTTCGACTACTTCGAAAGTGGATCCTGAAAACGACGGAGTACACGTAAGCAGCCAAGGCTGACCGAGCCGAGGGACTCCTACGCCTCTGGGATACGGATATCTCACTCATCACCTTCTGCGATAAGTAACTCACGTTCGGATAAGTGATTTCGTGGATCGAACAAGTCTTCACGCTTGAAAGTTCCTCTGCCGAAGCGATTCTTCGGGCCTTCTCGACTGCGTCGGTGACAGAACCCCATGGACGGGCAAGAGCGCGCGTAAGCGGCAAGGCCGACCGAGCCGAGGGATTCCTACGCCTCCGGGATACGGATACCTCACTCATCACCTTCCGTGAAAAGCAACTCTCGCTCGCATAGACAATTCTGTTACCGACAAAAAAGTCCAGATACTCGAAACAAGAGGAAAAGAAGCGCAGCTTTACAACACGGCGAGGGTGTGTTTGGGCCTCAGCGGCCGCAGAAAACACACGCTACAAGATAATCCGATCCTGCAGGCTCGGATCTTGACGGCTGAAGGGAGCAGCAGCACCCTCGGCGTCGACTACACCTTCGGCGAGGTCCGACCTAGCCTCCGACGGCGACATGGTCCGAGGATCTCCACTCTAAAGGACGACTTCAACATCACGCCCGGGCCATCGCTGCCTGGGTCTCCTCCAAGAATCCGGCTCGAGCAGGCAGCTCGGCTGGTCACCCCGAGGCCTCGGCCAGCTGTCCCCCGAAGACATCAGCCCGGCCCGAGGCCTCGGCAGATCGACTCCGGCGTCGGTCCCGCTAACGGACGACCCGGCCAGGCTCCGGCCGACCAAGTCTTCTTTTCGAGCCAACTCTGCCTCTGTCCGTGCTGACACCGCTACCCCTGGCCTCGGCTCATCGAAGAGCGGCCGAGGGGTTCCTTTAACTAAGCAAGAGAAGCCTCAGACAGCAAGGCCGACCGAGCCGAGGGACTCCTACGCCTCCGGGATATGGATACCTCACTCGTCACCTCTGCACGGGGCGACTCACGCTTGGTGAAGCGGTTCAGACAACCAACAGGCGAGTCTTAGTGCTCGAAAATGAGGAAAAAACACGGCTCCACGCCAAAAATACATACATGTTCAGGCCTCGACAGCCACAATGAACAAAAAGACCGGCACTCAAGGTGCCATTACAAACGGAACCCCGGTTCCACCTCCGCAGGTACGAACAACCCCACTCGATCAGGGGGGCCTGCGGAGCAACAGAAGACCGACGAACGGCACGCCGTAACCCGCTCCAGCAGCGGCGACGACAATGACTTCTGCTCCGGGGGGCCGAACAGCAGCAGCGATGACCTCAGGGCGGATGCTGCTGCCAGGAGGCCCCCGCCCGTGCCCAAACTCGTGAGGCAAGGACGGGCAGAAGGCCGTAGAGTTGGAGGTCGGTCCGTGGGCGGCCCTAGCTATCTCGTCGGCGGAAGAACCTCTTCCAGCTGCCGTGGCGGAAGGCGGCGCCGGGAGCGGCTCCGAAGCCACTCGGGTCCGAGAGCCGAGCACGCGGCAGCTGCCGGCGCCACGAACGGTGAACGCCCTTCCCCCGATCTCTGAGGGAAGGAGCGGGCCACCGCCCACGCAGGGGCCGACCCCAACTCAGCACACTCCCCTCCCCAGCACTGATGATGAAAATCCTCGAGGCTGAGGGAGGGGCAGAGGCCGCAGCCCGGCTTGCTTTCCCCCGCCATCAAACTGGAGGTCACCGTCTTGGGTGACTACCGGCGGAGGGGTGCAGCCGGGCTGCATGATGAAAATCCTTGAAGCTGAACGATGGCTGAAAGGTACCAACTCCCACGGAGTTGCGTTCCCCCAACGACAAGGCGGAAGGACTGCGGACATCCCCCGTCCGGGGGCTCGGAAGGTGGAAAGATACGATGCATAAGGGAGCGCGAAGACATGGTCGCCTTTCAAGGGGGTCACCCTCCTTTTAAAGGCGACTCTCCCTACTTGCGTCCCCAGCCGTCACGGGCTGAGTCTTCTCCAACACGCTCCAAGGTCCTCCCCCTACGGCGCGGGGGCTGGGTCCCACGCGTCGTGCAAGCCGGCCCAGGGCGGAAGAAGCCAAACCGCCGCGCGCGGTGCATCCAACTGCCCAGCGGTTACGAGCATTCCTCCGCTTTTCGCCCAAACCAGCGGGCGAAAGGGTGGGCAGCCATGCAGGCGGCATGCAACCGCGCCAAGTGGGCGCACCTCTCCGACTTCCAACGCGCCCAGCATGGAAGCCCACGCCCACGCGTCATGCAACCGGCGCGCCGGTCGCTACGTGCAAGCAACTGCACCGCCACTCGCGCCACCACCGTGCCTCCTCGATTGCGGAATCAGTACCACGACTCGAGGCGACCCAGCGCGCGACCCAGCAGCGCCAGCCTGGCGCGACGGTCAATGCGGCCAAAAATGGGCCGGCAGTAATGGCGGTGGCAGGTGGGCGGGAGCAGCGGTCACGTCGTCAGCCAGGCTTGCGTACCATCCTGGGGCAGTGAGAGAACCCTCTCTCACGGCGTGAAGACGGCGCGCCCGTGTCCCGTTCCTCGAACGACTCGCGCACGCGCAACGGCCGCCCCGCGAACCACTCGCCCCGTCGCATTAACTCCGCGGCGGGACAAGCGGCGCCTCTGGCAGGGGAAGCGAGCGACGCTTCGCCTTCACCATAATGACCGCGTCAAAAAAGGTACGCCACATCATTCGATTTCATATCCTTTTCCTTTTCCTCTTTCTCTCTCTTACAACAGGGACCGGGAAAGGGGGATACCCCGAAAAGGATCCTTCTCCGCGAAGGAACCAGGCTCCGAGCCTCCCTACTGATCAGAGGTTCAAAGGCTGTCCCCTCGGAGGGGTTTAACCGCCACCTCAGAGCGCGTGGGCCCCGCACCCACTACTGGTCAGAGGTTCGAAGGCCGGCCCCTCGGAAGGGTTCAACGGCCGCCTCAGGCCACTCGGGCTCCGCGCCCACTACTGATCAGGGGTTCGTAGGCTGGCCCTCGAAGGGTTCACAGCCGCCTCAGACACAGAGCGAGGGATGACCATGGGTACGTTCGATACATAACCAAGGCTCGGGCTGCGCTCCCAAGGTACCCTAGGACATTTCCGAGACCAGCGGGAACGATCTTGTAACGGAATCCCATCAGAGGGAGGCAGCGAGCCCTCGGACCCCGTCGACAGGGGACCGGGTCCGACAGATCACCCGCAGGTACTTTTGGGCGCGCCTCTGGGCCTCTAGCCGACCCCTAACAAATGGGGCACGGACGTCCGCTCGGATTACCCGCCAGCAGCTCACCGGAGACACCATGTTCGGCGCCCTCCGAGGGCAACATGGCGCTTTCCCCCCTCCTCCTTGCGAAAAGGCGACGCAGGGGCGTATGTAAAAAAGTCGAGTCTATCCCTGACCGTCCTCTCGCCCTGTGCGGAGGCTCGGGGGCTGCTCTCGCAAACCCGGCTCCGGCCAAACCGTTGACAGCGTCAACATACCAGCCCGAGAACTTGGGACCCGACCGTGCACCCAGGCTACGACCAGCTCGCATGAGGGAACGACCAGACTAGCCGAAGCATTGCGCGAGGCATTAAGACCTCGGAGGAGTCAAACCACTCCTCCGAGGCCTCGGGGGCTACACCCGGCGGGTGCGCTCGCGCGCACCCACCGGAACAAAACGCAACCGAGAAAGGCTGGTCCCCTTGCAAAAAAGTGCGACAAAAGCCTCCAAGCGAGTGTTAACACTCCCTTCGAGGCTCGGGGGCTACTGTCGGGGACCATAATTAGGGGTACCCTCATTACTCCTAATTCTCAGCTGGTAACCCCCATCAGCACAAAGCTGCAAAGGCCTGATGGGTGCGATTAAGTGAGGGATCGGTCCATTCGAGGGACTCGATCACACCTCGCCCGAGCCTAGCCTCGGGCAAGGGCAGCCGACCCTGAAGGATCTCCGTCTCGCCCGAGGCCCCCCTCCAGCGACGAACATACTTCCGGCTCGCCCGAGGCCCTGTCTTCGCCAAGAAGCAACCCTGACCAAATCGCCGCGCCAACCGACCAAATCGCAGGAGCATTTAATGCGAAGGTGGCCTGACACCTTTATCCTGACGCACGCCCTTCAGTCGACAGAGCCGAAGTGACCGCAGTCACTTCGCCGCTCCACTGACCAGCCTGACAGAAGGACAGCGCCTCCTGCGCCGCTCCGACTGCTGCGCCACTCGACAGAGTGAGGCTGACAGGCAGTCAGGCCCGGCCTCAGGCACCATAGGAAACTCCGCTCCGCCCGACCCAGGGCTCGGACTCGGGCTAAGCCCCGGAAGATGGCGAACTCCGCTCCGCCCGACCCAGGGCTCGGACTTGGGCTAAGCCCCGGAAGACGGCGAACTCCGCTCCGCCCGACCCAGGGCTCGGACTCGGGCTAAGCCCCGGAAGACGGCGAACTCCGCTCCGCTCGACCCAGGGCTCGGACTCGGGATTAGCCCCTGAAGACGGCGAACTCCGCTCTGCCCGACCCAGGGCTCGGACTCGGGCTCAGCCCCTGAAGACGACGAACTCCGCTTCGCCCGACCCCAGGGCTCGGACTCAGCCCTGGCCTCAGCCGATGGTCTCCGCCTCGCCCGACCCAGGGGCTCGGACTCGACCTCGGCCTCGGAAGACAGACTCGACCTCGACCTCGGAGGAGCCTCCACATCGCCCAACCTAGGGCGCGGACCGGCCACGTCAACAAGAGGCGCCATCATTACCCTACCCCAAGCTGACTCAGGCTACGGGAAACAAGACCGGCGTCCCATCTGGCTCGCTCCGCCAGACAAAGTAATGATGGCGCCCCGCACGCTCTATGACGATGGTGGCTCTCAGCCCCCTTACGGAAGCAAGAGGACGTCAGCAAGGACTCGACAGCCCCGACAGCTGTCCTTCCGCCAGGCTTCAACGCTCCTCCGACGGCCACGACACCACACGAACCGGGTGCCAAAACCTCTCCGGCTGCGACGATGGCATGTACTTAGGGCGCTAGCTCTCCTCCGCTAGACACGTTAGCACTCTGCTACACCCCCATTGTACACCTGGATCCTCTCCTTACGCCTATAAAAGGAAGGACCAGGGCCCTCTTACGGAGGGTTGGCCGTGCGGGGACGAGGACGAGACAGGCGCTCGCGTGAGGCCGCTCGCTCCCTCTCCCGCGTGGACGCTTGTAACCCCCTACTGCAAGAGCACCCGACCTGGGCGCGGGACAAACACGAAGGCCATGGGATTTCCACCTCTCTCACGCCCGTCTCCGGCCGCCTTTTCCCCCCTTCGCGCTCGGCCTCGCGCCGACCCATCTGGGCTGGGGCACGCGGCGACATTTCACTCGTCGGCCCAGGGACCCCCCGGTCTCGAAACGCCGACAGTAAGGGTTTGTCCAATTCTATCTAGGTTTCGTCCTACAGTCAACATTTCCTCTGATACCACTTCTGTCACACCCGGGCTTTAAGGAACAAAGTCGGGTGCATCTCATATATGCGCCAGAGAAGACAACACATATAATAATAGAATGCATAGAGATAAATGTCATAAATATCATAAATGTACTTATTACATAGCGGAAGTCTTACAAAAATAAATGATAAAATAATGAACACTATATATTATTCCCTGGCGCCACAAAGCTGACTGGGAGATGCCACCTAGATCAAGTCGAAAGCCTCAGTGTTAGGCGGCTCCTCTTTGACCACCTGTTCTTCTCCTATGGGGGGTGTGAGACAGCAAGGGTGAGCTCACACATGTTCATCGCTCAACAAGTTGTGGGGGAATAATGTGCATGAACTCACCAAAGGTGGGAGTTCATGTGAAGTGTAAGGCAAATCAATGTAATAAAGGCTGAAGCTGAGCATTGCTTTTATAAGTTGGTCAAAATTTTATGAGCAGTTACTAAGTGTAAGTAAATACCAAACCGTAATAATAATAAGTAAAAGTAATAATAAAATAATCCCAGATGCAATGAAATGACAAATTGAGTTTAAGTTCCATAAATTAATCATGTCAGTGTCCGAGCCACTCATGACCGTGAGCACGGCTAGTATACCAGTTTTACACTCCGTAGTGGTTGCGCATCTTTACCCACAAGTTGTGTTACCCATTTGCCACGGAGTTGATCAGACCCATACACCTCTACCTAGGAAGCGAGGCAGGGTACCACTACGAGGCCTTTACAAAGTTCCACTAGCTTTAGAAAACCCGCTACAGTTTATAGGAAGCTCCAGTGCAGGAATCCCTCGTCTGACAGCCATCACAGAAAAATCAACCCAAGGACCTCTCTACACTAACCACTCCCCTACTGCTCTTGCCCCTTTCGGGTAAGGTAGTCATCTACTAGCTTTCCTAGTTAATCAGCCAAGGGTGTCCCATTAAACCCTTGTGGTAGCTCTATTTTCCCGGGTGGTTATCCATGTTCCCATTAACATAATGATCTTATCATGAACAGTAAATAATGAACATATAATAAAAAGTGTAATCATGAGTAATGAATATCTCTATACCCAAATCCACATAAAGCAATAGTATGTACTACCCAAAAATTAGTAGTAAAACCAATTGTCAAACAAGGTATAAAGATAGTCAAAATCTAGGGTAACCTATTAGGTCCCATCAAAATTAACCTATGCAGATCATTATGATTAATAAGAACATGACTGGGTAAAATAAGTGATCAATGGCACAACTTGCCTTCAATGAGCTCCTGCTAGCAACTTCTACCTGTTGGGCACCAGGATCCTCAGTAGCTTTCTCGTCTACTCGCATCAATACAAACATACATAGTATAAAGGGAAAATTAACAACACACCAAACATGTAAATAAAATACATAACAATAATCTACACATAAAAATAGGATCATAGGAACTAGAATCATTAAATTTGGAGTTATAGATTTTAAGTTATGAATTTTCCAAGGTTTTATGTGCTTGATATATGATTAAGTGAGACATAAATTTTACTATTGTTTTCATGTCAAAACAGTGGCACTAATGGATAAACAATAATATTATAAAATTATAGAAATTGGAATGGACCAAATTGGAGTTCATATGCATTTTCTACAAATTAAACAAGTTCTAACATTTATTTATACATTAAGAATCTATTTCTATTTTATTTTCTCTAGTTTTTCTGTTCTCTAGACTGGGCCTCAAATACAGAGAAGTGCAGGGGCCGGCGCGTAAGTTTTTCCCAGACTCGGTGGACTGTTCCTGTGGACCGCGGGTTGGTTTCTGAGTTTCCCAAGGGCTCTTTAGCAAAGTGGCCAGCGAAGCGGTATCGGCTCCCGTGAGCCGTCCGATCCAAAACGGACGCATCACATTAGATTTAGGTTTAAGTGACTTAGCGAGCGCCCAAGGGCATTAGATCGGTGATCAACGGATGAAGGGCATCCTCATCCCGATCTGATCTAAGTCATCTGATTACAATCCAATGGGCCAGATATATCTAGCGAAGGGGTATTTCAATGTTCTAATCGCAGCCGTTCCTGGTGCATCCGACGGCCAGGACCCCCTCACCTACACCCGCGGTGACCTGGGTGGCGCTGCTTGCCCCACATGGCGGAGAGGCCACCGGTGAAGTCCATTTCCGGCCCTACTGCCCCCCAACCCGATCTAAATCTCGCTACGCGTTGCGAACCAGAAATGGAACTAAGCCATGGCCAACTTACCACGGGAACGATGAGGTTGAGGACAAGCAGCGATGACGGCGGACGCGGTTCCGCCGATCGACACCGACGAGGAATTGGTGAAATTCCACCGGTGTGTCGTGGTGTTTCAGACCACAACTTCCGTTACCAGCACCGGCAATACTTCACCGATCACCAGAGAACCCCGAACTGTTACCAACCCACGAATTTCTACGATGGCGCAGATCTTGATTTCTCCGGCGTCGTTTTTACTGCGGGCGAACTAGGGTGGTTGCGAGTTTAGGGAGGTGGAGGGAGGGGAAGGGCGAAGTCGGGAGCACTGCTTCCCTCCCTTATAAGCGCGCGGAGGGTCGGGACGCAACTGACCCTGTGACAATGGCGCGACCCCTCCGCTAAGCTCGGTCATGCTGTTGGGAGGAGGATCTGATGAGTTCGACCCCCGTGTCAGTGAGAGGTAAACGGCACACTTGAGTAAGACGCGAGGCTAACCAAGAAGGCCCCATAACACGGCGACTCGAGCGAGTGTGGCATCCCTAGGAGACCGATGACGCGGGCCCATATGTCGGCACCAATACGTTAGCTGGGTTGTGCATATCAGTGAATGACGAGGCAGGCCCACGTTACAACGACACCACCAAAACGGTGTGGAAAAGGATGACGGGCTGCGTGGTGGAATTCCAGGCTGGGCCGACTTGGTAGCCGCAGCCCATCTAGGTTAGAGCCCCCCTTTCCATTTTCCATTTTGTTTTATTTTGAATTCCATTCTCGAAATTTAACTTGCTATTTAATTAAAAATTGGTTTGAAGATTGCACAGGTCATGTGCACAGAAAATAAAATAAAATAAGATTTCTATTTGAATATGATATATTTATATTTTCATTTCTATTTGTATCCTATACTCCTTTCCCTTTTCCATTTAAATCCCCAAATTCAAACCTAGGGTTTAATCTAAATCTTCTACTCATTATAATATTTTTATCCATGTCATAATTGTTTTAAATGCACAATCAAATAAAATTCAATATGACGCAATGATTTATTTGTGTCTTAGTAAAGATTTACTCATTTGTAAACAGGAGTAGTCACATGTGATGATAATTAGAGATACACACACAAATAGAGGAAATACCTCTTTTTCCCTTTTATTTTATTTCTTACAAATTATAAGTTGGGTATTATAGGACGCCCTTGGCTGACTAATTAGGAAAGCTAGTGGAAGACTACCTTGCCCGAAAGGGGCAAGGGCAGTAGGGGAGTTGCATGCAGGGAGGTTCTCGGGTTGATTTTGTTGCGATGGCGGTCAGACGAGGGATTCTTGCAAGTGCTCTTCCCATAAGCTGTAGCGGGTTTTCGGAAGCTAGTGGAACTTTGTAAAGGCCTTGTAGTGGATCTCTAGCCATTCACCTCGGTAGTGTCTAAGGGTCTAGCTAACCCTAGTGACATGAGATACACGACTTGTGGGTACAGGGTACAACCTCTACAGAGTCTAAAACTGGTATACTAGCCGACCTCACGATCAAGAGCAGCTCAGGACTCTCGCATGATTAAATTATGGAACTAAATTCAATTTGTCATTTGCATTGCATGGGATTTGTTATTAATTTTGTTTATTTATCATTATGGTTTGGTATCTACTTATACTTAGTAATCACTAATAAAATTTTGACCAACTTTAAAAGCAATGCTCAACTTTAACCATTCTCTTTAGTAAGCCTTACACTTCACATGAGATCCCACCTTTGGCGAGTTCATGCACATTATTCCCCACAACTTGTTGAGCTATGAACGTATGTGAGCTCACCCTTGCTGTCTCAACCCCTCATAGGTCAAGTATAGGTACCACAGGATGAGGCGCATGGTGGATGTTGCGATGTGTTCATGAGAGGTCTAGGTCGTCGTCTCCCAGTCAACATTGGGTTGCTGGATCGTTGTCTTCTTACAATGTAATTATTTATTTATTTTGTACAGAACTCCTAATGTATAATAAAGTTGTGACATTCGTTTTTGTACCACTATTCATCATATGTGTGAGACATGGTCCCAGCACACCTGGTGTTTATGTTCGCACCCGGGTCCCTAAAACCCGGGTGTGACAGAAGTGGTATTAGAGGAATGTTGACTGTAGGACGAAACCTAGATAGAACTGGACAACCAATACTTACTTACCTTTGCTACTCTGATTCTTTTCTAAACTTTTCTTAACCTTTTCTCATCTATTTCCGCTTTACTCTGACTATTCTTACCTTTTTCCTTTTAAAGACAAATGTGGATTCCACACTTTGAAATCATGTGCCTAAAGTGACCTTTAGGAATAGGAGACGTACACTTAGGAAAAAAACAAAACTATTTTATAGCTATCTATACGCTTGAATGTTTGTTCTTGTGATACATGTCTAATTTGGATTTTTGATTGAGTGTGATGAGTTGTGGAGTGATGTCCACAATTACATCTGCATATACATATAGACATAATTAGAATTCATAAAATAACTAAACAACCTAGATTATCCTCCATTAAAGTGTATCTATTTTAATAGATCCCTCTTAACTTAAAGGAATCTATCTTATCCTAATAGGTTGATCTGGTGTAAAAAAATTATCTTACCCTCTTAAATTGTTAAAAGATAAACTAGACCAACTAAAAGTACCCCCACTAGAATATATCAAATAGATCCATCTTATCTTACAAGATTCTCTCTTATCTGAATAGATTCATCTTATCTTTAGAGAATTGTCTTATCCTAACCACTTTACTTATCTCATCCTAAAGTAACAACCAAGATCTAATCCAAAATAATGATATCACATCTAAGTTATATTTGTGTGACTAAAACCACATGACTTATCCCACCATGATCATGATCTAACCCAAATTAATTGGATCTTGTCTAGTCGAAGCTGGTCATACTTAGATATGATCTAATGTGACAGATTAATCTAACCTAACGAAGGCTAACCTCAAGTTAAGCTAATCTAATTAAGTTGTTTAATAGGTTAGTTAATACCGGTAACATAGATTAGACCATATTCCTATAAATTGGTTTTAAATCTAAATTGGTATCTTAGACCAACTCGTCCATGAAATCACGATCTAGCCTATGTTATAGGTTGCCCAACCCATTTATCCCAAAAGCAAAGTAAAACTCTGTTTAACCTACCTACCCCATGTACCCGCAAATGTTATCTCAATTTAGATAATGGCATCTAACACCACAACCGATGGTCCCTAAATCAGACCTAAGAAGAAGGATAATACTGATGAAATAAATGAGACCCTACTCCTATAAACAAGTTTGAGATCTTAGATCAACCTGACCCTACCCAATAACTCGACCTACAAAAGCAGGTTACATGACTAATCCCATCTAGCATATAGCTACCTACTAAACCCTCTACCCATCTATTACCTACAGATCTATCTTGACCTCTTGTCCCAAACCCGAAAGGTGACACCCAGGCTCAAGAAGGAAGTGATCAACACCATTAAAGAAGAATAGGAATCAAGCTAGACCCCAAAGGAAGCTCGAGTATGCCATAGTACACTCATTCTATGTCAATACTCACCTAATAGTTAAAACCTGATGTACCCTTGTTTTCTATGCCACACTTGCTAATGCCATGAAAATTTTAGGTATATAAAAAAATACTAAATGGAAGTCCCACTTAGATAAAAGAATATACTAGAACTTCGTAAAGATAAAGTCAGCTTGATATGCTTAACTAAATGATATTCTTAAATAGGATTATAGAATCTAATGTGATCTAATCTAATATGATCTAATCTAATGTTGTCTACTAAAATAGATCAGTGATACTGGTAGAAGAGATTAGATCCTATTAGCCTATTATTAACTTAACCTAGTACATTAGACCAACTAAACCAAGAGCAAAAAGATCTAACTCAACTAGTAGAGTCATGATGAATTGCATAATCGGACTATCCCCACCTAACATCAAACAAACTTTTGACCTACATCATGTAGACTATCTCATTCATATATGTTTTAACCATATTCCCTGACCTCAATGATATACACTAACCTCGAATCAATGAGACCAAGACCGAAGAAGAAAAGATCAACATCAACAAGGAAGGATATAACAGTCAAAGCGAATCTCGAGAAGAATCAAGATCTACACATTTCGGAAAGTCTTTTCCTTGCCATAATCTTTCTTACCTCAACCTGCCCAGCTTATATCCTAAATAAATAGTAGCTTGATACCTATGCCCTCCCAATCACCCACTACCGACTATAAAAAAAGTGAGACTTTGGATTTTTGAACCAATTATAGACTAAAAGCCGAATTACAAACCAATCCTTTTGTATCCCTTTTCTTACAAATCTCGAGGACGAGATTTCTGTTAAGGGGGTAGAATTTGTAACGCCCAAAATTAGTATTTTGATAACCTAGATGAATACTCAAAAAAGGATAAAATGACCTTAATCAGACTTTCCTTGCCTTGAAGTCATTCTTTTCTAGATGAATGGGAATATTAAAATCTTGGTAGTTTGAAGGCTTAGAATTAAGCTTTTGAAACTGTAATTCAATTTGAAAATTCAAAAGGAATTCATAATCCTCAATTTAATGTCAACTATTCGTAGTAACCGTCCCTAAAAGAGATAAGAAAAGAATCTTCTAATAAATTCTATACTAGATGTTATGTTTTCTTCAAATTGCCCCGTAATAGGGATCTTGAATGTCACCCAAAACAATATTTTCTTGAAGTAAATAATGAGTGTGTATTTCATATTCACAACATAGCATAAATAAGTCAATAAGTAATTATAAAAATATATTTGCATTTCATGCTAGGGATTTAAACTATGCATTCTAAAAAGAATTTGAAATTTAAAACTGAATTGGCAAATAAAATAGAAAACAGAAAATAAATAATATGAAAGTGGTCCTTAATTATGTGACACCCCAGGTGTCTATTTCGTGTTATGACGGAAGATTTATCCCAAACTCGGATGCTCAGTGAAAATTTCTATTTCTCGCTCACATATGTCTCTGATTATCCAGACTATTCATTCACATTTCACCGATGTCTGGTTTTATTCGATCTCTAGAAAGGCCGAATTTGGAGCCTGTTAAAACTTTTATTTCTCGGCACGAATGCAAATTCAATAGTCAATCTTGATTTATAAATCTCGTCTAAAGCTCATTTAATCAAACGCTCGACAGTTGCTAGTCGAGCTGTGTCCGAATCCAATTTCTCGATGTTCGATTTATGTCCAAAAATTAATCCGAATCCATACTCCCAAACTGAATACTCTGTTGCGTCGGTCCCTAATCAATTCTTAGCCGACTCTATCTAGTATCTTTGTGTCCGAACCAAATTCAAAACCCCGTGTCGGCAGCGATTTTTAAATGTCACGATTCGCCTTCTTCGTCTAAAAATCCAAAGCCGACCAAAATCTTGAGATAAAAAGTTGTTTCTAAAATAGTGCACGAGAGGATTTCAACGGGACACCAAAATCCAAATTCTCGGTCCAAATTAAGTGCTTAATCGTCCGTCATCGTGACGTCGGTTTTCCTCGTTTGTCACATCAGCTTCAGTCTCGCACAGATAAATCGCCGCCAAAATCCCGGAGTACTTTTGGTTTGCTTCTACCCTAAGCAAACCCACTAAAACCCTAGCCCTAGCACTTGTCTATAAATAGAAGTGCCTCCCCTTGCAAATTGGAAATTTTCCATCTACCCCCCTAGCCGCCACAACCTTCTTCCTCCTCTCCCACATGCCACTCATCTCCTTTCCCCTGTTCATGGCGCAGGAAATCTCCCCACGAGCTCCCTCCCATGGCGCCCTTCCTCCCTCCCTCTGCTGTCCATGGCGAGCAGCAAGCAGGGAGCTCAGCTCCTCCTCTCCTCTAGGGCATCGCATCTCCAGCCGGCTTTCTTCCTCCCCCCCATCCGAGCGCCCCATGCCTGCGCCCTTCCCTGCTCCATGGGTGCCTTGTCGTCGTAGTCTCTAGAAATTTTCTGAAATGTGCTAGTGCTCTACTGGTGGGGTTGAATGTACTTGTGATGTATTACAATAGCTGTGTGTCGTGCAAGTTATCCAAAAATGGTGAAAGGTGGTGTATTTTGGTAATTAGAAAATAGTCACATCGTTAGCCAATAGCCAAGCTTATGCCGAGATTTAAAATACGGGCAATTTGATTTGAAATCATGCTTATCTAGGTGTGTGGTTAAACAATAAAAATTTTGGCTTGTGTAGTGAGGAGATGACATGCCGTAAGTAGTCATTGCTTCCTCTATATCCTTGAGTCGGGTCAATACGCATTATGTGTTGATCGAGATACACTTCGCACCTAGTGTACGGTTGTGTTCATTGCTTCGAATAGATGCTTTCGAGTGGACAAGTAGGTTTGTAATGCAATTATGTGTAATGTGTTTATAATGACATTTTATCTCAAGGAGTGTTATGTTCTGCGCATAAATAAGAAATATGTATGTTTTCTGTAGTAAGGATTGATTGTGAGTGAGTATGTCGCAAGAAATGGATTAGTGCGCATATAGGAGATGAATGTGTGTGATGAAATGGTGGCATGCCTTCATAGTCGTCATGTCATCTGTTTGGTGACTTAGCTGAAAGTCGTAAAGAAATGTCGCTTACTTATGTGTTATTATTATTGTTACTCTGTGACTCAGTATAAATTGCCATGTGAAGTATGATTGAACTAGTCTATGTTTGCGATGTGAGGTGTAGCGGTGGTACGAAAACATAGTTTAGAATTCAATTGGTCAGTTGACGAGTTCGATTAAAATTGTTTAGTGAAATTGGATTGTGTGGTGAAGTGATGGCATGACTTTGTAGCCATCCCGCCATCGATTAAATAACTATAGTTAAGTGTTAAAACAGCTAGAGTAGCGAGTGGATGATAATTGTAAAGGCTAGGTGGAAAATGAAGTGAAATATAGTTGCTGTTTTGGGCTACACGCGCTGTTTTCGCCGTGTTGTTTCTTTAATGAACTAAATCATGTTTTCTGTAGAAAAGCCATATAGAAAAGTTGTAGATAACTTTATTATCTTACCTGTGTTAAAATTTGACAGCCATAAGTCTGATCGTTTAGAGGTTATGCTTTTCACAAGTTCAGTAACTGAATATGTCCAATTTCTGTACAGATTTCAGAAACTGCATTGTTTGCTTAGGTTAATGTAACAATCAGTTCATGGTCGTTATAAGAACGTTGTAGATGCTTTTCTTATCTTGCTTGTGTTAAAATTTCATAACCATAGACCTGATAGTTTAAGAGTTATGAATTTTACGAACTGGTTGCTGTGTTCTGTCCACTGTCAGAACAGATTTCGAAAACTGTATTGTTTGATTTGGTTAAACATAGAATCGCTTCTTGGTGATTATTAAAGTTATGTAGTACTTTTGCCAAACTTTCCAAAAAGTCTTCGATCACCCTTTTTGGTGATCTGGAGCTTAAGTTATGAATGTTAAAATGTGAAGACTGAATCTGTCCAAATCTAGACAGCAATGTCTTCTAGTGTTTTTATCCTTAATTGCATATTGAATCACCTTGAGATGTTTATAAATGTTTTGTTGGCAATTTCATTATCTTTCTATAAAATCTGGGATCACCTGAATTTGGTGCATGAATCTCTAGTTATGGATTTTTAAAGTCGCAAGTCTGAATCTGTCCAAATCTGGATAGAGCTGTCGTGTTTGCACTTTTTGACCTTGCTAAGTGTTGAATCATGTTGAGATGATAATACCAAAGTTGTAGAGAGTTTCATAATCTTTCCAAAAAGTATTTGTTCACTACTTTTGGTAAATATCTTGTGAGTTATGACTGAAACAAGCAACTGATGTGCTGTTGTCCTAATTTTGTTGTGTTTGGTGGATTGCTCTACTCTGTTGTGTTTGTCTCGAGTCGACTGTTTCCTCATTTTGATTTTGGTTGAACATGCAGTAATGATAATAGAACTAATATAATTAAGTCTAAGTATATAGGTAACTAGTACCCGTCTCGCTAAATTAGTGAACTAAATTGGTTAAGGTCTAATAAGTGTTTGCCTAGTGAATAATTGTAAATCCCAATTAAGTATCTAGTTCCTTTTCAACTAAGTCTGTCTATATATAAGTCGTAGCGAACTTATGGACTTAACTAATTTAATGTTAGGTAACTAATGGATGATTAAAGTGAACGTGGTAAATGCTTATGCTCGTGATATCGTGTTTGTGTTGGGTAAATATAGGAAATGTTTGTCGTCCTTCTAGTGGTGTTATTGTTGAACGCCGATGACATGTAGTTAGCTAGCGCTGGTGTGTGTGGCTGCTCATGATGTCTCGCTACTTAGTGTTTAATTCGCTAGTGAAAGTCGCCTAGAGGGGGGTGAATAGGCAAATCTGAAATTTATAAACCTAAAGCACAACTACAAGCCGGGGTTAGCGTTAGAAATATAATCGAGTCTGAAAGAGAGGGCGAAAACAAATCACAAGCAAATAAGGCGGATGACACGGTGATTTATTTTACCGAGGTTCGGTTCTTGCAAACCTACTCCCCGTTGAGGTGGTCATAAAGACTGGGTCTCTTTCAACCCTTTCCCTCTCTCAAACGGTCACTTAGACCGAGTGAACTTCTTTCCTTGATTTCCTAGGTCACTTAGACCCCACAAGGACCACCACACAATTGGTGTCTCTTGCTTTGCTTACAAGGCTTTGAGAGTAAGAATGAGAGAAAGAAGAAAGCCAACCAAGCAACAAGAACAACAAAAGAACACAAGTCGATCTTCTCACAAGTCCTAAAAACTAGAGTTGAATTGTGGACTTTGATTTGATCGGAGGCTTTTATTTGTGTCTTGGAGTGTTGTGTATTGCTCTTGTATTGAATGAGGAGTAGTGAATGCTTGGGTGCCTTGAAGAGTGGTGGTTGGGGGGTATTTATAGCCCCAACCACCAAAATGGCCGTTGGGGAGGCTGTCTGTCGACGGGCGCACCGGATAGTCTGGTGCGCCAGCCACGTCACCCAACCATTAGGGTTCGACCGTTGGAGCTTCTGACATGTGGGCCACCGGAAAGGTCCTGTTCACTGTCCGGTGCGCCATCTGGCGCCTGCTCTGACTTCTGCGTGCGCAGTTGCATTGTTCACTGTTTACTGTAGACTTTTGCAGACGACCGTTGGCGCAGTTAGTCGTTGTTCTGCTTGGCACACCGGACAGTCCGGTGCTACACCGGACAGTTCGGTGAATTATAGCGGAGAGCAATTTTAGAAACCCGAAGGTGGCAAGTTTGGAGTTGATCTCCCTGGTGCACCGGACAGTTCGGTGCGCCAGACCAGGGCAGCCTTCGGTTGTCTTTTGCTCTTTTTGTTTGAACCCTTTCTTGGACTTTTTATTGGTTTGTGTTGAACCTTTGGCACCTGTAGAACTCATAATCTAGATCAAACTAGTTAGTCCAATTATTTGTGTTGGGCAATTCAACCACCAAAATCATTTAGGAAAAGGTGTGAGCCAATTTCCCTTTCAATCTCCCCCTTTTTGGTGATTGATGCCAACACAAACCAAAGCAAATATATAAGTGTACTAATTGAACTAGTTTGAAAAAGGTAAGTGCAAAGGTTACGTGGAATTAAACCAATATACATTTCATAAGATATGCATGGATGCTTTCTTCTATTTTAACATTTTGGACCACGCCTGCACCATTTGTTTTGTTTTTGCAAATGTTTTGGAAATTCTTTTTCAAAGTCTTTTGCAAATAGTCAAAGGTATATGAATAAGATTTCGAGAAGCATTTTCAAAATTTGAAATTTTCTCCCCCTGTTTCAAATGCTTTTCCTTTGACTAAACAAAACTCCCCCTCAATGAAATTTTTCTCTTAGTGTTCAAGAGGGTTTTAGATTTTAGATAATAATTTTGAAGAGGTTATACCAATTTGAAATTCTATCAAAAATAAGATACCAATTGAAGAACCTTCTTTTAACATAAATTTGAAAGACTATATTTTTTGAAATTGTTGGTGGTGCGGTCCTTTTGCTTTGGACTAATACTTTCTCCCCCTTTGGCATGAATCGCCAAAAACGGATACTTGTGAGTGAAATATAAGCCCTTTTCAAACTTTCTCCCCCTTTGGTAAATAATATAGGAGTGAAGATTATACCAAATTGGAGAGCGGTGTGGAGCGACGGCGAAGGATGAATAATTCGATGGAGTGGTGTGGAAGCCTTGTCTTCGCCGAAGACTCCATTTCCCTTTCAATCTATGACTTAGCATGAAATACACTTGAAAAACACATTAGTCATAGCACATGAAAGAGATGATCAAAGGTATATAAATGAGCTATGTGTGCAAAGTATCAATCAAAATTCCTAGAATCAAGAATGTTTAGCTCATGCCTAAGTTTGGTAAAAGTTTTCTCATCTAGTGGTTTGGTAAAGATATCGGCTAATTGTTCTTTGGTGCTAACATATGCAATCTCGATATCCCCCCGTTGTTGGTGATCCCTCAAAAGTGATACCGAATGGCTATGTGCTTAGTGCGCCTGTGCTCAACGGGATTATCCGCCATGCGGATTGCACTCTCATTATCACATAGGAGAGGAACTTTGGTTAACTTGTAACCATAGTCCCTAAGGGTTTGCCTCATCCAAAGCAATTGCGCGCAACAATGGCCTGCGGCAATGTACTCGGCTTCGGTGGTAGAAAGAGCTACATAATTTTGTTTCTTAGAAGCCCAAGACACCAGAGATCTTCCCAAGAACTGGCAAGTCCCTGATGTGCTCTTTCTATCAATCTTACACCCTGCCCAATCAGCATCTGAATATCCAATTAAATCAAAAGTGGATCCCTTGGGGTACCAAAGGCCAAACTTAGGTGTTTGAACTAAATATCTCAAGATTCGTTTTACGGCTCTAAGGTGAACTTCCTTAGGATCGGCTTGGAATCTTGCACACATGCATACGGAAAGCATAATATCCGGTCGAGATGCACATAAATAGAGTAAAGATCTTATCATCGACCGGTATACCTTTTGATCTATGGATTTACCTCCCGTGTCGAGGTCGAGATGCCTATTGGTTCCCATGGGTGTCTTGATGGGCTTGGCATCCTTCATTCCAAACTTGGTGAGAATGTCTTGAGTATACTTCGTTTGGCTAATGAAGGTGCCCTCTTGGAGTTGCTTCACTTGAAATCCTAGGAAGTAGTTCAACTCCCCTATCATAGACATCTCGAATTTTTGAACCATTATCCTACTAAACTCTTCACATGTAGATTTGTTAGTAGACCCAAATATGATATTATCAACATAAATTTGGCATACAAACAAATCATTTGCAATAGTTTTAGTAAAGAGAGTAGGATCGGCTTTTCCGACTTTGAATCCATTAGCGATAAGAAAATCTCTTAGGCATTCATACCATGCTCTTGGAGCTTGCTTGAGCCCATAAAGCGCCTTAGAGAGTTTATAAACATGGTTAGGGTACTCACTTTCTTCAAAGCCGGGAGGTTGCTCAACATAGACCTCTTCCTTGATTGGTCCATTGAGGAAGGCACTCTTCACGTCCATTTGATAAAGCTTGAAGCCATGGTAAGTAGCATAGGCAAGTAATATGCGAATTGACTCAAGCATAGCTACGGGTGCATAGGTTTCACTGAAATCCAAACCTTCGAGTTGGGAGTATCCCTTGGCCACAAGTCGAGCTTTGTTCCTAGTCACCACACCATGCTCATCTTGCTTGTTGCGGAAGACCCACTTGGTTCCTACAACATTTTGGTTAGGACGTGGAACAAGATGCCATACCTCATTCCTCGTGAAGTTGTTGAGTTCCTCTTGCATTGCCAACACCCAATCCGAATCCCTTAATGCGTCTTCCACCCTATATGGCTCAATAGAAGACACAAAGGAGTAATGTTCACAAAAATGAGCGACACGAGATCGAGTGGTTACCCCCTTATGAATATCGCCGAGGATGGAGTTCACAGGGTGATCTCGTTGTATCGCTTGGTGGAGTCTTGGGTGAGGCGGTCTTAGACCCTCATCATCTTCCTTGTCTTGATTATTGGCATCTCCCCCTTGATCATTATCCTTCTCTTGAGATGGCTCCTCTTGATCTTCATTTTCATCATCCTGAGCGTGATCCTCATCTTGGGTTGGTGGAGATGCTTGCATGGAGGAAGATGGTTGATCTTGTGCATGTGGAGGCTCTTCGGATTCCTTAGGACACACATCCCTAATGGACATGTTCCTTAGTGCGACGCAAGGAGCCTCTTCATCATCTAGCTCATCAAGATTAACTTGCTCTACTTGAGAGCCGTTAGTTTCATCAAACACAATGTCACAAGAAACTTCAACTAGTTCAGTGGACTTTTAAAGACTCTATATGCCCTTGTGTTTGAATCATAACCAAGTAAAAAGCCTTCTACAGCCTTAGGAGCAAATTTGGATTTTCTACCTCTTTTAACAAGAATAAAGCATTTGCTACCAAAGACTCTAAAATATGAAACATTGGGCTTTTTACCGGTGAGGAGTTCATACGATGTCTTCTTGAGGATTCAGTGAAGGTAGAGACGGTTGATGGAGTAGCAAGCGGTGTTGATTGCTTCTACCCAAAACCGGTCCAAAGTCTTGTATTCATCAAGCATGGTCCTCGCCATGTCAAGTAGAGTTCTATTCTTCCTCTCCACTACACCATTTTGTTGTGGCGTGTAGGGAGAAGAGAACTCATGCTTGATGCCCTCATCCTCAAGAAAGCCTTCTATTTGTGAGTTCTTGAACTCCGTCCCGTTGTCGCTTCTAATCTTTTTGATCCTTAAGCCGAACTCATTTTGAGCCCGTCTCAAGAATCCCTTTAAGGTCTCTTGGGTTTGAGATTTATCTTGCAAAAAAATACCCAAGTGAAGCGAGAATAATCATCCATAATAACTAGACAGTACTTACTCCCGCCGATGCTTATGTAAGCTATCGGGCCGAATAGGTCCATGTGGAGTAGCTCAAGCGGCCTGTCGGTCGTCATGATGTTCTTGTGTGGATGGTGAACACCAACTTGCTTCCCTGCTTGACATGCGCTACAAACCCTGTCTTTCTCAAAATGAACATTGGTTAGTCCCAAAATGTGCTCTCCCTTTAGAAGCTTGTGAAGATTCTTCATCCTAACATGGGCTAGTCGGTGATGCCAGAGCCAACCCATGTTAGTCTTAGCAATTAAGCAAGTGTCGAGTTCAACTCTATTAAAATCAACTAAGTATAGCTGACCCTCTAACACTCCCTTAAATGCTACTGAATCATCACTTCTTCTAAAGATAGTAACACATATATCCGTAAAAAGACAATTGTAGCCCATTTTGCATAATTGAGAAACAGAAAGCAAGTTGTAATCTAAGGAATCTACAAGAAAACATTGGAAATAGAATGGTCAGGAGATATAACAATTTTACCAAGTCCTTTGACCAAACCTTGATCCATCCCTGAATGTGATAGCTCTTTGGGGATCATGGTTTTTCTCGTAGGAGGAGAACATCCTTTTCTCCCCAGTCATGTGGTTTGTGCAACCGCTATCAATTATCCAACTTGAACCCCCGGATGCATAAACCTATAAAACAAATTTAGGCCTTGTTCTTAGGTACCCAAACGGTCTTGGGTCCTTTGACATTAGAAACAAGCACCTTGGGTACCCAAACACAAGTCTTTGAGCCCTTGTGTTTGGCCCCAACATATTTGGCAACTACTTTGCCTGATTTGTTAGTTAAAACATATCATGCATCAAAATTCTTAAATGAAATGTTATGATCATTTGATGCAATAGGAGATTTCTTTTTAGGAAATTTAGCATGAGTGGATTGCCTAGAACTAGATGCCTCACTCTTATACATAAAAGCATGATGAGAGCCAGAGTGAGACTTCCTAGAATGAATTCTCCTAATTTTGTGTTCGGGATAACCGGCAGGGTATAAGATGTAACCCTCGTTATCCTGAACCATGGGAGCCTTACCCTTAACAAAATTAGACAATTTCTTAGGGGCATTAAGCTTGACATTGTCTCCTTTTGGAAGCCAATGCCATCCTTAATGCCAGGGCGTCTCCCACTATAGAGCATGCTTCTAGCAAATTTAAATTTTTCATTTTCTAAGTCATGCTCATTAATCTTAGCACTAGTTGAGCTATGTGATCATTTTGTTGTTTACTTAAAGCTAGGTGATCATGAATAGCATAAACATTAATATCTCTACATCTAGTACAAATAGTAACATGCTCAATGGTAGATGTAGAGGGTTTGCAAACATTTAATTCATCAATCTTAGCATGTAACATGACATTTTCATTTCTAAGATTGGAAATAACATCATTGCAAACATTAAATTCTTTAGCCTTAGCAATTAATTTTTCATTCTCAATTTTAAGGCTAGAGAGAGATGCATTCAATTTGTCAATCTTAGTAATCAAATTATCATTATCATTTCTAAGATTAACAATTGAATCATCACAAATATCTAACTTCTCAACCATAGCAATTAATTTTGCATTTTCATTTCTAAGGTTTGAGACAATATCATGGCAAGTACTTAGCTCACTAGTTAATTTTTCACATTTTTCAACTTCCTGAGCATAAGCATTTTTGACCTTAACATGCTTCTTGTTTTCTTTAATAAGGAAGTCCTCTTGGCTATCCAAGAGTTCATCCTTCTCATGAATAGCTCCTATTAATTCATTTAATTTTTCTTTTTGTTGCATGTTGAGGTTGGCAAAAAGGGCTAGCAAGTTATCCTCATCATCACTAGAGTTATCATCATCACTAGATGTTGCATATTTAGTGGAGGCTCTAGATTTTACCTTCTTTTTGTCGTCCTTGCCATGAGGCACTTGTGGCCGACATTGGGGAAGAGGAGACCCTTGTTGACGGCGATGTTGGCGGCGTCCTCGTCGGAGGATGAGTCGGTGGAGATCTCATCGGAGTCCCACTCCCGACAAACATGGGCATCGCCGCCCTTCTTCTTGTAATATTTCTTCTTTTCCCTCCTCTTTCCCTCCTTGTCGTCGCCCCTGTCACTATCACTAGATAATGGACATTTTGCAATAAAATGACCGGGCTTACCACACTTGTAGCAAACTTTCTTGGAGCGGGGCTTGTAATCCTTCCCCCTCCTTTGCTTGAGGATTTGGCGAAAGCTTTTGATGATTAACGCCATCTCCTCATTGTCGAGTTTGGAGGCGTCGATGGGAAGCCTACTTGACGTAGACTCTTCCTTCTTCTCTTCCGTCACTTTGAAGGCGACGGGTTGCACCTCGGGTGTGGAGGTGGCGCCTCGCTCAATGATTTGTTTAGAGCCTTTGATCATCAATTCAAAGCTCACAAACTTTCCTATCACTTCCTCGGGAGACATTAGTTTATATCTAGGATCACCACGAATTAATTGAACTTGAGTAGGGTTAAGAAAAACGAGTGATCTAAGAAAAACATTGACCATTTCATGGTCATCCCATTTGGTGCTCCCGAGGTTGCGCACTTGGTTCACCAAGGTTTTGAGCCGGTTGTACATGGCTTGTGGCTCCTCCCCTTGGTGAAGCATGAATCGACCGAGCTCCCCCTCGATCGTTTCCCGCTTGTTGATCTTGGTCACCACATCTCCTTCGTGCGCGGTCTTGAGCATGTCCCGAATCTCTTTGGCACTCTTCAACCCTTGCACCTTATTATACTCCTCTCGACTTAGAGAGGCGAGGAGTATAGTAGTGGCTTGGGAGTTGAAGTGCCAGATTTGGGCTACCTCATCCGAGTCATAGCCTTCATCCCCCACGGATGGTTCCTGTGGACCAAACTCAACAATGTCCCAAATGCTAACGTGGAGTGAGGTTAGATGGTGCCTCATTTTATCACTCCACATACAATAACCTTCACCATCAAAAACCGGTGGTTTGCCTAGTGGGACGGAAAGTAAAGGAGTGCGTTTGGAAATGCAAGGATAGTGTAAGGGGATCTTACTAAAATTCTTGCGCTCATGGCGCTTAGAAGTGACGGACAGTGTGTCGGAGCCGGAGGTGGAAGGCGACGAAGAATCGGTCTCGTAGTAGACCACTTTCTTCATTTTCTTCTTCTTGTCGCCACTCCAGTGCGACTTGACGTGGGGAGGTGATTCCTCCTGTCAGTGTTTTGGGTCCGACCGCGCACCCAGGGTTGCCCCTCAAGGTGCTTTTTGGAGTAGGACGGTGTTACCGACTGTAGCTCGATGGTTCGTGCTGGTGCACGAGAGACAGTGGACAGTTTTATACAGGTTCGGGCCGCTTGGAGATGCGTAACACCCTACGTCCTGGTGTGAGTACTTTATGTGGTGGGTTACAAGGAGGCTCTCTAGTGTTGGAAACATAGAGAGCCGGGTGGATGGCTAAGTAGTGGGAATAGATCTCTTTGAAGGGGTGCCCCCTAGGCCGTATATACTCGACCGTGGGGCATTACATGTGGATATGATAACAACGTGTGCCTAAGTAATAGTGAACCGACTGAGTCTATCTTCCTATAATCCTGCTGACCTATCCCCGCTATGTTCCGATACGCGGGGCCCCTGCGCGGGGAGGTCGGGTCACTGTTGCGATCATTACTCAAATTCGTCGGGCCATCTGGGCTTGCGTCGATCTGATCTTGTGTCGATCCACTTCACTAGGCGTTCTTCCCCAAGCCCACGAAGGGATGACCTCGTGAATTGTTGGGCCCACAGGCCTTTCGTGAGGTCTTTTATCCTTCTGGTGGACCCGGGGGATATCCGTCCCCCACAAGCCCCCGATCTTTGGGTTGATTTCGAAATAACCGGCCCAAAGATCTAAGGTTCAGCTTGCAGTTTTTTAATTTTGATAAGGAATAATTCGAAAGTAAGTCTGTCGGGCCACTGCTCCTGAACTCTGAGTGACCCAGTAAAAGCGATCTTTTATTGTCTTCTTCCATTATTACTCTTCAAAACTCTGTATTCTGCCTTGAGTTTATGCTTTGGAGGTCAGCATTTTGATTTTTTAGGACTCGAATTTCATTGGCTGCACCGAAGGTGCACCCAATGGGTGTAGCCCCCGAGCTTCGAGTGGATTTTTGTAAATAATCCACTCGAAGGTCTTCATTTTAAGTCTTCTCAAAAATCACTTTTATCTTCCATTTGTGCTTTTTTAGAAGTCAGCCTTGTCTTAGTTTCGCCCTATGCTTTAGAGGTTAGCATTCTGCCTCTCGGGGTAGATGATTCATTGGGTGCACCGAAGGTGCACCCAATGGGTGTAGCCCCCGAGCTTTGAGTGGATTTTTGAAAATAATCCGCTCGAAGGTCTTCATCTCATGCTGTCTTTTTTTCTTTAGAAATCATCCTTTCCTTTTGTTGAATGCTTTAGAGATCAGCATTATATCATCAACATTATGCTTTAGAGGTCAGCATTCGTTTTTGTCTTCAAAATCGATCACGCGATCTGTCCATATCTTGCTAGGTCTTACAATTTATTTGACCTGTGACTGATTGGACATTCGGTAGATGGCCTTTGGCTAGTCTTCATATCACTTCGTGCTTCAATGCTTCTGTCGATTAGACTTGTACCTCATCGGCTATATTTGGCTTTCCTCTGATCCCTGTTGATATCTTCCTTCTGTCTTGAGGTATTCATTGTGTATACTGTATGGATGTGACTGCTTGGGAAAATCTATTGAAAATTTCTGGACGTCCCCCCAATGGGTGTAGGCAAGGGACGGCTTGGTGCGCTGAGCGTTTAGCAAACTGCTTCTAAGTAGTAACTTGACGTGACCACGGGTGTAATCATATCGCCCAAGCAGTTGACTGGAGTCCCAATGGGTGTCGTGTTACGTGGAACGGCGCCAGCCACCTGACGTGTTTCCAAACGGTTTGAATTGCATAATGAATTTTTGTGACTGTTCAGTGGCCGTGGTAGGAGGTGAGCGGTTGCCTTCTTCTTCTATAAATAGTGTGTTTGCTTCTCCGACATCTTCGCAACTCTTGCTGCTGCTTGTTGCTTACTTTCTTCACTTTCTTCTACTCCACCATGGGCAAGAGCAAGAAAGGCGGGAGTTCTTCGCATCACTCCGGCGATAACGGAAACGTGAGTCGACTCCTCCCTCGGAGGACTTCGGTGACTCGAAGTACTCGGTGGAGTTCTCCTCCGAGTCAGCGAGCTCGCCGGTCCGTGCCTCTCCCCCAGTGTCGTCTGATGACTCAGACGACTCCCAGGGGCTCGCCGCAGAGGTGTGGACCTACATCCGGGCCGTCGAGCATGCCAGGCTCGAGGGTTCGGATGAGTCGGAGTACTCCTCGAACGAGGAGGGCGGCGGCGACGGCGATGGCGAGGACGACGACGGAGGCGATGGCGATGGCGGCGGTGACGGCGGCGAAGGTGACGGCAAGGGCGGCGACGGCGGCGGCAAGGGTGGCAGCGGCGACGGCGGCGATGGAAGCAAGGGCAGCAGCAAGGGCGGCAGCAAGGGTAGGAACAAGGCCAGTGGCTAGACGCCACTGGTTTTAAATGTTAGTATAGATTAGTAGTACAAGTAGTATTAGTGAAATAATGTAGTAGTAGTTAGTAGTATAGTGTAGCGAAATGTAATGTAGTAGTGTAGGGTATAGAACAATGGGGAGAAAATCAGCTCATAATGAGTTGATTTTTAAGTTTGGTAATGCTTCCCTTTTATAATGAAGAAGAATTTCGCCCCATTCTGTGTGCACCCTTTTGCTTTTCCATCGATCGTCGATCGTATTTATGCTTACTGCAGATGTTGTTCTTAGATGTAATGCTTGAGTAACGACTTAGAATCGTCGAGTCGCGTTTCAGATTGCCTTCTTCGCGATGTCGGCGCTTTAGTGGTAGCGGCCGAGTCCTTTGGGGCCACGTCGTCGCTTTAGGAATAACGGCCGAGTGATTACCGGTGATGTCGGCGTTTTAGAAGTAACAACCGAGTGATAATGGGCCACGTCGGTGTTTTATAAATAACGACCGAGCGGTTACTGGCGATGTCGGTGTTTTAGAAGTAACGGCCGAGTCCTTTGGAGCCACGTCGCCGCTTTAGGAATAACAGCTGAGTGACTACTAGCGATGTCGGCGTTTTAGAAGTAACAGCCGAGTTACAATGAACCACGTCGGCCGCTTTGGAAACGGCGGCCGAGTGAAGTCTGATAACGTTAGCGTTTTTAGAAATAGCAGTTGAGTTATATTGGGCCGCGTCGGCCGTTTTGGAAATAACGGTCGAGTGATGACATGGCACGCCAGCGTTTTAGAAATAACAGCTGGGTGATGACTGGGCACTTTTTTAGAAATGGCGTCTGGCCCAGGAAAACCCCATATGTACTGCAATGTCGTATGACTCTGCATTCTGAGCCCTAGTCTTGCTTTTCTGCATCCAGACCTTCCCTGCTCTCTTGCGATATTGCTTCCGCTCCGCTCGCTAGCAAGATTGAGATGGCGCCCAAGCGGAAGACTCAGAGTTCATATGTCGCAATCATTCCTCCCATCGATCCCAACAGCCAGTTGTCTTTCGTAGGTAACCATATATCTGTTGTTTCTGAATCCGATCTTCTCCATCTTGTGTCCGTCAGAGTCCTTCCTCCGAAGGAACTCTGTTCTTGGCAGATCTGTCGTGGGGTCACTGTTCCGATAGAAGACACTCACGAATCCGTTATTTACATTCTTTTTCTCATCTTCGGCCTTGCTCTTCCCATTTCTCCTTTCTTCTGCGGTCTCCTTGATTTCTATCACTTGAATCTAACCCATCTGAATCCCAATTCTATTCTGCAAGTTTCTGTTTTTGTTCATTTGTGTGAAGCCTTCCTTGGTATTCTGCCACACTTTGGCTTATGGAAATAATTGTATCACTGTCGGCCTGGGATGGCCGGGGGACAGCACCAGCTCGTGGGGGGTGCGAGTTTGGAGATGCGCCGTGGGAGGAAAACCGAGTACCTCGACATCCCACTCAAGGACAGCATCAAAGGATGGCGCTTGGAATGGTTTATGATGGAGAATCACGGGAACTCTCTCCCCCTCGGTCAGGGAGACAGCCCGATGTTCGCACTCCAAGTTGGACTGAATCCCCCACAGACCTGGAGGTAGCTGAGGTCGGGGCTCTGCTTGCCGAGGTTGGACTGTTGAAGGAGAAGGGTCTGACTGCCGAGGCTGTGGTTGCCGATTTTGTTTTTAAGAACATTCAGCCACTGAAAGACAGAGCGTACCCAGCTTATCTGTATCGAGGCCTCACTGATTCAACCCGGGTTACCAACAGAAGGATTCTTGCTGTGGATCTGGTAAGCCGGCTTGAGATGATACTCAGAGGCAAGGTGTCGAATGTTGGTGCTCATGTTGCGTATTCAGCCTGGAATCTGCCTCCTCCCAAGACGTTCATTAGTTTTGTGTCAAATCCCCCTGCCGGGGATAGTGGTATGGGTCTTAGAGTGCGGCCCTCTCCCGAGGAGGTTGATGCTCTGGTTGCTCCGCTTGGTGGAATTCCCAATGACGAGAGGCAGGTTCATTTTGAGATGCCTTTGAATCCAAGTGATGCAGAAATAAGTGCCATGCTGGACATGTTGGCTGAGGATTCCTCTGATTCAGCCCCTGCTAAAACGCTGGCTGTAGCACCCATCCCAGAGTCTGGCAAAGCTTTGGACACTCAGAGGTCTGATAGTATTCGCCCGAAGCGTCCTCGCCGGACCAATCATCCAACTTCTCCTGCTGAGGGGAAGAAAAAGAAAAAGAGACGTCTTCGGTGAGTGTCATGCTTGAATCAGGATGCCGGCCCTTCTGCTCCTGCTACTGAGGAAGTGTCAGTGCCGATTTTTGCTAAAGCTGATCCCAATGGGTGTGACCCGACTGATGCCTCCAATGGGTGTGACCTTGATGATGTTGATCCCAATGGGTGTAATCCGGCCAAAGTTGATCCCAATGGGTGTACTGTCCACATTATTGATGAAGATGAGGAAGAGGAGGAGGAAATTCCCTTGATTCGGAAGAACAGCCGGCGCTATATAGCCAGCGGGGAGAGTAGTGGTGTTCCTTCTCTAGCTTTGTCTGCTCTCGTTGGTTTGCAAGAATTGTCTCTAGCAAATTTTGATCAAACTCTCGAAGACATGGTCACAGAAGATCTGTTGTCGGAGCCGGCAGATGGTGGAATGATGGAAGTTTGCGCTGATGTGCCTGATGCTGGGTTAGAGTTATCTCGAGCAGCATCTCGTGCCTCGTCGACCTTGGAGCGCGGTCTTAAGAGTCGAGAGGTTGATCTGGATTGCTCCGTTCCCATGGAAGTTGTTGAAGGTCCTTCAGCCTTAGAGGTGGCTGCTACAGAGAGCTTGGTCCTCAAGGATGGTGCTAGCGTTTGCCCAACCTCTGAGGGTGTTGCCGGAGATGATCCGGCTCGGATGGGTAGCGCGAGCTATGACCCAGCCCCCGAGGGTGTCCAAGTGGGTTCTCCCTCTCATACTTCCATGGATGTTCATGTAGGGTCTTCTCCTCCGCATTCTGGTTGCATGGTAGCGGCACGAGCTTCGGGTCAGGAAGTCACCTTAGAGGTCGGCGCTCCTGATGACAGAGTTTTGATTTATGCTGATGACACTGAGTTGGTCCCCACTGATGCCTTGCGGATTGCTTCGGTTGGTAATCCTTCATCAAGTCACCAATTGAATTCCCATGATTTGGGGGTTCCTTTGTTTTTCTCCAACCTTCAGGTAATTTGGTTTCTTCTGGCCTGACTATACTCCAGGTGAACTACTGTTCCTATACTGATCTGTTTTTAATGTCAGCCATTGGTTGACGAGATGGCTAGTCAGCTGAGATTGCAAGGTGCCTCTATCCCAGAAGGAGCTCTGTCTCTGATACATTGGAATCCAGTGCTGCTTCGGCAGCGGGTATCTGATTTGGAGATGGCGAATGCTGGTTAGTGCCCTTCGTTTCTTCTTTGGCTACTTGACTGATCTGCTTTTTAGCTGAACACCCTTGTGTGACCGTTTCTTGATAGATATGGCCCGGCGGTACTCTGATCTTGAAGAGAGATATTCTCAAGGTCAAACGGACTTGGCCCAGGTTTCTGCTTCTCTGAATGATGCCAACATGCCAAATTCCACTCTCCATGCTCAGCTCGACTCTGAAAAGGTGACTGATGAATTAAGCTTTAATTGGCTTTATCTGCTATGTTCTTAATGCTTGCTTGACGTTGGAGAAACTGATTCTTGTCTGCAGGAGGAAAAACGTGCCCTTGCAACTTCCCGTGATAACCTTGACAAGTTATATCGCGACGCCAGCAATTCGTTGACTATTTTGGAGAGGAGCCATCGTTTCACCATGGAAGACTTGGATAATCATCGTTATAAGCTGCAAGAGTCCCTGGATGATATGATTCGTCTTAGGCAATTGGTGTCAAGCAAGGATACTATCATCAAGGATCTGCGCGCTTCCAAGAGATCAGTCGTCCAGGAGCTAGAAGCTGCTCGGTTGGCTGTCAAGGCTGCTGAAGACACTTCCGCTACTCTGAGGGCCTAGTGCGACAGAGCTATGGACAAAGCTATTCGTGCGGGGCGAATCCTGATGAGGAGACCTGGCGTGGTCGTTCCTGATGACATAGTGGCAGATGTGAATGCTGCTCCTGACTCTTCGAGTCGCCCTTCTTCGTTGGTCGCTCCGGAGAAGAACATTACCAAATAGAAACACTGAATGCTTTGTATATGTGGTTAGTGTGCTCGGATATTTTGTTAGAAAACACTTTTTAGTACTGAATGTCGTTATTGTTTTCCCATTGTTAGAATACAACAGTATCTACAATTGCAGAAGTAAATGTAGTGTGATGGTTTTGAAATTTCTTCGTATTTCGCGGGGCATAGAGGTCGCTCTAAGATGAGTAATTGCAAACGTGCTTGTGTTGGATTAAGTAGGCGCGAGCGCACCGTGCCGATTTAAGTCATTACCGACTTAAACCGACTGCTCCGTTAGTAGGGTATAGTGGTCACCCCGAGTTAAGTAAGCGTGAGCATGTCACACCGCCTTAAGCCGTTGCCGACTTAAGCCGATTGCTCCGTTAGTAGGGTATAGTGGTCACCCCGAGTTAAGTAAGCGTGAGCATGTCACACCGCCTTAAGCCGTTGCCGACTTAAACCGATTGCTCCGTTAGTAGGGTATAGTGGTCACCCCGAGTTAAGTAAGCGTGAGCATGTCACACCGCCTTAAGCCGTTGCCGACTTAATTTGATTGCTCCGTTAGTAGGGTATAGTGATCACCCTGAGTTAAGTAAGCATGCAGGTTGACAGTAAACAATTTGAGTGCCTTTGAAGTCTTTTTATTCATGATATATTTCCCAGTTTACAGAATACATTATCGTCCCAATAGCTTTTGAGATATAGCTAGGGGTAAAACTTCCTAAGATGTTCTATGTTCCATGAGTTCCCAATTTCCGTGTCGTCCATATGAGTGAGACGATATGATCCAGGCCAAGTGACTTCTGCTACTATGAATGGTCCTTCCCATAGTGGTGACAGTTTGTGCCGTCCCTCCCCCGTTAGAATTCAGCGGAGGACGAGGTCTCCTACTGCGAAGGATCGATGCCGTATGGCCTTGTCATGATAGCGCCTCAGAGTTTGCTGATACCGGGCTGACTGAATCACCGTATTCAATCGTTCTTCTTCTAGTATATCAACATCCTCCAGTCTAGTAGCCTCAGCTTCTGCTATGTTTTCAAAGATCAACCTCGGTGCCCCAAACTTGAGATCAGCGGGTAGCACTGCCTCCGAACCATAGACCATAAAGAAAGGAGTGTTTCCATGCAGAGCTCGGCTAGGTTGAGTTCTCAGGCTCCAAACAACATACGGCAACTCTCTAATCCACTTACCCGCGAACTTTTCATTCTTGTCGAAAACTTTCTTTCTGAGTGCTTCCAATATCATCCCGTTGGCTCTTTCTACCTGCCCGTTGGCTCTTGGGTGCGCCACCGAGGCATATTTGATCTGAATGCTTTTTTGTTCGCAGAAATCAAAAAACTCTCAGCTTGTGAAATTGGATCCCAGGTCGGTTATGATGCTATTTGGTATTCCAAACCTGAATATTATGTCTTGTATGAATTCCACCGCCTTAGCTGAAGTTAGAGAAGCAATGAGTTTGAACTCTATCCATTTAGTGAATTTGTCAATAGCAACCAGTACATGAGTGTATCCTCCTTGAGCTTTCCTGAAGGGTGCAATCATATCCAGTCCCCAGCATGCGAACGGCCAGGTTACAGGTATGGTTTGCAGTTGCTGTGCTGGTAGATGCTGCTGTTTTGACAAGTACTAGCAGGCTTCGCACCTCTGGACTAACTCGGCTGCATCACTCTTTGCTGTTGGCCAGTAGAAACCCGACCTGAAGACCTTCCCAACCAGGGTCCTGGATGCTGCGTGTATCCCGCATTGCCCAGCATGGACCTCTTCTAGCAGTTGCTTCCCTGTAGCTGAGAGAATGCATTTCATGAGGACTCCTAATGCGCCCCTTTTGTATAGTGTTTCCCCAATGAGAGTATAATGAGCTGGCTGCCTTGCAATGCGTTCTACTGCATTTTTGTCATCTGGTTCCTCCTCATTTTTTATGTACCTGATGATCGGCTCTCTCCAGTCATCAGAATCTGACTCTGGTTGGCTCAGAGTATTGCATTCCTCTACCCGATCTAGTGAAATGCTCAGGTGCAGTACTTTTTGGATAAAAACTCCAGGTGGGACCTGAGTCCGACTGGATCCTAGCTTGGACAATGTATCAGCTGCCTTGTTGCGGTCTCTCTCCACATGATGAAATTCCAGACCTTCAAATTTGTCTTCTAGTTTTCGGACAGCAGTGCAGTATTTTCCCATGGAATCATTCGAGCAATCCCATTCTTTATTTATCCGACTTATGACCACCAGAGAATCTCCATATACCATTAGTCTCTTGATGCCTAGTGATATGGCAATGTTTAGTCCATGAATCAGAGCTTCGTATTCTGCTGCATTGTTGGATGATGGAAATAACAATTGAAGAGCATATTTGAGTTGTTCACCTCCGGGTGCAATGAAGAGGATCCCTGCACCTGCCCCCTGCAGTTTCAACGAGCAATCAAAATACATTCGTCATACTTCTGCAGTTTTTGGGTTATCCGGCACGTGTTGTTCGGTCCACTCTGATACGAAGTCAACCAGTGCTTGAGTTTTGATTGCGGTGCGAGGTCGAAATTCAATGTCATGAGATCCCAGTTCACGGGCCCACTTGGCTATTCTTCCAATGGCTTCTTTATTGTGAAGAATATCCCCTATCGGAAATCCAGTGACTACTATGACTTTGTGGTCGTCGAAGTAGTGACGGAGCTTGCGTCCAGTTAGAAGTACTGCATATAATAATTTCTGAACTTGAGGGTATTTCTTCATCGAGGGACCCAGGACTTCACTGATGAAATAGACAGGATGTAGTTCTGGGTATGCATGTCCTTCTTCTGCTCGCTTGACTACCAACACGGTGCTCACCACGTGAGTCGTGCAAGAGATGTATAATAGCAGATCTTTAGCCGGTTGAATCGGTGTGGCTCGGCGAGGTGGTTTTAGCACTGGTGGTGTTGTCAAGAATTTCTTCAGCGCATCTAGAGCTTCCTGTGCTTCTGAAGTCCACTGGAATTTGTCTACCTTCTTGAGCAACTTATAGAACGGTAAGCCTTTTTCTCCCAGCCTTGATATGAATCTGCTTAGAGCTGCCATGCATCCGGTAAGTCTTTGTACTTTCTTCTACGATCGTGGTTCTTCCATTCTCATGATAGCCTCGATCTTTTCTGGATTGGCCTCGATTCCCCGGTGGCTGATAATAAACCCGAGCAACTTTCCTGCTGGTACTCCGAAGACACATTTTTCGGGATTAAGTTTCCATCGATATCGCGGGAGACTGTTGAAGACCAGCTGTAAATCTTCAATGAAATTTTCTGAGTTTTCTGTCTTGATTACCACATCATCCACATAAGCTTCCACACGCTTTCCCTAGTGGTCGGCTAAGCAAGTCTGAATAGCTCTCTGATAAGTCGCTCCAGCGTTTTTGAGGTCGAACAACATGAAGGTATTGCAGAAGGCTCCGAACAGGGTAATGAATGTTGTTTTTTCCTCGTCTTCTTTTGCCAAGCTAATCTGATGATACCCGGAGTAGCAATCCAAGAAAGACAACACAGAACATCCGGCGGTTGAGTCCACCACCTGGTCTATCTTAGGAAGTCCGAAGAGATCCTTCGGGCAATGTTTGTTGAGATCCGTATAGTCGACGCACATGCGCCAATCCACTTTATTCTTTTTGAGTACAAGAACATGGTTGGCTAACCACTCAGGATGTAACACTTCTCTAATGAATCCGGCCACGACCAAGCGAGCTAGCTCAGCACGGATGGCTTCTCTCTTATCGGGCGTGAAGCGACGTAATTTTTGTCGGATCGGCCTTGCCTGGGGGTAGACCTTCAATTTGTGCTCGGCCAGTTCTCTCGGGACTCCCGGCATATCCGCAGGTTATCTTGCAAAAACTGGACGAGCGCGCCTTCCTATTTGTCATCCAGGCTGGAACTGATGATAGTTGTTTTGCGTTCGTTGGCGAACCCAAGATTGATTCTCTTGGTTTCTTCAGTTGGCCATATAGAAGTCACGGCTTGAGCTTCATTCGCGGGTACCGCCAGGTCTTCCTCAGGCTTTCAGTTCACCTGCACAGAGGAAATCGCCGATGGTTTGGTGGTGAGGGCCGCCTGAATGGCCACTCGGAAACATTATGCGGCGCCTTGGAAGTCAGCGCGCACAGTAATGATTCCTTGTGGTCCTGGCATCTTCAATATCATTGTTGGAACTTGCTCTCAATCGCAAGGAGGCCAACAAGGGTGAACAGTGGTGACAACAGGGTTGTGTGCTAGGAGGCAATGGCTCTATTAATCTGCCCTCCCACGGGCACTGTGCAGGGGTATTTATAGGTACCTGAATGCCCAGCGCCTTGTGCTAAGGACGCATGTGCCCTCAGCTACCTAGGTTATCCCCAGAATATTCCCATAAAGTGGGGTTACATACTGTAATTACAGGGATGCCTTTACAGATTAGGCCCGTAACTCGCGGCGGCCACGCAGGGCCCGTTACAATGGGCCGGAACGCACGTGGGCCTCTGAGCTGGACGAGGCCGCACTGTGGGATGACTTCGTCGCCGGTCTTCGTCTGGTGCCGATCAAGCGAAGGGTGTCCCTGCCTGTTCTGTCCCTGTCTGACCAGCGGTTATCAGCGAAGACTTCGAGCGAGGGGTGGCGCCTTTGCCTTCGCCCCAACATTTGCCCTCCGAGGGACCAGTTCGACAAAGTCACCTGGTGCCGAAGACGTCGCTAGATGGCAGAGACGCTGCCCTCGCTCGAAGTGGTTCCGCGGGGGTTTTTGATGTGACCGTTGATGGACGGCGTACTGTTGGATTGCGGGCTTCCCGAAGCACCGCGCCCTGTCGGATTGCGGGTTTCCCGAAGAGCCGCGCCCTGCCTATAAAAGGGGGCGGGGGTCGGCGCTTTTTGAACTTCGCCTTCCGCGCTCCGTGAAAACCCTAGCCGCCCGCCGTCTTGCTGCTCGTCTGCCCGCCGTGCTCTTGTTCGCCGGAGATCTGGCTCGAGTGAAGCAGACCGCCCGCCGCCGCCGACGGTACGTAGCGATGCCGTCCTCTTCTTCTTCCGCTGCCGCTACGCCGCCGGCCGCCGCCTCGTCTGAGGAGACGCTGAGTAGTTTGATGGCGGAGGAGTTGCGCGCCGGCGATTCTGTTGATTTTGGCGTGTCGCGGATGACGTCAGCCCGCGTTCAAGATATGCAGCGGTTGGGTTACTTTGGCGGCGGAGTTGCTCGTGCTCCGGGGACGGAGGAAGTCCTCGAGCCGGAGGGTGAGTTGGTCGTTTTCGAGGCGTTCTTCGCCGCCGGTCTCCGCTTGCCTGCGCACCGGTTTGTTGGCGAAGTCCTGCGTAGGTTCAACGTTCAAATACATCAGCTGACACCGAATGCCGTGGTGGCGCTGTCGAAGTATGTCTGGGCGACGACTTCGTACGGCGGACAGCCATCGGTTGAAGTTTTTGCGAAGTATTATTGTTTGCACTGGCAGAAGAGGATGATTGGGGACAAAGTTGCTCAGTTTGGGTCATGCACATTCACGCCGAAGACCGGCAAGACCACAATGCAAGTAGTGGAGTTGATTCCATGCGCCCGCAACAAGTGGGGCAACTGGAATGAATTTTGGTTTTACGTTGCTGAGGGTACCGTCGAAGGCCATGAGGGACTCCCCGTGTCCGAGATGTGCTCTCATTATTACTCAGCGTATCCGCCCTTTGAAGTGGCAGAGGAGGATGCGGACGAAGGGGCCCTTCGGTGCGCCGCCGGTCAGAGTAGTGGGCGCGATTTAGTTGAAGAGTTCGTGGCGTACGGGGTGTGGCCCTTGGCGCATGGCTGGGCGTTGGGCGAAGTGTGCCCTCGCCAGATGCCTTTTCACGGAGGAAGGGTGGTGCGAAGTCCTGCCTTCGCACTGAATCTGCGAAACTGCGACCCGGCCGCCTTTGTGCGTGATGCGGAGGATGGGGCGGTGCGGCTCGTGGGACGTTACGTGCCGAGGACGGAAGGCCAGCGCAGCTTTGATATCTGCGGGTCAAATGACCGTTTGAACAGGGTTTTCGAGTTAAATCAATTGTCGTACGACGGCTATCCTGGTTAAGACGACGCGGACCGCCGTGGAAAGAAGCCGGTGGTGGAGACTGGAGACGACCCTGCGCCGGCGGCCGCCCCTTCCTCCAAAAAGAGAAAATTAGGTACTGCTATGGGAGGACTTGGGGTGTCTGATAGTTTTGCTAGAGAGTTGATGAGGACGTGCGCGGCCCCGGGGGGAAGGATGTCTTCGCCCGAGCTCCGGGAGTCTTCGGCTCGGATGCTGAGGGTTACCGGGGGTTGCTGGCCTAGGAATGTTCCTATCCCCTGCGCGGCTGGCGAGGACTGTTTTACATCTCGCATGGTTCGTGAATGGAGAGTTTTTCCTTATGGGCGGAATATTGCTGCTGTTGTGTCGGCAGTGATGGACAAGGATCGCCAAGGGGCAGCGCAAAAATGCCAGGCGGCTGTCAGGCTTCATGAAGCTAGGCCGAAAAGGCAGCGGGGGACTGCGAAGGCTGCGGCCTCCGGCGGAGGCAAGCCGCCGCTGGCGGCGAAGTCGGGCGCCTCTGCATCTAGCAAGGCGCCGGAGGCAACGGCAGGCGCCGGAGGCTCCAAATCGACGAAGGTGGTGCCGCCGGTCAGCGGAGTGGCGGAGGTCGCGAAGGCGGCCCGAGCGTTGCCGTTGTCGAGCAAACGTGTTGTCGACTTCGGCACCGATATTAATGTGGACGACTATCTTGGTGGTAAGTCGTTGGCTCGTTTTTTTTTAATTTGTTGATACGTTGCAGGGTCGGACGAAGGCCAACTTGCTATAGTTGCGCCTGCCGCGGCGATCGAGACGGCTGCCATAGTGCCGAAGGCGAGGGGCGAGGCTCTTGGCGCCGGAGGCGAGGTGTCGGCCCTCGCGGTTGTCAGGGACGAGGCGGGCGCAGCGACCTGCCGGCTGAAGGAGGTGACGGAGGCGCTGAGTCAGGTCCGCTGAGCTATACTCTCTCCCCCTTACTTTTTTTTGGGCAACGGCCTTACGTGTGCTCTGCAGGTGGCTGACTTCGCCAGCCGTACTGTGTCGGGGGCCCTCACGGAAGCTGTGTCTGCCGAAGTCAAGAGACTTCGGATGCAACATGCTGACGCTGTCCGTGAAAAATCGGCCTCCGACAGCAAGTGCCGAAAACTGACGGACAAGGTGGCCGCACTGGAGAGGGAGAAGGCTGACCTCCGGCACCAACTGGCGGGGGAGAGGAGGGAGGCCAACGAGGCCGTCGCCAAGGAGCAGGCTGCGCAGGCGGAGGCCAAACTGGCGCGGGCGGAAGGCAATCTTGCCAGGGAGCGTGCCGAACATCTGCAGGAGCGGCTCATCGCCCTGGAGAGCCGCGTGAAGGGGGCCGAGGCCGCGATGCGTGCGGAGGCCGAACGGACGCGCACACAGCTTATGGATACATATCGTGAGCTGGGTGCGCGGACCGGTGACTTCAAGGTGCCGGACCGAGAGCCCGGGCTTCGCTGTCTGGAATGGGTGCAGGAGGAGCTGCAGGAACTCCCCACTGTCGTGGGGGGGTTTATGTCGTACGCCTCCCTGGTCACCTGCGAGGGGGCGATGAACGCGCTCTCCCGCGAAGGGTGCCGGCACTTCGAGGTCTTCGACCAGGCAGATGAAGATTTTGAGCGAGTTGTCTATAAGGTCGAAGACCCCGTAGTGAAGGAATCCGCCGGGGCCCTCTATGACCGGATGTGGGGTCCGCACGGTCGTGAGGTGGTCAGGGTGCGGGCCGAGACTGCGAGGGCTCAGGTAACGTTGTCGTTTGTTTGGCGTTTGCTGGATGTGGGCTGTGCGTGTGTTTGCTGAATTTTGTGTGTTTTGTCCTAGGCGGCGCGTGGCGAGCGGGTGGACGACTTCGGGGCGTTGAACAGCGCGCTGCCTGACCCGAAGCCGACCCCTGCGGAGGCCGTGTCTGGGGTCGCCCTGGAGCCAACCCCGGAGACCGCGGAAGACGCACCGGATGCCCCCACATGTGCTGCGGCCGGCGGAGACCTGCCCCCAAAGGTGGCCGAAGGCGCACCTGATGCCCCCGCAGCTGTTGTGCCGAGTGCTGAAGATCCCGCGGCGGTGGCGGCGGAAACAACGGCGGAAGCAGCGGCAGAGCCAACGGCGGAGGCTCCCGCAGCGTCAGGGCCTTCGCAGGTGGCGTAGTGGGTGTATAGGGTTGGGGAATTTTGGATATGTTGCTGAATTTTGGTTGCTGCGCAGGTTCAAGATTTTGGGCCTGCGCACGCAACCGCTACTACTGAATTTTTGGCGGCTTCGACCGCGGAAGGTGGTAATGAATATGGTGGATCTGCATCTGAGTTTTTTGATTTTACTGACTCTGGGAGCTCGGTTGAGTGGACTGAGGAGTCGTCGGAGGAGGACTTGGACTATTTTGCGGCCTTGGACGTGGCTGCGGCGGAGGCTTCGCCACACGCCGCGGACGTGCAAGATGTGCCAGGTCCTAGCACCGGGCGCCGACGACGAAGGGCGGTTGCAAAGCGTAGGGTTATTACGGAGGAAGGGGCTCGGCTTCGTGTGAGTAGGGCTGGTCGGCAGGAACTGTTGTCTTTGCCGGCCGCCGCGAGTACAGGGGAAGGGGAACTGCGAAGTCTTTTTGCGGGTGAGGAGCTTAGGATAATGTTATTTAATTATAGGGAGATGGGAATTATTCCTAAGGTTGAGCCGATGTAGAGTGTGGCGCCCTCGCTTGTATATGTGTAAAGGCTTGTACGATGAAGTTGTGTGCCCTCGCTTGCCTGTGCCTGCGAAGGCGTTGTGTACTTTGTCTGGTATGTTGTGTTATGCTGTGCTGGTGTGATTATAGTCGGTCTTGGCGCGGACGGTTTGATGCTGTCGTTTCTGCTTTTGTTGTACTAGTCCGGCTGCGCCCTTAGGCGGCTTCTGCGCGGATAGTCTTCGCGGTAAACTTTGGTTTTTTCGCACTTGTTGTGCTAGTCCGGTTGCACCCTTAGGCGACTTCTGCGCGGATAGTCTTCGCGGTAGACTTCGGGTTTTTTTGCACTTGTTGTGCTAGTCCGGCTGCACCCTTAGGCGACTTCTGCGCGGATAGTCTTCGCGGTAGACTTCGGTTTTTTCGCACTTGTTGTGCTGGTCCGGCTGCACCCTTAGGCGACTTCTGCGCGGATAGTCTTCGCGGTAGACTTCTGTTTTTTCGCACTTGTTGTGCTAGTCCGGCTGCACCCTTAGGCGACTTCTGCGCGGATAGTCTTCGCGGTAGACTTCTGTTTTTTCGCACTTGTTGTGCTAGTCCGGCTGCACCCTTAGGCGACTTCTGCGCGGATAGTCTTCGCGGTAGACTTCTGTTTTTTCGCACTTGTTGTGCTAGTCCGGCTGCACCCTTAGGCGACTTCTGCGCGGATAGTCTTCGCGGTAGACTTCTGTTTTTTCGCACTTGTTGTGCTAGTCCGGCTGCACCCTTGGGCGACTTCTGCGCGGATTTGTCGCACGCGAGGGTGGCTAGCGCTTAGCCTCGCGGTGACCTCGAATTGGTCGAATGTCGAAGACCGTCGTCGCGGTCTTTTTTCGACGCAAGTTTTTGCGGGGGATTTTTTTTCACATATATTACATGGCTCCGCCTCGTAAAAAACCTCACCCCCCGGAAGGAAAAGAGTGCGGGCCGGTACAAGATTGTTTTTGGTGAATTACAAGGGCGAAATCAGCCCTGATGAGTCAAACAAAAAATTTGCGGAGGTTGTCGATGTTCCAGGAGTGCTCCAGGTCCTTGCCGTTTGGCGTTGTGAGCCTGTAAGCGCTGGGGGAAGCTTTTGTCTTGACTATAAAGGGGCCCTCCCACTTGGGCTCCAGCTTGCCCCTGGACTCCGTCCGAGCTGTTCGGACGAGTACGAGGTCCCCTTCGCTGAACTCCCTCGGGATGACTGCGTGGTCGCGCCATGCTTTGGTCTGGGCTTGGTATTTGTTTATGGCCTGTAGGGCGAAGACCCGGTCTCCGTCAATGAGATCCTTTGAAGTTGGCTCGTCCACGTCGGGGACGGCTGACGGAACTGTTCGCGGGGACCCATGCTTTATTTCTTGCGGGGTCGTGGCCTCCGATCCGTATAGAAGGCGGAAAGGAGTGAACCCAGTCGCCCTGCACTCAGTTGTGTTTAGCGCCCAGACTGCCTCAGGTAACAAATCGGTCCATCTGCCTTTTTTTCATCGAGGAGCATTTTCTTGACAGCTGTGAAGATTTTCCCATTGGCGCGCTCCACGACCCCGTTGGACTGCGGATGATAAACTGAAGCGAAGGCAAGCTTGGTGCCGATGGAGAAACAAAAATCCTTGAAATCTTGGCTGTCAAACTGCTTGCCGTTGTCAACTGTTAGTTCGGACGGTACTCCGAAGCGGCAAACAATGTTTTGCCAGAAGAATTTTTGGGCAGTCTTTGATGTTATTGTAGAAACAGCCCTCGCCTCGATCCATTTGGTGAAGTATTCGACGGCTACGAAGGCGAACTTAAGGTTCCCCTGAGCGGTGGGCAGGGGCCCGACAATGTCCAGGCCCCAGCGCTGGAGAGGCCATGTATGGGCAATCAGCTTTGTATACTGCGAGGGGCTGCCTGACCGAGGAGAAAACTTCTGGCAGGCTTCGCAGGATCTTGTGACCCGATTTGCGGCGCAGATCATTGTGGGCCAGTAAAACCCTTGGCGGATCACCTTGGCAGCTAGGGCCCTTGGCCCTGCGTGCGAGCCGCACGTGCCACTGTGGACTTCACGTAGGATCTGCATGCCTTCGGTTTCGGTGACGCACTAAAGCATTGGCTGACTGACCCCTTTCTTGTAGAGTTGGCCCTCAATCAGTGCGAAGTCCCGGCTTCGATGTCTGAGGCGCTTGGCCTCGCTGACGTCGGTTGGATGATAGTACCCCTGTAGGAACAGGGTTATTGGTGCCCGCCAGTCCTCGGTCATGATTAGGTTGACTATGCGGTGGCCCTCGCTATCATTAGTTATTTGGAGCCCTTCGGGGCTCCGGACGGCTGGTGTGCCGATGATGTGAAAGAACACGTCGGAGGGCAAGGACTCGCCCCTGGCGGCGGCCTTGGCCAATGCGTCGGCCTCCTCGTTCTTGGCCCTATCCACATGCTGCAAGGTGAATCCCTTGAACTATCTCTCGAGACTTCGGATGGCCGCTAGGTATTGCATGAGCGCGGGGTCTTTTGCTGCGTAGTCTTTCTCGACCTGGCCGGCAACTATCTTGGAGTCTGTTTTGATGATACATGTGGTGACTCCGAGGGCCCTTAGCTTGCGGAGGCCGAGGATAACTGCTTCATATTCTGCTATATTGTTTGTGCATCTGTCGGATTCCAGAGTGAAGCTGAGGCGTGCTGCATATCTGTGCTTGACTCCGGCTGGTGAGGTGACGACTGCGGCGGCGCCTGCCCCCGCATGGCACCATGCGTCGTCGCAATGGATAGTCCAAACCTTCTCTGTGGACGGGTCTGGCTGTGTTATTGGCCCAGTCCAGTCGACGACGAAGTCTGCCAGGACTTGTGACTTGATGGCTGTCCTGGGCTCGAAGCTGATGTGGTAGCCGGATAGTTCGGCTGCCCACTTGGCAATCCTCACCGATGCCTCCGGGTTTCTGAATAGTTCGCCGAGTCCCCTGTCTGAGGTGACTCGGACCTTGAATGCTTCAAAGTAATGGCGCAGTTTGCGCGAAGACATAACGACTGCGTAGGCGATCTTCTCCAGCTCTGTCATGTTGCACTTGGACGGTGTCAGTACCTCAGAGACATAGTAAACAGGGCACTGTCTGACCGCGCCCTCAACTGTCTGCTCCTGCACTAGTGCCGCGCTGACCGCGTGCGGCGAAGCCGCGACATAGAGCAATAGGGTGGAGGAGGTACGATTTGTACTTCCTGATGGTGTTGGTAAGCGTGGTGCGGTGGATGCGGGGCGGGAGCGTGGATATATGGTGGAGGGGGTGGCTGGTAATTATGCGCGACAATTCTGGGATTGTCGGCTGGCTGCGCCCGCGCCATTCTGTCTCTGGTGGCCTTCGTTTCGGGGCAGTCTTTGGTTTGGTGGGCGCAGTCTTCGAGGTGGAAAAGGCAGTAGAATCGGCGCGGCAGCTGTGCGCGCCCTCGGCCCCTGCCACGAGTTCCATTTCCGCGGCCCTGGGGGGGATATTCCTGGCGACGAGGGGGGTCAGCAGCGGGCTGCTGGTTGGCGATGTTGTGCACTTGCTGCTGACTGCGGCCGTCTCGACCGGAGTCTGGCTGCGGAGTCCTCGTCCACGTGCGGCTGGACTGCGGGGCATCTTTGGGTTTCCGCTGTGACTCAACCTTGCGCTGGTGGAGCTCTTTGGATTTGGCATATTTTTCAAAGAGCTGATATAGCTCCTGGAGGTTCTTGGGTGGATCTCTGATACAGTGGCTGTAGAGGACGCCGGCACGAAGGCCACTGATGGCGTAGTGGATAGCGATCTGATCATCGACGGAGGGCAGCTGTGACTTGAGTGTTAAGAATTTGCGGTAATACTCCCGCAGAGTCTCCTTTTCCAGCTGCTTGCAAAGCGAGAGCTCGGCCAAGGCGTCGGTGTCTGGGCGGTACCCTTGGAAGTTGAGCAGGAACTTGTCCCTGAGACTTCTCCATGAATCAATGGACAGCGGGGGCAATCTGGTGAACCAGGTGAGTGCTGGGCCCTCTAGGGCGATGATGAAAGACTTCGCCATTGTGGCGTCGTCCCCTCCGGCGGATGCAACGACGACCTGATAACTCATTATGTATTGCGCCGGGTCGGTGCTGCCGTTGTACTTGGGATAGGTCCCTGCTCGGAAGTTAGCTGGCCAAGGCGTCACTTGCAGGTGTGGCGCCAGGGGACTTCGCTCGTCGAGGTAGTTGACCCCTTGGAATGGCGCGCCGTGCTGGAAGGTGTAGTCACGCTGGGGGAAACGCGGGTTTTCCGGCTGTGCTCGGTGTTGCAGGGGTGGCCCATGATGCAGGCCGAGGTGGCCTTCGCGCGTGTCTTCTGGTTGTGCGCGCTGCTGGAGGGGTGGCTCTTGCTGCAGGCCAAGGTGGCCTTCGCGCTGCATCAGCGCGATCTCGCGCTCGAGGTCTTGGGCCTTCTGCTCCTCGTCGCGTATCATTTGCCGCACTTTGGCTAGTGCGGACACACGCTGGCGCTTGGCCTCCAGTATCTCTTTTTGCCTCTGGAGATTGCGGTTCTTGAGGCGCAGGGCGCGCAGCTGTAGCTGTTCTTCCGTTGAGACGCCGAGGACCTCACCGTCCTCGGTGAGGTCCGCGCCTTCCAGTGGGGCGAAGCCTGGGGGTGGCTGCGATTGTCCTTCGGGCCCGCAGGTGCGGAAGGTGTCGTCTTCGCAGGTGCGGGGAACATTGTCTTCAGTGGGCTCTTGGTGGGTGGATTGGGTGAGGGCGAGGGCCTTGCCCTTTCTTGCGGCGAGCAGTGCTGCCTTCGCAGCCTCGTCAGCCTTCGGGTTAGCTCTCTTGGGTGCCATCGCGGGTGGTTTTGTCGTAGCACGAACGGTGGGCGCCAAATGTTGGAACTTGCTCTCAATCGCAAGGAGGCCAACAAGGGTGAACAGTGGTGACAACAGGGTTGCGTGCTAGGAGGCAATGGCTCTGTTAATCTGCCCTCCCACGGGCACTGTGCAGGGGTATTTATAGGTACCTGAACGCCCAGCGCCTTGTGCTAAGGACGCATGTGCCCTCAGCTACCTAGGTTATCCCCAGAATATTCCCATAAAGTGGGGTTACAGACTGTAATTAGAGGGATGCCTTTACAGATTAGGCCCGTAACTCGCGGCGGCCACGCAGGGCCCGTTACAATGGGCCGGAACGCACGTGGGCCTCTGAGCTGGACGAGGCCGCACTGTGGGATGACTTCGTCGCCGGTCTTCGTCTGGTGCCGATCAAGCGAAGGGTGTCCCTGCCTGTTCTGTCCCTGTCTGACCAGCGGTTATCAGCAAAGACTTCGAGCGAGGGGTGGCGCCTTTGCCTTCGCCCCAACAATCATATATGTATAATGTGGAATGGCCATGAACTTCGCCAATCCAGGCCTTCCGATGATGGCGTTGTACCCGTAGTCGAAGTTTGCCACCTCGAACCTCAGGAACTCGGTTCTGTAGTTTTCTGGAGTTTCGAAGGTGATCAGCATGTAGATGTGGCCCAGCGGATATTCTCCTTCAGTTGGCACGATGCCGAAGAAAGGGGTGTCCGACTCGTGGAGCTCTTTGAGGGGGACTCCCAAGCCTTGGAGTGTCCGAGGGAAGGTGACGTTGATGCTGCTTCCCCCGTCCAATAATACCTTCTTTACCCTGCTCTCTCGGATCACCGGATCGACGAGGAGCGGGTACTTGCCTGGATGGTCGAAGTTGAGCCACTGATCTGCCCGGGTGAAGGTGATCGGGTGCTTAGACCATTGGTACGGGGTGGGGGGACCGGTGGCCGCCACCAGTATCTAACGATCGTTGAGCTTTTGTTGTCTCTTGCTTTCTTGCGACCCGTGTCCACCGAAGATGACATTGACTTCTCTGTCAACGTGCGGGAAGTCTCCACCTCCTCCCTCATCCTGCTGCTGGGGTTGTCGAGGTTCTCTAGGTCCTCCTCGTGGCGGGGGAGGAGGTAGAGGTTGGAAGGGTCGGTCGTTCCCCACGGAATGCTTGAAGTCTCTACAGTTCCGTAGGGTGTGGTGCATGTCCTTGTGGCACGGGCACTGAGCGTCGAATATGTCATCCAACGTGTGTTCGCCTCCGCGATGTCCTCCTCGGGCGCGAGAGACGGGCAGTCCGGCAGCGTGGACCTCTTCACGAGGCCTCTTCTCCCAGCGTTTGTCGGGTTGCTGGTTCGTGTCGCGTCGCGGTGCTGCCGGTGCAGGCTTTGCTCCTCCGATGAGGTCTTGAGCTCGTTCATCGGCGGTGATGTAAAGGTCGGCTTCCCGGAATAGCTGCTCAGAAGTGGTCGGCGCCTTCTGTAGTATGGCTTGGAGTATGGCTCGGACGAAGGCCGAGTCATTGGATCCCCGGTAGAAGTCCTCGATCACTGCTGCTTCCGCGACCTCGGGGATACGATTTCTCATGGTCTGAAATCTTTTGAGGTACGACCGGAGAGTTTCGTCACCCCGGCGCTTGATGGATTTGAGGTCCCATGGTTGCGTCGGTTTGTCGGAGAGAGACTGGAAGTTGGCGGTGAAGCGCCGACTGAAGTCGCTCCAGTCGTCGATGCATGCAATGTCGGGGTAGGTGTCGTAACCATTGCAGTGCGTCCTGCCCAAGGACAATAGGCAAGTACGCGGTCATCACATCTTCGGTTGCCCCAGCGGCTCGGGCGACAGTGGTGTAGACGGTCAGCCAGCCTCCCGGATCCTGCTTGGGTTCATATTTGTCAACGTTGGAGACCTTGAAGTTAGGGGGCCACTGAATGGCTCTGAGGCGTGGAGTAAGCGCCGATACTCCACACGTGTCCTCTTGTCGTCGATGATGATGTCTGTCCCAGGGAGGGGAGTGGTTGTCGTGGTGCCTCGACCGTCCCCGGGTGGTGCCACCAGTCGAAGTCGTTGCCAACTCAGTCCTGGTGGCCTGACTCCGTGCCGGGATGTCGTGATCCCGGTCATACTCTTCTTGGCGACGGATCTCGTTCTCGTGTCGTCGTTCGCGTGAAGCGTTGATGGAGCTCCGCGCGTCCTGTCGACTGTTGATGGCGTGTCGTAGATCGCTCGGCGGATGAGCGAGTGGCAGAAGGTGGTTGGCTGCTCGAGCGAACAGCCGCCGATAGCCCTCGGCGTCTAGAGTCCGAGGGAGGCCATCGGCTATCCGAGCCAATACTCCACCAACTTCACTCGGTGTGTTCATGGCCCGGGCGAAGTCGGGGTTCAGGTTGCGTCCGAAGAGTGGATTCTCTCGACGTTGCCTTGTTTCCTGCTCAGCCTGTTCTTGAGCCTGCCGACGGTCACTTCGTCGAGAGTTCCTTCTTTCTCTGAGGACCCGTTCTTCCAGAGTTTCTCCCACTTCTAAGACCTCGTCTCGTGATACGGGCTACGCCGGATCCCGTTCTCCGGCCTCGTGATGTCGCCGAATATTTTGGCGTCGGTTCCTCCGCCGGCGAGATTCCTGATGAAGAGGTTCTTCTCCTGGTGCAGTCAGTTCATCGTCGGAGACAGGATTCGATTCTGCTCTTCCCCGATGAAGAGGATGTCGGGGTAGAATGGAACAGTTGTCGCGACGGTCTTCTTTCTGCTCTCCATTGAGGACGGAGACACAGAAAGAGCAACTTCATGATCCTTGGCCTTATTCGCTTCCTTTTTTCTTGTGATCTGTGTCCATTTTTTCGTCGGAGAGGTGGACAGTGGAGTTCTCCGGGTAGACGGACCCTCGGCTCCTAGCTTGCTGAATGTGGTCTTTTGTCGGAGCGTTGGAGGTTGCGCTTTTTCCTGCCTCGCTCCGATTTTCTCGGAGATCTTTGAGGAAGACTTTCTCTCCGGTGGATCCGCGATGCGATGCAGAGTTCCCTCTTCATCTGCTACGGATGAAATAGTTCCGAAGCAGAACACGGACCCAGGGCGGAGAATGATCTTATGCTGGAAGGTGACGGCCATTGAGCTAGCTTGGATCGGTGACACACCCCCTACCTGGCGCGCCAGCTGTCGGTGTTTTGGGTCCAACCGCGCACCCGAGGTTGCCCCTCAAGGTGTTTTTTGGAGTAGGACGGTGTTACCGACTGTAGCTCGATGGTTCGTGCTGGTGCACGAGAGACAGTGGACAGTTTTATACAGGTTCGGTCCGCTTGGAGATGAGTAACACCCTACGTCCTGGTGTGAGTACTTTATGTGGTGGGATACAAGGAGGCTCTCTAGTGTTAGAAATGTAGAGAGTCGGGTGGATGGCTAAGTAGTGGGAATAGATCTCTTTGAAGGGGTGCCCCCTATGCCTTATATACCCGATCGTGGGGCGTTACATGTGGATATGATAACAACATGTGCCTAAGTAATAGTGAACCGACCGAGTCTATCTTCCTATAATCCTGCCGACCTATCCCCGCTCTGTTCCGATACGCGGGGCCCCTGCGCGGGGAGGTCGGGTCACTGTTGCGATCATTACTCAAATTCGTCGGGCCATCTGGGCTTGCATTGATCCGATCTTGTGTCGATCCACTTCACTAGGCGTTCTTCCCCAGGCCCACGAAGGGATGACCTCGCGAATTATTGGGCCCACGGGCCTTTCATGAGGTCTTTTATCCTTCTGGTGGTCTCGGGGGATATCCGTCCCCCACACCTCCCTCTTCTTGTTGCCGGACTCTCCCGATGGAGCTTTCCTGTGGCTTGTGGCGGGCTTCTCACCGGTCACCATCTCCTTCTTGGCGTGAGCTCCCGACATCACTTCGAGCGGTAAGGCTCTAATGAAGTACCGGCTCCAATACCAATTGAAAGTCGCCTAGAGGGGGTGAATAGGCAAATCTGAAATTTATAAACCTAAAGCACAACTACAAGTCAGGGTTAGCGTTAGAAATATAATCGAGTCCGAAAGAGAGGGCGAAAACAAATCACAAGCAAATAAGGCAGATGACACGGTGATTTGTTTTACCGAGGTTCGGTTCTTGCAAACCTACTCCCCGTTGAGGTGGTCACAAAGACCGGGCCTCTTTCAACCCTTTCCCTCTCTAAAACGGTCACTTAGACCGACTGAGCTTTCCTTGATTTCCTGGGTCACTTAGACCCCGCAAGGACCACCACACAATTGGTGTCTCTTGCTTTGCTTACAAGGCTTTGAGAGTAAGAATGAGAGAAAGAAGAAAGCCAACCAAGCAACAAGAACAACAAAAGAACACAAGTCGATCTTCTCACAAGTCCTAAAAACTAGAGTTGAATTGTGGACTTTGATTTGATCGGAGGCTTTGATTTGTGTCTTGGAGTGTTGTGTATTGCTCTTGTATTGAATGAGGAGTAGTGAATGCTTGGGTGCCTTGAAGAGTGGTGGTTGGGAGTATTTATAGCCCCAACCACCAAAATGGTCGTTGGGGAGGCTGTCTGTCGACGGGCGCACCGGACAGTCCGGTGCGCCAGCCACGTCACCCAACCGTTAGGGTTCGACCGTTGGAGCTTCTGACATGTGGGCCACCGGACAGTCCGGTGGTGCACCGGACAGGTCTTGTTCACTGTCTGGTGCGCCATCTGGCGCCTGCTCTGACTTCTGCGCGCGTAGTTTTAATGTTCACTGTTCACTGTAGACTTTTGCAGATGACTGTTGGCGTAGTTAGCCGTTGTTCCGCTTGGCACACCGGACAGTCCGGTGAATTATAGCGGAGGGCAATTTCAGAAACCCAAAGGTGGCAAGTTTGGAGTTGATCTCCCTGGTGCACCGGACAGTCTAGTGCGCCAGACCAGGGCAGCCTTGAGTTGTCTTTTGCTCTTTTTGTTTGAACCCTTTCTTGGACTTTTTATTGGTTTGTGTTGAACCTTTGGCACCTATAGAACTCATAATCTAGAGCAAACTAGTTAGTCCAATTATTTGTGTTGGGCAATTCAACCACCAAACTCATTTAGGAAAAGGTGTGAGCCTATTTCCCTTTCAGCTAGCATGTACTTGCAGTATCTTGAGATATATTTCATTATATTCATACATATGCATCTTGCATCTCGTTTAGGACCGAGAGATGATGATCGTGCAAGTGATATGGTGCCAACCACAAGATGCAGTTGGTGGGCGACCTAAAGAATGATGGACATGACCAGTGGATGCTCGCCAAGCGAGTGTCACCTAACAAACACTATCTAGTGTGGATTCTAGGCAAGCCCCGATTTTATGCATAACCATTATATATGATATTTTATTGCACTTAATGATTGTAGGCTTGTACTGTGCACTTAAGTGTAGGAGTTGTCTGAAACCCTAGTTGCATGAACTCAGGATTGCTTTTGAGATGGATACTAGTATGCTAGGTCGAGTAGCTGCTTTGCTAATTAGGGATCTCGGTAGAAGTCGAGTGATTTTTCTAGCACTCGCGCGAGGTCAGGAATTGGTTGTATCCATTTTGATAACGGAATGATGATGGTCTGTGGACACGGATCCATGGGGATGCATTGTCTATGAGAAGAAATTGGAATAAGGATTAATGTGCGAATACCTGTGTCAAGCGTTTGAACGTACTAAACACATGTCGAGAAATAAGGTAAATCGGTAAGCCTAGTACCTGAGTGAACCTGTCCGCAGATTGCCCTCCTCACGCGACCTAAGACGTAGTCTCCCATTCCGGTTATGGTGGGTACAAGTGCGGTCACTGCACGACGGCAGTCGGGGTCAGTGAGGCATTGTACGCCAAGGCGGTGAGCCCCTTTCTGTTGACGGGGAATCGATGGGGACGGTTGATGTGTGTGGGGACGGAGTGCCTCACCACATCGTGTGTTCATGTTCACCTTGCAAGGTTAAAACTCTATTCGAATCATCTGCTTCTCGCAGCTAATGAGACTGCTTGATCCATTGTACTGCATTGAGTAATAAGTGGAAATGAGGTTACTTACAAAAGATGTTGGTTGACTAAATTGCTTGCTACCATGAATGGATACTTAGGTGCTCATCTAGTCTAAAATTATTATTCTAGAACATGGAAATCTAAAACTTGATTTTAGACTCAGCTAGTGCTTTTGGCAAACCAAACCCCTCAGCCAAACAGCTTCATGGTCTAGAGGTAGAGGAGTAGACTCCTCACACCGGGTAAGTCTAGCAGAGTATTAGTATACTCAGCCTTGCTTGTGGCATAATTTTTGCAGGTACCTCCTTGATATGGTTGAAGGTGTGACTTGGCCTTCATCCCTGCCACTGGGATAAATGGTCGAGAGGATTATTGCTTCCGCAAGAGAGGACCAGGAGCCAGGAGGAGTAGCGTGGCCAGGCTTCGCCATGTTACTCGGTTTTCTCCGTTAGTTATTTCCGCTGCATTAAAACTTATGGTTATTATTTCTGAAACTCCGATAATGTAATCACTAATGATACTTTCTTAATTTATGGTATTATGCTTTATTGTATTTCTCTGTGCCTCACCTTCGAGTGAGCTAGTGGTATTCGATCCTGGATAAGTGGCTTTATCGGACTAGATCAGAGGGACTGGCGGGTTATTCCGGTTTAGGTGTGTTGCTGCCTTTAAGGGTACAACTTGGGCACTTAAGCTAGAATAATTCGGGTGATTACGCCACAAATTAATCATTGTGTGATTTGATTTATATGTGTTGAACCATTTTCTTAGAAATAGAATCATAGTAAATAAAGAAATATACTTTGCATTATGGCTGGATGTTTGTTTGTTTACATTTGAATTTATTAAACCCAGCCCAGAATCGAATTTGAAATTGGAAAGAAATCAAATTGGGAATTTAAAAAAACTGAAAATAGGAAAAAAGAAATAAAAATAGGGAATAGGAAACCGGCCCAATCACAAAGCCCACCTTCCCTTTTGCACAACAGTGGTCGTTCGTTCTGTTCACTCTGTGAAGACAATGGCACGTGGGACCCTAATGTCAGTACAGTCGTCTTGCTCACGTCCTCAGATCCCATCACCGAGCAGAGAGTGGGCGGCGCCGCATTGGTAACTGAATGTGCGCCATATCCGGTTGGGAGTTGATCCCAACAAAATCCTAACAAATCACTTTCCCCCTCACTAGCGAAAAGTCAGGGCCTCGGAGGCTTGTCCTCATGCGCTCTCCTTATCCATACGGGTCTGACGCCTACGCAGTTGTGCACGCCGGAAATCTCGCCTCGTCCTTGGGTTCTGTTGATTCGTATACCAAGCTATAAAACTAGACGCTGTGCTAAGCCAAGGCTTCGTGAAACGCGTAGAGTCGACACCCCCTGATGGCGCGGGATGGGGCCGGTGAAAATTCCTTACCGGTGTTTGGAGATCCGCCGTTGACGCTCTGCACCGTTGCCAGAAATTTTGGTGCCATACACGCCGGTGAGTCTCCTCACATATTTTCACATTTACACTCTAGGGGCATATCATCATTGGATTGGGGATTGGAGCACTAGAGCCTCCTGGTTGGATGACGCCGCCATGGGCTGGGTGACGCTGCTCGTGGGCAAGATGGTACCGTTGCCGTCCATATGGGGTTGGACATCTGGGATTAAATGCAGACTCTTCCTTCGTCTTAGCGCCGAGCGACCATCCGATGCTGAGAGGACTGGTGAGATTAGGGGCGTGTTCGCCACACTTTTAAGCTACACATGTGGCGGTCGATTTGGCCGCCATATCTGTGGTTTAAAAGTATGGCGCGATGTGGTGGTTTAGGCGTCACACCAAACACGTCCTAGATCGCATGAACCACTTCATCTTAATAGATCAAAACCGTCGTCGATTCACTGGTGGGTGGCCATGATTTGATCTGAGATACCCCTTCGTTCATGAATCTAGGCCACAGATCGTTGGATCGACGGCTTTGGGCGCGTACCGTTTCGAGTTAGGAGAACCTAATCTGGGCCGTTGATCCGGTAGTGAACGACCAGATCTGATTGATACCCTTTCGGGCTGGCAAAATCACTGAAAAGACCCTAGACTTTTTAATAACTAACTCGTCGTCCTGTTTTTCACAGCAGTGACCTCGGAAACAAATTTTAAAATTACAGATCATCATCTGAATTTGCAGAGAAGTCCCTGGCCTTTTGGGTATTAATAATATAAATCCGAGAATTGAATTCTAGTACAAATTTAATCCTAAAAACTTGCAAAATTCATATCTTTTGCATTTTAACTCCAAATTGACCCGTTCGAATTGTGTTAGACTCGTAGAAATATTTGCTACACAGTAACAATGTTAATTATACAATATCATATACTTTTATAATTAAGTAACTAATTTGATTTATCTATGTTTAGTGAATTAGCTTTTCTAATATTAATATAATATTCCGGTCTTATAGTTAGAAGTTGGCTAAAAGATAATATCTAATCAAGTAATAACTTAGACTAAAGTTAAACGAAGATTCTTATATATTCTCTCACATAACTTAGGTTAGTAAAGTATAAGTTCTATTATTTAAACACATAAAACTTCGAAAAAAAACCATATCTGCTCAACCACAACTCTGATTCTAGTCATTTTCGAACCCACGATCTCGTAGCAACGCATAGAAGATTATTATGCAGTTTGTGCTTATGTTTGATGTGATGTTAATTTTGCCTATATCATGTTTGTTTGTATTGCTACGAATAGCAATGAGGTCACGAGAATCTGAAGATCATACTGGTACCTGGAATCTCGAGTCCTAGGCAAGTTGTGCCCTTAACCATATTTATTACCCAATAATGTTCTTTAATATCATTTATCCATGCATAGGTTTACTTTTGATGGGACCCAATAGGTCACCCTAGACTGATTATCTTTTACCTTCTTTACCCCTGAATCATTTGGGTAGTTTGCTATTACTTTATTGGTTTTGGGTTAATATTTCATTATATCCATGTTCCAATTATTCTGTTATTTTATTTATGTTTATGTCAAGATCATTATCTTTAATTGGAACATGGAGCTTAACTTGAGAAACATGTGCCACCACAAGGGTGGAATGGGATGTCCTTGGCTGACTAATTAGGAAAGCTAGTGGAAGACTACCTTACCCGAAAGGGGCAAGGGCAGTAGGGGAGTTGCATGCAGGGAGGTTCTCGGGTTGATTTTGCTGCAATGGTGGTCAGATGAGGGATTCTTGCAAGTGCTCTTCCCATAAACTGTAGCGGGTTTTCGGAAGCTAGTGGAACTTTGTAAAGGCCAAGTAGTGGATCCCTAGCTATTCACCTCGGAAGTGTCTAAGGGTCTAGCTAACCCTGGCGACATGGGATACACGACTTGTGGGTACAGGTAGGGATGAAAACGGAAACGGTAATTTTCGGATACCGGAGATCGTTTTCGAAATTTTACCGAAATTTAGGTCTAAATGGAAATGGAAACGGTTACCGAAAATACGGAAACGGAATCGGTAGAAAAACTCGGAAACGGAAACAGTTTGGGTCTCTTCCGACCGTTTCCGGAAATTACCGTTTTTATTCGGTATTTTACCGTCGGTAATAAATTCAGTATTTTTTAGAAAAAAATATTAAATCTGAACTGATCTTTATAAATTCATAATAAATTCATCTTAGCTTAGAAAAATATAAAACTAATTTTATTATTTTTCTAAAATCAAGATCTATCTAATGGTATATAGTTTAGAATCGTTTGAAACTTTTTATAAATCTTATTTATGCTTTCTTACCTCTTATTACTCTTGATACATATATTCACAATTTGAATGAGAACTTAAGAAGTACCAAGAGGACACTAATTATATTGACTATACCAAGTAGTAGGTGTATAAATAGAATGTAAGTGCCATATCATTATACACATCTTGATTCTACTTTATTTAAATACATAATAATGATTTTATTGTTTTATGGTTTCTTACTTTATATATTTATTGTGACCTGCTCCTTATATATTATTATTAATTTTATATAAATGTATGACTTACGTGAATTTTTGAAGTCAATTGAGGATACAAGTTACAGTTTTTACCGATCAAATTTTTAGATTCTGATCGTAACCGGTGTAATTTTCGTACCGAACTTTCGTTTCCGATGTTTCCGAATTACCGATATCGTTTTCGTTTCCGGAGTTACCGTTTTCGATCTCGTTTCCGAGAAAAAATATGAAAATGAAAATGGTTTTTGTGTTTACCGATCGTTTCCGACCGTTTTCACCCCTAGGTACAGGGTACAACCTCTGCAGAGTGTAAAACTGGTATACTAGCTGAGCTCACGGTCAAAAGCACCTCAGGACTCTCGCATGATTAAATTATGGAACTAAATTCAATTTGTCATTTATATTGCATGGGATTTGTTATTAATTTTGTTTATTTATGGTTTGGTATATACTTATACTTAGTAATTGCTAATAAAATTTTGACTAACTTTAAAAAGCAATGCTCAGCTTTAACCATTCTCTTAGTAAGCCTTACACTTCACATGCTCCCACCTTTGGCGAGTTAATGCACATTATTCCCCACAACTTGTTGAGCTATGAACGTATGTGAGCTCATTCTTGCTGTCTCACCCCTCCACAGGTCAAGTACAGGTACCACAGGATGAGGCGCATGGTGGATGCTGCGATGTGTTCGTGAGAGGTCTAGGTCATCGTCTCCCAGTCAACTTTGGGTTGATGGATCGTTGTCTCCTTATGATGTAATTATTTATTTATTTTGTACATAACTCATATTGTATAATAAAGTTGTGACATTCGTTTCTGTACCACTATTCATCATATGTGTGAGACTTGGTCCCAGCATATCTGGTGTTTATGTTCGCACTCGGTCCCTAAAACTCGGGTATGACAGTAGCACCAGCATTTTTAGACCAAATGTCATGACAACCCACTCAAATAAACCAATGAAGCCTAGACATATAAAGGCCATTTTAGACACATCTTCTTCGTCTATAAAGATCTGATTATATCCGGCATTACCATCAAGAAAGCTAATAATTCTATTTTCTGATGCATTATTAATCAACATGTCGGCTACATGCATAGGATATTTATCCTTAGAAGTTGCTCTATTTAAATTGTGGAAATCAATGCACACTCTAAGCTTACCTGATTCTTTCTTTTCCACCGGCACAATATTGGAGACCCACTCTGCATATCTACAAGGTCTAATAAAATTAGCTTCTAAAAGCCGATGGATTTTATCCTTTGTCCATGTGAGTAAGTCTGGACAAAATGATCTTGGTCTCTGCTTCAAAGATTTGATACCGGATTAAATAGCCAATCGATGTTGTATTGTCTCTCGACTTAATCCTAGTATTTCAATGTAATTCCAAGCAAAGCAATCAGAATACTCTTTTAATAGACCAATCATTTCATCTCTAGGATCGGCCTCCAGGGTCTTGTTTACAAAAGTCGGCCTCAGAATTTTACCATCTCCTATATCAATCTCATCCAAAGATCGACCGATGTAAACCCATGTCCTAACTTGTCGAGATCCCTAAATTCCTCTATTATGCCTCCTTTAGGGGAATTAGGCGCTCTCTGCGCGGCTGCGGACCGTCCGGCCTCAAAGGTCGGACCGTTCGCGACACCGGACCCGTGCTATAGCACTTGCTGGCAGTAGCCAGACTGTCCGTCCTTAAGGACCGGACTGTCCTGGAAAAGATCGGACTGTCTGGCCTCAGGGATTGGACTATCCGCGACCTGGGCTAAGCCCTAAGAACCTTCTTGCCTTTCCTCGGACCGTCCGGCCTCGGTGGTCGGACTATCTGTGACCTGGGACATGTTCCTTATGGGTGTACTCATTATTTAATCTTTATTTGGGATTTATCCGATTCTCTCAGCTCTAGCATTATAGGAATGACACTGTACCTATCTATACTTATGAATTGATAATCAGAAAAGTCAAATTCTTTGAGACATGTAGCAGTCTCATAAGTCCAAAGCATAGGAGCATCGGCCACGACAATGCAGGCCAATGCATCAGCATGTACTTGTTCTACCATTCACTCTTGACTCTTGGAATGAGTCCGGTGGAAAGTAAAGTAGGAAGGAGGGGCGAAATTCAGTTGTGTTGGACTAGATTCGAGAAATGCATAATCAAAGCATTTTCCGTTCTTCAGCCAGCCATGCCTGGAATCCATCGTTGTGCCAAGAAATAGTGCAACTTTTTCCACTAGGTGAGATGCACTTTTGGCCCATAGCGAGATAGGATAGAAGTTTTCAGATCAGCTCCCAATGAGATTAGTAGAATCTAATGAGGAGAATCAAAAGAGAGGTTGCCATAGCAGTCAGTGGTTTTGCCTGGGACAGACGTGGCGCACTTGATTGACCTTGCTTCCGAACTAGCTTCTCTTTTCATACCTGGCACGGCAGATTGAGTGAGTGAGTCCACTGTTTACGTTACAACTAGCAGTAGCGTGTCAATTCTAGTCAGAAAAAAAGCTTTCCATTGATTCATGATAGTGTCGTGCCATGCCGTACTCAACTGGTATCAAAAGTGAGAAATAGGCGATATTCTCCTAAAGAAAGGACGGTTGGATTTTATTTAGACAGATTATAAGAAACCTTTTTGGATCCTTAGCGAAACATCCCTTATTATTGAATGCATATGGGCTTGACTTGATGGTTTTTGATGAAGTCGGTTCCCACTTTTCCAGTCAGGTTGGGAGACTTTTTTAGGGAATTGACTCGTGTTTGACTTGATCTGTCCACTTTGCATTACTCTCTTTTTTCGAGCATTACTTTCTTTGTTCAACTCATAAGTGGAGTGTGTACGACTCCGAGAACAGTGATCAAATAACCAACCTCTTTCCTTGCGTGTTCATTTTCTTTCCTTGCTCTACTTTTTGGCGAGAAAAGAAGAGCGAAGTAAAACAATGAGTACCTGCCCTATAGGCAGCAAAAGCCCTCAATCTTTTTTTCTTTTTTCTATTTGACCACCATTTTTTCTTATTTCAACGCTTCTTCATAAAAACGACTTTCAACAGTCCGACATTAGAAGGAAAAGAACGATGAAAGATTCCAACTTACTTCACTCAAAGAGTAGAAGCTTCATCCTCCTAGCGAGCCGAGCCAGCCGAACTCAACCTTTTCTTATCTAGAACTGCCAACAGTGGAAAGCATACCACATTATCTCCATTCCATACTGAGTCCAGAGCCCAGGGCTTTCTTTAATAGCGGCTATCCCCCGGAGAATCCTTGCATTTTGTTGAAAGGAAGCCTCCTCGGCATGATTTGCACGACCGAGGTCTTACTCTTTCGTTATGCTTTAACATTTCTATTTTATATGTTATTGGATATTTCAGTTAATTACTTTCATTCCCGAGGCTGGATTTCCTTACTCAATGGAGAGCGAAGCTCCCCACAATTCTGGCCAGGATTCAAAGACCTATTCGGGCCTAGCCCTCCTTTTCTTTCTTTGTGAGGTGTCGACAGAACTCACTTCAGAGATAGAGTGGCGGGTACTTCTGGGTCGTATTCTCGCTCAGGGAAAGCTACACTATAGGAAGTCAGGAAGTCAAACAACGGAAGCAGGTCTGGCGTATCGGATCAATCTGCGACTGGCCTTTTATTCATAACATTAGTAGTTACTCATTGGGTGCCATCAGATGAACGAACTAGTTTTCCACAGAAGAGGATTTGAGGTAGGGCTGCTAGAGAAACTGACAAGGAAATCACAAGAAATAGAGATGCTTCACGCCCAGCCAATCTTGAAAGCTTGTACAGAGATCCAGAATTGCATCTTCAGAAGAATAATAAGCTAAGCGTCGCGTCGAATCTGGACTGGAAAGTCTCTAGAAGGATTTGCACTCCTACACTGCCTTATCAACGGATTCCTGAGAGAAGGGGCCGGGCTATTCATTCCTTCGAGGTGTCGCAGTAAAGGTAGACTAGCTTATTGGGCAAAAAGGTGCCGTACTTCTCAATTGTGAGACTAGAGCTTGATCCTCTCTTACGAGATTTCTAGTTCGAGATTTCAAGTTTCCTGAAAAGAAAGCGAAGAAAGAGTTCTGTATTGAAGATGTCAACTGCCAACTGCGTGCTTTCCCCAATTCTTCTCTTACGAAATGGATCGTTGATTCCTACCACTGATGGATTTATGCCGACCTTACCTTACCTTAAAAGGAGAAGGAACGGGGCTTCCAGAGTCTGAAATGCAACTTCCAATTGACATAGAATAGAATGATCCAACGAACCCATACTCGTACTCGGGAAGGCCAGCTGGAAATGCAGTGCAGTAAAGTAAGTAATTCAGTAAGTAATGCACTCAGTGCCAGTGCCGGTTAAGGGTCTATTGTCAGTGCTAGCGGAAAGAACCGGGCTATGCGCAGTGGAATAGAAAAACGAATATCAGGATTTCATAGAAACTAATGGAAAAGATGGAAATAATACCGAACTCTTCTATTGATTTATGGCTCAGGGCAGGTGTAACTTAGTGTGATAGTCTAGTTTGTTTCATTTAGGAGTGCGTATAAGTGAGCTTGGTACCATTCCATCTTCTTAGCTGTAGGCTTATTGCTAAGGATCGAGTGTGGACAGAAAGGTTTGATGATCTAGGTCATTAGTCTCCGGTTTCTCTTTATGTGTTTGTTCGTCTATTATAGTATATACGACAGATTCATAGCTTCTCAGATCTTTATGCGGGCGCATACATCTCGAATCCCTCACCTAAGAAGGAAAGCGATAGCCATCCATTTCTTATCCTTCGGCCAGGCCGGATCTAGATTAGTGACCTTGCTTCTTGACTTTCCCCTGCTTGTTCAAATCATGATATCCTTGCCCTGTAGGCATCCCTCATACGATCCGATCTACTTTGATTGTTTCATAGCATAGGTTTGTTTACAAGAAGTGGTAGCTTTCTGTGTTCCTAGCTTGATGGCTTTTCTTACATTCCTATTTCCACATTCCTATATTTCCTTTATTTTCAGGTCTGGCACTGGGCATAAGTTTTTGGTCGGTGGGAAGATACACCCAGCACATATGTTTTAGGTCAGAGTCCCATCCTACATTGACTATTTCCACACTTTATAGAAAGCATTTGGTACATTGGGCAACCCGTTTGATCACACAAGAGATGAAATGGAATTATTCTTGGCATATTTCCTATCATTTCACTACCGAGATCTGATCAAAAGGAGGGCTCACCCGGGTTCTAGTTCAATCACTCCAATCCATCTTTTCTTTTCTCGGGCCAAGATGCAATAGTTTACCGGTCTAGTTCATTTTCCCGAGAACCTACCTGCCCTAAGCGAAGAATGCCTATTCTGGACCAATTTCTAAGGGAAGAAGAGAAGGTTTGGCACCTGCTTCGGAGAAATGGTTTCTAAGTACTGGGATCCAACCAGTTTGCTTTTTCTGACAGCACCTGGGAAAGAAGTATTCATTGAACAAGAACAAGGATCTACTAGTCCAACTTTCATTCCAATCTCTATTCCTATCATCTCGCTTTTTCGGACAAGTTTTCTTCTTAACACAGGAGAACAGGAGATGCAATGTCGTTAGGGCCTTCTCGGTCTCCCCAACTAGGGGAAACCTCAAAGCAAACATCCTTCTTCGGACAAGAACTGGCCCATCTGCATCGAACTATTCGAAATCTTGAATCCCATTTCCCTAATCAAAAGGGAGGGAAGGCACTTATAGCAAAGCAGGTACGAGATATCGTTTCTACCAAAACCATGCTATCTACCAGCACCATTCTTGGCAATTGAGAGAAGAAGCAGTCTACCGGAGCGAGAGAACGAACCTAGCGTTTTGAGCCCTTGGAAAACATCATTCATATATGCTAACCCGGAGATTTCTTGGTTCATCATGCTATTGCAGAAGGTTTGCATGCAACTACATTGATTTTAGTAAAGGGTGCTTTAGATGCACTTTTTTAAAATCGATTAGCTTTCCGGAAATTTGACGTAGATTCAGAAGTGGAACAGGACTAGTTAGTGCTCAGGTTTGCCCGTCAACTAAAAGCAAGCAAGCTGTTTGGTAGATCGGCGTATTTCAAGGATCGGATCGTCGTATTGAAACAGAGATCTCTGGTGCTGGTTAGATCCCAAGCGTGCCATCGGATTCTTTAGTTTAGCCACTAGGCGAGAGGGACTTTTTGAATCAACCATCGACTCTCCTGATCTCCTGAGGGAAAATAGGGTTGCCTAATTAGTTGTGGCCCTAAGGGAAATCCACTTTTTCTTCTTGGGTATCGAGGGCAAATCCGGTTGTTGACTGAACTCGTGAATCAAACAAAACCCTTCTTCTCGAACTGCTAGTGACCTACCGGACTTAGAACCTGGCCTGGCTTTCGAGAGGAGAGTGAAGTGGAAGCATGAGTGCTTACACGAACGGAAGGAAGTAGAAGTAAGCAAGCCATATTTCGACCCGCTTCATTGAACCTTAGAATGGCAAGTGCTCTTCCTGATGAAGCCCGGAAAAACGATCTGTAGCGACAAGCAAGAAAACACTTTTCTGATGAAAGTGATTATGGCTGCTATGTCTCCTACCTTGCTATCGAGAATGGCATTTCCATTCCGGAAGAATGAGAGAGAGGGAGTCTTCAACCAACTTCCTTGTTTTCTTATCCGGGCTTAAACCAGAAACGAAGGATCCTTACCTGCCACTACCATAACTTTACTTAACTTAACTGCTCTTGTCAGCTAAAATATATAGGACTCTTCTAAAGCAAGGAACACTTCACCATCACCTGCATCCCATCAAGCAAGGCCTAAACGAACGCACTAGTACAACTACATTAACTGCTCTTGTACAAAAGGCAGAAAGAAACCTCTCTACTCAAGCACTAGGCTATACACTGTAAAACTAGACACACTCTTATCCTTTCAGGCAGTGATACCACTTCTCTGCAAGGCCAAAAGGAAGGTATGAAGCAGGGTTGTTATTTAGGAGTAGGAGGATGAAGAAGAAGTTGTTTTTGTTAGATTTAGGAAATAGGAAGAAAGCAGATGCAGGATCCGAAGCAGGTTGCTATTGGAGCTAGAGGAAGAAGAAGAAGAAGAAAGTAGGAAGAAGAACAATAAAGTTGTTATTTGTTTTATTTAGGAAGCTGGTTTTATTAAGGAAGTAGTAGCAACCACTCCTCTTTTCATTAGGTTATACCAATCACCCATACCAGATACGAAGGAAGCTGTACCTGTACCAATTCCCTGCAAGGCATCTTCAAAACCTAGCAACAAAAACCAATACCAGCCCCGCACCTTCACCAAAACCCATTCTTCTCAAGGAAGGTTCCTGTACCTTTCCATTACTAGTAAAAAGATAGCTATAATGATAGCACTTCCCTTCAAGGAACCAACCATTAACAATACCTGTACCAATACTTATCAAGCTTGTAAAGCTAGGATAAATGATGCCACACTTCTTCCCTTCCCTGAACGATCCATTACAGGCTACCACTACTGGCTACCTTTACTTTAAAGCACTGTACTAGACTAGAGTAGACTTTCAAAACAGTTCCTACTGATCTGTATACCAATACCTTACTTTTAAGAAACGAAAGTGCAACGGCTTTCGAGTAATAAAGAACCTACTTTGCCAGCCTTGAGAAGGGAATGACCCTAGAGCCCAAGCAAACCATCTACGCAAGGCCGAAAACCCGCCAATCAAACCGCTAAAGCAAATGGGCAAGAAGGTTGAGCTGATGTAAATAGTAAAGGTCGGAAGCTCTAGCTTATGAAGACTCATGTTTTGTCTTGCCTGTGTCAGCTTCCATCTCCCGATGTTGCTACTCGTATCCATTCCTCCGTCTATAAACGACGTAAAAAAGAAGTACCATTCTTTCTCAATACTAGATTCCCTTATCCAGTGCAAGATGAAGGGATTTAGTGCTCGGAGGGCAGAACCTGTCTGTCAATTGGGCCCGATCTAGCTAATAAGAAGCATCAATAGAATGGAGTGGAGATTGACTAGAAAGTATAAGGTACACATAGGAGCATCAGCCACGACAATGCAGGCCAATGCATCAGCATGTACTTGTTCTACCTCATCGCCTATCCATTGTACAACATTTGATGTAAAGTATAAGGTACACATTGATTAGCATGAATCCAATCTCTGCCTAAGATTAGACTATAATTTCCTTCTACATCAACGACGAAGAATACAGCAACAAGGGTCTTGGTTTTGATGGTTAACTCAATGGACCTGACTCCCTTGGCTTTGATCGAACTGTTAGTCCCAACACCATCGAGTGTCATATTGGCCTCGTCTTGCTTTCCTAATTTTCTATACAATGAGTAAGGCATTAAATTCACGACCGCCCCTCCATCTACCAACATCTTAGTAATCGGTATTCCATCGATACGACCACGCACGAAGAGCGGCTTTAAATGGTTGACCGATTTGGCTTAGTGAAGGTGGCCTCTTTTAGGACCAAAATCGAATTGAACAACGACAGGTTCATCGTCACCGATAATAGTACAATCGCTTGACAACATAATAACATTTACGTCCATACTTGGGTGTTCTAGTGTAGCTACGCAGTTGACCAAGTCCTCTCCCAGCAGGTCGTCCTCCTCCATAGGTGTTGGCGCGTCATCGAAGGTGTTCTAGCGCAGAGTGAATAGTTTGGACTCGAGGATCGGACGGTCCGCAACATCCGCAGACAGTCCAGCTTTTATAGCAGGACTGTCCGTCATACCTGCAGAGAGCTGCAAAGCTGATGTCTTGTTCTCTGTCTTCATGGTCGTTTGATTTACTTCGATGGCCATTGACCTCCACCTCTTTTGCGGTGGTGGGTACTGCGGATGTGTGTCGTTAAATATTTTTTTTGCTTCTTTTTCCTTGCTCTCCTTTGCTCTCAAGCGCTGCAATTTTCGCTTTTGAGACCGTGTCAGTCCCGATGGGCACCATCAGGGCATGGAGTATTTTGGGTCGACTATTTTGCTGGCAGCCGTGACTTTTTCTTTGCTTGTATTGGCTGATTTACCTAAAATCATTGGCCATTCATTATTTCCCTGTATGATGACATCTGATGTGCCTATTTTGATTATGTCCCCTTTTGTCGTTCTCTTGGCGGCTGTAGACATATGCTCCCTGCCGGGTTGGTCGGCATTTGTGATCGAGTAGTCCGACACTCTTGCTGGACCTGTGCCTGGTGACCAGATTGAGGGGAATTCAATCGGTCTTGTATTAGAGGTGCCAACCTGTCAAACACGGATGTTTGGGGTGCCCCCCAAGCAGGGTATTGTGGCATTCCCATATGGATATGGTGTCATGCCCCCCATTTGATATGGCACAGGTGAGTATGGGGTGGAGGTGTCCATGCAGGCACATTAGGTCCGATTGGTGAGATGGTCCAATCGGTCTTACCTGCTGTCGCTCTTGGGTAGGTGGGCGAGGTCGCTTTGGTGGTCGGTCACTTGGGACGACCTTCTTTTTCATATATTTAGATAATAATTGATCAAAGGTTAGGCCAGATTTTACCAGTCGACCAACAGCCTTGAATGTGTTAGTTTTTCACGTACCTATTTTGGTTGTCTAGGCTTGAAGGTACGTGGTCGTTGATGCTCTTGGGCATTGCCCAACCGTCCACTAGAATGATCCGGACTGTCCAGCGATGTCCTAGACCGTCCGCGTCTATGCGTTGGACCATCCGTAATGCGCAGCATTAGGGCCCGTGCCTACCCCCAGCATTGGAGGTAGTGATGGTAACCTTCAGAGTCTCCTCTCCATCAGGAGTCCTTTCCACCACTACTTTCCTACAAAAGTTTTTAGCATTTTCATTGGCCTCTCGCACATCGCCGATGATGACCTTCTTGCCTTTGCTCTTATCTGCCGCGCTGGGCCGAATCATGACTTTTTACCATCAAAGTTGATTATGTTTATTGGGAAGGGCTCTGTGTCCAATTGCATTTCCTGAAATTTCAATCATTACTCGTTAATGGCGAATTGAATCTATCGTCGAAACACATTACAATCATTAGTGGTGTGAGAAAATGAGTTGTGCCACTTGCAGTATGCGCGACGCTTGAGTTCGTCAGCAGATGGTTTATTTTAATGTTGCCATTTTTAGTAACTCATCGAATATTTTATCACATTTGCCAACATTAAATGTAAACTTAACCTACTCTTGTTGTTTCTTTTGAACCTGCTCCAAGGAGGAACAAAACGAAGACTTGGCCTGCTTTGGCCAAACCATTTTAGCAGCGTATACTTCTTTTGATTCATCGTCCGAGCTACTCTAGTCGCATTCTACTACATGGACATTGTGACAAATTGTTTTGGTAGTTTCTATGCTTCGGCTTTCACAAGCCAAAGCTCTATGGTGTAACTATGCTAAAAACTGGATGCCTTCTAATATTTATTTTAAATAATAGCGCAATCCATTAATTAAAGGCTAACCCTGCTAGCTATTTCTCTACCAAATGAATTTGGAAACATCGGTTTCTTGTATCTCGAAACTTCTGGATGTTATCATTAGTCGATTCATCTTTCCCTTGTCGTAGGGCCACTAGGTCTACTAGATCTAACTCATAATCGCCAGAGCAGAAATGTTCATGGAATTTCTGTTCTCAATCTCCCCACGAAAATAGAATTAGGAGACAGTATGGCATACCATGTGAATGCAGTTCTTTTTAAAGATAATGAAAATAAACAAACATGGAACGCCTCTGTGTCGACCAATTCTTGTCACACTCGCATTTAAGGGACAAACCTGGGTGCTTCTCATATGTGCGTCAATCAAGATCAACACATAAATGACTCAGATTATAGAGAAAAATGTCACAATCTTTATTACATAACAAAATGTCTTAGAAAATAACTGATAATAAATAGAATGAACTAATATCATTATTATCCCTTGGCGCCATCAAGCTGACTGGGAGATGACACCTAGACCTCGTCGAACTCGTCATAGTAATCCTCCTCCGATGGCACCTGCTCTTCACCTAGGGGGTTATTGCAAGAGTGAGCTCAGAGATGTTCATTGCTCAGCAAGTGTGGGGAATAATGTGCATGAGCTCACTTATGGTGGGGGCTCATGTGTAGTGTAAGGCTGATCAACAAATAATGGTTAAGACAATGCATTGCTTTTAATAAGTTGGTCTAATGTTATTAGTAGTTACTATGTATAAGTAAATAACATCCCAATAAAATAAGAGATCACAATTATAATAATTCCCACAATGCGACGCATATGACAGATTAAGTTCAATTCCATAAGTTAATCATGTGAGAGTCCTGAGTCGCTCTTGACCGCGAGCACGACTGATATACTAGTTTTACACTCTGCAGAGGTTGTGCATATTTACCCACAAGATGTGTTCCCTTTGTCGCCTCAGGTTGATCAGACCCTTAAACATTGCCAAGGTGAGTAGGCGAGGGTACACTGTGAGGCCTTTACAAAGTTCCACTAGAGGAGAGAACCCACTACAGTTTCTAGGCCGAAATCGGTATAAGAATCCTTCATCCGAAAAGCTAAAAAAATAGTCTGACACAAGGACCTCCCTACACCTGCACTCCTCCACCCCGCTTACCCCTTTCGGGAAAGGGTTAACTCACACTAACTTTTCTAATTAGTCAGCCCTTTTATTTGTTATGATCCCAAACGATAGATTCGTTGAGTTCTTGCCAATAACCATGGCCGCTGGATAAAAACATTAAACTGAAAGCCCAGACAAAATGAGCGCCTAAGAAAAAAAGACCATATGCAGATAATGAAGAACCATAAAACTGGATTACTTGGGATGCCTGTGTCCACAAGAAATCTCGAAGCCAACCATTAATCGTAATGGAACTCTACGTGGCAAGAACTCATTGAATCTATCGTTTGGGCTCATAACAAATTAAAAGGGTGTTCCATTCCACCCTTGTGGTAGCACGGTTATCTCAAGTTAAGCTCCTTGTTCCATTTAACATCATAATCTTATCATGAATATTAAATAATCCAATAACAATAAAAAAACATGATCATGAATCATATGTTTCTTAACACCCAAAACCACATAGAGCAATAGCAGATACTACTCAAAAGTTTAGTGGTAAGTAAGGTGTAAAGTAAACCAAACTAGGGTAACCTATTGGGTCCCATCATTTTAACCTGAGCATATAATAGTGATTCACAGGACCATTATTGGGTAAAGAAGAGTGATCAAGGGCACAACTTGCCTTCAGCGAGCTCCTGCTTAGAATTTTCCACCTGCTGAGCTCCAGGTTCCTCGGTCACTTGCTTGTCTACTCGCAACAATACAAACAAACATGATATACTAAAATTGGAGTTAGAACAAAGAAGATATGGAATTTCTAAATTTTCTTTAATTATTTTATACTATAAATCAATTTCCAGGCTTTTTATCTATTTTCATTATTTATTATGTATTAAAATTGACTGCGGGTCATATAACCCAAGAGTTCGGGGTTGATTTCATTAATTTCAGGGCCTTCTTGTAATTATTTTCACCTAAGGCCTGGTTTGGATACTCTAGTAATAAGTGAGATTGGAGTGGATTAAGATGTATTGAGAGAGTATTTGATCTATTAGGGATTTGCACCCTCTCCAATCCCTTCGAAACACTCCAATCCCAAAATATCCAAACTAGACCTAAGGGAGGACGATGGGTTTATATTTAGAAAGAACAGGAGCTCTTACGCTAATATACCGCAGCAAAGGGGTATCGACCCATGAGCACCATTGCATGCAAGTTCTACAACGCAGATTACACAGCGACTTCAATGAACCAGTATTCGACTTCAACCGTAGGATCCAAGATCCACGGTTCCCGGCCCACAACACCACTCCCCCTCAATCAGCCGCCCGATGATGGAGCTATGGTTTGGATTTAAATCCTTGGAAGGGTATACTCTGATATAATCTCCACCGTCCAGATTGCACCCAATGGCTGGCACTCTTCTCCCTCCACCCGAGCACCCGCGTGGCGGCTCCCACGCGATTCATGGTGGCGCACTCCGGTGAGCCCTCTGCGTCAAGAGTTCTAGTGTCCCATCTCACAGATGGCTCGGTACTATTCGACATACGGAGTATAGCGAATAAATGGAGGTGAAGTTTACCGGTAATAATGGGTTGGTGAAGGCGGTTCACGGAGCAAGGCGAGATCGCGGCGTGATAGGATTCCGGCGAGGAATTCTGCTCGTCCCGGGCTCCAATTCACATCGGGGCGGTGACGATTTCACACCAGGGAACACTTCGAAGGTCTCTGGGCTAGCCTCGCGCTTCAATCTGCTACACAGGCGAAGAGCAGATGTGGCGACTCTCCTTCTCTCTCTTCGCAGTGCTGGCACGGTAGTTTGGATAGGCGCGGTCAAGGGTGTCCAGCCCTACTGTAACCCTCTGAATTTGGGGTATAAAATTTCTTCTTTAAATACCTAGAAAATTTAAGTGTTACTTCTTTTCTCACTTCTATAGTGTTTCTTTTCTACTTTTTTAATAGAATTTTGGGTTAATTATGTGGGAGATGTATTATTTTCTTGAGAATATCAAAACTTAGGGTATATGTAAATGTTTGCATCATGCTGAGACTAGATTATTCTTTTCATTTGATGCAGATGCTTGAATTATTTGAATTTGAATTGTGGTTGAATTTGATTTGAATTCCATAGAGAAAATAAAAATTGAAACATTTAGAAATTCAGGAAAAATGAAAAAAAAAACAATTCAGCCCAGCCGCCCCAACTCGGTCGAGCCAGCCGCGCGCGGGTGCCCCCTCTCCATGACAGGTGGGTCCCACCTGTCAGTGTCAACCGCGTCCGCGCGCTCTCCCTCTGCCCGGTGCGGCCGACCTATCAGCACCAACTTCCCTCACGCGTGCGCCCCACTCTCTCTGTCCTGTGGCCCCCGCCCATCAGCACCGTGAAACGTTCACCCCTCTCTCTCTCTCTCTCTCTCTCTTTGCGTCGCGGGCCAGCCCTGTCAGCTCCGTCTTCCCAGCAATCGCCGCTAACCCACGCGTGCACGCACGCCGAGGAGTCAGTCCACGTCGCCTACCCACGCGCCCTAGCTCCTGTTTGAGCCCTGCCCGCACTCGCTCTCCCTCCCCAGCCTTATTTCGCCCACGCTCGCCCTCTCTCGCGCTCTGTCGCCGATGCCAAAGCCCGCTGGAGATCTGCGCCCGTCGTGCCAGTCGTCCAAGCCGCTCGGAGCCATGTCAGGCCTTCCCGAGCATTGTCCCGAGGTGAGGAACTCGCTCCCGTGCTCGGTTTCCCTTATTTCCGTCCTGGTTTGGCCAATTCGCCCTCACTGGAGCTCGGTCGCGCCAGTTCGCCGCGCTCGCTCAGTGACCGGCCAAATTGGCCTCGCCCTATGCCCCAGTTGTGGTCCATAGCGTTTCCTTACCTCGCCGGAAGTAGTCCGAGCCTTAGCACACCCGATTCCCTCTCCACGCGGCCGAGATTCCTCGCCAGAGTTACTTGACCCGCCCGGAGCACTCCCTCCATCGTTCTCTCGTCCCCGTTCCCGTTCTCGTGGCCGGAGCCCCGCTAGTGTGTTCGCCGAGTCCTCCTCACCAGTTCTAGCCAACCCCGGCAACCCCAGACCCCCGGAGGCAGCTCTTGCCAGGTCTCTGGCGACTTCACCACCGCAGATGAAGTAGCGTCGGCCACCATGCTATTCGCCCCGTGCGCCAGATCCTAGGATTCAGTCCTGATCCAGCGGTCCGGATCTCTGGATACCACTTCAGGCACGCGCCCTGCCCCTGGGCCCCACCCGTCAGTTGCCTGCGCCCCTAGCGCTGGGCCCGACTGGTCAGCCCATTTTCCCTCTCTAGTCGCTGACCTCCCTAGCCCGCCTGTCAGCGCTCGCCCGCGCGTCCACGCGTGTGCTCCCGCTAAAATCTAATCTCAGTCGTTGATCTGTGATCAGGCGGTAGAGATCATCTGATACCCGTTCCTTTGGAAAACTTGTTAAAACACCCCTCGGATTTTAGGAAATCAACCTGCCGCCCCTTTGTTTTGCGCGCAGACCCTTGGGCTTTTGTAGAGAAGCTCTTGACCTTTTATTTTATCACAGGAATAGGCCTAATTTTGTATTTTGAATTCCAAAACTTGTTTATTTCATATCTTTTGCATATGAACTCCAAATCAGGTGGTTCAAGTTGCAAAATGTTCATAATATTATTCTCTACATGTTTAAATTATAATGTTTCACTGTCTGCATGTTTTAATTTTCTGTCTAGACTATAGGTTGGTTTAAGTGATGGTTTATTTATTAATAGGAAAATAAAAGGAAAACCCTAATGAATAGTTAGATTGTCAACTTTGTGATAGTAATGTCAGGTAATGTATGAACCCATCCATGTATAATTTTAACAATTCATTAAGATAAATAAAGTTAAGTTATGTGACCCCCGAGGTAGGCAGTACTTACAGAACCACAAACCACTAGGTGTAATTGCTTACCTTAGAACCTAGAATTTACTCTTGTGTTTATATTGTTCTTTTGAGCTTGTGTTCACTTGATTGTGCATGTTTGGTGTACTGTTTCTTTGTCATTTTCCAAATGTGTTGAATGAATGATTGCTTTGCGTAGACAACAAGCAGTTCGAGGTTTTCAAGTGTGTTACAGGAGACTTCCCTCAGCAACAACGAACCTGGTGAAGGCAAGTGTCCTCTGACCTATTATGTCCTACTTACTTTATAATTCACTGTCCCGCATTACATAATTAAAACCTAAGGATTGACAAGATTTGTATTTACCTTGTCCTTGATTACCTTTTGGGTCATTGTGGTTAGCTTCATGCTATTTGAAAGGGAATTAGGCTTACACCTATTTCCTAATTAATTTTGGTGGTTGAATTGCCCAACACGAATAATTGGACTAACTAGTTTGCTCTAGTCTATAAGATATACAGGTGACAAAGGTTCACAACAAGCCAATAAAAAGACCAAGAAAAGGGTTCAACAAAGAGAGCAAGGGACAACCGAAGGCTGCCCTGGTCTGGCGCACCGGACTGTCCGGTGTGCCACCGGACAGTGTCCGGTGCACCAGGGAACTCGACGCCCAACTCTTCACCTTCGAGAATTTTCAGAGGGCTCCGCTATAATTCACCGGACTGTCCGGTGCACCACCGAACAGTGTCCGGTGCCCCAAGGAAGAGCAACTCTGAACTCGCCAGCTTCGGGAATCCGCTCCGCTATAATTCACCGGACATGTCCGGTGCACACCGGACTGTCCGGTGAGCCAGCGGAGCAACGGCTACTTCGCGCCAACGGTTGACTGCAACGCATTAAATGCACGCCTGCGCGCGCAGAGGAGCAGTGCACGCGCGGGTGGCACACCAGACAGTCTACAGGACGTGTCCGGTGCGCCACCGAACAGCCAGGCGGGCCCACAAGTCAGAGCTCCAACGGTCGGAACCCAACGGCCTGGTGACGTGGCTAGCGCACCGGACTGTCCGGTGCGCCATGCGACAGCAGCCTCCACCAAACGACTAGTTTGGTGGTTGGGGCTATAAATACCCCAACCACCCCACATTCAAGTCATCCAAGTTTTCCACCTTCCAACTACTTACAAGAGCTAAGCATTCAATTCTAGACACACCCAAGTGATCAAATCCTCTCCCAATTCCACACAAAGCTTTAGTGATTAGTGAGAGAGATTTGTTGTGTTCTTTTGAGCTCTTGCGCTTGGATTGCTTTCTTTCTCATTCTTTCTTGAGATCAAACTCACTTGTAATTGAGGCAAGAGACACCAATCGTGTGGTGGTCCTTGCGGGAACTTCGTGTTCCAATTGATTGAGAAGAGAAGCTCACTCGGTCCGAGGGATCGTTTGAGAGAGGGAAAGGGTTGAAAGAGACCCGGTCTTTGTGACCACCTCAACGGGGAGTAGGTTTGCAAGAACCGAACCTCGGTAAAACAAATCCTTGTGTCTCACTCTTTATTCGCTTGCGATTTGTTTTCATGCCCTCTCTCGGACTCGTTTATATTTCTAACGCTAACTCGGCTTGTAGTTGTGATTATGTTTGTAAATTTCAGATCCGCCCTATTCACCCCCCCCCCCCCTCTAGGCGACTTTCAATTGGTATCGGAGCCCGGTGCTTCATTAGAGCCTAACCGCTCGAAGTGATGTCGGGAGATCACGCCAAGAAGGAGATGGTGACCGGCGACAAGTCCACTACAAGCCACGGGAAGGCTACATCGGAAGAGTCCCGCAACAAAGGGAAGGGGAAAGAGAAGAAATCCTCTTCCCACAAGTCGCATCGGAGTGGGGACAAGAAAAAGAAGATGAGGAAGGTGGTCTACTACGAGACCGATACTTCATCACCTTCCACCTCTGGCTCCGACGCGCCCTCCGTAACTTCTAAGCACCATGAGCGCAAGAAGTTTAGTAAGATCCCCCTACGCTATCCTCGCATTCCTAAACATACGCCTTTACTTTCCATCCCATTAGGCAAACCACCAACGTTTGATGGTGAAGATTATGCTAGGTGGAGTGATTTGATGCGATTTCATCTAACCTCACTCCACAAAAGTATATGGGATGTTGTTGAGTTTGGTGTACAGGTACCATCCGTAGGGGATGAAGATTATGATGAGGACGAAGTGGCCCAAATCCAACACTTCAACTCCCAAGCCTCAACTATACTCCTCGCCTCTTTAAGTCGAGAGGAGTATAATAAGGTGCAAGGGTTGAAAAATGCTAAGGAGATTTGGGACACGCTAAAAACCTCGCACGAAGGAGATGAGGTGACCAAAATCACCAAGCGGGAAACGATCGAGGGGGAGCTCGGTCGCTTCCGACTTCGCCAAGGAGAGGAGCCACAAGACATGTACAACCGGCTCAAAACTTTGGTGAACCAAGTGCGCAACCTCGGGAGCAAAAAATGGGATGACCACGAAATGGTTAAGGTTATTTTAAGATCACTTGTTTTCCTTAACCCTACTCAAGTTCAATTAATTCGTGGCAATCCTAGATATACACTAATGACTCCCGAGGAAGTAATCGGGAATTTTGTGAGCTTTGAATTGATGATCAAAGGCTCAAAGAAGATCAACGAGCTTGACGGCCCCTCCACGTCCGAAGCTCAACCGGTCGCATTCAAGGCGATGGAAGAAAAGAAGGAGGAATCTACTCCAAGTCGAACTCCCATCGACGCCTCCAAGCTCGACAACGAGGAAATGGCGCTCGTCATCAAGAGCTTCCGCCAAATCCTCAAGCAAAGGAGAGGGAAAGATTACAAGCTCCGCTCCAAGAAAGTTTGCTACAAGTGTGGTAAGCCCGGTCACTTTATAGCAAAATATCCTATTTCTAGTGACAGTGACAGGGGCGACGACAAGAAGGGGAGAAGAAAGGAGAAGAAGAGGTACTACAAGAAGAAGGGTGGCGACGCCCATGTATGCCGTGAGTGGGACTCGGACGAGAGCTTCTCCGACTCCTCCTCCGACGAGGACGCCGCCAACATCGCCATCAACAATGGCCTTCTCTTCCCCAACATCGGCCACAAGTGCCTCATGGCAAAGGACGGCAAAAAGAAGAAGGTTAAATCCAAATCCTCCACTAGATATGAGTCCTCTAGCGATGATAATGCTAGTGATGAGGAAGATAATTTGCGTACTCTTTTTGCCAACCTAAACATACAACAAAAAGAAAAATTAAATGAATTGATTAGTGCCATTCATGAGAAGGATGATTGTCACACCCGGGTTTCGGGGACACCAAGACCCGGGGCGAACATAAACACCAGGTGTGCTGGGACCAAGTCTCACACATATGATGCATAGTGGCACAGGATCGAATGTCACATATTTACTACATAACAGGAGTTCTATACAACATAAATAAATAATTACATTATAAGGAGACAACGGTCCAGCAACCCAAAGTTGACTGGGAGACGACGACCTAGACCTCTCACGAACACAGCACATCATCTTCCAAGCGCCTCATCCTGGGGTACCTGTTCTTGACCTGTGGGGGGGTGAGACAGCAAGAGTGAGCTCACATACGTTCATAGCTCAACAAGTCGTGGGGAATAATGTGGCATGAACTCACTAAAGGTGGGAGTTCATGAAGTGTAAGGCTGATCAATGATATAAGGCTGAAGCTGAGCATTGCTTTTAAGGTGGTCAAAATTTTATTAGCAATTACTAAGTGTAAGTAAATACCAAACCTTAGAAATAATAAATAAAAGTAATAATAAAATAATCCCAAATGCAATGATATGACAGATTAAGTTTAAGTTCCATAAATTAATCATGTGAGTGTCCGAGCCGCTCATGACCGTGAGCACGGCTAGTATACCAGTTTTGCACTCTGCAGAGGTTGCGCATCTTTACCCACAAGTCGTGTTACCCATTTACCACAGAGTTGATCAGACTCCATACACCTCTACCAAGGAAGCGAGGCAGGGTACCACTACGAGGCCTTTACAAAGTTCCACTAGCTTCAGAAAACCCGCTATAGTTTATAGGAAGCTCCAGAGCAGGGTTCTTGCCTGACCGCCATCGCAGCAAAATCAACCAAGGACCTCCCTACACTGACCACTCCCATACTGCCCTTGCCCCTTTCGGGTAAGGTAGTCCTCCACTAGCTTTCCTAATTAATCAGCCAAGGGCGTCCATAAACCCTTGTGGTAGCACTGTTTTCCCGGGTGGTTCTCCATGTTCCCATTAACATAATGATCTTATTATGAATAATAATAATAAACAGATAATAAAAAGTATAACAATGAGTGATAAATATCTTTATACCCAAATCCACATAAAGCGATAGCATATACTACCCAAAAATTTAGTAGTAAACCAGTGGTGAAACAAGGTATAAAGATAATCAAGATCTAGGGTAACCTATTGGGTCCCATCAAAATTAACCTATGCAGATCATTATGATTAATAAGAACATGAATGGGTAAAAGAAGTGATCAAGGGCACAACTTGCCTTCAACGAGCTCCTGCTCAGCAGTCTCTACCAGCTGAACCCCAGAATCCTCTGTAGCTTGCTCGTCTACTCGCATCAACACAATACATACATAGTATAGCAAAAATTAACATTACACCAAGCATGTAAATAAAATACACAGTAATATTCTAGACATTAAAATGAGATCACAGAAACTGGAATCATTAAATTAGGAGTTATAGATTTTAAGTTATGAATTTCCAAAGATTTTATGCGCTTAATATAGGGTTAAGTGAGAAACAAATTTTAATGTGTATTTCATGTAAAAACAGTGGTACTATTTGATAGAGAATAATATTACAGAATTATAGGAACTGAAATGGTCCAATTTGGAGTTCATATGCATTTTATACAAATTAAACAAGTTTTAACATTTATTTATGCACTAAAAATTAATTTCTGATATTAATTTCTGATTTTCAATGCTCTCTGGATTGGGCCTCAAATTTCAGAAAGCGCAGGGGCTACCACGAAAAATATCCTAAGACTCAGACTGACACTGTTGCGGACTGCGGGTTCTATTTCAAAAAAATACAGGGTCTCATTAACAAAAGTCTCCGCGAAGGGGTATCGCGGATCCAGGGCCATTGGATCTAAGTCACGTGGCCGAGATTAGGTTGATCACCATCCGAAAGCGTTGAGCAATGAGATCCTCTGGATCCTGCACCAACGGTGTGGATTTTAAGTGCATACGATTTGCTTTCACCCACACGATCCCGGATCAACGGTTAAGGCCAACCGGTACGCAGAGACTAATCGGGACCGCCCATCCACGAATCAACGGCTCTAGTGCCGTCCTCAACCCCCTGACTCCCTCTCTCTCTCTGGCTAATCCCCACGACCGAGCGCCATTGACACCGCGCTCAGATCCAGCAACTCGAACCCCAATCCTTTGATCCCGATAGAGCTACGTATAAAGCAGGTAGTAGCAGGGGCGATGAGATGATGCTCACCAGCGAACCAACGACGAAGAATTCTAGCCGCGAGAAGGTGCGATCCGGTGATGAGATACGGACTCCAACGAGCAGTTGGCGGCCACCTAGCACCAAGCTCTATCCGCAGGAGACACGAGCAGCTTCCCCGCAATCAAGCGAAGCTCGTCTGCCAGTCGCGCGCTCCGATTGCTAGGGATGCGTAGGTTTCCCACCGCGGCGGACCCCTCCCGCGTGGTGGTGGTGCTTCTGTCCTTTCGGCGATGGCGAGCTGCGAGAAGGTATGGCGGCGGCTAGTAGGGCGAGAACAACAGAGGGGTAGGGATACAATCGAGTAGGGAGTCGTGGCCTTAAAGCGTGGAGCTGCACGTGCCGCGGATTCCGAGTCAGCCGGTGGAAGCGCGCGGATCCGTTGCAACCGTTCGCCGTGAGGAAAGGGGAGAACCTGACGTGCGGGACCCACGCAGCAGCGACGGATGCAACACGACTGACAAGTGCGGCCCGCCAGTCAGTGAATCGCGGAAGATAGAGACGCATCCGCGGTGTGAAGCCGACCTGTGGGCTCCACCCGCCAGAGAGGGTGCGGCAACGCGGGTGCGGGAGCAGGCCGCGTGGAGGTTATCTCCTGATGGGCCAAATGAAGCACCCGAGGCCCAGGTGTGTTCCCTTAACTTTTATTTTATGTTTTTCTTTTATTTATAACTCTTTTGAATCCAAATTTTGAATGCAACCTCAAGTGCAAATTTAACCCATTTTAACTATGCATGTTGGTATCACCAATTATGAGGATGTTATTTAATTATAATATTATTTTATATTGGACATTATTCCCAATTCCCAAAGTGCACCATTTTAGTTAACTTCAAATTCTCAACTTGAGTATTATATATATTATTATTATTTTAAATGCACAAACAAATAAGACCCAGCATGATGCATAAGTTGTTTATGTGCCACTTGTTAATTATTCACTTTTCAATGTGGTTATTCACATGTACCAATGAGTAAAGGCAACACATATAGGGAGAATAATCTTAGTTCTTATGCTTTTACAAATTTGGGTATTACAAATCCTACCCCCCTTAAAAATAATCTCGTCCTCGAGATTTGTAAGAAAAGGGATACAATAAGTTTGGTCTAGAATTTTAGTTTCTCATTTGGGTTTTGGAAATCAAAGTTTTGTTCAAGTTTTTACATAACGGTTAGTAGACGATTTGGAACACATGGATATTGTATGTCTAGCCATCTATTAGGTCAGATGAGGTACGATTATGGCAAGTAGGGGTTGTGGCAAGGGTATAATAAGGAAAAACTTCATCCAGAACTGTGGACCTTGATTCCGCTGGCGATTCAACTTGATCTTTGAAGACTTGAGTTGATGCTTATCCTTTCCTTGATGAGGTTGATCTTCTTTGCCTTGGTGTCTTGGTTAAAACAGCTGTGGGTAGGGCAGGCTATATGTGGGGTAGGTTGAAATCTGGTTTGATGTTGGGTTGGAATGGACGACCATCATGAACATGTTGGATAGGTTAGAATCTCGTTTTGAAATAGAAAGATTAAGCAACCTATCAAGAATACTTAGGTTGTTTGTGTATGGCCAAGTTGGTCTAGGGCACCAATTTAGGGTAAATATGTGTTATAGGGGTAGGGTCTAATCTTTTTCACCACTATTAACTAACATGTTTAAGTAACCCACATTAGATTAGATATGATCTAGATTAGATTGGTATAACGAGATTAAACTGAATAAAATCTAGAATATATTGATATGACTAGTTTAGTTTAAATAAGATCTAATTAATTTAGATTAAATCATGGCTGTTACACTAGTGTGGGATAAATATGTTTATTAGGGCAAGATGAATCCACAAGGATAAGGTAGAATCTTTTGAGGTCAGTTAGATCTTATTAGGATAAGATAAAATCTTTTCAAGATAAGATGAATCTATTAAGGCAAGAGAGAATATTTTAAGATAAGGTGGAGCTATTAAACTGGATATATTTTTAATAGGGAATATTTTTAGTTTGTATAGTCATCTTATGATTTTTTATGCCTATACGTATATGTAGATGTAATTGTGGACATTACTCCACAACTCATCACACTCAATCAAAGATCCAAATCAAACAAGTATCATAAGAACAAACATTCAAGCATACAAATATTTACAAAAATAGTTTTGATGATTTTTTTGTCCCTAAGAGTAGGTCTCCTATTCCTAAAAGTTACTTTAGGCACGGGATTTCAAAGTGTGAAATCCACATTTGTCTTTAGAAGGAAAAAAAATAAGAGTAATCAGAGTAAAGCGGAAATAGATGAGAAAAGATTAAGAGAAGTTTAGAAAGAATCAGAGTAGCAAAGGTAAGTAAGTATTGGTTGTCCAGTTCTATCTAGGCTTCGTCCTACAGTCAACATTCCTCTGATACCACTTCTGTCACACCCGGGTTTCGGGGACACCAAGACCCGGGGCGAACATAAACACCAGGTGTGCTGGGACCAAGTCTCACACATATGATGCATAGTGGCACAGGATCAAATGTCACATCTTTACTACATAACAGGAGTTCTATACAACATAAATAAATAATTACATTATAAGGAGACAACGGTCCAGCAACCCAAAGTTGACTGGGAGACGACGACCTAGACCTCTCACGAACACAACACATCATCCTCCAAGCGCCTCATCCTGGGGTACTTGTTCTTGACCTGTGGGGGGGTGTGAGACAGCAAGAGTGAGCTCACATACGTTCATAGCTCAACAAGTCGTGGGGAATAATGTGGCATGAACTCACCAAAGGTGGGAGTTCATGAAGTGTAAGGCTGATCAATGATATAAAGCTGAAGCTGAGCATTGCTTTTAAGGTGGTCAAAATTTTATTAGCAATTACTAAGTGTAAGTAAATACCAAACCTTAGAAATAATAAATAAAAGTAATAATAAAATAATCCCAAATGCAATGATATGACAGATTAAGTTTAAGTTCCATAAATTAATCATGTGAGTGTCCGAGCCGCTCATGACCGTGAGCACGGCTAGTATACCAGTTTTACACTCTACAGAGGTTGCACATCTTTACCCACAAGTCGTGTTACCCATTTGCCACAGAGTTGATCAGACTCCATACACCTCTACCAAGGAAGCGAGGCAGGGTACCACTATGAGGCCTTTACAAAGTTCCACTAGCTTCAGAAAACCCGCTACAGTTTATAGGAAGCTCCAGTGCAGGGTTCTTGCCTGACCGCCATCGCAGCAAAATCAACCAAGGACCTCCCTACACTCACCACTCCCCTACTGCCCTTGCCCCTTTCGGGTAAGGTAGTCCTCCACTAGCTTTCCTAATTAATCAGCCAAGGGCGTCCATAAACCCTTGTGGTAGCACTGTTTTCCCGGGTGGTTCTCCATGTTCCCATTAACATAATGATCTTATCATGAATAATAATAATAAACAGATAATAAAAAGTATAACAATGAGTGATAAATATCTTTATACCCAAATCCACATAAAGCGATAGCATATACTACCCAAAAATTTAGTAGTAAAACCAGTGGTGAAACAAGGTATAAAGATAATCAAGATCTAGGGTAACCTATTGGGTCCCATCAAAATTAACCTATGCAGATCGTTATGATTAATAAGAACATGAATGGGTAAAAGAAGTGATCAAGGGCACAACTTGCCTTCAACGAGCTCCTGCTCAGCAGTCTCTACCAGCTGAACCCCAGAATCCTCTGTAGCTTGCTCGTCTACTCGCATCAACACAATACATACATAGTATAGCAAAAATTAACATTACACCAAGCATGTAAATAAAATACACAGTAATATTCTAGACATTAAAATGAGATCACAGAAACTGGAATCATTAAATTTGGAGTTATAGATTTTAAGTTATGAATTTCCAAAGATTTTATGCGCTTAATATAGGGTTAAGTGAGAAACAAATTTTAATGTGTATTTCATGTAAAAACAGTGGTACTATTTGATAGAGAATAATATTATAGAATTATAGGAACTGAAATGGTCCAATTTGGAGTTCATATGCATTTTATACAAATTAAACAAGTTTTAACATTTATTTATGCACTAAAAATTAATTTCTGATATTAATTTCTGATTTTCAATGCTCTCTGGATTGGGCCTCAAATTTCAGAAAGCGCAGGGGCTACCACGAAAAATATCCTAAGACTCAGACTGACACTGTTGCGGACTGCGGGTTCTATTTCAAAAAAATACAGGGTCTCATTAACAAAAGTCTCCGCGAAGGGGTATCGCGGATCCAGGGTCGTTGGATCTAAGTCACGTGGCCGAGATTAGGTTGATCACCATCCAAAAGCGTTGAGCAATGAGATCCTCTGGATCCCGCACCAACGGTGTGGATTTTAAGTGCATACGATCTGCTTTCACCCACACGATCCTGGATCAACGGTTAAGGCCAACCGGTACGCAGAGACTAATCGGGACCGCCCATCCACGAATCAACGGCTCTGGTGCCGTCCTCAACCCCCTGGCTCCCTCTCTCTCTCTCCAGCTAATCCCCACGACCGAGCGCCATTGACACCGCGCTCAGATCCAGCAGCTCGAACCCCAATCCTTTGATCCCGATAGAGCTACGTATAAAGCAGGTAGTAGCAGGGGCGATGAGATGATGCTCACCAGCGAACCAACGACGAAGAATTCTAGCCACGAGAAGGTGCGATCCGGTGATGAGATACGGACTCCAACGAGCAGTTGGCGGCCACCTAGCACCAAGCTCTATCCGCAGGAGACACGAGCAGCTTCCCCGCAATCAAGCGAAGCTCGTCTGCCAGTCGCGCGCTCCGATTGCTAGGGATGCGTAGGTTTCCCACCGCGGCGGACCCCTCCCGCGTGGTGGTGGTGCTTCTGTCCTTTCGGCGATGGCGAGCTGCGAGAAGGTATGGCGGCGGCTAGTAGGGCGAGAACAACAGAGGGGTAGGGATACAATCGAGTAGGGAGTCGTGGCCTTAAAGCGTGGAGCTGCACGTGCCGCGGATTCCGAGTCAGCCGGTGGAAGCGCGCGGATCCGTTGCAACCGTTCGCCGCGAGGAAAGGGGAGAACCTGACGTGCGAGACCCACGCAGCAGCGACGGATGCAACACGACTGACAAGTGCGGCCCGCCAGCCAGTGAATCACGGAAGATAGAGACGCATCCGCGGCGTGAAGCCGACCTGTGGGCTCCACCCGCCAGAGAGGGTGCGGCAACGCAGGTGCGGGAGCAGGCCGCGCGGAGGTTATCTCCTGATGGGCCAAATGAAGCACCCGAGGCCCAGGTGTGTTCCCTTATCTTTTCTTTTATGTTTTTCTTTTATTTATAACTCTTTTGAATCCAAATTTTGAATGCAACCTCAAATGCAAATTTAACCCATTTTAACTATGCATGTTGGTATCACCAATTATGAGGATGTTATTTAATTATAATATTATTTTATATTGGACATTATTCCCAATTCCCAAAGTGCACCATTTTAGTTAACTTCAAATTCTCAACTTGAGTATTATATATATTATTATTATTTTAAATGCACAAACAAATAAGACCCAGCATGATGCATAAGTTGTTTATGTGCCACTTGTTAATTATTCACTTTTCAATGTGGTTATTCACATGTACCAATGAGTAAAGGCAACACATATAGGGAGAATAATCTTAGTTCTTATGCTTTTACAAATTTGGGTATTACAATGATCTCTTGGACACTCAAGAGGACTTCCTTATTAAAGAAAACAAAAAGCATGTTAAGGTGAAAAATGCTTATGCTCTAGAAGTAGAAAAGTGCGAAAAATTATCTAGTGAGCTAAGCACTTGCCATGAGACTATTGACAACCTTAGAAATGAGAATGCTAATTTGTTAGCTAAGGTTGATTCAAATGTTTGTAATGTTTCAATTCCAAATCTTAGAAATGATAATGTTGATTTGCTTGCTAAGATTGAAGACTTGAACATTTCTCTTGCTAGCCTTAGAAATGAAAATGAAAAATTGCTTGCTAAGGCTAAAGAATTAGATGTTTGCAATGTTACAATTTCCGATCTTAGAGATAAAAATGATATATTGCGTGCTAAGATTGTTGAACTTAATTCTTGCAAACCCTCTACATCTATCGTTGAACATACTACTATTTGCACTAGATGTAGAGATGTTAACATTGATGCTATTCATGATCACATGGCTTTAATTAAACAACAAAATGATCATATAGCAAAATTAGATGCTAAAATTGCCGAGCATGACTTAGAAAACGAAAAATTTAAATTTGCTAGAAGCATGCTCTATAGAGGGAGACGCCCTGGCATTAAGGATGGCATTGGCTTCCAATAGTGAGGCAATGTCAAACTTAATGTCCCCCCTAAGAAATTGTCCAACTTTGTTAAGGGCAAGGCTCCCATGCCTCAGGATAACGAGGGTTACATTTTGTACCCTGCCGGTTATCCCGAGAGCAAAATTAGGAGAATTCATTCTAGGAAGTCTCACTCTGGACTAACCATGCATTTATGTATAAGGGTGAGACATCTAGTTCTAGGCAACCAACCCGTGCTAAGTTGCCTAAGAAGAAGACTCCTAGTGCATCAAATGAACATAGCATTTCATTTAAAACTTTTGATGCATCTTATGTGTTAACTAACAAATCCGGCAAGGTAGTTGCCAAGTTTGTTGGGGGCAAACACAAGGGATCAAAAACTTGTGTTTGGGTACTCAAAGTTCTTGTTTCTAATGCCAAAGGACCCAAAACAGTTTGGGTACCTAAAACAAAGAACTAAATTTGTTTTGTAGGTTTATGCATCCGGGGGCTCAAGTTGGATCATCGATAGCGGGTGCACAAACCACATGACAGGGGAGAAGAAAATGTTCCCCTCCTACGAGAAAAACCAGGATCCCCAAAGAGCTATCACATTCGGGGATGGAAATCAAGGTTTGGTCAAAGGACTGGGTAAAATAGCTATATCTCCTGACCATTCAATTTCCAATGTTTTTCTTGTAGATTCTTTAGATTACAATTTGCTTTATGTATCTCAATTATGCAAAATGGGCTACAACTGTCTATTTACTGATGTAGGTGTCACCGTCTTTAGAAGAAGTGATGATTTAATAGCATTTAAGGGAGTGTTAGAGGGTCAGCTATACTTGGTAGATTTTGAAAGAGCTGAACTCGACACTTGCTTAATTGCTAAGACTAACATGGGTTGGCTCTGGCACCGCCGACTAGCCCATGTTGGGATGAAGAATCTTCTTAAGCTTCTAAAGGGAGAGAACATTGTAGGATTAACAAATGTTCATTTTGAGAAAGACAGGATTTGTAGCGCATGCCAAGCAGGGAAGCAAGTTGGTGTTCATCATCCACACAAGAACATCATGACGACCGACAGGCCACTGGAGCTCCTACACATGGATCTATTCGGCCCGATAGCTTACATAAGCATCGGCGGGAGTAAGTACTGTCTAGTTATTGTGGATGATTATTCTCGATTCACTTGGGTGTTCTTTTTGCAGGAAAAATCTTGTACCCAAGAGACCTTAAAGGGATTCTTGAGACGAGCTCAAAATGAGTTTGGCTTAAGGATCAAGAAAATTAGAAGCGACAACGGGACGGAGTTCAAGAACTCACAAATTGAAGGCTTCCTTGAGGAGGAGGGCATCAAGCATGAGTTCTCTTCTCCCTACACGCCACAACAAAATGGTGTAGTGGAGAGGAAGAATAGAACTCTATTGGACATGGCAAGAACCATGCTTGATGAGGACAAGACTTCGGATCGGTTTTGGGCCGAGGCGGTCAACACCGCTTGCTACGCCATCAACCGGTTATATCTACACCGAATCCTCAAGAAGACATCATATGAACTCCTTACCGGTAAAAAGCCAAATATTTCATATTTTAGAGTCTTTGGTAGCAAATGCTTTATACTTGTTAAAAGAGGTAGAAAATCTAAATTTGCTCCTAAGACTGTAGAATGCTTTTTACTAGGATATGATTCGAACACAAGGGCATATAGAGTCTTTAACAAGTCCTCTAGACAAGTTGAAGTTTCTTGTGACGTTGTGTTTGATGAGACTAACGGCTCTCAAGTAGAGCAAGTTGATCTTGATGAGATAGGTGATGAAGAGGCTCCGTGCATTGCACTAAGGAACATGTCCATTGGGGATGTGTGTCCTAAAGAATCTGAAGAGCCTCCAAATGCACAAGATCAACCATCCTCCTCCACGCAAGCATCTCCACCAACTCAAAATGAGGATGAGGCTCAAGTTGATGAAGGAGAAGATCAAGCAAATGAGCCACCTCAAGATGACGGCAATGATCAAGGGGGAGATGCAAATGATCAAGACAAGGAGGATGAAGAACCAAGGCCGCCACACCCAAGAGTCCACCAAGCAATCCAACGAGATCACCCCGTCGACACCATCCTCGGCGACATTCATAAGTGGGTAACCACTAGATCTTGTGTTGATCATTTTTGTGAACATTACTCTTTTGTTTCCTCTATTGAGCCACACAGGATAGAGGAAGCACTACAAGATTCGGATTGGGTGGTGGCAATGCAAGAGGAGCTCAACAACTTCACTAGAAACGAGGTATGGCATTTGGTTCCACGTCCTAATCAAAATGTTGTAGGAACCAAGTGGGTTTTCCGCAACAAGCAAGACGAGCATGGTGTGGTGACAAGGAACAAAGCCCGACTTGTGGTGACAACGAATCTTGAGATATTTAGTTTATACTCCTAAGTTTGGGCTTTGGTATCCTAGGGGATCCACATTTGATTTAATTGGTTATTCGGATGCCGATTGGGCGGGGTGTAAAATCAATAGAAAGAGCACATCGGGGACTTGCCAGTTCTTGGGAAGATCCTTGGTGTCTTGGGCTTTAAAGAAGCAAAATTCCGTCGCTCTTTCTACCGCCGAAGCCGAGTATATTTCCGCAGGCCATTGTTGCGCGCAATTACTTTGGATGAGGCAAACCCTTAGGGACTACGGTTACAAATTAACCAAAGTTCCTCTTCTATGTGATAATGAGAGTGCAATCCGCATGGCGGATAATCCCGTTGAACATAGCCGCACTAAACACATAGCCATTCGGTATCATTTTCTAAGGGATCACCAACAAAAGGGAGATATCGAGATTGCATATATTAACACTAAAGATCAATTAGCCGATATCTTTACCAAGCCACTTGATGAACAAACTTAGGCATGAGCTAAATATTCTTGATTCTAGGAATTTCTTTTGATGTCTTGCACATATAGCTCATAAGTATAGCTTGATCATGTCTTTTTCATGTGCCATGACTAATATGTTTTCAAGTGAATTTCAAATCAAGTCATAGGTGTATTGAAAGGGAATTGGAGTCTTCGGCGAAGACAAAGGCTTCCACTCCGTAACTCATCCTTCGCCGTCGCTCCGAGCAACTCTCCAAGTTTGGTATAATCTTCACTCATCTGTCTTTTACCAAAGGGGGAGAAAGTAATTCAAAGGGCTTATATCTCACTCAAAGTATCCGTTTTTGGCGATTCATGCCAAAGGGGGAGAAAGTATTAGAGCCCAAAGCAAAAGGACCGCACCACCGCCTAATTTTAAAAACTAATGATTTTAAATTGGTAAATTTCAAATTGATATCTTATTGTGCTCAAAAGGGGGAGAAAGTAGTATTTTCAAAATCGATATCTTAAAACCCTCTTGAACACTAAGAGGAGGATTTCATTAAGGGGGAGTTTTGTTTAGTCAAAGGAAAAGCATTTGAAACAAGGGGAGAAAATTCAAATCTTGAAAATGCTTCGTAAAATCTTATTCATTTACCTTTGACTATTTGCAAAAGAACTTTGAAAAGAATTTACAAAAGAATTTGCAAAAACAAAACATGTGGTACAAGTGTGGTCCAAAATATCAAAAATTAAAGAAACAATCCATGCATATCTTACAAGTATTTATATTAGCTCAATTCCAAGCAACCTTTGCACTTACATTATGCAAACTAGTTCAATTATGCACTTCTATACTTGCTTTGGTTTGTGTTGGCATCAATCACCAAAAAGGGGGAGATTGAAAGGGAATTAGGCTTACACCTATTTCCTAATTAATTTTGGTGGTTGAATTGCCCAACACAAATAATTGGACTAACTAGTTTGCTCTAGTCTATAAGATATACAGGTGCCAAAGGTTCACAATAAGCCAATAAAAAGACCAAGAAAAGGGTTCAACAAAGAGAGCAAGGGACAACCGAAGGCTACCCTGGTCGGCGCACCGGACTGTCCGGTGTGCCACCGGACAGTGTCCGGTGCACCACCGGACAGTGTCCGGTGCACCAGGGAACTCGACGCCCAACTCTTCACCTTCGGGAATTTTTAGAGGGCTCCGCTATAATTCACCGGACTGTCCGGTGCACCACCGGACAGTGTCCGGTGCCCCAAGGAAGAGCAACTCTGAACTCGCCAGCTTCGGGAATCCGCTCCGCTATAATTCACCGGACATGTCCGGTGCACACCGGACTGTCCGGTGAGCCAGCGGAGCAACGACTACTTCGCGCCAACGGTCGACTGCAACGCATTAAATGCGCGTCTGCGCGCGCAGAGGAGCAGTGCACGCGCGGGTGGCACACCGGACAGTCTACAGGACGTGTCCGGTGCGCCACCGGACAGCCAGGCGGGCCCACAAGTCAGAGCTCCAACGGTCGGAACCCAACGGCCTGGTGACGTGGCTGGCACACCAGACAGTGTCCGGTGACGCACCGGCCTGTTCGGTGCGCCATGCGACAGCAGCCTCCACCAAACGGCTAGTTTGGTGGTTGGGGCTATAAATACCCCAACCACCCCACATTCAAGTCATCCAAGTTTTCCACCTTCCAACTACTTACAAGAGCTAAGCATTCAATTCTAGACACACCCAAGTGATCAAATCCTCTCCCAATTCCACACAAAGCTTTAGTGATTAGTGTGAGAGATTTGTTGTGTTCTTTTGAGCTCTTGCTCTTGGATTGCTTTCTTTCTCATTCTTTCTTGAGATCAAACTCACTTGTAATTGAGGCAAGAGACACCAATCGTGTGGTGGTCCTTGCGGGAACTTCGTGTTCCAATTGATTGAGAAGAGAAGCTCACTCGGTCCGAGGGATCGTTTGAGAGAGGGAAAGGGTTGAAAGAGACCCGGTCTTTGTGACCACCTCAACGGGGTGTAGGTTTGCAAGAACCGAACCTCGGTAAAACAAATCCTTATGTCTCACTCTTTATTCGCTTGCGATTTGTTTTCACGCCCTCTCTCGGACTCGTTTATATTTCTAACGCTAACCCGGCTTGTAGTTGTGATTAAGTTTGTAAATTTCAGATTCGCCCTATTCACCCCCCTCTAGGCGACTTTCACTATTGTTTTACTTTAAATCAACAAACATGATGAGGACAGTTATGATACGATGATGTTATCTTGATTATGATGATGAACTTGTGATACTTTAGGGGACTCAGGCTATTTCCTGAGTACCTCTCCGTAAGGACCTGTTTGTTGAGAGACCATCCGGGATAACAAGATAACAGTACAACCATGAGGGTGGAATGGGATGGCCTTAGCTGATTAATTAGATGAACTTGGCGGTGTAGTTGGCTTTGCCGGAGGGCCGTCAATGGGGGTCAGGGCATAGTGCTTGCTCTGCTAAGGGTGGGTGCCGAGGTTCATTCGATTTGGTTTTGTTAGTCACCCACCTTAGGGAGGAGTACTGTGTTTGTACGACTGGCGAAACCTAATGATCAACTGCACACCAGGGGAATCTTTTTAAAGGATACATAGTGAAACCTTACCGACTCACCTTGGTAGTGTTTGAGGGTTTGATCGACCCGAGGCAAAAAGGGATCACGGCTCATGGGTAAAGTGTGCAACCTCTGCAGAGTGTTAGAAACTAGTATATCAGTCGTGCTCACAGTTAAGAGCGGCCTTGGGATCCTCTTTGATTAGAATAAACTTTGGATACTTTATGATGATGATTAACTATGATGATTATAACCATGGTTTCTGGTATTTCCTCTTGGAGGGAGTACTTTTGGGTAATAACTAGGTTTATTACTAAAACTTGGCTTACTACTAGTAATAAATATTTAACCAACTAAAAGCAGCTGCTTTAACCTTAACTCCACATACAGCTAGTCCACTTTAGCCAAACGGGAAATTTGCTGAGTACGTTGATGTGTACTCACCCTTGCTTTAAAAACCCCCCCAACCCCAGGTTGTCCCCATTGCAATATGTGCTCAAGTGAAGATGAAGGCAACATGGAGGACTTTTAGGAGTTTCAGGACTTCGATGTGTTCTAGTTATATTTAGTGGCAAACCCCCAGTCAGCTGCCTGTGAAGGCCTTATCTTCTATGTTTCGTATTCCACACTTTAATTATGTTAATGACTGTTAAGTTAAAGACTCTATGGATGTATTTGACATCTTGTTGTAATAAAGTACCTATTTCCGCTATTTACTTTGAGCAATATGTGATGATGTCCAACTACGTAATCGTTGTGTACGTGAGTTTCTGATCCTGGCACATACATGGTTCGCATTCGGTTTACCTTCCAAAACTGGGTGTGACAGCTATATAATCGACCCTAGCAGTCGAAGGATTTGAAGGAACAGCTGGCGAGGCTGGCTTAGCGGTTGCAACGCCCCCCTCACACACGGATCGCGGCGAGCTGGTTTCGGCATGGGCGATGGTGCCTTGAAGAGAAGAACTACAACGCCCGTGATGAGATGCTGACGAAACGGTGCCACACGTGACTGACGCGGTGCACGAGTGGGCCGACAGCGGGCCTGCGTCGTCATTAGAAGAGCCAAGCGCCCGTGCCCAGCAGTGATGCATGCCATGCACGAGTGGGCCGAGGGGCGTGAGTTGGCCGAGGGGTGCGAGAAGTCCAGCTAGGCGAGCTTGGGGATTTCAGCCCAGGCGCATGGCACAACATGTTTCTTTTTTCTTTTTCTTTTCTTTTCCATTCCTATTTCTATTTTCTTTTGAATTTTAGTTTTCAGTTCAAATTTAAAATCTACCTTAGTTTCAAGTCTGTGTTGGAGTTTCAAATTACATTCAAATGCATAAGAAAAACTCCATCATGATGCATAATTTGAACATTTCATTTAGTATTCATTTTAACAAAGAGAAATGTGCTCCATTAATAGAACACATAATCTAAATAACACTAGTATTATTTCTTGAATGACTCAAGTATGGAGAATCCCATATTAGGGTTTACAATTCTCCTAATTATGCTAAGAACTGGCATATGTGCTCTTACCCTGGTCACCCAAAAACTTCACGAATTTGGGTATCGTAGTTCTCTGTGGATATGGGTGATAATCAAATCGATTTTTGTAAAGCCTCCGATATGACTGCCCCACTAGGGATCATGCTAACTCCGAACTTACCTCGGAATGCCCCGACTAGCTCTTCCCTTACTATGTGAATGGCGGTCGATGGGAGTCCACCGGCTCTCTGGTCCAAGATATGTGTGGTTGTTTGGATATTGATATGTTGTTTTCCTCCCCCATTGGCTTGGGTTTTGTGGTGTATTAATGCTTGCCCTATGCGGCTCATATGACTGGTCATTCCTTTTCGGCCTTCTAGCAGGGGTTGGAAAGTACTCACCCCCACATGTTTGGGATATTATTACAGTGATGAGGTGCTGTAGGATGTGATGGGAAGTTTAGTTGGGACGGATGTGGATTTGGGTAATAATCCTCCTCATAGGGCTCTATGAACTCTGCGCCGGACTATCCGGTTAGATATGCGGACCGTCCGATAACGTATTCGGACTGTCCGGTGCTATACGCGGATGGTCTGAATGGATCGTTAAGGGTTTGCGCAGTACGTGGCGGCTCAAGTGCGGATCTCGGTAATTCGCTTCTAAAAACAGGACCGGCCGTCGCTGGCCCGGACGGTCCACGCTCATGCGTGGATGGTCTGGCCATGAGTAGATCGGTGGGTTTACTCCTGATTTGCATAGGAGGTTATGGTTGTCCAGGGTATGTGTCTATTGGTATCCCGTAAAGGGGTTGTGACTGGTCATGACACCCTGTAACCAATGAATCACGCGTATTTTTCCCCGAGTCAACCTCGTGCGAGGGAAAGTTTGCGACGGTAGATTTATCAAACACACGCACTAGCCTTTTATAATCATTTTTGCATACCCCCTATAATCTGTTGCATTTGGTCTCCCTACTCATCTATGTAAGTTCTAAGAGATTGGATTTTGTTTGTTTCGCTTAACTTGGGGTAGCTGAAGTAGGTCGGAGCGAAGCCAGATCGCCCGTTGTCGAACGACCTAATTGTTTCTATCCACTTTAAAGTTGGCTAGGAACTTTGCTTTTGCTTCCTTGATCAGCTGCTCCTGGTGCTTCTCAAATTCCAGCTATTCTTCAGCCGGCAATGTTTCATAAGTCGGCTCGATGATGTTGCTGGGGAAGACGTCAGAGCTATCTTTTGAACTGGCCATTGAGGGCCGATCTGATAGGTCTTCACGCGATTTCCGAGCGGAGTCGAAAAAAGTGTGTTGGCGTCGATCCGGGCGCCAATCACTATGACGAGAACCAGCGGTGGTGGCGCCAAAAAATGCGTGGGGCTGGTGAGGATTGGGTGGGTCACCTAATAATAGCCTTAGCTTGCTGGAGAGTTACCTGATCATGTGATAGTGTGTACGTAGCTTCTCCTCGTAGCCGCGACCTTCGGCGCGCAACTCTCCGCGCCACCCAGCACCCACGGAGAGCAAACATGAGCGAGAAGACGAGGGGAGGACGCGTGCGAGGAAGGAGGGGTCCGACATGAGTCTTCTCCCCGTCTCCCTCCCATTGCGCCTCGCTCCCTCCCCTCTGCCCGATCGGTGTCCATGGCGTCGTCCCTCCTCGTGTGCCTCGTCTTTCTGTCCGCGGCTGCGGCCGCCGGCGCTGTGACCCCCCGCCGGTCCCTCGCGGCACAGGCGAGATCAGGCGACATTGCGTCCCTGGCGGCTGGGAGCCCGATGGTGGCAGGGCTCATGAACGAACGGCTCAAGGCCCTCACCACCTCCTTTGCGCAGCAGATGGGCAGGGAGTTCCACTACTGCATCAAGAACATGTAATGAATTGACCACCACTACTTGCATTGGCTTCCAAATTGTTCATGCATGCTTTGCTTGCCAAGAGAATAAAAGTAATAAAAATACAATGCAGGGACCGGGAGTGGAACACTGCCTTCAATTTCTCTTCCGATCCCGCCTTCCTGACAGCCTGCATGAAGGAAACCGACGGTAAGATTATTGGTAGCTTTTATTTGTCAAAATTTTAAGCATGGATATTCAATTCATAGCTGCTCCATGCGTGGATCCATCCATCACCGCCACCAGGTGACCTACCGCAGCGCGTGTGCACGGCCGCAGAGATGAAGTTCTACTTCGAGAGCTTCCTCGAAGGCAACGGAAGGAAGAACTACGTGAGACCGAACAAGAACTGCAACCTTACTTCATGGATCGACGGGTGTGAGCCTGGATGGTCCTGCAGCGCCGGCAAGGACCAGGAGGTCAACTTAAAAGACGCCGTCAACATCCCGTCCAGAACCCTTGACTGCCGAGGTTGCTGTGCTGGCTTCTTTTGCCCTCATGGGCTCACTTGCATGATACGTAAGTAATAGGAAGCCTAGCTACTGCCCTCAGCATGTCCTGCCAGCAATAATGGTCTTGTGATATATATATATCTATCTATTCACTTCACAGCATGTCCTCTGGGAGCCTACTGCCCTCAGTCCACTCTGAATAAAACAACTGGAATCTGTGATCCGTAAGTGCATGCGTATATATATAGTTGAAATAATGTGTATGAGAGCGGTATTGATAGATATGCATGCAAACACTCTTGGTGCAGCTACCACTATCAACCACCTGCCGGGAAGCCGAATCACACGTGTGGCGGTGCTGATAGATGGGCGGACGTCGTTAGCACCGACGATGTTTTCTGTCCACCTGGCTACTACTGTCCAAGCACAGTGAAGAAACTCGATTGTAGTAGTGGGTAATTCTATCTATCGAATGCCTCAATGATTTGATATTATAATTTGCATGCAGACGACCAACATTGCACAAGTACGTACATCCTCCTTTCCATACTAACAAATGTAAGTTAATTTGCAGGTTCTATTGTCGGAAGGGTTCAATTTTGAAAACCAGTAAGTTAACATACAGTTCTTTCACATACAAACTCTGATAGATAATACTTATAGCTAGCTTTTCATATACTTAGAGCTTTGTGCTCGTGGAAATTAACCAACACAAGCTATCAAAGAGCAGGGGCTGAAATCCAATAATCAAATATCTTTCTTATGATTATTATACTGTAATTTGGTTTGGTATGCTCTTAACCGTTTTATATATTCTAAGTGGTCGCCTTTTCTTCAACTCAATTGCATTGCAGAATGCTTCCACAAAGGAAGCTGTAAACCAAACTCCACAAATCAGGACATCACCATATTCGGTGCGCTGCTTGTGGTACGTACTCTTCATGCATCTCGCATTTCAAAGAGTATGATGTCTTTCAATGAACCAAATTAAGTCGGATGGTTCTTCATGTACTGTAGGGTGCTCTGAGTTTGGTGCTGTTGATCATTTACAACTTCTCCGGACAACTCCTGATGAACCGGGAGAAGAAGCAAGCAAAATCTCGGGAGGCTGCTGTGAGACACGCTAGAGAGACCGCCGTGGCCCGTGAGAGATGGAAAACAGCCAAAGACATCGCAAAGAAGCACGCCGCAGGCCTGCAGTCGTCGCTGTCCCGCACGTTCTCACGCAAGAGAAGTCTTAGGACACACGAGTCGAGCAAAGGAGGCACCGGTGCTGGTCTGCCTTCAACAAGCGGTGACCAGACGACGACGAACGAAGCAGGAGGGAAGAAGGAGGATAGCCATACTGACATGGCGCGTTCGACTGAAGACAACCCTGAAAAGGGCGAAGGAGTCAGTGTGCAAGTGGGGGGAGGAGAGAAAAAGAAGACCAAAGGGAAGCATGCGCATACCCAGAGCCAGATTTTCAAGTATGCGTACGGGCAGATTGAAAAGGAAAAGATGATGGAACAGGAGGCCCAGAACCTTACGTTTTCAGGAGTGATATCGATGGCCACCGATGAAGATATCAAGAAAAGGCCCACGGTTGAGATCGCTTTCAAAGACCTCACCCTGACACTGAAGGGGAGCAAGAAGAAGCTTCTGAGGTCAGTGACGGGAAAACTCATGGCTGGAAGGGTGGCTGCCGTGATGGGCCCATCAGGCGCCGGAAAGACCACGTTCCTGAGTGCGATTGCCGGCAAGGCAACAGGATGCGAAACGACAGGGATGATACTCATAAATGGCAAGACGGAACCCATCCGCGCGTACAAGAGAATAATCGGCTTTGTCCCGCAGGACGACATCGTGCATGGGAACTTGACAGTTCAGGAGAACCTCTGGTTCAATGCAAGATGCAGGTATGTCGTGAACTGCTGCAGCCTAGCTTGCTGCTTGCATTGGTAGTACTCTCTTCTCATCAGCTAGCTAGCTAGCTAGAAAAATTTAACACTGAATGTTTCTTGCATTGCACATGAACCAGGCTCTCCGCTGACATGTTAAAGGCCGATAAGGTTCTTGTCGTGGAGAGAGTGATCGAGTCCTTGGGGCTGCAAGCAGTCCGTGATTCCTTGGTGGGAACTGTCGAGCAGCGAGGCATCTCGGGCGGCCAGCGCAAACGAGTGAACGTCGGGCTAGAGATGGTCATGGAACCCTCGGTCTTGATCTTAGACGAGCCGACATCAGGCCTGGACAGCGCCTCGTCCTTGCTTTTACTTCGTGCCCTACGCAGGGAAGCTCTCGAGGGTGTCAACATCTCTATGGTCGTCCATCAGCCCAGGTTGTTTATTTGCATTGCAGATTCATCTTCTTGCTTGCTTGTATTTGTATGATGCTGGTTTATCAGCTATATATAACTCGAGTGGTTTTACTTGCAGCTACACACTGTACAGGATGTTTGACGATCTGATACTTCTGGCGAAAGGCGGCATGACTGTGTACCACGGGCCTGTGAAGAAAGTGGAGGAGTACTTTGCAGGACTGAGCATTGTGGTGCCGGACCGCGTGAACCCACCGGACTACTATATCGACATCTTGGAAGGAATCGTGAAGCCGGACGCAAAGGAACCAGTCAATGTGAAGGATCTCCCCATCAGATGGATGCTGCACAATGGGTATGAAGTCCCCCGGGACATGCTGCAGAGTGCCTCTGACTCAGAATCATCTCTCAGAGGGGAAAGAGGCCATGCCTCGGGAAGTGACGCTGGCCAATCTATTGCTGGTGAAGTGTGGGGTAATGTCAGGGACATAGTTGGGCAGAAGAAGGATGAGTATGATTACAACAAAACTTCTGAAAACCTGTCGAATCGACGTACTCCTGGCATCCTTAGGCAATACAAATACTACCTGGGGAGGTAAGTTATTGCACTACTTTAATTTCACCGTTGTACTGGGAGGTAAGTTAATTTGCTTATTCGTCAGGTGTGGCAAGCAGCGGCTTCGAGAGGCTCGAATACAAGGTGTTGACTATCTCATACTTGGCCTTGCCGGTATATGTCTGGGCACACTCGCTAAAGTGAGCGATGAGACATTTGGAGCGCTTGGCTACACGTACACTGTCATTGCTGTGTGTAAGTTTTATACGCTTCAATCTGATGAACAATGATCAGAACTTCGTTCATTAGCGAATGTATAATAGAATAAGTTGCTGTTGTTGGCCGCCGCGCGCAGCTCTGCTGTGCAAGATTGGGGCCTTGAGATCGTTCTCGCTGGAGAAGATACACTACTGGAGGGAGAGAGCGTCCGGCATGAGCTCGCTGGCATACTTCCTGTCCAAAGACACGATAGATCACTTCAACACGATAATCAAGCCCATCGTCTACCTCTCCATGTTTTACTTCTTCAACAACCCAAGGTCATCGATCTGGGAGAACTATGTCGTCCTTCTTGCGCTCGTCTACTGCGTGACGGGGATTGGATACACCTTCGCCATCTTCTTCCAGCCAAGTTCTGCGCAGCTGGTGAGCGATCTAGCTAGCTGGATATATATAGCTAGATGTTCTCTCCATGTTTGACTAATTTGTCCTTGATCGTCACAACAGTGGTCGGCGCTCCTTCCGGTTGTTCTAACCCTGATAGCAACCCAGCAAAAGGACACCTTCTTCGCAAACCTGTGCTACACAAAGTGGGCTCTGGAAGCATTTGTGATTGCAAATGCGCAGAAGTATTCCGGCGTCTGGCTCATAACACGCTGCGGCTCGCTGTTGAATAGTGGCTACGACATCAACGACAGAATCCTCTGCATAGTGGTTCTTGTTGCCAATGGTGTGATATTCCGGTGCGTGGCATTCTTCTGCATGGTCATCTTCCAGAAAGACTGATGGATGAGCGCTGATGTACTTGTTTGTAATGACATGTTACAAGTAGAATGAGCACCGTCGTCCTTGTAGATAGGCTCACAAGCAAGTTGATCGTAAGAAGAAACAAAAATGATAGAAGTATTCTCGGTGTTATGTGTAGTCAGTAAAATTTTCTATTTTCAGAAAGGGAGCTATAATGGAGGTACAGCGGATGTGGCTTCAAAAATACGGTGCTCCACTACTCACTCCGAATTAACTTTTTTTGGTTAGCTTGTTGAATGGAACGTGGGCTGATCAACCAGCACTTCATCCCTGGCAAAACATGTCTATCCCTATCTATCTATCTACAACTAAAACATGTCTAGGAGAATCGTGAAAAAAAGGAAAATAAGGGAATATTTGGTGTGGTGCCTAACTTACTACAGTTTATCATGATTAAGGTTGGACATATTTGACTTGTTTAGACGTGTGTTCAGTTTGTAGCACGATTTTTCCCAATATCGAAGATCTCATTGATAAAGTTTTCCAAATGTTAGAGGAAAACATAAGAAACTCGAAATACATCACATCTTGAGCTATTTTGTCGATTAGGGGGAGAACGTCGATGCCATAAACATCAAGCTTATCGACCGTTTTCCAGGAGAACAAATGATCTATAACATCTTTGATAGTGCAGTGGATGATCCTAACAATCACTACCCACCAGAGTTCTTGAATTCGTTGACGCCAAATAGATTACCACCGCATATCCTAAAAACTTAAGGTTAATTGTCTAGTGATTTTGCTCAGAAATCTTGATCCACCTAATGACTTGCATAATGGAATAAGATTGGTAGTTCGAGCATTTCAAAGGAACACCTTGAAGCGGAAACTGTGCTAGGAGAACATGCAGGAAAGAGAGTATTCCCTCCACGTATACCTTTATGTCCGTCTAATGATGAAATGTCCCCCTTCAAGTTTAAGAGAAAACAATTTTCGGTTACAGTTAGCTTTGCAATGACCATCAACAAAGCCCAAGTACAAACAATACAACATGTTGGTATTTACCTCCCTAATCAGGTGTTCTCTCATGGATAGCTATATGTCGCTATGTCACGAGTGAAAGCATCTAGGCCCCTGGTTGGTTTTAGTCATTAATGACAATGTAGTATTATATGTGACTAACGTATGTTTTCCAGAGACAAATGGTAAGTTAGGTCGCATGACAGGTAGAAGTACTACAACGGTGAAAACAATCCCGAAGATAAGAACTTGAAGCGACGGCTAAAACGACGAAACAAAAGGCGAAGGTCTACGGAGTCCGAGTGTCAAGGAGATGTGGACACTCGCGATTTAGTTAGGTCTTTTATTCTCTTTTAGCCGTACTATAAAGAGGGGTTGTCGATGAGTAGTTTGACCAAGAGAGTTCTAGTGTAGTGTTGGTGCACAATCACACTCACATACAGTGCTAGGTGTCACTCTAGAACTCACTCACAAGTTAGAACGAAAACCGATTTGAAAATCAGCTGAAAATCAAGAGTTAGGGTTTCTGACCCTGGGGCACCGGACTGTCCGGTGCACCCTCTGCCAGGTGGGACCTGGCTGGCCCGGGGAAGATCCTTCTCCATTCAGAAACCCGCGAGCGCAGGTTTCAGAGATGAATTATAGTGGCGCACCGGACAGCGCACCGGACAGCGCACCGGACAGCGCACCGGACTGTCCGGTGTGCCATGAGTTCAACGGCTAGCTGTCAGAACTAGCCGTTGGAAATGACCGTTGGCGCACCGGTGGCGCACCGGACTGTCCGGTGCGCCAGTGCGCAGAAAGTTGCCTGTAACGGCTAGTTGGTGGGTGAGGGCTATTTATACCCCTTCCACCCACCATATTCAATGTCTTGCACTCCACATTTATTCCAGCACATTGCTAGAGCATTGCAAGCACCAAAAGCCTAGTGAGGAGATTAGAGAATCTTAATCCACATTTGTTCCTCATTAGCGCTAGCGAGAGCCACCTAGAGCACACACCACTTGCATTAGGCTTCTCTTGGTCAAGCGAAAGTCTACGGCTTGTTACTCTTGGTGATCGGCATCACCTAGACGGCTTGGTGGCGTTGGGAGCTCGGTGATCACCGTGAAGATCTTGTTGGTGACCCGACTCAAGTTTGTAAGCGGTCTCGAGGGATCCACCGCGCCGGAGTGGCAAAGGATCATCTCGTAGTGAGCACTTGGTTCTTGCGAGGACCAAGGGGGAGCGATACCCTTGCGCGGGTGCTCCAACGAGGACTAGTGGAGAGTGCCGACTCTTCGATACCTCGGGAAAAAAATGGAGGAGTCTTCTAAACCTTGCTTTACATTCCGCACTTAATTCAAGCACTTTACATTGTGTATTTGTTTAGCAAGTATTTGAAGTATTGTCTTAGCATTGTTGCATTTCTAGTATTATTTTCTTAGTGCTAGTTGTTGGGGTGAAGTTGGGCTCTTGCTTAGCTCTTGCTTAGGTTTTAATTAGTGTTGATTTTTAGAAAAGCCCAATTCACCCCCCCCCCCTCTTGGGCATCGTGATCCTTTCAATTGGTATCGGAGCCTTTTTGCTCGTAGATTAGCTTAACCGCTAGAGTTACGATGTCCGGTGGGGATGGACCTCGTCCCGTTTTTTATGGTGACGATTTTCCTTATTGGAAAATTCGTATGGAAGCATACTTAGAGGCTATAGACATTGGTGTCTATAAAGCCGCCACACAAGGATTCCCCAAACCTAGAGATCCCACAAATCTTGTAGGCGATAAGTTCAATTATGAAAAATGGAATGCTAAGGCCAAAAACACCCTTTTTAGAGGCCTTTGCAAAGATGTGTTCAATAGAGTAAGAAATCATAAAAATGCTCATGATTTGTGGATGGACATTTGTGCTCTACACGAAGGAACAAGAAGTGAGCGTGAGGAGAGATATCACATAGCCATGCGAAAGTTAAATTCTTTTGAAATGCTTGCTAATGAAAATGCAAATGCTATGTACTCACGTCTCAATATTCTTGTAGAGGAAGTTAATGGATTGGGGCTTACTCAAATCTCACAACCGGACGTTGTGAGGAAGATTCTCAGTGTCCTCCCAATAGACAAATATGGACACATTGTCACTGTGCTACATCAAATGGATCTTTCAGTTACCACACCTACACAGATTTTGGGAAAGATCAATGCCCATGAAATGTACATGCACATCAACGACAAAGAAGAATCATCTTCCAAAAGAAAGGATTTGGCTCTGAAAGCAAATCATGAAAGAAAAGGAAAAGCAAAAATACAAGTTGAGGAAGAATCCTCAAGTGATGATGACCTTGATGCAAACATTGTCTTGATGGTAAGGAAGACCACCAAGATGTTGAAGAAGCTAAATAGAGAAGGCATCAAATTTGATTCAAGAAAGAAGAAATTCTTTTCCAACAAAAGAAAGCCCATTTCTGAGATGGACTGCTACAACTGTGGTGAGCTCGGTCATCTTGCTCATCAATGCAACAAGCCCAAGAAGAATAAGTTCAAGGGCAAGAAAGAAGATGACAGCGATGATGAAAAGAAGGAAAAGAAATTCTTCAAGAGGAAGGATGGGAAGCAAAAGAGGTTCCACAAGAAGAAGAATGGAAAGGCATATATTGTTGGTGACTGGCTCACCGACATTGAATCATCAAGTGGGTCTTCTTCAAGTGAAGAAGAGAATGATGAAAAAGTTGCCGCCATCACCGGGGACTTCTCTTCACCACCACCATCGCCATCATCGACTTCTCACCTATGCCTCATGGCTAGGGGTGAACGGAAGGTACAAAATGATATTAATATTGTTGATGATAGTGATAGTGATAGTGATGAGGAATTTGCTTCACCTTTATATGATGAGCTAGCTGACTTGCTTAAAGAATATACTCAAATCATTAGAAAGTCAAAAGCTAAATGTGATAGGTTGAAAAATGAAAATGAATCTTTGAATGCCAAATATGACATAGTTATAAAAGCTAGTGATGAAATAAAAGAAGAAAATAAAACTATGTCATCAACTGTAAATGAGCTCACAAACCCCCTAAAAGATGCTAAGGATAAATGTGACAAATTAAATGAAGCCAATAGGGAGTTGCAAAATAGACTAGTAAAGATCAAGGAAGACTATACTCAAATTAAATTTGATCATGACAATCTTCTTGTTGAAAATGAACTTTTATCTTGCAAAACACATGAGGCTATTAACCCTGTTGTTAAGATTGATGTAGCAACCTCATGTGATGATTTGAATCAAGAAGAGCAAACTAGTCTACATGTTAAATTGACTGAAAAAGTTGAAGTCCTGACTTTAGACAACCAAAAATTGAAGAATTACTTGACTGATGCAACTACTAGAGGAAAGGTTGCTATTGAGAACAATTATTTCAACAATGAGTTGGCAGTGGATAATCAAAGGCTTAAAATGAGGTCAAGAAACTAAAAAGTGAAAATGAACATCTTGCAACAAGTGTGCAAAAGTTCAACAAGGGTCAATACCTCCAAAATGAGCTGCTTATGAACACTGTCTTGAAAAACAACAAGAGTGGTATTGGATACAATGCTTTTGTGCAAAAGAAAGCTACCACTCAATACAAGCCAAAGCAGACTCACAGGCCTATCAAATGCTTTGAGTGTGGAAATGAAGGTCACTTTGCCCACAACTGCAAAGCCAAACCACCAACTCCCTTGCCTAAGCACTCAAGACCATTTGCTTTCAATGCTCATTATGTTCTAAGAAAGGTTGCAAATGGAAAGGTCAAAGTAACATTCCTAGGTCCACCAAACAAGAGCAGACCTAGACAAATCTGGGTTGCAAAGTCCTTGATTGAGAGAGTCACTGGTCCTATGCAATATAGGGCCCTCAAAACTCAAGCTTGAATTGTCTGTGGATGTAGGTGAACTACAAGACCGGTGGGAGCCATTGGGTTATTGACAGTGGATGCACACAACATATGACAGGCAACCCACGGATGTTCACCTCACTGGATGAGAATGTTGATGGTCAAGATAAAATCACATTTGGAGACAATTCAAAAGGAAAAGTGCAAGGACTTGGCAAGGTGGTAATCTCAAATGATTTATCAATATCAAATGTTCTCTTAGTTGCACCTTTAAGCTTCAATTTATTATCAGTGGGTCAACTCTGTGATCTTGGACTTTAATGCTTATTCACTCCAACAGAGGTTATTGTAACAAAGATGGATGATGAATCAATGGTATTCAAGGGATTTAGATACAACAACCTCTACTTAGTGGATTTCACTTCAGAAGATGCAGACTTAAGAACTTGCCTCTTCACCAAAGCTTCTCTTGGATGGCTTTGGCATAGGAGGCTTGCACATGTTGGGATGAGCACACTCAAGAAGGTATTAAAGAAACATATGGTTAGAGGATTAAAGGATGTGGTGTTTGAAAAAGACAAACCATGCAGTGCATGTCAAGCTGGAAAGCAAGTTGCTAATACACATCCTACTAAAGCTTTCATGTCAACATCAAGGCCACTGGAACTACTTCATATGGATTTATTTGGACCTACAAATTATGTAAGTGTCGGTGGCAACCTCTACTGTCTAGTGATTGTTGATGACTTCTCAAGATACACTTGGGTGTTCTTCCTCCATGACAAATCTGAAGTTGCATCTATATTCAAGAAGTTTGCCAAGAAAGCACAAAATGAATTTGATTGCAAGATCAAGAAAATTAGAAGTGACAATGGCAAAGAATTTGACAACACCAACATTCATGAGTACTGTGATGAAATTGGGATCAAGCATGAAGTATCTGCCACATACACACCTCAACAAAATGGAGTTGTTGAAAGGAAAAATAGGACCTTGATCACTCTTGCGAGAACAATGATTGATGAGTATAACACACCGGAGAGGTTTTGGGCCGAAGCTGTCAACACTGCTTGTTATGCATCAAACAGGCTATTTCCTCACCGGCTACTTGCGAAGACTCCCTATGAACTGCTAAATGGGAAAAAGCCAGACGTCTCCTTCTTCCGGGTGTTTGGGTGCAAATGCTACATCTACAAGAAATGCCATCACCTAGGGAAGTTTCAAAGACGTTGTGATATTGGTTTTCTTTTGGGTTATTCATTAAAGTCCAAAGCATATCGAGTATTCAACCATGCCACTGGCGTGGTAGAAGAAACATATGATGTGGAATTTGATGAGACTAATGGCTCCCAAGGAGCACTTGAAAATCTTGATGATGTAGGTGATGAGCCACTTAGGGAAGCAATGAAGAACATGCCTATTGGAGCTATCAAACCAAAAGAAGATGAAGAAGAGGTGTAAATCATTGACAGGCCTTCTTCATCAAATGTACCACAAGATGATGAAAAAGATGAGAGGCATGCAAATGAAGATACATTTGTCTCTCATGAACAAGCAAGGGTACAAGCCGAAGATGTTGATGCTCCAGGATCTTCTTCCCAAGTGGTTGACAGGAGAAACTCATCACTACTTCAAGCCCATCCTCAAAACCAAATCATCGGGAGTCCTTCACAAGGGGTTATTACTCGATCACATATACATGCTTCTTTTATTGAACATCACTCCTTTGTTTCTTGTGTTGAGCCTACTTGTATAGATGAGGCGCTACAGGATCCGGACTGGGTGAATGCCATGCATGAAGAACTTAACAAATTCACCCGTAACGAAGTTTGGACCCTAGAGAAGCCCCCACAAGATGCAAGAATCATTGGAACAAAGTGGGTGTTCAGAAACAAACAAGATGATCAAGGTGTGATTGTAAGAAACAAGGCAAGACTTGTTGCAAAGGGATTCTCTCAAGTTGAAGGCTTAGATTTTGGAGAGACCTTTGCACCGGTTGCTCGACTGGAAGCCATCCGTATCCTACTTGCATATGCATCATGCTATGATATAAAACTTTATCAAATGGATGTAAAAAGTGCATTTTTAAATGGCTTCATAAATGAACTTGTATATGTTAAGCAACCGCCTGGATTTGAAGACCCTAGATATCCTAACCATGCTTACAGGTTGTCCAAGGCGCTATATGGGCTAAAGCAGGCTCCAAGGGCTTGGTATGAGCGCCTTCGCGACTTCCTCATCGAAAAGAGCTTCAAGATCGGGACCGTCGACACAACTCTTTTCACAAAGAAACATAACGCTGATATTTTCATTTGTCAAGTATATGTTGATGATATAATCTTTGGCTCGACAAATGACTATCATTGCAAGGAATTTGGTGAGTTGATGTCGAAGGAGTTCGAGATGTTAATGATTGGTGAGCTAACGTACTTCCTCGGCTTTCAAGTCAAGCAAATGAAAGATGGTAACTTTCTCTCACAAGAGAAGTATACCAAAGACTTGTTGAAAAGGTTCAACATGGAGAAGTGCAAACCAATCAAGACCCCCATGCCTACAAATGGACATCTCGACTTAGATGAGGGAGGTAACCCGGTTAATCAAACTCTCTACCGTTCTATGATTGGTAGTTTATTGTACCTTACCGCATCTAGGCCCGATATTATGTTTAGTGTCTGCATGTGTGCTAGATTTCAATCTAATCCTAAGAAAGTTCATCTTCGCGTTGTTAAGAGAATTCTTAGGTATCTCAGGCACACCACAAGCGTTGGTCTGTGGTATCCCAAAGGAGCTACTTTTGATTTAATTGGCTATTCCGATTCGGATTATGCCAGTTGCAAAATTGATAGGAAGAGTACTTCTGGGGGATGCCATCTGCTTGGTAGATCACTAGTTTCATGGACATCTAAAAAGCAAAACAGTGTTGCCTTGTCAACTGCCGAAGCGGAATACATTGCCGCAGGTGCTTGTTGCACACAAATTTTATATATGAAACAAACTCTTCTAGACTATGGCGTAGTTCTAGAAAAGGTACCTTTGTTGTGTGATAATGAGAGTGCTGTTAAAATTGCTAATAACCCTGTACAACACTCTCGCACCAAGCACATTGATATCCGTCATCACTTCCTTAGAGATCATGTTGCTAAAGGAGTATCATTTTAGAAGGAGTGAGGTCGGAAGATCAATTAGCGGATATTTTCACTAAGCCACTTGATAAGACCCGCTTTTGCATGTTGAGGAATGAACTAAATATTCTTGATCTCAGAAATTTTATGTAAAATGTCAAATGGTGTTGTCAAGCTTGCATTGCATGTTTAAATTTCTTGTATTGCATCTAGGGCTTGTCTAACCTAGTTGAGATAACCGCCAACAAAGCGAGTGAAAAAGCTTAACTCGGGTCAAACTTGACAAGTCTTAGTTTTAAGCTTTTAGCACTTAAATTCTTACTTGATATGCAATTGTTGGTTCTTGAAATATGCATGAGGTACTGCACTAAGGGGGAGTATTCAACACTCAAATCACTCATGAAAACCCCTAGTGCAAGCCAAAATGCAAATTTCACCATTTGCCTATTTTCTCTAAAAAATTATCTAGCCTATGGCAAAATATTTTTGAAAAGTATATGAGGGTGCCAATACCTGTCCCAACAAGTGTTATTTTGTGTGATTATAAGTTGGGATTTGGTTTGGTTGGAAATTAGATAGAAAAATTCAAATTTTTCCAATCTTCCCTCTGTCTGGGCTCACCGGACAGTCCGGTGTGCACCGGACACTGCACTGTGCAATGTCCGGTGCACCGGCAGCCGCGCGCTATAATTCCTTTCTCCTGTGCACTGTCCGGTGGTTCACCGGACAACTACTGTGCGCTGTCCGGTGTGCACCGGACAGCCACTATAGACTGTTCGGTGCGCCCATACTCGGTTTTTAAAAAACTCTTCTCTGCCCGAGCCCGAGCCCAGGCTCATTTCCTCCCCTCTGGCCGACCTCTCTCTCTCTGTTTCTGGCGATCTCAACCCCGCCGGCGACCACCCCTCACCGGCGTGCACTATCTCCGGCCGTGCTCCAGCGACCCCGACCAGTGCTCCTCGGTGAGCAGCCTCCTTTCCTCCCTGTCTTCTCTCTCTCTCTGTTCTCTAAGTTGTGCACTCCCCTATTTCCACCCTTTGTGCAATTTTCCAAATCCTGTGAATCCCAGTGAATCCAAGTTGTGAAATGTGTTCCCTTGTGGCCATTGAGTGTCCTTGCAGGTTCCTAGCTCCTTCGGGAGGGTTTTCCCACCTCAAATAGCCGTTTCACCGAAACCCTAATTCCTCGCACGCCACGTGCTCGGTGAAATGCCCAAACCAGCCAAAAATGCTCCAATTGAACCCAAATTTTTCAGGCATCTTCACAACACTTCTAGTAACACTTTTGCCAAATTTCACGCCAATCCGAGATTCCAGGCCTCAATTTCACTCAATTCCTCGTTTTGCGCGATCGTTTTCGAGCCGAGTGCCCAAATCTCTTTTTCTTCACCTAAATTCAAACCAAGCACACACTTCACTCATATTCACCTATATAAACCTCTTCGTAAAGTATCGGCTCAATTCCATGTCGTTTAGTGCCTCAATTCAAATTTCAAACCTCATATGGCACTGTTTATCGTTCAAACGTCGTTTTCACGTCGTTTGACCTCTCGATCGTCTCATCTCGTGTTTTCTGTGCCATATTTCTCTGTGTATGTATTTATTCACATTTCATATACTTATGACTATGTGACTAATACGTGCTCACCTCTTCTGTCATTTCAGTGACCTTGATTGCCCGTGTGCCATCTCCTGTCCTGCCTGGATCGTCACCTCTCGTGTGAGCTTTCCAGGTAGTCATCTCATCCTTTGCTATTTCTATCGGATTCTATCGATCTGTGCTTAGTCATTCTCTCTCATTTGCAGTCATCAGTTCAGGATGCCGCGCACGAAGAATGTGTCGGCGCCAGGGGGAGGCGATGATGAGGATCCTCGTCGCCCCTTCAGGCAGGTCAAGGGCAAGACAGTTTACTTGGAGCAGCAGGAAGGCCGCAAGAAGCGGCGTACGGACATAGCAGCCCGTGCAGCAGCAGCAGCAGCAGCCGCTGCGTAGGCCGACCTTGGAGATCAGCCGCAGACTCCGTCAGATCAGATCGCATACCGTGTTCGTCGTCTCGCCTCCCGGCCTCGCTCCTCCACTCACACCACTGCTTCCACTCCACCACCCACTCTGCCTGCTCCCGTCACCCCTGTTGCGCCATCCACCACCACAGCCATACCCGCTACCTCCACTACACCAGCTTCCACTGCTCCTCCTCTCGCTCCTGCTTCAGCTCCTCCTGTCCCTCCACCTCGATTCCGGGAGCGCGATGAGACTGAGGTACAACCACTTGTTGCGGATCCCAGACTTTTTGACCTTCAGCGTGCTACAGCGGCACTGGTACGTAGGTTCAGATACGTACCCGTGGAGTCTTGGTTACCAGCTCAGAGGGACCCTGCAGCAGTTGACCTATTCAGCACACGTATTCAGGAGTCGTTTTTCAGAGCTCGGATGTCTGCTCAGATAGCTCTGCGAGTGCACCGGCTTTTGGATCTTCCAGCCTTTCTGCTTGCAGCCGGTGCTGACTCTGAGGCGCACCTCACATATCTGCCTGGCCTTCTGACTCTTTTGACTACCAGCGGCAGGTATGTTGAGGAGTGGGTACGAGTCTTCTACGCCTCTGTATGGATAGACCCGGATCATCACTGGATGAGGTTTCGTTTTGAGCGAGAGGATGTCACCATTACTGCCAGTCAGATCCGCCAGCTCTTTGGATTTCCCGAGTCGACGACTCGTCTTCACAGCCTCTGCTACGGCACTTCTGACCCTCCTCGTCGCCCTCACGGCGGTGTGGCTCCGGGTACAGCTCACGTCGCGGCTCTGTTCGCCCGCCCTTCTCAGATGGGTCACGACGTTCACCGGCAGATTTTACTACAGCAGCCAAGTATTTATTTGAGCTTATCAGACGGACTCTTCTACCGAGGATGGGATACAGGGAGGCTACCACACATATCCAGCTCTGGCTCCTTGGTGCCCTGGTCTCTCACTCTGAGTTTGACGTCGTGGATTTCCTTATTTGTGAGATCGAGGACACCGTTTTGGATGGGATTCGTGCTCGTCGTCAGTTGCCATATGCTCACTACTTGTGCCACATCTTTGCATAGCTGATTCAGCCTCCTCGGTTTCAGGGCACACTTGAGGCCTCACGCCTCGTTTTTGGATCCTACCGTCCTGCGCCTGAGGCTCCTGTGCCAGCTTCTGCTCCTGTCTTTGACTCTCAGGCCGAGGACGCTGCTCTTCGTCAGTTCGACACTCAGGATACAGCAGCTGTTGATGATGATGATGATGATGATGATGATTTTGGGGTTCCTCCTCTGCCTCCGCCTCCTATGCCTCCGCGCTCTCATGATCATGAGGCTGGGAGTTCTAGTGCTGCCCCTGCTGCCCCTCCGGCTATGGACCCTGCTCTTGCTTCGATTCTCCAGTCTATCACTCAGCAGCAGGCTCACCTGGCAGCCGAGCAGGCCCGGTTATCCGAGAGGATGCTCTCGATGTTTCAGAACATGCAGGACAGGCAGGATGCGCTTCAGCAGCAGCTACTCCAGGATCGGCCTGAGAGTAGGGCATTCATGGCTCTTATGCTACAGCATTCTGGTGTCTCAGTTCCCCCAGTTCAGTCTGCTCCACCTCCTCCGCTTCAGGCTCCAGTTGTGCCAGCGATTCAGACCGGACCCCCTATTCCTTCTGTTGGTCCCTCTCCGCTCCGGCCGGTCACTTTGGCTTTCACCTCTCCGGTTCTCAGCTCTGTCTGCCCGCAGCCGCCAGTGCCACCAGCATCTGCTGTCACCACTACTGCTGTGGCAGTATCTGTGACCTCTTCTGTTCCGGCAGCTCCTGCAGCGCGGCCTCAATCCGAGTCAGTACCAGCTCCAGCTTCTACCGCAGATCCTGGATCCGAGACTGACTCTAACCCTCCGCCGGCGTTCGCTCTGCTGCCTCGACCGCGACCGGATGCGCCCCCGCTGCCTCCTCCCGCTTCAGATGTTTAGGTTCGGGTGCCCTTTTGGTGTTTGACGCCAAAGGGGGAGAGATATGAGTTGTGAGATCTCGGGGGAGTTAGAGAGTTAGTAGAGAGTCATTTTGATGTAATATATGTGCTTGCTACTCTCTGTACTAGCTTGATGTTTTTGGCTCACAAACTCGATATATACTCTCGTTGCTTATGATTGACTGTGTGTATTATGTTTTCACCTTATATTTTATCACCAGTCTTCTAGTTCTTGTTTCATTGATTTAACTTCACTTTTATATGAACAAGAATCTTATGATGTGTATGCGCTCACTCTTATTAGTATGGTACACGTTCTTTCTGTCAAAGATTACTGAGTATAACTAACCATCCTTTCTATTGACAGAAACTTCAAAACAAACTACTCTCTCAAAACTTGTAGGGTTGTCATCAATCACCAAAAAGGGGGAGATTGAAAGCATCTAGGCCCCTGGTTGGTTTTAGTGATTAATGACAACGTAGTATTATATGTGACTAACGTATGTTTTGCAGAGACAAATGGTAAGTTAGGTCGCATGACAGGTAGAAGTACTACAACGGTGAAAACAATCCCGGAGATAAGAACTTGAAGCGACGGCTAAAACGACGAAACAAAAGGCGAAGGTCTACGGAGTCCGAGTGTCAAGGAGATGTGGACACTCGCGATTTAGTTAGGTCTTTTATTCTCTTTTAGCCGTACTATAAAGAGGGGTTGTCGATGAGTAGTTTGACCAAGAGAGTTCTAGTGTAGTGTTGGTGCACAATCACACTCACATACAGTGCTAGGTGTCACTCTAGAACTCACAAGTTAAAATGAAAACCGATTTGAAAATCAGCTAAAAATCAAGAGTTAGGGTTTCTGGCCCTGGGGCACCGGACTGTCCGGTGTGCACGGAACTGTCCGGTGCACCCTCTGCCAGGTGGGGCCTGGCTGGCCCGGGGAAGATCCTTCTCCATCCAGAAACCCGAGAGCGCAGGTTTTAGAGATGAATTTTAGTGGCGCACCGGACAGCGCACCGGACATCGCACCGGACTGTCCGGTGTGCACCGGACAGTGACTGTTCACTGTTCGGTGTGCCATGAGTCCAACGGCTAGCTGTCAGAACTAGCCGTTGGAAATGACCGTTGGCGCACCGGTGGCGCACCGGACTGTCCGGTGCGCCAGTGCGCAGAAAGTTGCCTGTAACGGCTAGTTGGTGGGTGAGGGCTATTTATACCCCTTCCACCCACCATATTCAATGTCTTGCACTCCACATTTATTCCAGCACATTGCTAGAGCATTGCAAGCACCAAAAGCCTAGTGAGGAGATTAGAGAATCTTAATTTGCGTTTGTTCCTCATTAGCGCTAGCGAGAGCCACCTAGAGCACACACCACTTGCATTAGGCTTCTCTTGGTCAAGCGAAAGTCTACGGCTTGTTACTCTTGGTGATCGGCATCACCTAGACGGCTTGGTGGCGTTGGGAGCTCGGTGATCACCATGAAGATCTTGTTGGTGACCCGACTCAAGTTTGTAAGCGGTCTTGAGGGATCCACCGCGCCGGAGTGGCAAAGGATCATCTCGTAGTGAGCACTTGGTTCTTGCAAGGACCAAGGGGGAGCGATACCCTTGCGCGGGTGCTCCAACGAGGACTAGTGGAGAGTGCCGACTCTTCGATACCTCGGAAAAAAATTGGAGGAGTCTTCTAAACCTTGCTTTACATTCCGCACTTAATTCAAGCACTTTACATTGTGTATTTGTTTAGCAAGTATTTGAAGTATTGTCTTAGCATTGTTGCATTTCTAGTATTATTTTCTTAGTGCTAGTTGTTGGGGTGAAGTTGGGCTCTTGCTTAGCTCTTGCTTAGGTTTTAATTAGTGTTGATTTTTAGAAAAGCTCAATTCATCCCCCTCTTGGGCATCGTGATCCTTTCAACGAGCAACAACTAGAAGCTACCTCAAGGTGCTCATTGCCACTACAAATTATCAAAGTATTGAATCCGGCGGTACACTTACAAAGAATATTGTCTACAAGAAGTGTTAACGTCATAGATGTTGTAAATGAAAAAACATACATTTTCTATTTTAGTATGGTATACTTTCTCACATTTGAAGTAGTGATTAATATAGAATTTGTGTGTACTTTTTCATGCGAACAGTTCTCAGGTTTTTATCCTTTACATTTAATTTAGTGTTCAAATGATTGTAACTAAAATATGTCGACTTATCTTTATAGTTAGTATTATTATAAAGGTTTATAATATGCTTGAACAATTATCTCATTTTAATAAGATCTAACTATGTGATATATATATAAAAACCGTCGCAACGCATGGGCACTTCCACTAGTGACGATCTAAGTTCCTACCAAGTAACCTAAACTTATATACTCCCTCCCTCGTTATAAAGCCCAAAATTTATATAAGGAAAAAAATAATAAAATAAAGAAATAAAATAGTAAATTCATATATCTTAAATTATACTTGATCTTTGAATTTTGAGTATTGAATTTTGAAACCAAGAATTATTTTAAAAAAAAGAGTAATAAAAAGGTTTTTCTATTCAACTAAATGATTATTCATTTCATTAAATGATAAACTATAATCCTTTATTTAAATGAGTATTGATAGATAAAGATAGTATTAAAATTATATGACTCAAGTCTAGACAGGACTTTTAAAAAATTTATTTTTAAACTCAGAAAAAATAGATAAATTGGAGGTTTTCCTATTGATTCGAGTAAATACCCCTTAATCAATATTATATTTAGAAGCATTCGCTTAACTGATATAATAAATAACTCAAATAAAAAAACTATATTTGCTTCATGCTAGGTTTCATGTGTTGTTGCATTTATAACCAAATTTGAGACTCAGATTTGAATTGGAGTTATGAATTTAAACTTGAATTTGAAATCAGAAAAGAAAAAAAAGAAAGAAACAAACCTGTTGCTCGTGGGCCTATTTTCCTTTTTCCGCGGCCCATCTCTCCCTTTTCCTCCTCTCCACCAAGCCGGCCCATTTTCCCCACAACCACATCGCGCATCTGTCCGTGACCAGCGGGCCCCTCTGGTCATCTACACAGTTACACGTCGCGTCCGCCTTTGGTCACTTGCTGGTGGGCTCTCGCAGTCAGGTTCACCCCTAACCGTCCGTGATTCTCGAGCCGCTACCCTGCGTTGGCCGTCCCGCCCGCTTCGGTCAGGGCTGTTGCGCCCTCACCAGGGGTATAATAAGCTACCACCGCGACCCCCATCGACGTCCGTGCACACAACGAGGTGAGAGCAAGCGAGAAGAGAGAGGGTGAGTGCCGCCATTGCCGACCTTTGCGCTCGTCGCTTGGTCCGCCGCCGCCGTAGATGCTTGTCTGCACTGAAGCTTGGCGACCGTGGGTGGCGGTGTGAGCTCGCGGGTGTGTGTGGGTCGCTTGCATGCCCTCCTCCTACGAATATGTGCACCAGAGCCCTCCCAATTCCTCGTCGATGTACGGGTGCTGTCGCAGATCCGCATTGCGCCATGGACAACGCGGTCGACACCGTAATCCTCGGTAAAAACACATTCACTAGCTTTGCAATTGTCTCCTCTTCGGGTAGCGCTTGTTCAATTTAGTTTTGAGGCTCTTGGGCATCGGGTGTGCAGTCACCGGTGGGGCCAACACTGCGGGGGATGGTGGCGCCAGCATGCCCAATCGGCTAGGAAGGAAGATGATGTGTGCGCCGTCCATCTCTTATTGAACGGTGGAGATTAGAGCGTTCAGTGGATTGATCTCGATCGTCGGATCTTGATCCGATGGCGGTCTCTACGGTGAGAGCGTAATATAATCCGTGGCGTAGAACTCAGATCCTGCGGCAGCGTAGGTGCACCAGCGCTGTTACTGTCGTTAGTGACGACGATGGAGTGGTGAGGCTAGCCGCACACAACTACGGATCTGTAGATCTCCACCGACAACTTCTCGTCATACCCATGGCAAGCATGAGATATTGACGTGGCTCAATCATCGGTTCCCTCACTGTCGGAGCACCTACTACACGCCTCCGCGTCAGACCCACGCCCACTCAAACGAAACCGTTTCTGCATTCCTGTCGCGCTTTCTCGTTTGTCCGATTAAAAAAAGTTAAACCTAACGGCTTTGATGGTAGAAAATATTGAATTTTTTATATTATAGAGATAGATAGATATGAGAAGACAAGTGCACATTATTTGTGCTATTTTTTGAAAATTAAAAGCATAAATACAATATCTTCTTATATGATTTTTATTTTACCTCGATGACAAACATATAGGTATAAGATAAATAAAATACTTATTTTGTATTTGTTGCAGAGGAAGACCATATATTCACTATTTATGCTATTTTTGAGAAAATTTAAAACATATTTATAATATCTTTTGATATGATCATGCGCGAAAAATTCTAAAACAGAGCTAAAACATGAAAGATATTAATATCTAAATGAAGAGGTAGAGTTTGCATTCAACTTGAAAAGAAGAAGGCGACCGACCCAAGACTCCCGTAACCTTGATGATTTCTATACGGTATCTAAACATTAAAAATAGTTTATTTAAAAATACATCATATGTCTATGACATATGCATATTGTCATGTAATATCGTCACAATTATTGTGTTAAGAAGGTTATGACGATTTATTCTTATGACAATTGCTATATTGTCATAGAAAATTATCAAAACATGATGCTAGATTATATTATGACAGTTTTAATGACAGATGTTAATTTTTTGTCACTACACTAAACCATATTGTGAAAATCATCATAAACAAGGTTATCTAATGACAAATTACTCTATTGTCATTGACTATTTGTCATAGACGCTCATAAGTGTTGTAGTGTATAATCACACCATGTGAAGAGCAGGCACTACTCGAGGAGGACTACTATGATGAGTTAAATGAGATTTAGGTGTCGACTCTCATTCAACTATGGCGTCGTGGAGATAGTTATCTTAGTTTGATTTAATTAATTATTAGTTATTTTGTAAGACATTCTCGTCATGTAATAAAGATTATGGCATTCGTCTCTGTACACTGAGTCATTATATGCGTGGATTTGATTCTGGCGCACATATGAGATGCATTTCGTTATTTTTTGTAATACTTGTTTTTTTAAATCACTGGCCCACTAAAATGACTTCTCTCTCATTAATTCTCATAAATGATCAAGGCTAGAAAGATGGAATGACTGAGTATTCAAAAGAATAACTTATTTTGTTCACTATCTTTCATGTTATGCCTATTTTTTTAGAATGATTCAGTAAATAACTCCTATCTCAGTTATTCTCATGAATGACTCGGACTAAAAAAGATGGAATAACTAAGTATTCATAGAATGACTGAGTTTAATCATTTTCTTTCTTGTAATGCATGTTTCTTTATAGAATGACTTACTCACTAAATGACTGATATCTCAGTAATTCTCATGAATGATTAGGCTAAAAGACGGAATGACTGACCCTGATAAACTCTGAGATAAATATGTCACATGTGATCTAGTTTTAAAGCTTTCATCGCGGCGAACACAATGATGAAATCAATTTTTCAATTTTGATATTTGGTTTAATAGTTATTAATTTTTTAAGTCGAACGTCAAAACATGTTGCAAGCGTTTTCTTTTTTTTGGAATTATACAAATACTGCATGTATTTCTTTATTTTAGGAATTGGAGGCGTGTGCATATTGAGTGATGGCAAGGAGGTGCATGCACCCACGCGACTCATATGTTGGTGTCATCGGTGCCAAATCTCTACTAACTATTAAGGGGACAGTTTAGACTGCCCCCGCCTCAACAGCCACGCCGCGAATCCCGCGCACGTCAGCCCCTCCACCGCGATTTCACCGCCCGCCCCGCACGCGGATCCAGCCCCCCCCGCGCGATTCACCTCCCGCCCGCGACTCCTCTTCCTCGACGTCGCCGTAGCAGCACCCGGCTTCGTGCCCTTCCCCCGCTACTGCGGCGGCGAGGAGGAGGAGAAGCGGCAATGGTCGTCGATGGCTGTCAGCGTCGACCGCGAACGCCGCCGCTACATGCACCGGCACCGCCGCCTGCGCAGCGACGACCGCCAGCCGATCCAGCCCGCTCCCCCCCCCCCCCCCGCGATTCACCGCCCGTGGATCCAGCGCCCCCCGCGATTCACCGCCCGCACGCGGATCCAGCGCCCCCCCCCCCCCCCCCCCGGCCGCGATTCACCTCCCGTCCGCGGCTCCTCTTCCTCGACGTCGCCATAGCAGCACCCGGCTTCGTGCCCTTCCCCCGCTACTGCGGTGGCGAGGTGGAGGAGGAGAAGCGGCAGTGGTCGTCGGTGGCTGTCAGCGACGACGACGACCGCGAACGCTGCCGCTACAGGCACCAGCACCGCCGCCTGCGCAGCGACGACGACGACCGCCAGCCGATCCAGCCTGCTCCCAAGGTGAGTAGAATGCGGGGAGAGTTCTTGTGCGCGTGTTTGCCGAAGCTGACACTCCCGAAGACGTCGCTTGTCTTCTTCTACTCAAACGGACAAAGTAGCTACAACTACTACAAGAGTCCTTTGTTTTTCCCCAATTCATTAGAAGTTTAGATGATCACAACGACAACAACGTATCTCCCATGCGTGGTTACAAACTAAGATATGTTTTTTCTTAAAGGGAAAATACCAACCTGAATACTTTTTTACAGGGATGTGGAGTGGAGTTATTGCAGTCATTGCACTTCGTTTTTTCTTTAAAAATATACAAACATTTTTGTGATGGACAAACATTTTGAGACACTGCTTCCTGAAGATGTGAGTTTTGACAAAATTGTACAGAGTAAATTTTGTAGCTCATTTCAATCAAACTATGAACTTGTGAACCATAAGCTAAAGTAATTTTTCTAAGTAAATTTGAATGAAATATCTACAGTTCTATGAAGTACTTATTGCTTCACTTTGTTTTGCTATCTTTGCACATGGCTTCAGGTGAAATAATGTTTGTCTTTGGAGGATATGACTTATGGGAGTTTAGTTATTGCAATACTTCCACTCCCTACCCCTAACTAAATGATTTGATAGAAGAGAAATGATTGTATCGTAACATTTAATATGGGCACAGATAGTCGGTTCACTTTTTTTTCTTGGATCTGTTACTTATTTAGTGCATCTGGTCTGCTGTGGATAAATATAGTGAAATAGAGGTAGGGATATTGTAGATTAGATTCCTGAACATGTTGTTGTCTTGGTGTTGTGATCTTCTGTTGCACCTTCCAAATTGGCGCTTAAATTTACAAAGCATCCTTATTTACCAAGCAGCCTTCTGAGACGGTGTGACTGTACTTATTTGTCTTGCAGGCATACAATTTCATCTTGTCGATTGAAAGAACTGAACCAAAGAAAAATTAAAGACAGGAGCACTTCTCCAGATTCAATGCCAATTAATGATTTGAAGGTATGGTCTCTTTCTTCCAAGTTCTAAGGTTTAGTATTATGAAGCAACAATAGAGGCAACATCATTTGCAAAAATAGCAAGAAGATTATATTCAAGATCTAATTGCACTAGAAACATAACTTACAAATAATAAACGGTCTATAATTAGTCTGATGACATCTTCATCTTTGGCAGAGGTTGTCAACGTGAATGTATGATTGATGACAAAACAAGAGGTGATGGCAAGTACTAAGGTCAGTGGAGCACTGTAAAGTCTAATGCATTTCCTTCATTTGGAAGAGGTATTGAGAGAGCAGATTGCAGGAGGCCAGCCTCGTACACACAGGCCATGGACTGGTAAGGGTATTTTACTTCCTGACTGTAATTCAACATGTTTTTGCTATACGAACCTACTACCAATGACCCCTCCTTTTTTGCATTTTGTAAGAGGAGAGATAGGTTAAAAGACTCTATCTTGCAGCTGCTACAGCACCTGTGTCAACAGGGACAATTACCCATTATACACATCCAGTTAGTCGCGCTTCTATATGAATTTCTGAAGGTAATTTTGATCTAGAGAACAATATCATAATTTATCTAGAGAACAAAAGGGTGTTCAAGAATATTAAGGTGTGTACAGGTGTACTTTTACTATTCAGATTGAGCAAGCTGATATGGTGCAGCTGATAACTATGAATTTTCTTCTAAAAATAAATGTGTGCATATACCTGGAGATGAAGTTGTTCTCTTTCCAGTGCCAATTTTCTGACCAAATCAGTAATAATTTTAGTTTTCACAACAATGTCCTTGGCAGTGGACACCTTCGCATGGTTGGCTTCATGTAAAGAGTTCTCTAGACTTTCTACTCGACCTCTTAGAAATGCTAGCTCTTCACTAAGTTCTAAATTTGTGTCTGTTAACAGTGTGCATTTTGACTCAGCACACTCAGCTCTAGTTTCAGTTTTTGAAACTTTACCCTTCAGATCTTCAATAATATGTTCCATATCAGACATCGTACATTTCAGCATACCTTGCTGTTCAACAATGGCATCAACCGCTGCCTTTCCATGCTCTAATTGGGTATTTGACTCTGTAATTTTCTTCTCCAAAAGACTGGCCTTATCTGACTTCTCGCTTTTAAGGGCATTTAGTTCCCCATTAAGCTCTATATTAGGTACAGTTAGCTCCATACACCTTATTTCTGCATTTTGCGCTCTGCTTTCTGCTCGTGAGACATCATCTTTGATATTCTTAATTGTGTTTTCCAATGTGCTCAGCTCAGATTGCAATGCATTTTGCTCCTCCTGCTTTGTTGTAGTAGTCAGTCGTGATGAACCAGTAGTTTTTTTCTCTTCACTTGTACAACTGATGCTTTCAAAAACAAGGCAGAGTTCTTTTGTGCTACTTAAACGAACAATTCTGAATGTGGGATGCCACAGAACTGAATGTTGTGACCAACCGAATGGATCGAGACATGCATGAAATATTTTTGGTATGCTTGGCTGGCAGTCAAAGGGGTGCTCAACTGTCTTTGTGGTCGAGCTTCTGATGCTTAGCCTATATGTTTAGTTAATTGTACATCATGGTATTTAGTGATTGAACTAATTCGCGTAGTGTCTAGCTGCCTATCCACACTAGCACAAATATAGTATTAACACTCCTTGGTATCGATTGACTTAGAGGACTACCATATGATATACCAGCAGTATAAGCAATAAACCAAGGACGTAATTGTGTTTCTTCGCTGATCAAGGTGGAACCCAGTTGATGCATGGAATCTACTGCCATACACATGGGTTTTGGATTAGTAAATGCGATTAGCTAAAAGTTGATTTTAGATTGTAATCAATATTTGATATATTTATCATGACCATTGAGCTTCGCTATTGTCTATTTGACTCCTGTACCAACACAATTGGCGTTGAGCTTGGCCTGGTTTATTGTTGCTTTGATATTCATATGTACTTGACAGGACTGGAGTCTGAAATAGTTGTATGTAGAATAGGTGTGGGGGTATTGCCAAATATGCAAAAAAATATCACACTTAGATATCAAGTAGTGGTGTCTTCTCTCCCCTCTATCTTCCAGGCCCCAGATGCGGAAGATAAACTCTGTGCCTAAAGAAACTAAACTATTTTGTTTTGTTACATAGATTTTTACCTCGACGGCCATTTCTGCCTCACAATGACAGTTCTATTTTTGCTCTGCAATTTTCTTCTTTAAATCATTTTGTTATTACTTGTAGTGCTTTGGACAGCCATGTTGTGGTTGACAACTTAATTCTTTTCTATTTTGTTGTTGTGTAGTTATATTTTTCCAACCTATTAAATTTGAGTTTCTGATAAGTGTCGTATCTTTTTTTTTAACACTTAGCAGGATGACTATGAATTTGTTAGGAAAGTTGGGAGAGGAAAATACATTTTCCTATCGTGACACCAACTTCCTTAACAACCCCACCTGGTCAATATCTCCATGAATGTTTGCATCCACTTTAGCTTTTGGATTTGATCAAGTTCCTAAAGGTATTCATTGCAACTTTGGTGTATCACTTTCAGTTTACTAATGGTTATGCCTAGCATTGTTTGGTAAGTTGCCGGCGGTGGCCGCCGCCGGTGAAGTTTAAGCAGGCGATGCAGGGTAGAAGGCGAAGTCCCTCAAGGTGAGATCGACAGAGCAGTGGTTCATAGATACTGCTTTTGCGAGATTGGGGGCTAGAAAGCAGTGGTTCATAGCTAACTTTGTTCTAATCTGCTTCCTGTTCTAGAGATTCCACTACCACAAAGCAAGATGATTATGTACCTGACACATTGCACACGAAGCAAATGATAGAGCAAGATGGGCTCAATTGTTCTGTACATTCAGGTAAGTTGCTTATAACCCCGGCTTATCTTTATGACTTTATCATAGAAGCACAAAGGCATATGATTCGATTTTATGTTATTACTTACTATGCCTTAATATACTGGGTTTTCACAGATATCCTGGTAAACTCTACGTATTTTTTAATGCACCACTGCTAGAAATTTCTAGCACAAATTTTGAAAGGGATGTTTGCTTGCATCCTTGTCGGACAAGTCTGCATGGAACACAAACAAACAGGCCCGAAGTGCACATGGTATCAGCATACAGTGCAAACAGGCCCCTGGAATCAATTACACATGGTTTGCACATCTACACTTTCTAAGAGAATATTGGCCAGATTACCCAGATTACACAAACTAAATCAATATCATTACTAAGAACATTAGTTTTCCAATTCCTTCTGACCTTCTCAACTTCAATCATTATATAATGCGCATGTGTTCCATGTTCATAGTTTTGCTTCCTCATATTGTTATTATGTTTAACATGCGTTCTTTACTTTATATGGCTATGGAATGTACTTGAGTTTTGATGCTGCAATATGGTGTTTACCGACATGACCACTGCATGTTTGTTCTAAACCTTCTACATTCATAGAGGGCATATTTCTGATTTCTTGGTCAGTGTGAGAATTATTGCCTCTATATTTGGCTTCATTTGGTCAAAAGCTTGGGCTGAAATAATTGTTTTGGGGCTGAATTCATTTTGGGTTGAATGTTTGCTGAAATTAATTATTTTTCTCATTTATTTCTGAAATCTGATATTGGCAGGTTCAAAAGCATCTGTTACTCGGGCATTGCAAAGAGCTGAGAGGTATCAGACTGAACTGCTCAACGAGGTGTTCTTCTAATGAGGTAGCACCCCTCATTAGAAAATAGAAGGCAGCAATGTTCGGTCATTAATATTGGCAGATTCTTGCATATAGAACCATATTATACTAGATGTCTCTCCTACTTAGAGTAAAATTAATTGATTCTTACGTATAGTCAGATTACACACCAGCTGATATGGTGTGTATATTTCTTATTTTGTTTTTTCTCTCTTAATCTGTGAAACTGGTGGTCATCATATACGTATAGGTTAGTTCTACTGTTTCTGTCTACTTATCTATATATTTGTTGACTTATCGTGCTTCAGGCTCTCCTCTTGTTCGATTTATTGAAGCATTTGGAACTGCATTTTCTAGAACAACATTTTGTGTTCCGATCAGTGAGGTCAGTCGCCCTCTATTGTTCTGCTAATAATTAAATATATTTGACTAGACTATTCTGCTAATATAGATTTAACATGTCTTGTTATGTCATGAATTCATATCACATCACAATTTGACATATGCTTCGATTAGTGGATGTTTAGGGTTTATGATTAAATGGTTGATAAGTAAGCACATGAATTATATTAAATTAGAATTAAAATTTATATATGCAACAGATTAAGTAATATATAATAATGCCAAACTGATGTGTGGTGGGGTCTGGATTGGGGTATAAAGACTAAATTTGCTTTTAGGCTAGGTGAGAAGTACAAATCAATACATCTCTGTAGCTCACTGAATTAACTGATTTTTCCTTTTAGTGCAAATATATTATATATGTTTGCCAGAAGATCATTTTGCTCTTGTTTTAATCCGTGTATGGTAACTTGCACTGACAATCTAAGTTTGATTATTGGATATTATTGCCTTTCTTTCCATTTTCCCCAATACTCATGAGTCCATGGCAGCCATCATCCAGTAAGTTATCTGGCTATCATTTAGTTGCTTCATGTAACAGAATGCTTCAATAGCTTTGGCAATATCTATAAGCTTTTGGATTTCAGGTTCCTAAGCTTGTGATTTTCAGCTCTTGTATTAGGTTATAAATGATATGTTGTTATCCCATTTTCAGCAAATCAGAACATTCATCCAGATGAGGACTAACCTGAAGGTGGTCGATAACTCCGGGGCCAAGCAGGTGATGTGCATCCAGTCCCTTAGGGGGAAGAAAGGAGCAAGGCTGGGGACATGATCATCAGATCCGTAAAGGAGGCCCAGCATATAACTCTTTATAAATCAACTACATGAAACAACATATAATATGTCCATTTGGTTCTGTTTTTATTTGTGTCCTGATTTGAGCTTTGCATTCTCAGATACTCAAGCAGAACATTTTCTGAAATTGACTGTCAAGTTCTACAAGCTTTTAACTCGCATGTCAAAGTCCCAGATTGCACCTAAAGGCTACAGACAATCCATTCCAAGCCTCAAGTTTCAGAAACTGGCAGAAGTAACTTGCAAAATGCTCACCGCTCCCCTTTATGACTTTGTGTTTCAACAGGTCCTTTTCACTTTCTACATACATCATTGATGCGCATGGCTTTTATAACTGTGGTTTTAACTTTTTTTGTTTTCCTTTCATCTTGTGTTGCAGAATCAACAAATACCCATAAAGGGAAACCTCGCCAAAATTAGAAGAGAAACCAAATGTATCCCTGATCTTATTTTTCAGATTGAGGATTATGAGAAGTATTTAATACAGCTAAGCAAACTAACTAAGGTAAACCTTTTGAGGCATGTCAAACGCAGTGTAGCAAGAGACTTCCAGATGCAAGCTAGCGTGTTGTCTGTATTGTAGCTAATAAGATCATTATCTTCTTTATGAGTATAAACAAGAGGCAGCGAGATGAGAAACATGGGAGGAAACTGGTATTAAAGTTGGACAAGTCGTTTATCATAGTTCTCAACCATGGCCTGGTAACCGTCTTGTCATTGTTTTCAGAGGAAAAACAATAGAGAAAATACTACTGGGAGATTAGAACTGTACTTTTATGTATGTACTTACTATTATGTCCAAAATATAATAGTGTTTACACAATGGTTTAAGTGCTTTTGTTATCAGTTGCAAACTATGTATTAGGCACGTAAAACTGTCTTCTTGTGTTGTATTAGTTGCAAACTTTGATTTAGGAGATGGGAAAACAAAGGGTTGTCTCGTGGGATCATTAAGAGATCTGGTAGCAACTGCAGGATCTTGGTGTCTGTCGGTGGCCCTAGCGCCTTTGTATCAGGATTGGTGCCTCATTCAGTTAAACATCTGAACTGCATGATCATTAAGAGATCCGGTAGCAACTGCAGGATTTTGTGGTCCTTGTCACGTGCAACTGTTATTTTTGCATCACTATTTTGAACCAAATTTTAAGATATCGTAGCAACGCACGGGCACACACCTAGTAGCTATTATGCAACTAAGGTGCCAATTAGCGGTATATATATGTATATATATATATATGGCAGGTATAATGTGAGTCCTGGGCTTTCAATAGTTAAAGGAAGCTCAGATCGACCACCCTTGCAACCTGGTTCAACCCAGCGCACCAACCAGGCTATCGGGTGCGCCACCTGCCCCACGTCTGTTAGCGCAAAAAGGAATACATACATGAGTCAAACACGATCCAATGCATGCGTATAATTTTAGAAAAGATATGTGTGACGGTTTCTATTTTTAAATGCTTTATTTTCTCCATAAATTTAGGATCGCTGCAACAGCCATGCAGCTAGACGCGTAAGGACCATTTTATGATATATACTGAGACTAAATATGCTACACTATGTAGATAATTATGCAATTCGATATACTGCGTAAAAATCTGTTACCAGCTGCATGCACACGAATTTATAATGAAAAAAATGTGCAATGAAAGGAAATGAATTGCATGCATAGAAAAAAATCGTATTTAATGTTTAATTTCCTTCATAAATATAGGATCCCTCCGACAGCCATGCAGCTAAACACATTAGAACTAGTTTATGATATATATTTATACTAATTATACTACACGGTGTAGGTATTTATGCAATTCGGTACACTGCGTAAAAAATCTAACATGTTGTTCACTAGTGGACGCATCTCCAGATTGGAGCGTAAAAACCTGAAGTTTTGAGCATAAAATCTCTCAATTATAAGCGTAAATACCGAGCCAATATGAGAGGTTGATAGCTCTGGTAGGTTGTTATTACGATCTTATTTTTATGGCAGATCCGAAAAACATGGCAGTCGCATGCATGCGATTTCTATTTTTATACAGATCCAAAAATTATGGCAAAATGCATGCATGAGTCAATCACGTTCCCTTGCAAGCGCGTAAATTTAGAAAAGATATGTGTTGTGGTTTCTATTTTAAATGCTTTATTTCTTCCATTAATTTAGGATCGCTGCAACAGCCATGCAGCTAGACTCGTAAAAATTATTTTATGATATATAGTGATACTAAATATGGTACACTGTATAGATAATTATGCAATTGGGTATACTGCGTAAAAATCTGTTACCAGCTGCATGCACACGAATTTATGATGGAAATAATATGCAATGAAATGAAATGAATTGCATGCATAGGAAAAAAATCGCATTTAATGTTTCATTTCCTTCATAAATATAGGATCCCTCCAACAGCTATGCAACTAAACGCATTAGAACTAGTTTATGATATATATTGATACAAATTATACTACATGGTGTAGGTATTTATGCAATTCGTTACAGTGCATAAAAAATCTGGCATGTTGTTCACTGGTGGACGTATCTCCGGGTGGAGCGTAAAACCTTAAGTTTTGAGCATAGAATCCCTCAATTATAAGTGTAAACACCGAGTCAATGTGAGAGGTTGATAGCTCTAGTAGGTTGTTATTACAATCCTATTTTTATGACAGATCCGAAAAACATGGCAGCCGCATGCATGCAGTTTCTATTTTTATACAGATCCAAAAATTATGGCAAAATCGTGGGAGTTTTCATTGCATGCGCACAAATTACGAACAACATAAATTAAGGAATTGCCTTTCCAATGTGCATGCAAAAAATATGCATGCAACAAACTGATATACGAACTCCGTGTTCAAGCATAAAATCGTAAATTTTTTAGCATAAATAATACATGTGATAGACATAAAACACAATAATCGAAAAGAAAACACGAATCGAAGGAGGTAGTCGCTGGAGGGCGTCGTCGACGACATAAGCACAGATGTATGTTGTCATTGGGGCCACTCGAACTGCGCCGGATCGGAGTATGTCATGCGCGATCGTCGCTGCGCGCACCTCACACCTTCCGTGACGCCGCTCGAACCTCACGCCTCGTGTGTCGCCGTCGCTACTCGCACATCGAGGGGTGCCGCTTGCTCGCCGGCCGTGGAAGTGCCGCCGCCTCGGAGCCCCGAGAACGCCGCCGCTTGCCCGCACAAGGGCACTATCGTCGCTCGCCCTCTAGATCGGGGAGCCGCTGCCGCCGACCTGGGAACCGTCGCGTCTACTCCGGATCGAGGAATCGCCGCCACCGCACGTCGAGGTCGGGGAGCCGCGGCCACTGGCCGGGGGTCCACCGCTGCGTGCGCTATCGGGCAACCGTCGTCGTCGCACGCGCAGTCGCTAATGAATCTAGATGGGCCGTGAAAACGGAACCCTCGCACTCCGGATTTTCTTTTATAGACGCGTGGACCTGATCTGGCTCGACCGGATTGCACTGTCTGGCCTGGGCTTCCTTTAGTTATTGGAAGCCCAGGGCTCTCTCTCTCTCTCTCTCTATATATATATATATATATATAGATTGTATATTAGCAGCCCTGGGCTTCCTTTAGTTATTGGAAGCCCAGGCCAGACAGTGCAATCCGGTCGAGCCGGACCAGGTCCAGACGTCTATAAAAGAAAATCCGTAGTGCTAGGGATCAGTTTTTACGCCCCATCTCGATTCATTAGCGACGGTTGCCAGGCCGACGGTGGCGGCCCCCGATCCAGAGGGCGAGCGGCGGCGGCAGCGCCCTTATGCGGTGGCGGCGGTTTCCAGGCCGGCGGTGGCGGCCCTCGATCCAGAGGGCGAGCGGCGGCGGCGCCCTTGTGCGGTGGCGGCGATTCCCAGGCCGGTGGCCGCAACTCCATTACCTCGACGCGCGGTGGCGGAGGTTCCTCGATCCGCAGTGAGGCCCTTGTGCAGGCAAGCGGCGGCGTCCTCGAAGCCCCGAGGAGGCGGCACTTCCAAGGCCGACGAGCAAGCGACGCCCGTCGACGTGCGAGTAGCGACGGCGACGCATGAGGCGCGATGTTCGAGCGAGCGATGTCACGGAAGGGGCGAGATGCGCGCAGCGATGATCGCGCGTGACATCCTCTGATCCGGCGCATTTTTCTTTTCGTTTATTGTGTTTTATGCCTACCACATGTATTATTTACGCTAAAAACTGTATGTTTTTATGCTTTAACACAGAGTTCGTATATCAGTTTACTGCATGCACATTTGAAAGACAATTCCTTGATTTATGCTGTTCTTAATTTGCGCGCATGCAATGGAAACTCCCACGATTTTGCCATAATTTTTGGATCTGTATAAAAATAGAAACCGCATGCATGCAGCTGCCATGTTTTTCGGATCTGTCATAAAAATAGGATCGTAATAACAACCTACTAAAGCTATCAACCTCTAATTGACTCGGTATTTATGCTTATAATTGAGGGATTTTATGCTCAAAACTTAAGTTTTTTACGCTCCACCCGGAGATGCGTCCACCAGTGAACATCATGCCAGATTTTAACGCAGTGTAAGGAATTGCATAAATACCTACACCGTGTAGTATAATTTGTTTCAGTATACATCATAAACTAGTTCTAATGCGTTTAGTTGCATGGCTGTTGGAGGGATCCTATATTTATGAAGGAAATAAAACATTAAATGTGATTTTTTGTTTCTATGCATGCAATTCATTTCATTTCATTGCAGATTCTTTCCATCATAAATTCGTGTGCATGCAGCCTGTAGCAGATTTTTACGCAGTATACCGAATTGCATAATTATCTACACAGTGTAGCATATTTAGTATCAGTATATAGCATAAAATGGTCATTACGAGTTTTAGTTGCATGTCTGTTTCAGCGATCCTAAATTTATGGAGGTAATAAAGCATTTAAAATAGAAACCGCCACACATATCTTTCCTAAATTTACGCGCATGCAAGGGAACGTGATTGACTCATGCATGCATTTTGCTATAATTTTAGGATCTGTATAACCGCATGCATGCGACTGCCATGTTTTTCGGATCTGCCATAAAAATAGGATCGTAATAACAACCTACTAGAGCTATCAACCTCTCACATTGGCTCGGTATATACGCTTATAATTGAGGGATTTTATGCTCAAAACTTAAGGTTATTACGCTCCAACCCGAAGGTGCGTCCACCAGTGAACAACATGCCAGATTTTTTACGCAGTGTAACGAATTGCATAAATACCTACACCATGTAGTATAATTTGTATCAGTATATATCATAAACTAGATTTAATGTGTTTTAGCTGCATGGCTGTTGGAGGGATCTTATATTTATGAAGGAAATAAAACATTAAATACGATTTTTTGTTTCTATGCGTGTAATTCATTTCCTTTCATTGCACATTATTTTTATCATAAATTCGTGTGCATGCAGCTGGTAACAGATTTTTACGCAGTATATCGAATTGCATAATTATTAACACAGTGTAGCATATT